>NC_139347.1:206090485-206730485 GCF_055883805.1 Amblyomma maculatum | reverse complement strand
TGCTGCTGCTGCTGCTGCTGCTGCTGCTGCTGCTGCTGCTGCTGCTGCTGCTGCTGCTGCTGCTGCTGCTGCTGCTGCTGCTGCTGCTGCTGCTGCTGCTGCTGCTGCTGCTGCTGCTGCTGCTGCTGCTGCTGCTGCTGCTGCTGCTGCTGCTGCTGCTGCTGCTGCTGCTGCTGCTGCTGCTGCTGCTGCTGCTGCTGCTGCTGCTGCTGCTGCTGCTGCTGCTGCTGCTGCTGCTGCTGCTGCTGCTGCTGCTGCTGCTGCTGCTGCTGCTGCTGCTGCTGCTGCTGCTGCTGCTGCTGCTGCTGCTGCTGCTGCTGCTGCTGCTGCTGCTGCTGCTGCTGCTGCTGCTGCTGCTGCTGCTGCTGCTGGAACAGCACTGTCCAATGAAGCCCCTCGTGAGATGGCAATGCAGCATCAGCTTTCTGAAGGGCAGCCCTGTGTCTCCGTTAGGCTCGGGCTGAGACCTGGCGCCAAGGAATCAGGCCGTTGGTCTCCTGTGAGCACGCGGATGTCATGGGGGTGTGGCCCTCTTCACTGTCAAGCGGGCATACGAACGGACGGCCATTCGTCAGGTCCCGCGTCGGGCTCAGGCTCGCTGCAGCCCTGTCAAGAGTCACGGACGGTGTCCGCTGGCGCCTACTGCTCTTCCTCAGCCTGCGTCGTCGCCGTCAGCTAATCATCCGTAGTGCTGGTTCCCCTGCCTTCGAGAGCGGGGGGAAGACGGCCGGCAGGTGTGGGAGGGGAGGCAGAAGGGGTAACGCATAGCGCTTCGCGCTTAAGGCTGGTTCACACTGGCGACTCGCGCATGTAATCGCGGTGTTGTCGGCCAGCCCGCGGCCCGAGCGCCCTCTCATTTAGTCCTCAGTGTATCATGTGGATGATCGCCTGCGACGTTGTTTATGTAGTTTTAATTCCTCAAAGTTTCCTCACTTCATTCTGCGATGAGATGCGTCACGTAACGCGTCGCTTTCTGCTCGTATTGAGGTTTATATGTGCTTTGCTGTGCTGCAAGTTCTACATACATACAAGCGGCACTGAAAAAGTGCGGGTACCTGCAATGTATCTCTAGCCCAAGCATCGCGTCATCCTTGTTTGTCGTGCGAATGGAGGTGTAGGCGCCGGTTTGTGTTTTCCGTGAGATATTATGATGTCCGTGCTACGTCGTAACGAAAGTGATTCGTGAGACTACGATAGTGCCGTGATGATCGCCGATGTTCCGAGTACATGCTAATATTTATTAGGTGCAATGGTAAGTCCAAAAGCGTGGCGTAATGAGATTCACACGCGCTGTTCAACAGTCGACAACAATAAGTCATCGACAATCTGTTATCAGACTGCAATACAGGGCTCAAAACTCGGAAAATGTGGTGTTTCTACAAAGTACGCGCCTATTGTTTACATTAGTGCGTTCTGAAGGTTCGAAAAAAGATTAAATGGCAATACTTTAACCTGGCCTTCCACAAAGTTGTTGGGAATGCACGGTACAGTTTTTGCATGTTGGAGTAGACAGAAAAAGAAGTGCCCAGCCCCCACTGTCGAGATATGCATTACTACATATATTATGCTGAGGCATGCAAAAGGAAAGAAAAATAAAGAGCCTCTGCAGGTGAAATGGTTCAGGCTTCTGGGAAATATCAGCTGCCTGGCATAGCATCCTCCTAAAAGTTCAGGCTTTGTACTATTGTTGCAGGCCACTTTATCAATTATAAAGGAACGATAATAGGTTATGTGTTAACGACTAGTGCTTTTTCAATGTATTATGTTCTTTTTTTAGTTTTTTCCTTTTTTCTTTAACTTTTTGATGCTAGACAAACTCAGATGGTACACTTTTAAACTTCTCTGTCCAAAGCTGAACATGAATATCTACAATGCATGTGACAACTGTAATGCTGGAAAGTTTACACAAAGCGACATCTCAGCGACACGTTCAGCTACTTGCCCCAAGGTTGTGATATTTAATCCCAGTGATAGCAGCCACACTTTGGTGGAGGCTAAATGCAAACGCACTTGTTTCCTGCTAGATGTCAATGCAAAGCACAAAGTCCAGGCAGACAATTTATCTAGAGCTCTCCACTGCAGTATTCTTCATAGCTACATATGTCACTTTAGGATGTGAAACCCTACATGCCACATGTAGGATGTGTTGTTTTTTAGATTTTGGAACCTCTCATCTATGTTGCACAACATTTGGCTAATTGCAGTTCTCAAACAGTTGTTGAAGATGAAACCAAAGCAGTTATTGGCATGGTTTTCCGCTTGGATTAATTTGCTAATTGCAGTTCTTTGAAACTTGCATCACTGCTAGACAGTTCAAATAGCAAGTAGTTGAATTACAAGAATGATGTGGATCATGCATTTCGGTTTACAAATGGAAAGTAATGGTCCCCTCCATGCATGCACAGGTGCCCATAGATAAATACATAATTGGGTGTGTGGTTGTGACACATATCAAGGGTCTACAAAAAACCATGTGGAGCCAGTGTGATATTCTTCCCGAAGACTAAAATAAAATTGTACAACAGCTGCTGTCTATTGCAGAAAAATTGTAATTTTGTGTGTGATTAACGGACCATGATAGCATTTTAATCAGAGTGATATATAATATCTAGTTTAGCATCCTAAAACAACTATGAGGGAGGCAACAGTTGAGGGCTCCTGTACAATTTCGACAAAGTGTGGTTCTTTTACATGCACTGACACCGCACAGTGCATAAGAGCCTATTGTTTTGCCTCTATTGAAATGCCTCTTCTGTGGCTGGAATCATATCTGCATCCATGGGTTCAGCAGCCAAGCACTTTAGCTACCGAGCCAGCACAACGGGGTCAAGTAATCAAATGCACGCCATTACATTTCCTTCACAAAACTAATGTATACAAGAAAAAGTACATAGCAAAAAAACGAGTTTTATTGCACATTATATTCACATGTCAGTAACATCCTCTAGGAAGAAATTTCTCGTAATATTTGCATAGAAACAATGAACATCTTACAAAAACAAAACAATGCACTTACTGCACTCCAATTGTTAATGGGCAAGGTTGCATCTATGCTACTAGACTGCACTTCTCACAAAAAAACCACAAGCCCCATCTGCTTTGGCCGATCACATGATGAAACTAACAGAGACAGATGTTGCACACCACAGGCTGGTCGTCTCGCAACATATCTGCATTTGTTGTATTTCAATTTCATGCCTTTCCACTTAGCTTTAACTGTTGCCAGCATTACTAGTCGCCCATCTTTTGCCAAATATTTTTTACCCTGTTCAGATCAGCATCCTTGTTAGCGATGGTCTCAGGCATTCTCGATTTTCACATCTTCCTCACCTGGAAGAATGAAGAAAATGAAAAGCCTTGAGCAGACAAAAAATTAGGGAGGCACCTAATCCCCACCTGTAAGGGTATGATGCACCAGCGTTAATGGCTCTTGTCAGCAGATCCCACTGTGGATTCCCATTCATTTACATGCCCTTTGCTACAAACTTAATCACTATTTCTTTAATTCATGTCTCTGTCATCTCACACATACTCATTAGCATATGGTCGTAGGCGGCCCTGTTATGTGATAGACAAACTGGCATAGAGCTCTGTAAACCTCGTGTTAACCAAGCTGTACAAACATGCCTCCATGGCCTTCGAGTAAGCTTTCTTACTCAAAGCTGAAACGTTCCGGAACATATTTCAAAATATTACTTTATAAGCTCGAGTTAACAGCTCCTGCCATATTGCGTGGCCTCATGACTGTTGGCTCGTGGTACTTTTGGCTTGTGCACAGGGTCTGCCTGTTAATCATGATGGCTAACATGCATTAAAAAGACATTTTTGCACAAACATTGCTGGCAAATTGTCAAGTGGTGCACTGCAGATTCTAAAATGTACAACTACATGCATGCAAGGGCAGCATTATCACATAGCATAATCAAGAGTTCTGTCGGTACCTGCTGTTGCATGGCACTCCAATGCCCATTAAAGGACCACCTCAGACAATGGTTGTTGTTACCACAAGACCTGTTCTAACAGCGTGCTGGAACCATTCCACTGAGCGATGGGCATATATATGCATGTCTTAGATAGCTGATGATTATGGGTCTCATTACGACTTCCAAGGAGTTCCTGTCGTCAGAAGCCCTGCACTTTATGAAAGCGGGACAGCTGTCTTGAAAGGTGATGAAAAGAAATAACCAAGTTACCTTACCACAACGCTAAATTACAAAGAGTGAATATACTGCATGAAGATACCAAGAAGCTTGTACAAAGAAAATTGAGTGTGAAATGGCAGGATTTTTGAAACATTGAAAAGACAACAAACTAAACTTTGTCAAACCTGTCATCGAGGAATGGAAATCATGCAGTCATCAAAAACACACCATGAAGTACATTTCAAGTCATCTTCACAAAAGACACACGCACACCTGACACACAGCTTCATACTTATGAAAGATGACAAACTAATATGCAAGGAGTGTAGATATGAACTAACAATAAACCATGTTCTACTTACATCTGTGCCAGACTCGAGAAAAAAGGAGGAAAACATTTTGTACAATTTTGCAACATCCCTTTCCATCCCAGCATGATCCTAGGAGAGACTGCACTAGTCCGAATTCCCTGCATTTTTGGTTTCCTAAAATTACTCAACGTTCCTGAACAAGCCACATCCTAAAGAACACTAGTCATTACACACAAAATAAATACAACCTTATTCTTGGTGCATGGCAGCATTAGTCGGGTATGCATCATAAAAACCAACACAACGCTTATAAGCTTTCAGTCTGGTGTGGTCCTTATTCACGTGACAGCGCTGTCATGTGGGTCTAATGTCTCAGCGATCGGAAAGTGACCTTATCTAAATGCTAGCATAAATTTAAAAGCTGTGAAGGCGATTCTACAGATCTCTAAAGACGCGCGGGTGTTTGGTTTCGATTGGAGTACTCAAGTATTTTACCTGCTTTGTTATAAAGCCTGTAGTGAAAGTGTTAAAGAGAAAACATTTTGGAACAGTGCGTTTCTGAAGGCGTTGCTTTACTTTACGGGGCCCACAAAATGCAGCTGAATGTCAAACGCCGCCTAGGTAGGTTTTCTAGCAAGACAGCGGTGTAGCGTGGAAAATCGCTCCGCCGGACCAGCGCTGACCGCGGACTTGAAAGGTGAACTGTTCAAACTTTTAGCTACTGAAACACTGAGTTGTGCATTGTCAAGGCAGAATTTTTCCACTGAGCACTGGTAGCTATCGATTTCGCGCCCAATATTATGAAAATCCGTCCTCTCTTCAGTGGAGCATTTATGCGCATCAAGGTAGGCCAGCCGTGGGAACACGGATGCGTGGTTGTAACAACGATCACTTGCATGACACTCTCTGCACAATTCCAAGAATCGGCATCTGCAACGAAATGTGCAGCGCACATTTTCTACCGCGTACCGAAATCCGGCGACGCATGCATATCTTCCGCGCTCGTTCGGGTCACGCTAACCTCGAGCATGCGGGTGTTTAAACTACATGTACGCAAAATTGAACGACGAGAAAAATATGCAGGCTGAGTACTTGTCTAGACTTCCTCTAAATACCAAAAAACATTGCTGTTTGTAGGGAAATGGATCATTCGCGCTTCTGGCTTTTTGGTTGTGCACTCATGTATTGCGGTGAAGCGGGTCTTCGCCTCGACGAGTCGACGTGCAGCTCGCCGCTGTAACTGCGCAGGTTTCTAGCAGATTCGGCGGGTCTTTTGCCACCTACGGCTCTGAGGTGGAATGTAAAGGAAGGATTTAACTAGGATCATTCTATTTCCTCTGTTTGTATGTGAGGAACGAGCATATGACGTATGTCACATACAGAATATATACATACTTTAGACGGCCGAATGTTCTGCACGGCGAGGTGTGTGTTTTGTGCCGGCGCTCGATCTTCGGAGGTCGATGCAGGGCCTAAGATAGTGTAAATGCTAGGAATAGCTCGCTTGCATTACAGGCAGATCGAGGTGATAGTTTAGTGCGAAGCGAAAGCTGCTCGTGAATGTGCATATCTCGATGCCAGCTGGTGGAGCTGGTGCAGTACGTCGCATCACCTGCAGCTATGCGCGTGACAAGCGATGCTTGCCGTACACAATCCTGAGTGAAGAGTGTGACCTATGTTAAAAGGGATGAACTCTTCGTAGCACCTCATCGGTAGTTGCGGTGCGACATACGCGTTCGACGTGCATATAGCCATGAGCCTGTATATCGACGTCCCCCGTATCTTTACGAGAATCGAATGGGTACGTCGGACGTATCTTTAGACACTTCGTTCATTTAATTATCAACACGCCGCACAAATGGTCGATGCGGCAAAGACGAGACGGGACACGGGACTACAGTACGCTGCGGCGCCGTCGGCGGTACATGAAGGTTGATGCTGCCTTTTTATTCGGTATACGATGTTGAATCGGACCAGCTCGTGCTCTTTTCGCACTCCTGCACCGATGCGCACTTTCAGTCGGACGCACATCGTTTGGGAAGTGCCAATGAGTAACGTGACGCATCGGCCGAGCCAGAATCGACGGCGCAAAACATCAGCAAAGCAGCTCGGTACATGCAGTTCGGCAACGCAGGTTGTCACTGATTTCCGCAGCTTCACGCAAGAACCGCGCACAGGAGCACGCGAGCGACTACGCTAGATACGCAGCGAAGCGGGCGATTTCAAAACGCCGTCCGCCGTGGCTTCGATGCAAAAGAAATAAGGCCTAACGACTAGCAGGCATGACCAGAGTGCCGTCGGCCGCAGCGCCCGCGGACGGCATCTCTGCGGTAACCTGACGGCATCCGGTGCTGCACTTAAGCTGTGCGAATTTGCGTATATACTTTCGCGATGAAGCTGAGGGCAGACGTTTTTTGACGCACGTTCCATTTAATTATCAACACGCCGCACAAATGTTCGATGCGGCAAAGACGAGACGAGACACGGGACTACAGTACGCTGCTGCGCCGTCGGTCGGTACATGAAAGTTGATGCTGCCTATTTAATCGGTACGGTGTTCTTTTCGCACTCCTGCACCGACGCGCACTTTCAGTCGGACGCCCGAACCGAAGCGCCAAGCTCGGGTTCGCGCATGCAGTGCATGCCTGCAGCACTCGAGCAGACGACTTTCGCAGCTACCGGAAGTGTGTCCGTGATGTAGTGGCCGTCGCGGCTACAGCCAATGGCAGCCTGTCGTGGCCTGTTACCATGGGGTAAGAAAAAACTAGGAGGGAGCGCGCGCAGCCTCCGCAAGCCAACCTCCTCTGACGCCGCTCCCTTCTCTCTCTTGCACGCAATGATTCTTGGGAATTTAGCCAACATAGTTGCCAGACTCAAAAGCAGCAGGGTACATGGTATTTTTTAGTGACTTTGGATGTCCCCGCCGAAAGCCTACCGGAGTGGTCTGCCGAAAGTTGCGCGTCTCGTCGTAACATAAGTTACTTTGTTTACAATTGTTGCATTTTACTCCGTGTTTATCGACACACTAGTGAGAACTGAAGGTGGCCTTTTCATCTTTGGTTTCGTCAGGGAGCTTACGAATTCGACATAATCTTGCATGCCTGGGGAACTGGCTTCAGCGTAACAATGTGTATTCGAGGACTGTATTTCCTAAATGAATCAAACGATTTTCGTCGCGAACAATACATGCACCTGCCCTGACAAACAAACGTTTCGTTTCTCGAGGAGTGCGCATAGCACGATACTCACCGTTGGAGCGATAGCCCCGAGAGGTATATCCGTGTAGTTCTTGCATCCCGGCACGCAGCATTTCATATGGCAGTACTTTTGGTTGAGCTAGTTGGTTTGATTTCATGCTTGCGAGACTCGGCGCACCAAGACAGAGCACAAGAACACAGCGGACGACAGGACGAAGCGATGATCAGCGCTTCGTCCCCTCGTCCTTCTTGTTCTCGCGTGCTTCGTCTTTTCGCCGAACCCCGCAAGCATTTCATATGGCGCAGCTGAAAGAACCCAGCCATACTTCGCGAAATACACGGGTGCACTGCGCGGCGGCGGCAGCCCCTACGGGATCAGCCCGTCTAAAAGTCCAAAGTTCCATCTACCGCCTGCTCGCAGCGCGCGCCTCAAGTTTCTAGTGCAGGCGTCGCGTAGCGAAAGCCACGCGAAGGCATTCCTTCGGAGCGAAGCGTGCGAAACCGCAACCGAAACCAGCTACCGGCTACCGCTTGCCGTATCACGTGACGGCTAGTTTCCCATGATTCTTTCCATTATATTTTTTATGACTAGGCTTCACTTTTCCGCCGCGGCGCTCCCTCCTAGTTTTTTTCCTTCCTCCATGCCTGTTACTCGTGGCACTTGTGACGTAGGTAATCACGGCCGAATAGTTCCAAATCTCGCCGCCACGCGGAAACGGTGCAGCTTGCGAATTTCAAGAAACGCAGTTTTTAAAAATTAACAATAAATCGCTGCATTTTTTCCGATGAGCTTTACTTTGGACGAATGCTTGGAAGCATTTGTTCTACACATTGAAAACGTTTATCAGTGAGTGACCATTCTAGCCGTTTTCTACCCCCTTGAACACTCACCTTCCTCACCGTCCACCTAAGGGATCCGCTCTCACCAAGTGGGATTCTCTTCGGAAATGCAGATCTACCAGGACAGCTGCTCCAGGCACCGACATCACTGCTTGGACTACACAATTACAGAAGGATGTCCAGGCAGTCACACGAAAACGTCCTATTGACTGCCCCAGGACACTGTTGATGCTCGCCTCCTACATCTCTGGGAAGCTAAATCCGTCTTGAAAGACACTGGCAATGTCAAAGATGGGACAGGACCCTCCGCCGCAGGCTGGGCCTACTAGACTAAGACCTAGAAACACACGCAGCTACGCTTTCGGAGCAAAACTGGGAATCCCTATGCAATCGTCTTGATGGTAGCATGAGCCTGCCTCAAATATAAAACCTCTTCCGACCTCTCAATCTATGACACCGCACAGACATAACCTCACAAATCTAATTCACACTTCCCCCACACCGCCATCACCGCTATTCGAGGACCTCAAGGATACATACTTTAAACCTTACTAGTCAATGTCCCATCCGCAATATAAAGGGCTCCCTAATGACCTTCTAAGCCTGTCTATCACTCCATCAGTGAAGTAGAAGTAATGGCAGAACTTCAGAACCTATATACCTCATCCGCTCCCGGGTTAGACGGTATAACCAATAAAACTCTGCGCAACTTAGACACCTCCTCTATAGCCGCCTTAACCAATTACTTTAATGAATTCGAGCAACAAGGCACTTTGCCAGCCCAGTGGAAGAAGGCAAAAGTGGTATACCAAAACCAGGCAAGCCGCTTCTCCCCACCGATCTTCGACCTATTTCCCTCACTTCTTGTGTCGGAAAACTACTGGAGCATGCCATTCATACACGACTAAGCAGTTTTCTGGAAGAACGGGAGCTCCTGTCAAACTACATGTTTGGTTTCCGTCCGGGTCTGGCCACTCAGGATTTTTCCTACAGCTAAAGCACCATATCCTTGATTCAAAAACTCGCGATACACGAGCAATTCTTGGAGTCGACCTCACCAACCAAGGCATTTGATAATGTAACATATTCTGCCGTTCTTAATAATCTGCAAACGCTACAAGTAGGCAGCCACATGTGTAACTACATAAGGGCCTTCCTCAGCAACCGAACTGCGACTCTCAGACTGGGCCCTCATACACTTCCAAACATCAAGCTCGGTGCTCGGGGGAACACCTCAAGGAGCAATCCTTTCACCGACACTCTTTAATATTGCCCTTATTCATCTCCCAAAACAACTTCATGTGATTCCAAACATACATTTCGCCCTTTATGCGGATGACATTACTGTCTGGACATATCGAGGCAGTGACGCCATCATAGATCGACTCACCTCCAAACAGCCGTCAGCACTATTGACACCTATGTGAAGGAGAGAGGCCTATCATGCTCACCGTCTAAATCTCAACTCTTCTTTTACCGACCCAAATCCACACATCTGGATAGCCCACCTATCACTCTGACACTCGGTACACAACCGATTTCCGTAGTAACTCAAATCAGGGTACTAGTAATGACTCTCTACTCCCATGGAGCACATGGAGATGTAATCAAAGCAGTCCAGACTCATGCTCATCTAACTACTCGGCTCATCCGTCGTGTAGCACCTCGGAAAACAGGTCTTCATGAAAGAAATACCAGAGTCTCATACGCTCTTCCATACTTACCCCTCACTAGCACGGGAAGCAATCGAGTGAACGCTTTACTCCGCAGATGCACAGAGACAGCCCTGCGCCTTCCTTCCAGCACATCAACACACCGCTTATTTAAACTTGGGGCCCATAGTACGTATGAAGAACTCCGTGAAGCCACGCTGACAGCCCAGCCCAGACAGCCCGCCTTTCGTGTATACCAGCAGGTCGCGCACTGCTCTCTTCTCTACACATATCCCCAATAGGATTCCCATCTAAAGGCATCCAATTACCTCCTACAATTCGATCCAAAATTTTGGTACCCCCCCCCCCTTCTGAAAAACATGAATCCAGAGCAGGACGGGAAACAGAACAGCCAGGGCGCAAGCCTTACACAGACAATATGGAGAAGACCCCAGTGCAGCATATGTAGATGCACTTATGTAAACACCCATCGTAACGTACTAGCAGTTACTAACAATCATGCAAAACTTCTCTCTGCTTGCTCAATTCTCACCGATTCTACAACAGAGGCGGAGGAGGCAGCAATTGCGCTAGCCATGACATCCACACCCGCTGCGAAAATAATTTCGGATTCTAAAACAGCTATCCTAAGCTTTGACGATGGTTTCAGTTCAATTCAGGCGTTCAGTCGTGTCCGACTCTTCGTGACCCTATGGACCATGTCACGCCACGCTTTCCGGTCTCTCACTATCTTCTTAACATCACATAGCTTCATCTGCAATGCCTCGAGAATGCCATCTAACCATCGCGTTCGCTGCCTACCCCTTCTCCGGCGACCCTCAACCTTTCCCAACATCAAATCTTTCTCCAGCGACTCCTCTCTTCTCATCAGATGACCAAAGTAGCTGAGCTTTAACTTTAGAATTTGACCCTCCAATGAGCAGTCAGGGTTTATAGTCGACAATATCGACTGATTTCATCTTCTGGCAGTCCAAGGAACTCTCAAGAGTTTTCGCCAGCACCACAATTCAAATGCGTCAATTCTTCGGCGGTCAGCCTTTTTCACAGTCCAACTCTCGCATCCATACATCACAACTGGAAAGGCCATAGCACGGGTTATACGGATCTTGGTTGGCAGACTAATGTCTCTGCTCTTTACTAGGCGGTCAAGGCTAACCATTGCTCTCTTTCCCAGAAGCAGGCGTCTCCTAATTTCATGGCTGCAGTCTCCTTCCGAGGTAATCTTGGCGCCCAAGAACAGAAAATCTGTCACAGCTTCCACTTCTTGTCCATTGATGCTCCAGGACTTGATAGGGCAAGACGCCATGATCTTCGTCTTTTTAATGTTCAGTTTAAGCCCAAACTTCTCACTCTCTTCTTGTACGCGCATCAGAAGTCTCTTGAGTTCCACTTCACTTTCTGCCATTAAAGTGGTATCATCCGCATATCTAAGGTTGTTGATACGTTTTCCAGCAATCTTCACTCCAGCTGAAGACTCGTCCAGACCGGCCTTCCTCATGATGCACTCTGCATATAGGTTAAATAGGTAGGGCGACAGTATGCAGCCTTGCCTCACCCCTTTCTCAATCGGAAACCAATCAGTAAGACCATGCCCAGTTCTGACTGTGGCCTCTTGCCCTTCATAAAGGTTCCTGAGGAGACAGATGAGGTGAATTGGAACTCCCATCTCTTGGAGAGCTTGCCACAATCTGCTGTGATCTACGCAGTCAAACGCTTTCGCATAATCAATAAAGCAGAAGTAAATGGGTTTCTGGAACTCTCTTGCTTTTTCCACGATCCAGCGAAGGTTGGCAATTTGGTCTCTAGTTCCTCTGCCCTTGCGAAACCCAGCTTGCACGTCCGGAAGCTCCCGATCCACATACTGCTGCAGCCTACCTTGCAGGATTTTTAACATCACCTTGCTAGCACGCGAAATAAGCGCGATCGTGTGGTAGTTGGAACAATCTTTGGCACTGCCTTTCTTTGGAATGGGGATATAAACTGACCTCCTCCAATCCTGCGGCCACTGCAGGGTTGTCCAAATCTTTTGACATAATGTATGCAGTGTGTTAACAGCGTCGTGGTTGAGGTTTTGAAGCAACTCAGCTGGAATACCATCAATTCCGCTAGCTTTGTTCTTAGCAAGGCTGGCTAAGGCCCATTCAACTTCACTCTTCAGGATGCCCGGCTCGAGATCAGTAATCACTACCGTCCTATGTTGGGTTTGCACATCCGGGTCCTTCTTGTACAGTTCTTCTGTGTATTCCTGCCACATCTTCTTTATCTCTGAGGCTTCAGTGAGGTCCTTGCCTTGTTTGTCCTTTATCACGCCCAGCTTAGCACAGAAGCTTCCTTTGATATCTTTGATTGTCTTATACAGAGCTCTTGTGTTCCTTAATTGGCTGTTGTCCTCAACTGCTTGACACTGTATGTTCAGGAAGGCATTCTTATCTCCCAACACCCACCGCCTTTTGCGTTTTTGGCAACCCCGACGTCTGTCACCCTTAGTTGGACACCCGCGCATGCGGGCCTTCCCGGTAATAAGGAAGCTCACTCCCTGGCCCTGAGGTCTCACTTTCCAGGCTGGGGAGGAATAGTCTTCCTCAGATGCCGGGGAGTGCCTGCTGTCCTTTCGTGACATCCTTACCTGCCACCGCGAAAATAGGAGGACTTACGCACCCCCTGCCCCGAATCTGACAATAACACAAGCTGCCCATTGGCGCAAGCAACAAACGCGCACAGCCCCATACCCCATTCGTCTCCACGCGCGCTTTCCTGACCAGTTTTCTTCTTCCTGCAAGCTCTGTGGCAAACTTGGCGACTTTCTGCGCACACTACTCACCTGCCCCTCATTCCCTCATCCTCCTTCACCAGAGGTGATCCTAGATTGCAGCGAGAAGCTACTCACCAGATCCTCCTATATGGACCAGCGCAAGATCATTACATGCTCTCTCGCTCGGATAGCCCTTGAAGGGCAATCCGAGCGAAAGCGCATTCAAGAAGAAATGGGCATGGGCAGGACATGTAGTGCGAAGAGAGGATAACCGATGGTCGCTTAGGGTAACAAACTGGATTCCAAGGGAAAGAAAGCATAGCAGGGGGCGGCATAAAGTTAGGTGGGCGGATGAGGTTAAGAAGTTCGCAGGGGTGAAGTGGATGCAGCTAGCACAGAACCGGGTTAATTGGAGAAATATGGAAGAGGCCTTGGCTCTGCAGTGGGTATAGCCTGGCTGAGGATAATTATGATGTTTTAATTTCTTCACCTGTCGCAAAACCTAAGACCGCACTTCACAAGGCTGGCACCGATGTCGGGGAATTCAACGCGAAGATGTGGTCTTGTAGTATGCCGCCCACCTCGACGAAGTAACCGCGGTCGTACGAGCCGTAGTTTTCACAAGTCGAACATTTTATCGAGACCATCGTTTGTCTTGTTCCACGAAGTCCACGGGTGTATCCACTCGCTCGCATGGTTTTCGCTGGCGCACGCAGAAATTCCGTCAAGACTAGAAGGACGCACCCCACGGATCACAACGAGTTGAACACTGCTATAATGGCCGGGATACATGCGGCGTTTTTTTCCATGATTTTCGTGCGTCGAAAACTGCCGCGCCGACGCGACGCCCAGATCGAGATACACGAAGTGGCGCGAGCGCCGCCGCTGACCCCTCGATGCGAAAATATGCATCAGCGAGCGGCAATAACAGCAGAGAGAGGTACGTGGGAGAAGAGACGCTGTTCCTTGTGTTAAATTCGCGAAAGGGCTCAATTAAATGCTACTGTACTAAATGTAGAAAGCGCACATAGGTCGCACAAGGATTTGCCGCGATCGAATGAACGAAGATATTTTGGAATGCCACTCGAATACCAGCGACACGGTTTTTTTTTTTTTTTTAGAAATTTCGCTTCAGGAAGAAAACAAATACATTGCGATCCGAGAGTAGGTCTTATATACTCACAAATAAAGCGACATGCCGAGCTTGATTAGGCGTTTATTTTTACGATAATTACATGTCTGCGGCCAAACTGCCACACACCTCATCGGCCATTGTGGAAAACCAGTTTCCTCCCCTTTCGCCGCCACTGGTCACCACCACTCCGGCGAGCGTCGTAGAGGTAATCGGGAAAGCGCGATGTAGTGACCAGAGGATGGGGAGGTCCCGAATTAGCCTAAATCTAAGGAAGGAACGCAACAGATTAGTAAGAAAGAAACCCATCAACGAATTAGCGGTGAGGGGGAGGGCAGAAGAGTTCAGGATCTCGCTACAGAATAGATATTCAGTTCTAAACGAGGATGGCGACATTACCCTAGAAGCAATAAACAATAATTTCAGAGATATCATTACTGAATGTGCGGTAGAAGTAGGCGGTAGGATAGTTAGAGAGGATACCGGTAAGCTGTCTAAGGAGACGAAAGATTTGATTAAGAAACACCAGAGTATGAAATCTTCCAATCCAACAGACAAGATCGAATTGGCCGAGATATCAAAGCTAATCAATAAGCGCAAGATGGCCGTTATAAGGAAGCATAACATGGAGAAAACTGAGCATGCTGTAAAAAACGGGGGAAGCCTTAAAGCGGTAAAGAAGAAATTGGGCATAGGCAAAAATCAGATGTATGCGATAAGGGACAAGGCGGGCAACGTCATCACGAATATGGACAAGATAGTCAAGTAGCCGAGAAGTTCTATACAGATCTCTACCGTAGCCAAAGTAGTCAGGACCGTAACGAGATTGGCGGTAGGAAAAAACAGTCAGACGTTCCACCAGTGACGAAGGACGAGATCAAGAAAGCACTAGAAACTATGAAAAGGGGGAAATCAAGTGGAGAGGATCAGATAACTACAGATTTGCTGAAGGACGGGGGTGATATCGTGCTAGAAAAACTGGCCACTGTATACGCAGTGCCTGGTGTCATCGACGGTACCGGAATCATGGAAGAATGCAAACATTATTCTCATTTATAAGAAAGGTGACTCTAAGGACCTTAAAAATTACAGACCAACCAGCTTACTGTCTGTTACGTATAAGATATTTACTAAGGTAATCGCAAATAGAATCGGGACAACCTTAGACTGCAATCAAGCAAAGGATCGGTTTTCGGAAACGGTACTCTACTATCGATCATATCCATACCATCAATCAGGTGATAGAAAAATGCTCGGAATATAACCAGCCCTTATACATAGCATTCATTGATTACTAAAAAGCATTTGACTCAGTTGAAACCTCGGCGGTGATGCAGGCATTGCGAAATCAGGGGGTAGACGAGCCGTGCGTGAAAGTGCTGGAAGATATATATAGTGGCTGCACAGCAACCATAGTTCTGCATAAAGAAAGTAAGAAAATTCCCATAAAGAAAGGTGTTAGGCAAGGAGACACAATATCCCCAGTACTATTCACAGCTTGCTTAGAGGAAGTATTCAGAGACTTGGAATGGGAGCAGTTAGGGATAAGGGTAGATGGAGAATACCTCGGTAATCTGCGATTTGCTGAGGACATTGCCACGGCCGCTCGATGGAAGCGCACTGGGTGCCGCCTTCTGCGTCGCGCCGCCGCCAATGGGCAAGCGCGTCTTTGGGGAGTTTACAGTTGCGCCCGCTATTTCTGCTGAGGGCGCCACTGTGCGGGGACACGACGCTGCCGGGGTCGCCGGCTCTGAGCGCGCGGTTTGGTTCCTTTCTGGGCGCGTTCGCCTCGCGTCTGCGTGGTAAACGCAAATTTTTTTGCGTGCGCGTGTGCAAGCATGTTAACGTTGAGACTGGATGAGTTTGTTTTTTAAGGCGAAAGCCATTCTAAGCTCATGGAGCGAAAATCTATGCGCAGAAGCTGTGCCTGTTATCTGTGCGTCGCATCTGTGCACTGGTGTGCCAGTCGCAAAAGCGGACGTGCAAGGAGGGAGATTGGGAATGAAAATGATTGATGGTGATAGGTAATAAATAAAAGTTATAGACATTGATAGAGGTAATGACTAATGCTAATGACTAATAATGATTAATAATGACTAAATGATTTGTAATGACCAGTATATCAAACTACGACATGTAATGACCGCAATTGATTAGAAATGAGTAAAAGTGCTTAGCGATGTGTGGTAATGACTATAGCTAGGCATGATTCATCTTCACTGTTAATGATTACAAAATGACCAATATGTGAAACGACGACATGTAATGACCACTGCTGATTCTAAATTAGTAACGTGCTTAGTTATGAGTGATAAGGGCTACAATGACTACGCAGGCATACTCATCATGACTGAGAAACGACCAATATATCAAACGACGACTTGAAATGACGAACTGTGGCAAACGATGAGAGGCAAATGATAGGAGAAGGGTAGGCTTTCGCAGTCCTCCGCTTAAGAGACATCTAAGAGACGCTCTAATTTTATCTGCGGAGCTCGCTCAGGCAAACACAGCAGCGAGGAGTGGAAATGCACTCGCTTCCTCTGAAATGAAAGCAGCGCTGAGGTTAAAAAGTCCAGATGCTGAAGCATAATGCCCTATCAGCTGCCATTGTATTTGCTACAAGGGACCGCAGATTGGACTTGGTGATTAATTATAGGTTAACCGTGCAAACAACGTGACGGGAACACAGGAGAAGAAGACGGCACAACCGCGCTAGTTGTGTCGTCCTTTTTTCCTGTGTTCCCGTCACGTTATTTAACCTATTTAGTTATCAGGGAGCTGGCCAGTGAACTAGGATTTTTAACGATGTGTTGTGAAGCAGATGAACACGACGAAGTAGCGCCAGAAGCTTTTCTCGCAGGTTATGTTGCTAGGACATATCAGAAAAAGCGACGAAGGTTTTTTTTTTTTTTATATATATATAAGCATGCAATTTGTTCTAAATTTTGCCGCGCTGGTCTTAGTGGCCTTGCAAGTAAAGGAGCCTGTGCATACATTTGTTTATACTGTTGAGACTGTTTGAGCCGATGCGATAAAATGAAAAGCCACGTTCCACAGAAAATCCGGCGCCCGCTCTGTCGGCGGAAAGTCGGAAAAAAAAACCTCTCTGGTAAGAGGCACTTTAGTTGGTGATATGGCCAGACACCTCTGGCGCAATGAGAACACATGACATGTTCAATGTGGCAGGAGCTGCCAAACCAGAGAGAGTCAATAAGATGTAAGGGTGAAATGGGAATTATTGAAAGCGAGACCCTTAGATCCCAAGTCAGGCACACTATACTCCTATAGGGCACGTTCGTACGGCTTCGGTAAAGAGGGGCTTTATATAGCTATGTGTAGGGTGCTATTTCATATAATGCGGTGGCTTAAGGCTGCATTCTAATGATATGCGTCAGAGGCAGCAATTACTGGATACGGTGAATAAGCAGGTAGCAAAGTGCGGGCACTCTAACGAGGCTCCTCAAGGAGACTTAAGAACCCCAAGTTTTGTTTATCACTACCAAGTTGTTGCTTAATTTATGCGATATTTGGTAATGGTTTTGAGGCGACATGTCAGTCGTGCAAGAGCCTGTTGCAGAAATTATGAGTCAACTGGACCAGTTACAGGTTAATGAAAACCAAGGACAATGGAGGCTTGATGTACCCCGCAAAGGAAGAAATCAAGCTTTGTCAGCTTACGAGCACCTTCATTAACAGAATGATGAAGTCTGAAGAGGTCCGGCGAAGTAGCAAGCTGTGTAAACTTTTGGTTTCATCATTGTTTTGTCACTGTACACTGTACCTGCAGCTAATCTATAAAAACAATGATCGTGCCCATGCTAAGGCGCTATGCAAGATATCGTTAAGTTGCTGCCCCCACTGATAGCGAGCTGGGCTGGAAATGTCAACTCAACAGTGAAGCGATGTTATGGCATAAACCTCTCTCAAGAAAGGTTTTCCGCCTGCGATTGGTAATTTTCTTCCTTTCTTTGTGTGGCCATTAAATAAGCGTACTCGGCTGCTCGCTGAATCTCAGCTGCAGTTGCGCTCTGACGCGTGAACATTCTTGTGATCACAGCTAAGAGTTTCACAACAGCAACACTCGATGCGCCTTCTTCCATTGAAAATAACGAAGCAGAAAAAATGTATGGGTGTACGAGCAGCCAATAAAAATAGTAATAAAAACTTTCGGCGCATATACGTAGCACTTTGAAGCAGACCGGCTCTGTCAAACGCGCTTACTTTGTCCGGTCATGCAAAATGCGGGAAGCCATGACGGATAGTGTTCTGGCGTACAAAGTTTAAGGTCTCCAACTGAGTCGAAGATCCCAGATTATCATCTAGATTTAACCTAATAAACATCTTCATATTTCCACCGTAAAATTTGTCCCAATGAGATAGGAAGGTTGGTTACATGTCGCATTTTCACAGAGGTTGCTCATAGTGGGAAATTTTTTATTGGATAGCGCTGGCAGCTTAGAACAGGTTGATGTCAATTTGTGTATAAAAGCTGTATGCAGAAATGAGTAAATGATATGAAAATTACACACGGAATTCGCGACATAATTAAGTGGTTATGCATTAGGCTGCCATGGCAACTGAACAGCTTCGAATTGTTCAAAGCCGGGTCACATTTTAATGTGACGAACAACTGGATTCAAATCGTAAGGCAGCGCGAACAACGGTATAGACAAGAACAAGAAAGACACGGGAACGTCTACCAACTTGCCCAATTCAACATTCTGGATTCAAATGCAACATCACGGTAAAGAGCGCTCTCCAATCGATTGGCCTTGAACCACCGTCACTATAAGTTTTTCGGGGTACACTCCAGTATACATCCCTGCCGAGCAAGCGCTAAGTGCTGACATGGTCACACTAGACATGACAGTATGTACTCATTCTTGTTGCCAAATTGTGTGAAGCGGGGCTCTTATATCCTTAAAATAATAGGCTTCTACCACGCCGACGCCTCCCGCAAAGCGCAGTCAGGCGCAGCTCTCCGCGCGCGGCTGTCCCCGAACTGTGGCGCCGCGGCGGTGGCGACTGGAAGTAGGCGCCTCCCGCCGGTTTCGGGCGACGTAGCAGGCCGCACCTAGTGCGCTTCCATCGAGCGGCCGTGACATTGCCTTGCTATGCAACTCGAGGGATAAACTGCAAATAATGATTGGTGACCTAGACAGGAAAAGTAGAAAGGTAGGCTTGAAAATCAATATGCAGAAGACTAAGGTAATGTTCAACAGCCTCGGAAAGGAACAGCAGTTTACATTAGGTAGCGAAGTACTGGAAATAGTAGGCGAATATGTCTACTTAGGACAGGTAGTAACCGCTGATCCGGACCATGAAAAGGAAATAACAAGAAGAATAAAATTGGGATGGAGCGCATTTGGCAAGCACTCACAGATTATCACTAGCAGCTTATCGGTATCGCTAAAGAAGTATATAACAGTTGCATCTTACCTGTACTCACCTATGGGGCTGAAACGTGGAGGCTAACCAAGGGAGTTCTACTTGAGTTGTGGACAACCCAGAGGGCTATGGAATGGAGAATGGTAGGGGTAAAATTAAGAGATAGGAAGCGTGCAGAGTGGGTCAGACAAATAACTCAGGTTACCGACATTCTAGTGGTAATTAAGAAGAAGAAATGGGCATGGGCAGGACCTGTAGTGCGAAGAGAGGATAACCGATGGTCTCTTAGGGTAACAAACTGGATTCCAAGGGAAGGAAAGCGTAACAAGGGGCGGCAGAAAGTTAGGTGGGCGGACGAGGTTAAAAAGTTCGCAGGGGTCAAGTGGATGCAGCTAGCACAGAACCGGGTTAAGTGGAGAAATATGGGAGAGGCCTTCGTCCTGCAGTGGGTATAGTCAGGCTGATGATGATAATGATGAATTTTGATTTTTTGAGAAGTGTAGCTTTTTTTATTTACATGAACAATAGAGGAGAGGTTGGTGTCGCATAGCGGTTCCAGCTACTCCTTTCCACCAAATTTATAAGAAACACCTAGTTTGTTTTTATGAAATTTCTTAACCTATAATAATTGGTTTTCACAAGAAAGGAAAGGCGTAGTATCTGTCAGAAATGTTTTGTGGACACCTGACACGCGCTTTTATTGAAGAGAGGATTGTGGGAGTGAAATCGGAAAGAGAGAAAAAGGTGCCGCAGTGGAGGGCTAAGGAGTAATTTCAACCACCTTGGTATCTTTAACGTGCACTGACATCGCACAGCACGCGGATGCCTCTTCTTTTCGCCTCCATCGAAACGCAGCCGCCGGCGGTCGGGATCGAAACAGGATGCTCCGGCACAGTATGTCAGGCATATCTTAACCACTGCACCACCGCGGCGGGGCGAAATCGGCCCAGGAAATGAAATTTTGCCTATTTTGCAGGCTTTTGTCTCAAAAAATGTTTGTGGTAGAGCGGCAATACTTCCACACTATGTTCTCAGCATATTTATCTACCAAACTGCGAGAGATTATATTTATATAACGTTTTATATACAGACGTACGATCGCGCTAATTTCAAGAAAACAGCGAACAATGAAAATTTCTGAAGACAAATAATTTTTCTTAAACTTAGTTCACTTGTTCTCCTTTGCTTAAAACATATTGCCTAATTTCGTTGCGCTAGTAATTACGGCCACTTCAATAACGCCCTTGCGCAAGTCGCAGCGCACGACGCAGGATTCAAGATTCTAAGACATTTGTGAATCGCACACTGTTTATCAACTGTGGCATATAATATTGTATTTTGTCATTTATGTCTTGGCGTTGCAAATTAGCTGGTAGTGAATGATTCAGAAATTTGTACGCGTGGCGTTCCTGAGGCGCTTGTGGCACCATGCAGCACAGAGATGTTTTTCGAGCTTTATCTTCACCAAAACACGGATTACGCAAAAATACGATAAAGCTCAATGAGCAAGCAACGTATTCCAAATATTACTAGTGAAATGAAGAAATTGTGAAGGTCATGGAGAAGTGCCTCATTAAAACAGAATGTTTCTTGGCTGCAATCGTTTATTTTAATCATTCGACGACGCACATTACCTTAATTCCTGTGCACAGTTTCTGTGTTTCTTTCATGCAGTCCTATGCATGCCTGCATGAAGTGTGAACCGCAGATCGAACGCGCGGCAAAAGCTCCAGTCTGACCGTGTGGATGCTGTTGTCTGAGATAGACACGCGCATCTGGCTACAGATAGCTTTGCTTTTTTTGTGTTCGATACTTCACTTTGGCACTGGAGCGTCACGTTCATTCTGATACCATCTGGCGCAGCGCAGTTTCTCGTATGGCAACGGTTGTGGAGTCCGCGAGTATGAAGCAAACGCTCAAACATCCCCGACAGCGCTTAAATCTTGCTTCCTTCGCCTCCATGTAATCGGCGTCTGGTTGCGATGCGAACAAGGGGCGGATAAATATCGAACCTTCATTTCTCATGCCTTGAACAGCTACCCAAGAGGCATTGCAGCGGCGGCATGATGTTATGGAGCTTCTCTTTAATTGGCGAGACGTGGCAACAATCCGCTAGAAGCGCACCCGGCGCGTGCTCTGGAGCGGCGAGCGCAGCGTGTCGTCTGCTCGAGCAGACGACGCGTCTCTGTTTGCTCGGAAATGGAGTTATTTGTTTAAACAGCGTTACGAAAGTTTCTATCTGCTCAGCAGTTGAGGTGTAAATATCGCTAAATAAATATCTAAGGATTAGGGCCTGTTAATGCTGATTTAAGTGCGAAATTATAAGCGCGCGCGCCGGTGCTTCATAGGCACGCCAGCAGAACCGGCGGAGAGGATGGCCCCCAGAACACGTGCTGCCCCTAGCGGCTGCCATTTCTTCCACCGTGCTTTGTCACGGCCAAGACCGACCGAAATACAGACCTGCACAGATAGCACTGCTCCAGCCCGCACCTTCTAGTTCGTAATCTTCGGCGCTAGGGAACGAACACTACGGGTAGCCAGGCGCTACTGTAAACCAAGACCGACTGAAATACAGACCTGCACAAAAGCAGGGTCTTATGGGACCTCGTGCGCCAACATTCGTTACCTTTCTCGCCGTTGAGGGCACTCGGTTGACCTGTTAGTTTGCCATTATCATCATCACTAAATTATAAAATTTTTAAACAAACCGTAACTAAATTATAAAAAAAATAATCTTTGCCCAATGTATGCTTCAAAAATTTAGATTTTTTTTTGTATTTTAACGGAGAGCTTGTTTATTGAAATGTTTTTCTCTCACCAGACGGCAGCGCAGGCAGGAATATACTGGCTAGTGTGTCTAGCGCACCTGCCGGTCGCCACCGCGCGATCTTGGTAAGCTGCGCATGCGCGAGAAGAAAGAAGGTAGGTGAGGAGGATCTGTTTGTAATCTGGCGGATGTGACGTAATAAATTGCTTATTTTTGTTTTTTGCTTGCGTGTAGTCTCGTACCCAGACGCTTTTTTTTATCGCCGCCTCCGCACCCGCAGGTGTTTTTTTTTTTTTTTTTTTTTTTTTTCCTTTTCAATTTTGGCGCGCAGTGGTACAAGCAAGCGGGAGGCTTGTTCGCGCCGTGTTTCAGATTGACCAGACTGGAATGTATTCTGCAAAATAGACTGGGCGGCACCCATCCTTGCAAGTTTCTTCAGACTGTCGTAAGTACAGCGAAAATGCAGCGCAAAACACTTACGGTGGCATCCCGTACTTTCCTCGCCAACTTAGGAGAGCTCATGGCGCCGCTCTTTTCACGTTACAGCTTGTCTGGAAAGTTTTTCTGCATCGATGCGTTATTGCTAAGTGATCTCAATTCTTTTTGCGGCATCTTGCTGTGAGTCGGTGGCTTAGCGTAGAGGATCTACGAAGCTCTTTTCCGTGCGCCAGGAAGCAGTCCCTTCAATATCCATGCTTCGATCGGTCGCCGGCGGCTCATTTTCGAGTGCGCCTCCGTTTTGCTCCCGAATAGCCCTGTCTTAGCAAGAGCAACCATTTCTATTTTTTGTTTCAGTGTGTGCCGAAATACTCTTGCTGCACAGCGATTTTGGGATCTTGGCTACGTCGCAGCTTCTGCTCATGGGCTCTCCTGCACCATGAATGCCTTGTGCCTCATGAAAGGTGGGTACAAAATGTGTGCTGGCAAAAACAGGTTGCTCCACAAGAGCGCTACTATATGAAATAGAAGTGACCTTATTTATGAAGCTGGCACTGGGCATGCATTTCGGTCAGCACCGTGACAGCCAAAGCAGTAGAAAAGGGTGAGGGGGGTGGGGGTGCCAGTACATATCTGCCGGACTGTTCTGACCACTAGATAGGACTAACCCGGTCATACGACTACATTTTAGCTAAGCTACATTTTAGCTAAGCGTGATAATATTAATGACATTTTTGCATCAACTCCAGGTGAATTCAAATTCTGTTTCTAGTTATGACTGTATATTGTCTTGTGCACCATACAAGGTAATTGCTGTTGATGGGCACGGTAAAAAAAATGTTTTTCAATGTTCACCAGCAAATCTACTGAGTGACAGTGCTATTTCTGTGGCCATTGTATAGATCCTTTTTGTATTCCTGACTAGAGCGGGTGAAATCGCTTCTTTCAGCTGTAGCGCGTTACCAAAATAAATGCTGGTGCATATTTTCCAGTAGCTGTCAAATACAGTGAGAGGGCATTCAGGTGCACAAGATAGGACTAGGCTGAACCAGTCTGTTCCATATAGAGATACTAGTGCCCACGTAGGCCTGTCATGGTAGAAAATAGAATTATATAATTGCTCGAAGAGCTTTCCAGTAGCATGCTTTGATGGGCTAGCTGGCACACCACTGCAGTGTGGTTTGGCTGTGCAAACAGGCCAAGGACGAAAGGAACGCACATGGAAATGCCAAGTTTGTTTTATCATTTCTTCATCTCCGTGTTTCTTTGGTTTACGCTGCCAAATCATATTCACGCTTTCCTATATGTTATCTTGCAAACAGCAAATGCACTGCTAACACTAGGGGCAAATTTTATTTGCTCTTTTTGGTTGAGGCCAATTTATTTTACTGATAGAACATTAAATGTTTCCATGTGAGTGCCATGTGACAGCTACTGGCATTATACTTTCATTCTGTGTTGCAGCGGGATCAATAATGTCTTACCTTTCCCAGGAGCCGGCATTTATTGCATTGTTCCGATTTCCAGGCCCTTCCCTGTTTGGTGCGTGTGCTGAAACAGGAATCCCTTGGAGGCGATTTGCAGCTTTTGTTCATCATCTTGATTCCGTCCCCACATAGGTAATAGCCACTGCGGTGGCACAGGATTAGGGTGCTCAATTGTTAAACCCAAGGACACAGGATGAAATCCTGGTTGCGGCAGTCCCTTTACAATGGAGGTGAAAAGCAATGCCGTGAACTGTGCGATGTTGACACACATTTAAAGTTAAAGACAAGGTTGTTGAAATTTCTGGAGGCCTTCACTAAAGCATGTATCTATGTCCCAATATGGAAACAGTCTGTCCGGGCAATGGACAGGGAGAAAATCCAATGAGGTCATTGAGAGCATATTTACCACGGTAGCAGGGGTGAATTTAGGTGCCTACCCTGTTAAGGGGGGGGGGGGGGGCACAGCTAGTATTATTGCGACATATCTGTAGTGCTTCCTGATATATATTTTTTTACATAGTGGCCATGCAGACCAGTTATTGCAAACCTAACTTGCTGGACATGGACATGGGAAGCCAAGGACATGGGAACTCAATACAAAGAAGTACATGGGACAACACTGTTTGGTCTGAGACCCATTTCCAAAGCATTTCACCCCAAAAGAGCCAAGCATCAGGTCAGGGGAAATCCTATACCAGTTGGAAAACTGTTGAGTACCTGGCGGCACCTGGAATCAAACCTGGTACCTTCTGAATGCGCAGCATTTCTTTTTCTTGTGTTCCCGTGTCTTGGCTGGTCCAATATGTTAGATTTAAGTTTAGTACAATACCCCAAGAAAACAAAAATGACAAAATATTTTTGGTCAGTACATAATCTAATTGCCCACTGTTCTTTTAGTTTTCATGGCATTGTTTGTCTATAAAATATATATCCATGAAATTTGTTGCCGCTTAACTAAATTTCTGCAGAGCTAAACACAAAATTTCACCGATCCAGTTTTTGTGTGTGTGTGAGTGTGTTCAGGTAAAGACTATCAGAAACATTGTTCTACATGCTAGTTTAACATATTTGACAATGGCTAAGTTTCAGAAATAAAAAGCACAGCTATGAGGTTCCTGAAAATTTTCAGACAGCTCGTCCCAGTGTATATTATTTTTTTTTAAGAACATTGGTGAGTATGCTGAGCACTGATGTCTTCTTGCAATGAAATTTTTTCTAGCTTGGTCAGTTCTTTCAAGAACAAACTTAGTACTATCCTTTAACCATAATCATCACGGAATGACACGGATCTGGTGTGTGAATCCACCCCAAGTGCTCTGTAAAAAAAAAAAAAAAAAAATGTACTGCATACACCAGCGCACCTTTGACCAAGGCCTTTCTGAATTCATGAACTATCATTGAGCTTTTTTAAGATCTT
Organism: Amblyomma maculatum; assembly: GCF_055883805.1. Classification (NCBI taxonomy): domain Eukaryota; kingdom Metazoa; phylum Arthropoda; class Arachnida; order Ixodida; family Ixodidae; genus Amblyomma; species Amblyomma maculatum. The sequence goes on along the minus strand of NC_139347.1, from coordinate 206,704,938 downwards.
CCAAAGCCACGTTGAGCACCATTAGAACGAGAACCCGAGGAAAGGCTACTACCCCACCAAGACATGATGGCCTTGTGACAGAATCTGCCTCACATTCAGGAGGTACCAGTTTCGATCCTGGTGCTGGTGGGTACAAGATTTCTCCCGGCCTGATTCTGGGCTCTTCTGGGATAAGATGCTTGGGAAAGGTATTCTAGTTCACTTCAGGAAAAGGGTCATGAACCAAAATTCACGATTCGTTCCACCATTAGACAACCCTAAGTCCGCTTCGTGCAGCAGAAGCCCATATGCAGTTCCTTTTTCCTCCTTTCCTAAGCCATGAGCCCTGGTAAGCCAAGCACCAGGCTGGGCCATAGCTGGTACACATTTGAGAAAATTGGGAGTGGAAGTCGAACCCACCACATTGCTGTAATGTGGAATGATGCTGAGATAAGGAAATAGTGAGCCAGCACTATTACTAACCATTCAAGAAAGACTACTGATTACTCACACTGTAGTTCATTAAAAGGATGTACTCAGGGGTGCAAAAGCTCAAATAAGATTTGTAGCGATTTTTGGAGCAGCAAAATCTTCGTTTTAGAGCAATAAAATTCATATTTGGAGCAGCTCACAAGAAAAAAAAATTAATTCAAATTTTGGAGCTGTTAAACATGGAAGAAACTTTGCTTTCGGCACAAAAGAATGAAGAGGTGTGAATATCGGACTGTATGAATGCGATCCAAAGGAAATCTAGCAAAGGCCACCTATCACCGATGCTGCGTGTATTTATTTTTGTAAATGAGCTTTTTGTACTGCTAGGCATGCTATCACACACACAAAAATGTGAATCATAAAATTGAAGAGGCTAAATAAAAAAAGCTAGAGAATATGCCTTTTTTTTTTTTTCATTTAGCACGGTTTGACAACCTTAATCATGGGACTTTATGTTGCTTGCAAGGCTCAAAAAACATTGTTTTACTCTCTGCGAAATCCACAGCTCGTGTCGTGCGAGGGCAGCTCCGAAAGAGCTTAATTTGAAGCAGTGACTGCGATCAGCCTGTGTCCAGAAGCGAGCGCAGTGCAAAGACAAAATTTTGATTAAAAAGCAAATACAGAAACAGACAAAAAGAAACGCCGACCAAAAGGCGAAATGGCAAATGCCAAAAGCAAGTTTTAAGCAAAGAAAACCGACGAGCGAGCACATCTTCGGCTTGTAAATTATACTTGTGGACTGGCGGTGGCTTTGACACAATATTTTGATTAAGGAGAGGTGGACGATTATTAGGTTATGTATTTCATGCACAATGCATACTTTATAGTACTTCAATGTTGCAGCATGCATAAATGTTAATTTTGGCAGTCTTGGGCTCCACTACGGCATTATGGAATTCAATAGCTAGGCTGCTGTGCGTTTCTCGACCTTCTGATGTTCGAAATAAATTTCACATGTTCCACCTCCAGTTGTATTAGCACGAACATCGGCGGTGATGCAGGCATTGCGAAATCAGGGGGTAGACGAGTGAAAGTGCTGCAAGATATATTTAGTGGGTGCACAGCAATCATAGTTCTGCATAAAAAAGTAACAAAATTCCCATACAGAAAGGTGTTAGACAAGGAGACACGCTCTCCCCAGTACTATTCACAGCTTGCTTAGAGGAAGTATTCAGAGACTTGGAATGGGAGCAGTTAGGGATCAGGGTAGGAGGTTAATCTGCAATTTGCTGATGACATTGCCTTGCTAAGTAACTCGGGGGATGAACTGCAAATAATGATTGATGACTTAGACAGGAAAAGTAGAAAGGTAGGCTTAAAAATCAATATGCAGAAGACTAAGGTAATGTTCAACAGCCTCGGGAAGGAACAGCAGTTTACATTAGGTAGCGAAATACTGGAAGTAGTAGGCGAATATGTCTACATAGGACAGGTAGTAACCGCAGACTTGGACCATGGAAAGGAAATAACAAGAATAAGATTGGGATGGAGCGCATTTGGCAAGCACTCACAGATTATAACTAGCAGCTTATTGGTATCACTCAAGAGGAAAGTATGCAACAGTTGCATCTTACCTGTACTCACCTATGGGGCTGAAACGTGGAGGCTAACCAAGAGGGTTCTACTTAAGTTGAGGATAACTCAGAGGGCTACGGAACGAAAAATGGTAGGGGTAACATTAAGAGATGGGAAGCGTGCAGAGTGGGTCAGAGAAATAACTCAAGTTACCGACATTCTAGTGGAAATTAAGAAGAAGAAATGGACATGGGCAGGACATGTAATGCGAAGAGAGGATAACCGATGGTCGCTTAGGGTAACAAACTGGATTCCAAGGGAAGGAAAGCGTAGCAGGGGACAGCGGATGAGGTTGAGAAGTTCGCAGGGGTCAAGTGGATGGGAGAGGCCTTCGCCCTGCAGTGGGTATAGTCAGGCTGATGATGAAACACAGAAGCCACCTCCTACACTATCTGGTGATGGGAAAGTGAGTCTATCGACAAGACAGTATAAAAATAACCTTAGTGTACATGAATGCACCAACAGGATATCGAAAACTTCCATGAGCCGCATAAAAAACTAAGATACATCCAATAAAAACATGCAGCACTTAAAATGCAGGGTTGAAGTATTGCTCCAAAATCACAAGTACCACTACGGCCCACCACGGAAGCAATAGCAGTGGTGCCTTGTCACAAACAGCCCACTTGCGTTATAGTGTTCCTTCAGCGCATAGACAGTGACTGAACTGGAAAGCGGTGAAAGCACATGGATGCAAAGAAAATATGAGTAGCCATTGGAATGCCATGACGCCATCTCAAAATAAAACTAAAATGCCAGTGACGCATGCTACAGTGTCTGAAGCATCGTGATTGGTTATATCACGGCCGCAGAAAGTTGTCACTGAGTATGGCAAACTTTTGTGGATAGTCGGGGCATTTTGGCACAGCATGGCGCAAATTTCACGCTTAATGCACAGCTTGGTGCAGAAATATGTAGCCGTATCAAAATATGCAATTGGTGCAGCTGTTGCACCCCTGTGTGCTGTCCGCTCATCATTCTTGGATATTCAGGCACCAAGCCGCTTCTGCTATTTGAGGCCTGGGAGAGGTCTGGTGTCTTTGCCTTTTTAACTGCTTGGAGCACGACAGATTTTATTAACCCTATTCAGTATGCCAACTCTTTTCAGCCTTCCATTAATAGCCTGGTACGCAGATTTAGGGTGTCTTTGGCAGGCGCACCTCCTGCATATCCTCCAAAACCTCTAGCAGTCTCTCCACTGCTTTGAAGCTCCGTTCGATCGATAGCCTTTGTCCTGCGAAGCTCCCTAGAAATTAAATACTGAAACCAAATACTAGAAACCAAATACTGTGGGAAGTCTCGACACTGACAAGAAAGAAAAAGTAAGGGGAACAAAGGACTCCTTTGCGGCGCGACGGAGTCCTGTATTTTTTCTTCATTGTGCATGATCATCCTTTATAGATTTATCGCTGTCATACCTGCTTAAGTGCTTCCGCACTAACTGGGAACCAACATGGCGGCCCACCAAGCCTGACTGCCGTTTTTAGCCAAAATAGGGAATCCTAGCATGAGATGTCACCACCCTAAGCCGGGCGCCGCGGCGCAACATCCTGTGAATTCGGCGCCATCTATTAGTGTTGTGAGAAAGTGTCTGCTGTCCCATATTGCCTCCGAGATCATCCCCACGCTTGCGGGGGTGATCTCTGAGGCCATGCTTCCCGCCCTTCCTCGCAAACATCTCCTCGCCTTCGACTGTCTTTTGACCGAGCCGCTTTTTTAAAAGAGCGAGAATGAGTGGCGACTCACTGAGCGGCCACTCTTTTGGAGAGCAGTCGCTTAGTGAGCAGTGGTTCTTTTGGAGAGCCGCTGGTTCAGTGAGCCATCGGGAACCGTGAGCAGCGTTTCTTTTGGAGTGCTGTTAGGAACCGTTCTGCCAGAGTTAGGTCTTCTGTTTGCTGCTACTTTAGCGCCATCTATTAGCAGTACGAGAAAGCAACTCCAGTGGTCAGGCACAGGTGGATTGGGCCGGCATATAAAGAAAAGAAAAAAGTGTGCTGTCTGCACAATCCTTCGCACGTAGTTGGTCGGCTGCTTCGGCGCCGTGTCGAGGCTCCGCGCCGGCGACCTGGCAGCCGCAATGTGTGTATGCTTCGGGTGGTCGCCGCTGTTTTTGTGCGTCTTTTGTTTTGCTTTCAATAATTGCTATGTATAGTTTTCTCAAGCTGCATTACAACAGGGCGAATGTGGAATGCATGGCCCCTTCCGCAGCCAGCCCAGCAGAAAAAAAATATCTGGTTCAGTCATGAACAGCACTGACTGCAGCGCGTCGTGTGCTCAAAACGGGAACAGATGCTTTATGAAAATTAAAACCACACTTCACAGCATGAATGGCAAGCGATTCGGCTTGAAGTAGATACAAAATGAATGAATTAAATACGGTCGGTGTATGTATGTGGCGGCAAAAACAGGAAGGTTGAACAAGTTTGGGTTAGGGGACCGGGCCAGAAACCTGTTGCCAGGAATAAAGGAAGCAGTGGGAGAAGCCGGGGCGCTGAGAGCTGTGGGCATTGAGAAAAACTGTCGCAAAGTTGAACAGGGTTATAGGAATATACGAAAAACGAATCAGCTAGAGAAAGCATGTGGGGGGAGGGGGGATTTAGAAAGTGAAAAAGGACTAAAGCGGACTCGAGCTACAAAGCGCACACTGCATTAAAAAAAATGATGCATTTATACTTCAGGCTCCTCCAGAGTTCACTGTCTCCGGGAATATAAGAAGGACCTCGAATCAGGTGATCTGCTTTCTCTATATTTATAATTCACTATCTTATCTGTCTACATTGTCACTATCAGTATTTATTAACAGTCAGTCCACAAGAGATTTTGGGCTAGAGATTGATGGCCCGAAGTATTTATTAAGGATAATTCTCAGTGTGTTTAATGATGGCCAATGTTATTCAGATAATTTTGAAACGATAGGGTACCAAAAGAACGAAGTCCTCTCTTGGACTTCGTGGACATAAAGTGGACATAAAGAGTAAGAATCGAGCCTAAAAAAATATGGATGTTGCTGTTTACTGAGATTTTGTAGTCACCATTAGGGGAGATAGGATGGACACACAAATATTTCCACGCTTTCGTTAAGTTTCGGGAGGTCGAATGGGTGCGTATCAGTGAACGAGAGAGAGGCAGAGTTGGCTTTCTCTCTCTCCAATAGACCACTGTTCGCTCCTGAGCGACCCTGGCTTAAGTGAGCCGGTGAACCGTTCAAATGAGCCGGCTCACTTCAGTAAGCTGAGCCGTTCTGAGCCGCTTTGCTGATCTCTAGGTCGTCGTCTCTTCAGCTCACTGTTCCTGAGTCTGCGTCGCTTGGATGGTAGCTATTGGAAGGTACTCTTGAGAAGATAAAGGTGGCAAACACCTGCCACATGGCGGCTGCGACGAGGCACTGGCTGGATTCCCAGGATGTTTTACCCAGCACCTCCACCAAATGTAGCGGATGAAATTGGTTTAATACAGGTCAACGTTTGAATAATGAAGGCTGCTTGCAAACGGCCCAAAGCCCAGAACAGTCTGCACGCATCTCTCTCTTCCTCGAACTCCTCAGTAAGCACTTCCTCATTTTGAAAGTAAAAATGGGGTATTTCACATATAAACCTCTGGCACCCATTGCATTGACTTATGCTTTAGTCCACTTCAGCAGATCATAATGGTTGCGGAGCACTGCAAGTTTCATTTTCAACCGTCAAAATGTGGAGCACATGCAGTCGAACCCTGCAAAGGAATTTTTTTTTTTTTTTTTTGTTCCCGCGAGAATTTCACTCTTGCAAAAGTTGACAAATGAGTAAATATTAGCAATTGGCAATTAAGCTATAAGTTGTGATGGCTCAAAAAGTGAGCATGAAAACGGCGAATACGCACTTGTCAGCATTCACAACCAGGCCGTGCTGTTGGAGGTGCTGTAAACTACACGCAGGTAGTTCTCGTTATCTATAGACATATTGCTGACTGTGTTCGCATACATCAATGATCGATGTATGCGAACACAGCTGGGAGGCCTCTTGTGACCTTAGCAATGAACTGCTGAAAGGTTTGAGTTGGGTTCTGAAGTCCAAAGGGCATCCACACATACTCTAACAGCCCAAACGCAGTTGTGATGGCTGCTTTAGGTATGCTGGCAAACACAGTGGGTATCTGGTGATGTGCCTAACCAGGTCCACTTTGTTAAAAATGGTGCAGCCATTCAGATGTGATGTGAAGCAGTGGATAGCTGTCGTGGACAGTCTTGGCATTCAACACTTCATAGTCACCGCATCTTTTTTTAGATACGAGATGGAATGAAGCCAATGCGCTGGATGATGGGTGTATAATGTCGAGTTGCATCATGATTGAACTCCCGTTTAGCAGGTGACCACCAAACAAGAGGTGTGATCGTGCTGGTGGTGGTGGTCACACCATATGCTTTGGTGGCTGGGTGAGATTTAAACGCTTTGCCAGTTACTGAAATCACACCGGGATGTTCTCAAAGGAGGTGATGGTATCAGCATGCCGATGCCAGTGGGGACAAGGTTAGACTCGACGCCAGATATAGATAGCCGAGTGAAGCTGTCTGTCGGGCTGCATGCTGAATGAAGCCCAAGTGAAAGTACGATAAGAAATATGCGCTGATGATTGGGTCAACATCAGCGATGACGAACACTCATCAAAATGTGTGGCAGGGTACCAAGTTGAGGGTGAGGGAGCGAAGTCTATATGTCACTATGGTCGAAGGGATGGCAGCCCGTTGCGATTGCCCCGCCAGCTAGGCAAGATGGCTTTTTTTTTTTAAGGATCACGCTGACCTCTGCACCATTGTTGACAAGGAACGGATTATGACAGGTCTTGTCAATTACCACAAAAGGACCCCGCCGGGGTGGCGCAGTGGTTACGGCACTCGACTACTGTTCCCAAGGACGCGGGATCGACTCCCGGCCTCGGCGGCCGCTTTTCGATCGAGGCGAAAAGGAAGGCGCCCGTGTGCTGTGCGATGTCAGTGCACGTTAAAGAACCCCAGGTGCTCGAAATTTCCGGAGTCCTCCACTACGGCGTCTCTCATAGCCTGAGTTGCTTTGGGACGTTAAACCCCACAAACCAAACCACGAAAGGTGGCCGCATTGGGGAGCCACGAGTTGCCATTAATGGTCTTGAGGGGTTTTTCCCAACCACGAGACATGCATTTAGTGGCAGGATGTAGGAATTGCCAGTCATACCAGCAGTGTTAAGTTATGGCTCTTTGTGCGCGATGGAAAGTGGTGACTGGAATATGGTGAATGGTCTCTTGGGACAGGCTCCTGAGTGTGTCAACTGAGGTAGTAAGCTCATCAGTACAGGCCTCGAGGCAGGAAATTGCCGAGTCTGCCAGTGGTGAGACAGCTGTGGCTTGCTGGAAGGCCACCTCATGAACCTGGTTGGTCAGCTCCATGGTTGTATCACTGGCCGCTGGGAAGGCAAGATGCAGATGCTTGGGCATCAGCAAGAGCTGAAGAAGAGCTCTCGAAGCAGCGGAACATGGGTGGTGAGTCCTCACCGAGGAGCTGCCAAATCCGGTGAAGCAGTTGTGAAAGGCGACAGTCGTCAAGGTCCACCAGTAAGGAGCTGCTGTAGGTGAGAGCGTTCTTACGCCATAGTTCTCTCGGGTACTTTGGTCTTGAGGTGCTGATGAGGGCATCTCCCATGAGTTTATAAGAATATCCTGCAGGTCACTGATCATGTCAGGAGAGAGCGCAGATACGACATGATTGTACTAAATCACCTTGTGAGGTGATGCAGTCAGTAGAGATGTGCACGGGCCGAAATTCTGAGCCCGAGCTAGCTTGGAATCTGTGTTACAGACCAAAGTCTGGCATGGCAACGTGTTCAGACTTAAAGGGCCCACGAAGAGCTATTTACGAAATTTAGAAAACGCACTCTAGATATAGGTATCCTATCAGTCCTCTTTGCAACACACAAATATTTTTGCTAGTGTCAGTAATACCGAAAATATTGGCGACTGAAATGGCGCTCGTCCTCTGCACGCTTAACCTGACGCACGCCGCCACGGAAGAAAAAAAAAAATGGAAACAAGCTGAGACGGCACCCCACCACGTTCCATTCTGCCCGGGTCACCTGGGAGCATCCAGTGAGCGGGCACAACCAGCAAGCCCCGATGGAGGTTACGCGGGGGAACATGTCGCCCTAATCAGTTGAGAGCTTTAACCAGAAGCACTTTTTAAAAATTAGTTGTCAATTGTCTCCACGCAAAGTGTTTAAATTTAACTCAAATACTCACAAAGACCATCTCTATAAATTTCTTTCACTAGAATATTAGAGCAAATATTGTTTAATGGCCCTTTAAGGCCCTGGTCTGGCCCAGAATGATACAGAAAGAAATAATTTCCAAATAATGAGTTGACCTTGAAATGCTCAGTTGTCGCGTTTAAGATTGAAATTTGTAGAATATATAGAGGCACAGCACAACATAGAATTATATTAATTTTTTTATATTTTTACGCAAGAACAATTTATGCATTGATGAATGCTTAAGACATTTGTGGCACTCCTGGATTGTGAATCCAGCAACGCTGAAGTTCTTTTTACTGCTGTAACTTGTGGCTGTAATGAATAATGTGTTCTTAGCAAGAAAGGAAAGATTTAGGTACATGGTTTCCTCACTTCACCAAAAACACGCGGCCTCTGAGCAAGGGGTTGATTCTGTGGCCAAGTACTCGGTAAGCTTATCTTGCTCACTGCGTGTCTTTCATGGCACCGACAAGGTCGTGGACCGCAGATGCTTTGACTAGGTGCTACGACCCATTTCTACTGAGGCTTGTTGAGGCCTGGCACAACAGATGTGGAAGAGCTGACAGCATACCGCGAATCTGGAAACTGATACCTAAACATCTGCCGAAGAGGAAGAGACAAAAGTCAAAATTCGATAGCCCACAAGCAGCCCTTCTGCTTGGTCGTTGACAGCTAGCAAAGATCTGTTCATGCCAGGGGTGTGTGGTGTAAAGGTGCATAAACATCTGTATAGAGAATTCACACACTCTTGTGTGGGAAGGATGCTGCAAAATACTGCTGTATTGTGACGCCTAGCACACCACAACCATATTCGTGCCTTTAAAAAAGTTGTGAATACTCTGGATTGGTGTGTCCGGCCTGGCCCCGCCCAAGCTTGAGGCACAGAGCTTCTGAGCGGCCAGAGTACGAGCTTTTGGGCTAAACCGAGCCTTCGCACACCTCTAACGTTAAGGGCCGAGTTGTGCCTCAATCTGGAGAAACCACATTTGCGAGTTCTGGGGTCAGAAGGGTGAAAGGCAAAGTTGCAATGATGAAACGTTCTGCGAGAGTAAGGGCGGCTCTGTAGAGCAGGTGCCGGCTTCAGTCATCCTCTAGTCCTAGGCAATCAGTTGTAGATGTGGTGCTCTAGGTCGCAGGGAAATATAAGCTTCCCACACATTTTAAGGCATAACCAAACTACTGAGCTGTGGCAGCACGTGCCTCCGGCCCAGTACATTCTTTGTTGTCCTCCTCTTGTGCAGCCGCGCTTAAGGCACAGCCAAAGAAGGATGCTGCAAGGGCAGCTTTTCTAACCAATTGTTCCAGTTTATTTTTTCTGATATTTTATGTTGAGCTTCTGTACTCTGTGAAATTTCTGGAAGTCAGCGGAGAGTACTATAACTGTCGCAGCATTCAACAAATTCTTTTATTACAGTTCTGTATTCTCTGCATGAACAAGACAAATTTATATAAAAAAAAGGAAATGAATACATAACTCCTCAGGGCTGTTTCTTGGACTAGTTAGTGGGGTTTACTCATTTTGGTGAGGTCTGAAGTGCAAAACAGACAGTGACGTGAAAGAAACACAGGGCAAAGTGCTAACTTGCAAATGAATACTGAGCTCATAAAAATATTGGGGGAGGGGGGGGGGACTTAAACTCTTCCTTTAAGGTCATGGCATGCCAGCGTTAATGGCGCCAGTTGCCGGTTTTCCTTGTGGACCTTCGTGTAAACACACTTTGCCACTCACTTGTTCAGAAGCTTTTAACTTGCGGCTGCATTGTCCCATACATAGTCGCAAGATACCACATTATAAAACCACCGCGACAAAGATCTAAAGCACCATTTTAACCAAGCCACACAAAGGTATCTTCGTGGCCTAGGGGTCCTGAAGGGCTGAATTCCGATTTCACCCTTCCATGTCACACCTGTGTTGGCAGCGCCTACCAATTCGGCCATGCCACGTCTCATGCCATCACACAACTCAATGACTAGCCATGCATGACCACGTCGTCTGCCAGCTACCACTTGCCAGAGCCATGCCCATGATTTTTTGCTCATAATGCGGACAATGGCTTTTCTGGGGGACGAAGCCTTTAATGGTGCTGAATGGGAGAACTAGGGTTGGAACACTTTCATCCAGCGATAGAACTAGTGCAGTTTCTTAGCACCAAGAACAGTCAAGGGCAGTCCAGGCTGCACTTCAAACACAAGTTTGAAGGACGTCGCCTGACATCAAAAACACTGCATAATTGCTGTTTCACTCCTTTTAGCAGAAATTTTCGAGAACACTGCAGGATCTGCACTGGAGAAATGCGTAAGCATGCTCATTGCTGTGTTGTCCGCAAGATGTGTCAGCGGGATTCCGCGAGTAACAGATACTGCGCCTTTCCTTTCCTGTAAACCAATTATAGAAGGGTGGTGAACTGTGATGCGTTCAATGGAACACTGGTTGTGTTCAACAAGAGGCATGCGATGTACCGTGTGCAGCAGCAATGCTCAGGCTTTCGCAAGATCAAAAAACAGCGCGGCTACTTGGGACAAACAGAGAGGAGAATAACGGACAAGCGCTTGTCCGTTATTCTCCTCTCTGTTTGTCCCAAGTAGCCGCGCTGTTTTTTGATCTTGCAATGCACCAACTAGCTCAGATTTCCGTTCTTCAGGCTTTCGCATTTCTCCACTGCAGATCCTGCAGCGCTCTCGGAATTTTTCAGATTGCAATTGGCTGATTACCTCTCTTTACACACTTTCTAACCATTCCTACCATTTGTGCACGCAAATCACGCCCTTTCCCGCTCGTTCACGTTTCAAACATTTCAAATTTCCCGCCACTGGAAGTTAGTACCACGTGACCCGTTTGGATGTTGCCATTACCCCTCTAATTAATTACCTAGTTAACCCACATGCATCAAATTATTTACCCAGCAAGATTTTTTGGCCCATTCTTTTTCTTATAACTTGTTTCGTTCAAATGTAATTGTGATGACAATTCTGGTGACATGAAACTGCCGACATACCTACATAATGCTGACGCATTAAAATGGCAGTGACAAAGCATTACTGCCCTGTGCAGTCATACCTATTTGACACATGGTGCCTCTGTTGCCACAGAGGACATGGGCTCAACTTCAATGTCTTAGCCGTGAGAAGCTGAGGAAATGGAGGTTAGCATTTCATTTACAATCATGCCAGTCACAATACTGCGGTCTGGCTAGCGGTGGTGATCGTTCAAGGGGCAGAACATGCACACCCTCTCTTGGCATGCTACTGCACTGCTCCTCACTACTTGGCATCTCTGCTCCCGTCCGCCTAATGCAATGAACTATACGAGTACTGATGCGACAGCATTTGCTGACCGAGAAGAATGTCAGGCATTCGGCGTCAGTGTCCATGCGAAGCCTTCGCCTACTAACTGTGGCAGGTGGTGTTAAGAGGTATTTCCCGCCCTCCATTTATGGGAGAGGAGGGAGATATTTGGACACGAAAGATTTAGCAAAGTTGAACCAAAAGCCACGACGAATAGAAATAGAATATAATCGGGATTGGAATAATTGGAGAGTGAAAAAACGATGGAATTAAAATTGGATTGGTTGAAACGTTCCAAATTGACTGGCTATGAGGGACGCTGTAGTGGAGGGATGCAGATAATTATGACTAAGTGAGGTTCTTCAATGTATGTACTCTGAAATCTCACAGCACGTGGGCACCTTGCATTTTGTCTCTATTGTAACATGGCAAGTGTCGAAGCCGGGTTTCCAGGCTCTGTAGTCAAGCACCCAATGACCAAGCCACCACAGTGCACAATGAGAGTAGTAATACATTGGTGAGTGAATTTCGTCTGCAGTCAGTCGAACTAACCGTCCTTAAATTTGTTTTTCCTACAACAAAACTTCCTATGAAAATGCTCTTTATGAACCGTTCCCAGCACTCAGGGGTGTCAGGCATTGCCCCTAGTATGTGGGCCATTCACTTCTGATCTCTTCAGTAGGCACTCCAATCCTGAGTGACCCTAGTTCATTGCTGCAAAGTGGTGGCTGCACAGGATATTGGTGGCTGCAGGAGACAGGATAAAATGGAAAAAGGTCCAATTGACTTATTTTCAGTAATGCTACTGCACATGTGCGAAGCCTTCTTCTCTATTTCTACATAGCAGGGCAGCAGTTCACTGCGTGTGCGAAAACCATGAAAGATGTCTGCTGGGTCATTGACGCGACAAACTGTTGCGCAATAATTACATGCATTGCTAGCATGTACTTGGCCCTCAGGACCACATACATTTTCCCTGCCTGCTATTGCAACAAACGAAAAGACACTGCCAGGTTTGCCTTCTAAGAGATCAAGTGCCGCTTGGAAAATAAACCCACCCTACTATTGTGAAAGAATTTCTGCAGAAAATATGTGAGGGAGCCTCGGTAACCTGCCCTGCCAAATATACCTTGCCTGACGTCTGCACGAAGAGGTGCGACTGGAAAAAGGTCTATAGCAGAGCTACATTGCATGTGCTTAACAAAGTTGTTTGCTGGGTTAACTAGTATAGCATCCTAAAATTTGAAAGTGCTTGGAAAGACAAGGACAAGAGAAGTGGACGAGACAAAAGTGTTTTTCCTTGTCTTTCTGAGCACTTTCACATTTTAAGACTGCAAGTGCTGTTGTGTATAGCAATAAATTTGGTTATTCATAATTTGTCTGTTTTTTTATTCTTTTGTTGGCTATTCATGACAAGCTTACAGAGGGGTATTTACATGACCTCACACGTGCCGTTTTATTGCCCAGAAGATAGCTTTTGCTAAGAAATCCGGAGTAAATTGTGGTGAGCCGATGAGACATGCATAGCAGTTTTTTGCAACGCTCCATGAACAGCAAATTGGTGGCCACTGTGATGTTGGTGAATAGACCAAACGTGCACGCACAGTTTTATGTAATGTAAACCAAGGATTAAAAAAAAAAAAGGCTGAGCACTGCAGCTTACTGAAACCGACGACATATTATTCGTCTTCGTGTAGTTCTGTTTGGAGTATTCCTTATATTTTATCTAATTGGTTAATTAGTTGAGATTAATTATTCTATTTTTTTTATATATTCAGTTTAGGCCCAAGTACCCTTAAGTTTTAGAGGGGGTTCAAGTACAAATGACCCAGTTTTTTCTACTAACATACTTCCTGCATGATTGTTTTTTCCAGCATTTAAACAAAGTGCGCAAATATGAAAGGAAAAGAAAATACCACATGACTACGGTCTTGCTTTGCTAAAGTTTGAATTATCCGAATTCAGGTTTTATCTTGCATGAAAGATGACTGAATCCTCTTCATGAGTATGTGGCTTCCGCCCACACTGAAAATCCGGAAAGCCCGTCTTTTTTTTTTTTTTTTTTTTTTTTTTTCTCTAATCAATGAAGCATACACGCCCACTGTTTCAATGTGAGCAGCCACCGCCACTGTCAGCCAACTCTGACAAAGCTTTTATCGAGCTGTCCCACTGACAAAATTTGGCAATGGCAAACACAATGATGATCCCCAAATTTGGTCCAAACCACCCTCAAAATTTGACTTCGTCCGATTTGGACCAAAACCGACGTTCAGGCTAATTCAGCTATGTCAAGCATGATGGTGACTTTCAAATTTAGTCCAGGCCACTCTCTGCTGAAGCTGGATTCAGTTTATTGACAGGCACACTGGACAGCACTCAAAATATTGTTATGTCACTAGTGAGATCATGTATGTAACAATACAATAAAACAAGGTGAGCGCTTGTTAAAGAACAGAGAGCACATGCAATTAAAAAAATCAGACTTTTTCCCGAGATGTGGTTACGTGGTTACAGGGATGATGACAGTGTTTCACCGCAAGAGATTCCTTCAGTCGTTTTTATGCAATTTCAGTGCCAAATTAAAATAAATCCTCAATTCTTGGATATTGTAGTGCTCGATCTATACTAAATCAGACATTTTTTTTTACACCATAATCTAATTTAATACATATTGTTACATTTTGGTCCATGTTTTGTCCCTTTACAGGTCCAATGGGCACATTTAAGTGCAAGGCCCTTAGTAACAATTGTGCAGCAATAGTACCGTGTAGCTGTGCACTATCAGACATAAAGGGCCAGTTCTGGAAGGCCTTTTTGGTGTCCATGGGATCGAAACTTAAGTTATAGTCCTGTGCATTGTTGATAAATTCAGCCTAGCCCCACCATCCACTGGTTGTCCTGGTTAGATGACTTGGTAGACAAACTGCCCCACATGAGTAACAGTCCAGGGTTCACTCCTTGGACCACGTCAAATTTTTCACTACTGAAGCTTCTGGAAAACTTATATAGCTTTTCTTTTTACCTGTATGGCTGCACTTATATGGGTGCTAATGAGTAAGTAGCCTCTATTTGAAGTCTACTTTATCTTGTTTCCACTAAGTATACATTTGACTGATCTAGCAGCCAATGCGTGGTACTGCTTTCTTTGATACACGTCGCATAATTCAGCACTCTGCCTGAGATGAGCAGTGCACCTGCTGCTAATCATATTGCTGTAACGCATGTAGCTCAGCCAGAATGTTCTCCTCAGTTGAGCAAACCAACCGTTTTCTGGTCGGAGCATTTCATCAATTAAAATAATTAGTGGACAACACACTTTGAAACAAAATTATCTTTATTATTTCAATCAGTAAGCTACTATCATTTGCTTACCATGCATGAAACATTTTGTAGATTTTGAACTGTATACTCACCACAAGATGAGTTGAAATGGTTCCAACTGATAACAGCTACAAGTGAATGGCATCCATCCTTCCACCAGTGTTCTTGTGATCTGCAAAGAGCAAGGCTCCTGAAGTGAAAGCTGCATGGGCCACAATCTCCACACGAAGTCTTGTATCAAGGCATTTCTAGAACAAAAGAGTTTATTCTAGTAATGTCGATAGGCAGTTCATTGAAAGGTTTTGCAGACAGCTGCCAAGGAGGAGCTTCAGTTTCTTGGGGTGTATTACCATTTTGTTTTTGTTCATGAACTTGCCGCAGAATACATATCTTTATCTGCCAACAGAACTTTTTTTTTATGTACTTTGTTCTTTTCAAGGCTGAAGCAGTACAAGAAAGATAAGGCTGCAAAATAGATTGATTCTTGTGGTAAAGTATGTGAAGTAAATGAAATAGGCTTCTGCCACAGCAAAAGCCCTCCACCTAGTAAACAATTTATTTCACTCTATTTCACTCCGGCAATGTAGTGCAAAGAGCGACGTGTCAAAGAACGCGAACTAAAGAAAACTAAGCGCTGTTAAAGCTGATCACACCATCGATCACTTCAAATCTTGCGTGCACGTTTCTGTACGGTCCTGTCGTTTTTCAGAGATTAACTGGCACTTTTTACATCGGAAACAATAAATTACTTTCTTCCTGCCGATACATTCCGAACATGCTTTTAGTGCGCTCGCCCAAGTTCTGTACTTGCCCCCACGCATTGACATTATAAATGGCACTGAACCATTTTAACCTCGCAGAAGCTGCTGAAATCATTGTACTCTCCTAAGCTCGTTTCCGATGCACGGACATTTTTTAAATAGGAGCGAACTTACCAAGATTAGGTGAATTGCGCGTATCGGTCGGTGGTCTCGGTTCGCCGATGTTGCAAGTGTACGACAACAATGTTTTAGCACGTTTAAGGGTGTGGTTGCCGACGTATAAAAACTGGGAAAGCATATGACAACCACAGCGGTAAAGAGGAAATGTAACAGCATAATAACAGCGCATATTTCTACCTCTAACGCCGTACGTTAAATGCTTCAAGCACGGCGCCATGAAGAAAAATGCAAAAGCGAATGCAGCGCCACTGCTGGAAATTACAATTGCTACTTCATGGAAAATATTAGTAACAGAAAAAAGTTCCCTTCTGAATGACATCTAACGACATGACTTCAACATTTAGAACTGTATTCTTGATGAGAAAGCTGAGTATGTTGCATCCTAAAGAGAAAAAAAAAAAAAATGATTGGTAAGTGCCGCCATCTGCACCGCTCGCAAATGCAGGTTCGGCGCCCTATTTGAAATAATTATTTTAAACGAGCGCATGTTTGCGCAGATAGACCTCGCAAGAGCCGCTTTGCTCCATCGAAGCATTTGACGCACGACATGTAGCAGTGATCGCAAGGCACATCCGCGCAGACCTGTGAGGAACCAGTGCAAATGTGAAGATATTCCCTTGCTCCTTTTTCTTCTCGCAAGCAATATTCCAAGCACAAATAGAAGTGACTATGAAAATACTTTGCCGAGCCCAAAAGGAAGAATACACTGACGCTGAGCAGTCCCATTACGAATCCAACTGGATTGACATGTTGGAAAACAAGTGGCTGATTTGAGCCTGGCAGTTTTGTTGATGTGCTCAACTGACAGCAAGCAGCCTAACTACTGGCATCAACTAGAGCACAACTCACCCTTGACGATTTTTTTTTTTTTTTTTACTTTTTACAGTGACTCATGCTATACAGATATTTTATAAATGCACTGAACAAAGCGGCCCAAGCATACAAACAAGCGATAGTTTGTTTTGTCTCGCACTCTTATTTTTTCCTTCATGCATGAGCGCCCACACACACTAGGAGGATGAAAATCCTGCAGGTTATGCACCTGTATGGATATGAACGAGGAATGACCAATGATGCAGCATTTGTCCAAACAAAGGCACATAATGCTCTTGAAGAGCGTATAGAAACTCTCAAATTGAAATAATCTTATACTACAATCCTTCTTTTTTTTCTGGATGAACACAACGCTTATAAAATATGTTCTGTAATGCAAGCACCTTTCCTGTCATCAGCAGGACATCCGCAGCTATGCATCTAAAACTTGCCGCCACTGTGGGGAAGCAATATGAAATGCAACAGTAAGATGCACTGCTTTGATCTAGCAATCTTTTTCCGCCTCAAATGAGAATTCAGTGTACTCACCACGTTTACAACTATTACAAGGTCCTTACTACTCATCCGGTTAGCCCCTGAATTTACATCTCCAAAATGAGAGGGCATGTGCTGCACTTAACATATTTGCTAAATATGCACTCAGGCACAACAAAACACAGTGCCTTTCAGGTCTTGCAGACATGCGTTATGTTCATCTGTCAAGGAATGTCTAAATACTTGCGTGTCTAGTTAGAAACAAGCCCCTATTTCACAAAAACTGGGGCAACTAAAAAATGTTAGGAATTCACACAAGCCGCACAGTTTTATGCTTGCAGAATAGCAGCTATGTTTTTCTACCAAGCACATATATGACCAACTGCTTATTTCTGTTATCTGAAACTGCTTCCCCAACAAAATCTTGGCTCTTCAGTAAAACTTCCCATCATGTCAGAAAAGAAAGAAATGAAGCACCATACAACACTTCCTAGCTGCGCCATAGAACTGAGCAGTGTCCACTTTTATTTTTTTGGTAAAGTTGTTTTTCTTTTTTAGATACGAAATGGCTGCGCTATTCCAAGTTTGACATTGTGTCCACTCCTATCTTCGTCCAGGTTGGATCGACAGTATGTATAAATCGATAAATAAAAAATGAAGCTAGTGTGACTCGATGAAAATAATGCTCGGCACTTTCTGCACATAGGAAAGTACAAAACACTAGCCATGCAACAATGACTAGCATCTCACAAGTAGGTTTCCATGGATATTGTGTACGTTTTTATGTAGGGGTGTCTTGCACTTTTTTTTTTAGGTGAAGAGGATGCGATAGTGTGCAACAGCAAAGAAAAAAAAAATGGCAAGAGCATAGCCGAACAGGTTCCTCATCATCATCCTAACCAGCCTGACTACACCCACTGCAGGATAAAAGTCTGCTTTAATTCTCTTGTAAGGAGGAAGATGAGCATGCAGGAAGCTCAATGTCGGCAGCCACAGCCAGTTTGCTCAAAGTGGGAGACAAATCATCAAACTGCATGGGAGAAGTTCTAATTAGGCATTAACGCAGATGATGATGATGATGGTGCCATGGTCAGAGAGAAAGTCAAAACCTGAAATGGTGTCACAGCAGCACGACGAGAGAACAAATTCTATGGTACATAATGAGCTGTGAATGGTGGCCCTGGCCGTGCAGGCAAAGGCGAAAGACACTGCGCATTACGATGTGAGAAGCGAAAGATCAGATAATGTTGTCCACACTTTTATTAGCTTGTGCAGTTTCCTACAAATCACAGATACAGTAGCCCCAGTATCAACAAGGAATGGCCCTACATTTGTTGACGTATTCGCAGTTCTTGCCTCAGGCAGTAACTAGTTTTCCTGGGGCAGAGATGCAGCAAAGAAACCGAGTGGCATTATGAGGATGGAGGCGAGTAGGCAGGTGGTGAGTGGAGGTGTCAAAGTTGTCTGCAGGACAGACGTGGCCAAGGCTCAGGGGCGCGTAAAGGCAGGCACATCTGCAGGTGGCGACAATGACTCACAATGTGACCAGAAACTCTGCACGCATAACAAATAAGAAGGTTGTCATATACAGTCGTGCCTCGTTAATATGGACACTTTGGTTTCCGACCAAAACTGTCCATAAAGCGAGTCATCTATAATAACGAGTCATGAATAAAAACAAAAAGGATTTTATTGAGAAAAGAGAATTGGAATTAACTTCTTTTGTACATAACGGTGTGCACTGGACTCAAAATTCCACAGAACACCGGCAATTTTGAGTGCATTATCCTTGTCATTGTTGTCTTAAAAAATTTTAGTGCAGTCTGAAGCGACTCGCTTACCATGACACCCGTGATGTTGGGCTTTGTGTTGGTCGAACTTTCGAGCACGAACTCCTCACTGGCCGATGAATCAGCGTCTGATTCTCTACTCACCGCCACTTCCAAAATGGCCTCTTCACTGAGCAAAGTAGCCGCTAAGTAGCTGCTTGAGAATCTCCTGAGGCGAGGAAACAGCTGAGCCCTCGCAGCTTGGATTGACTGAGATATCTTTTGCCGCTTGTATTCACAGATTTCTTCGTGTCTACGTTCAGCTCTGTTCTTTTGCGTTTAACTCCCGCCTTGCCAAAAGCCAGACTCAAGTTGGGGCTACTTTTTTGCCTAGTTAACCTTTCCGCCTTTCCGTACTGATTCTTTATTTTTTTGCCTTGTACTGTTTCTGTAAGGAAGCAAGGGAGTCAAGTTGGCAAGCTGCTATGCAGAGGGCTATCGAACATCCCATCTTCTTGGCACCGTTTTTATGTGTTCCCATAAAACAAACACTGCAAGCTGAAGTACAGTTTAGAACGTCGGCTAGCCGACTACGACGGGCTCAGACCTTGTCAAGGCCGCATCGTTGAGTCAAAGCGAAGCCGACATACGGACCGCCTAGTGTGCAAAGTTTGTCAGTTCGGCAGCGCAACAGGGACGAAAACCAGGAGCATGAGAGGGAAGTGCGTCCAGGACCGGACGACCGGTCCCGGTTGCGTGTTCGTACGTCGCCTTTCTTTTGTCGCCCTACTTTGTGAGTGTGTCTTAACTCTCACCGAAAAGCGTTAACGGCTTCATGGAACACACATTGCGCTTTGGGAAAGAAAACTTCAGTTCCCACCGCCACTGTAGGCACTTGTGTTTCTTCCTGTCATTTCTTTCTTACGCTTTTACTGGCCTCTCTGTTCACGTTCAGCAGAATTTATTGCAACCACATGTTGCTGTTTTCCCGACTGCGGCGGCACTTCCGCTGCACCCAGAAATCTCCTGGTTCCTTCCTTTCGGGGTCTTCCTTACGCTGACCCTTGGTTTTCTGTGTACGTTCCGCTCCGCTCTTGCGCCCCCCCCCCTCCCCCCTCCTTTAGTACGGCGACACGCAGGCTTTGGTTCTTTCCAACCCCACAGGACTCGTTCAGGCATCCCGCCGTATCGGCTGTCGCGTAGGTTCGCGGGCGGCGCGCCCTTCTTAACTTGCGTTCGGACTACTCTTTTTTTCAAGCACTGTCCATATTAACGAGACAAAAATACATGGGTCCAAGTGAGGCGCGTGCATTCTTCCCCTGTCCATTGTCCGGACAGCGAGTTTCCATATTAACGAGGCATAAATACATTGAAAAGGTTTCGTCCCCAGAAAAACTGTCCATAATTTGGGTCGTCCATATTAACAGGGGTCATATTAACGGGGCACGACTGTATGCACCAGGAGTCCACACAAAGAGGGGACAGTTACGTAGGAATGAAGGTGGCAGGCTACAGTGGAAGGCGGAACGGGATAAACATGTCTGACCAGATCTGACGTTGCCATACATGAGCGTTATTGCAGCAGGAACCTGCAGATGAATGAATGGCAGCACTTCAGTCACTTGCTCTCAAATCAGCCTGAAGGGTCATGGCCAGGCTAGATGGAGATCCCCAAATGTCCTCAATTAGGAGTAGCTGTTATATCACCTCCCCAATCGCAGTCTTTAAACTGGTCCAGCAGCAAGCTGCTGACGGAACTAAGCTGGAAAGTGATTCAAAGTGCACAGAAGGTGGCTGAACCAGAATGCGCTGCTTTGCTCCTGCCAAAGCATGAATATATTGGCAACAGTGATAGGGTTTAGGACAACTGCGTCAGCCTCTATGTTTTTGAGAATGTGCTTTATCTGATCCATCTCTGGCTGGAGACTTCTAGATGTGTACACAGGTTCACAATGTCTTCAGTATAACTGGTGAAGGATCCTTGCAGCTGGGTTTAGGCTCACAAGTACTGTTTGGAACACAGTTTTTGTATGCAAGGGCAGCCAAAGATCTAAGAAAAGGCGCGTTTAAAAGCAGACTAGGTGGTGAAGTTTGCTTTGCGGTTTCTGCTCTACAAACTGGAAATGCCTGTCACGTAAAACACCATGTCGTTCAGCTTCACAGCGTCGTCTCCCTGGTTGTGGACGCTTAATCGCTTGTAAGAGATAAGCCAATCCTATGTATCTTGGTCATTGAACCCATTGAAAATGGCCGGGTCCCACTATCGACATCAAGGTCCCTACATACCTATCTTAATGTTTAGCCAGCTGTGGCGACCTAATCCTTGAAAACTTCATCTCATTCGCACACTTCATTTTCTGCTGCCCCTTGCTACACGAAGTCAAGAATGTAGCACAAAAATAAAGAACAATGGACGAAGAAGAACACATAAGGCGATTGACTAGCGCTGGTCAATCATTTTATATGTCCTTCTTCGTCCGCTCTTTATTTTTGCGCTAAATTCTTGACTTCATGAATCATCAACTAGCCCGGCAGCAAGCTACACTTGGGAGGGAACGAATAAGGTTTGCCACATGAGGGACGGTGCACGAATTCAGGATCTCTGAACAGAACAGATATTCAGCTTAAGCGAAAGAAGGCGATCTTAGTCTAGAAGCAATGAGCGATAATTTCAGAGCCATTGATAATGAGTGCATGGCAGAGGTAGGCAGTAGGACAATTAGACAGGCTACCAGTAAACTATCTAAGCAGACGAAATATCTGATTATGAAATGGCAAGGTGTGAAAACCTCCCTCCGATGGGTCAGGATAGAACTGGCAGAGATGTTAAAGGTACTCAGTGAACGTAATTTGTTCGACGCAAGGGAGTATATTACGGAGAGAATCGAGCATGCTCTAAAATACAATGCTAGCCTGAAAGAGGTGAAGGGAAAATTAAGTAGGTGAAAATCCGATGTATGCATACCAAGGTAGCCGAGGAGTTCTACACTTAACCAGGCTGATAATGAGATTAGCAATAGTGAAGAGCAATCAGACGTTCCGTCAGTGACAAAGGAAGAGGTTAAGAAAGCTTTAGAAGCTATGAAAAGGGGGAAAGCAGCTGGGGAGGCTCAGGTAACTGCAGATTTGTTGAAGGACGGTGGGGATATTGTGCTTGTAAAATGGCCACCCTGCACATGCAATGTCTGGACATCGTCACCGGAGTTTTGGAAGAATGCTGACATTATTTTAATCCTTAAGAAAGGGGATGCTAAGGACTTGAAAAATTACAGACCAATCAACATACTACCTGTTGCGTATACGGAATTTACTAAGTCATTGCTACTACAGTTATATATATATTGAACTCGAAGTGGATCACGGAATAGTTAGATACATAGGCAATTTCGTATATAAGGCAAACCAACAGATGAGGCTCTCTATAATCCAGAAGCATGAATATGGTACATGTATGGCAGTGGTGCGTTGCCTGCCGGCAACACACTGCTCACCAAGGGTGCGGCGATGACCTGCAAGGTGTACACATGCACTGAATGTCACCTGCCACCTAGTGTCGAAAAGGAGAGTACATTGGGAACACTTCCAAATGCCACTTCGCAGGCGCCAGAAATCTTGGCAGGCAGCAGCCGCCATGACTGCACAACCCGGCTCTATGCATGAAAAATGATTGCCGGTGAGCTGTTAAAACAATCCTTTGCAGGGCACGACGTGCAATTCGATGGACATGAACAACGCTGCTAAACTTTAATGTGGGATTTTCAGGGGGATATTTTGAGAGTTCGATATAGGAAAATGATATATGTGCATTTGATATATCCGGGATCAAATACAGAATCAGGACAACCTTAGACTTTAATCAACCAAATGATCAGGCAGGTTTTCGGAAAGGGTACTCTACCATCGATCATATTCATCATGCTATCAACGAGGTGATAGAAGGATGTTCGGGATATAACCAGCCTTTATAAATAGCATTCGTTGATTAGAATAAGCATTTGACTCAGTCGAAACGTCAGCAGTCATTGCCTAAGGGTGTATATGAGCCGTATGTGAAAGTATTGGAAGATATCAATAGTGGCCGCATAGCAACTATAGTCCTCCATAAAGAAAGTAATAAAATTCCCATAAGCAAAGGCACTAGGCAAGCAGACATGATCTCCCCAGTACTATTTGCCACTTGCTTAGAGGAAATATTCAGAAACCTGGAGTGGGAACAATTATGAATAAGGGCTGATTTAATACATTGCCTTGTTAATTAACTCAGTGGACAAATTACAAAGAATGCTTAATGACCTAGGCAAGCAAAGCAAAAACATAGGCCTAAAAATTAATATGTGGCAGCCTACGGTAATGGTCAATAGCCTCGGATAAGAGCAGCAGTTTACAAAAATTCCGAGAGCACTGTGGAATCTACACTGCAGAAATGCGACAGCCTGAGTGTTGTTGGTGCACAAGGTGCATCACATTTGCTCTCATTATCATTACCAACTAATTGCATCGTCATTGTTAATTCCATCACTGTCATTATCACTAATTGCAGCATTATTGTTATCGCTACTATCATCCTCACTGTAGACAAGAAGAATTATGATGTGTTTCACAATTCCGGGCATGGCTTCAGTTTGGTAGAACTGAAAAAGTTTTAACCCGCCGTGTCACGCGAAAGTATGCTGGCACGTTTTATTGTTCATCGTCTTGTTTTGAATGTCCAAGTCGGCAATAAAGAAAAAAAAAAGAGAAAAAAAAAAGGGGGCATGGCGCAGTAGGTTAAAGCGCTCGGCAGGGGATCCGAGGTATGGAGGTTCGATTCCCGGTGGAGATCGGACTTTCATTTTTCTAGATTTAAGGACAAAGTTTTCAGCGCAAAGGCATGCGGCCAAAGGAAAGAAGAAGAAGGAAGACTATAGGGACGAACACAGCGCAGTGTTTGTCCCTATAGTCTTTCTTCTTTTTTTTTTTTCTTTGGCCACGTGCCTTTGCGCTGAAAACTATGTCCTTAAATATAGAATACCAACTAGCCCAACAACTTACTCTACTGAAGTTCATTTTCCTGATGACGTTACTTTCGGTTTTGGGTGATGACGTCATAGGATTGATAGCTATGTCTGACCGGACGAACAAACAGCAACAGTATGAGCCATTGAAGGCTTTCGCCTTAATAGGTACACGGGTGGAAGCAGGCTCGAGCATTTTGGAACAGCTCAGGGAGCAGTGGTAATGCCACTTTGGAGCAGTAAAACGAGTGTTTTGAAGCACTCAAATTATGCTTTGGAACATGTTTCTAGGGTCAAGCACTTTTAATAACTACAATTTTTTTTCTGATATACAAAAAAATCCAATTTGATTACTTTTTATTCAAGATTCAATGCTGTACTACCTATGCACGCATATCTCAACATGTAAAGATGTTTAAAGTAACACAGCTGACTAAAAGCTTTTGCCTATTCTGACTTGATAGCTTTAGACATGTCCACGCTCAAGCACCACCACTACCTTGGAATTAAAATAAACAAGCTGCACATCGCCACTTTTTGATTCCGCAGCTGTGCTGATAAATTCCTGGGCACTGCTCAGTAGTACCTTCAGGAAGGATAGATGGCACTTAAGGGTAGCCTTTTCTTCCTTAAGCTTCTTTACTTCATGGTTGTCTCCCAGTGACTCATGTTTTCTTTTAAATAACACTGGGGCTACACGTCAACAACAGGCTTTCTATTATGCCTTTCCAACACTCTTGAAAGCATTTCTTGCAATTAACACCGTCCTGGCATCACCCCCATAATGCTTCAAGTATGCTTTTGTCTGATGTAGACTGGACAGGTTTGTTGTTAACAACGATTCTATAGTGAAGTACACACTCATTTTCACAGCAGAACTGTTGGAACAACTCGTGTAGTTCTTTGTAGCCAGAAAAGTTTCCTCAACAGCTCGTGGTAGTCTGTGGCAATTGCTTCGCTCCTTGCCCTCACTTCTCTCACCACCGGCGATTCAAAAGGCTGGGAGAAGTTGCTGTCATGCGCACAAAACATTTTTCTCGCAATTAATTCCTCCCAGTCGTTTGTGACTCGTTTTAGAATAACTTGAGATCAAAATATTTCTTATGCTCGCTTTTCTAGTTTATTAAAATTTTATATGTGTTAGCTAGGCCCAGCCAAGGTGCATTGTACCTCCACCACTAGTGTGCTGCCATCGTTTAAACTATGACGACCCTTATAGACCAGAATACGGAGGGTAAATTGATCGCTGCCATATTGAGGGTGCTATAAGGCTACCTAGAGGTGCTGCAGCGAAATGACTGCTCTGCACTACCAAACGAGGTGGCCATGGCTATTCATAGCGCTTACGCCTTTACGTTTCTTTGAAGTTTTCACTACTTGCTGCTCACAAAATCGTCAAAATTGCATTTCTGCCTCATGGCAAGGCTGTTCTACACATCTCGCAATGGCAGAGGCAAGCACAGCGTCCACAAGTGGAGCGAGTGGTTCGGTTAAGTGCATGTTACCTTTCTATGCGAAAAATACTACGGTTGCGACATTTCTTACCCTCGCGTGGTGTCTGCAAAAATTTGTTGCAGTCCGCACCGCACAAACAGGTGGCATGCCACAAGTGCGAGTAAACCTGATGTCTCCGTTTGCATTTCAGCAAGGAAGTGCCTTTTTTTTTTTTTTAACAGCCAAGATAAGCAACGCCAACCAGTCACAAAAATAAGACCTTGATATCTCCTGTTTGGTTGATGTGCTGCTGATTCATTCTTCAACCCTGCTGGAAAGGAAAAAAAAACAAAAGAGACACCGGGGAATCATCACCAATGAGAAGCATTTGCTCGCAGTAGCGGCATGCGGTCTGTTTTGTGAGGTGTGGGCTGCGGCAGATTTTTTGCAGTCACCACGCAAAGGTAAAACATGTAGCAGACTGCAAAGGTTTTGCTGGTACATGGGACATTACTTGGGGGTGCAAATCAAATCAGAAAAGTCACAGCCATAGCAAGCCTGCATGCAATGGTACCATGTGCTTATAGGAACCACTCACTTCACTTGTGGACACTGTACTTGCCTCTGCCCTCGCAAGATGTAAAGAATAGTCTTGCTGTGAGGCAGAAATTAACTTTTGACAATTTTATCAGCAACCAGTTGTGAAAACTTCAAAAAGAAACATAAAAGCGCAAGAGCTAGACACCCACGGCTGCCTCGTTTGACAATCCAGAGGCATAGTTTCACTGCGGCAACTATAGATGGTGCTAGAACGCTCTCAAAATGGCAGTGTTCAATTTACCCTCCTTGTTCTGGTCTATAGACCTTTTCGAAAAGTGGTCGTGGGCGCTGCCATATTGAATACCGGGCTGTGCTGCTAGCATAAGAAAAGTTGAGAATTATCTCTCCCAAAGCCGCCCCACAGCCCAGTCAAACCGGTTTCGCCGAGGCTCGTGAAAAGGTCTATAGCACAACATGCCACTGCCCTGCTGCACTTCTCACAGTCACCTAACCAAATTGCATCGAACCGCATTTTTTGTACCTGGCACAATTAATGGCCCAATACAATTAATGTTAAGCAAAAATCATGTTTCGCTAAATTTTATGGCAAAATACCAAGGCATCAAAACATCATGGCAAAACATCAAGTTTTGGAGTTTTGGAACAATATTGTGTTTTGGGGCAGGATGGCGCAGGCAAAGCAGTTTGGAGCAGAATAAAGCAAACGGAGTGAATGGAGCAGTACTTCCACCCTGCAGGTAACAAAGCTCTGGATGTTGGCAAATGTGTCTGCTTAGGACAGGTAGCAACCGCAGATCCGGACCATGAAAGAGCGATAACTACAGGTTTTCCCCCCGAATTTAATCCTAGTGCTAGTGCAAATAATCTGAGCGCTGACTGATATAATCTGCGTGCCATGTAATTTAATTCGAGTGCCAAGCATTTAATTAAAGCGCCAGCATATCTATTTCGAGCGCGAGCTCAAATAATGCCAGCGCCAACTAATTTAATTTGAGTGCCAAAGCAATTAATACAAGTGCTGGCAAATTTAATCCGTGTGCCAACCAATTTAATCCATATGTGGAAAATGAATGCAATAGAGGGCTCCAAAGCACGAAACATGAATTCCAGAAATCAAAATTGAGATCATCTTTCAGACAATGCGCCGAATCAGCAAAGTGTCAACGTATAGGATAGCCTTCATCAGTATTATGACAAACATTGCCTTGATGCAAGTGTTTTAAACCTAATGTCTCGCAGAAAATAAAACTGCATTTTAAAGACGGCCGCTTCTGTGCTTTTACAAGCCTGTAGTTTCCTACGCCGCTACAATTACAGCCCAGGCAAATTAAGCACTGCTGTTTGGGTTAAAAGCTCTGCTGTACATAGTTTCAGCCACTTTGCCATGTCAGAGCCAGACTAAATGCAACGGCACGCACTCTCTCTTTCCGTGGTAGTGGCCGTGTAAAATTGAGAAAGCGGTAAAATGAGATATGTTTCTCTGGCTCCATATCTTCTCGCCTGACCAACTCTGCTTTACACTAATCCTTCTTTTCTGCTAGTAGTGTTGAATCATTATTAGAAACACAAATACATTTCTGCACCGGTTGCCATTTCACAAAAACAGCAGGCTGTTGTGTGAAGGCCGAAATGCCATCAGCATGCAGATTCAGTGCATATGACAACCCATAATAAGCAGTGCTTAACCAGCCAATTAGAAGGTGACAGTCATATTTATTCACTTGTCATGCGTCTAAACTAAAAGCTGCAAGAGGCGTGTCATAAACTGCAGTTTTTCAGCTGCGCGTGGTCCTTGGTTTTTGCAAGATACAAGAACAAAGCAAAATAGTGCATGCAGATGTGACGCTTAAGCGTCGCATGGTCTGCGAAGTGATCTCAATTTCGATTTATTTCTGGAATTCATGCTTCGTGCTTTAGAGCCCTCTACCGCATTTATTTTCCACATATGAATTAAATCCGCTGGCGCTTGTATTAATTGCGTTGGCAGTCTGATTCAATTGTTTGGCGCTGTCATCATTCGAGTTGGTGTTCGGATTAAATACACTGCCGCTTTTATTAAATGCTTGGCACTAAAATTAAATTACACGGTGCGCAGATTGTATCAGTTGGCGCTCACATTATTTCCGCTGGCACTACGATTAAATTCAGAAGGAAAACCTGTAGAACAAGTCTAGGATGGAGCGCATTTGGCAAGTTCTTGCAGGCCATGACTAGCAGCTTACCGGTATACCTCAGGAAAACGGTAAACAACAGTTGCATCTTACGAGTACTCATCTATGGGGCTCAAATGTGAAGGCTAATTAAAGTGGTTATACTTAAGTTGAAGTAGATGCATAGAGCTGAGGAATGGAAAATGGTAAGTGTAGTCTAGAGATAGGAAGTATGCAGAGTGGGTCCAAGAAATCAACTCTAAATAATGGCATTCTAGTCGAAATCAAGAAATGGTCACAAGCAGGACATGTATTGCAAAGAGAGGATAACCGATGGTCGCTAAGAGCAACAAATTGAATTCCAAGTGAAGGCAAGCGTGGCAGGGGGCGGCAGAAAGTCAGGTGGGTGGACGAGGTTAGTAAGTTTGCAGGGGTCAAGTGGGTGCAGCTAGCACAAGACCGGGTTAACTGAAGGATTATGAGAGAAGCCTTCGTTCTGCAGTGGGTATAGTCCAGCTAACGATGATAATGATGATGAGCTATGGACAAAGAAAAACCGTATGGCAACAAAGGGCTCCTTTATCACATAAAAAACTGAATTTAAAAAAAATCTTCCCACCAGTTGAACCAGACTTGCAATGACCTCATTAAAATGGCCAGTTTGCCGCCACTCTGAAATTAATGGCCGAGCAGCATAACTTTTGGGATCTGCACTCGCAAAATCAATACTGACATATACATTTCACTTGAGAAATCTGTCGCCAACGGTGACACCAGCATTTCATCTCTCCTCTTGAGTATACCCGTAACTCCCTGCCACTAAAAAGAAATATTGCTGACAAGTCGTATTGTCTACGAAGAGGCTTCACAAATTCATAAAACATTTAGCGTAAATATATGTGCGGCTCCAACGCCTCAATTCGTCTTTTAATTAAACTGCACGTGCTCTTTTCTCTCTGTCTGAGCACGTGGAGGGGCAGCTGAACTGTGCATGTGCAAAGGTTATCGCGGCGCGAGACTTGTGCTTGACGCGGCAGAAAGTGTAGATAAAGGGACAGAATGGAAGAATCGGGGGAGTCTGGCGGGAGCCCTGCTTGGGGAGCGATCACGTTGTTAGCTGTTGGCGAGCAGCCCAAAGCATCCTGATGTAATGGACTGTGGAGCAGAGCAATACCAGGATGAAGACGGAAGCGATGCCTCCTGAGCTGGGTTTTTTGCTTGAGTTGCAGCCAGACGAGGAGCAATGTATTTTGTACTGCTCGGAACCCCTTTTGCCATGTCACATAGGCCATCTTTACACCCCACTATGTTTTGTCTTGCCATGTAAAAGCACTGGCCCCTTACTTTTGTAGCAAAGCATTGTCCTGTCACGA
This sequence comes from Amblyomma maculatum, assembly GCF_055883805.1. Lineage (NCBI taxonomy): Eukaryota > Metazoa > Arthropoda > Arachnida > Ixodida > Ixodidae > Amblyomma > Amblyomma maculatum. The sequence continues at coordinate 206,675,501 of NC_139347.1, read as the reverse complement.
GTCTCGACCACATGCTTCGCATTGAAGCAGTGTGCAGTGTTGTATCTTTGCAAAGTGCTTCTCTGCTGACCTGGAAATAAACGTTTTTATCATCATCATCAGCCAGACTATACCCACTGCAGGGTGAAGGCCTCTCTCATATTTCACCAATTGGTATTTTGGAGCAGAATGGAATTCATGTGAATTTGTGACTAGTAGTCGGGCGAGGCCCTGACTCGCGGACCCATTCTTTAGAAGGCGGGGCCTTCAAATAGATTAGGTATTTTTAGACCTGCATCATTATCATCACCACGTCGCTTTATTGCTTCAGCAGCGAGTCATGGCGAGTCAGTGTGCCAGGTTCATCCATGCTATGATAGATGAAAGAATTCAGAAAATGTTGATGAATTCTGAATCAACTGTTCCTGAATTCCTGACCAAACCAAACCGAATGAGATGGAAGTAACACAGATGAAAAAAGAACCTGGAAGGAAGTGAGGAGCAGTCACAAAAAAAAAAAAAAAACTTGGCAGTGAAAGGGTTAATAACAGTGCGCTCTTTGTGATTAGGGTCATCGGCTCTACCTCGTCCATCCATCCCAGAGGTCTTTCATCCTGCCATTTTTCATTCACTTCACGACATCTGCCATCTCAGCATCAGAGCCACATAGTGCCTCATTACCCAGCGGTACGTCTGGCCAAACATTAGACGTTCGCCAGTGGGCCCGCTCGTGTTTTGCTTGCCAGTCCGTCAAAATGACTCACTATACAAAGACTCCTCCCCAGTCTTTCCTGCCATCTGGTTGTTGCTTTGACCACATTCACCTTGACTTGGTTGGACCACCACCTCCATCTAATGGCTGCCGGCACATTCTGATGATGACTGACCGCTTCACTCGTTAGCTCGAAGCAGTGCCCACTCTGGACATTACTGCGCAAACAGTTGCCAAAGCCTTCGTTTCAGCATGGATTTCCCACTTTGGCTGTTACCACGGATCGTGGCCGCCAGTTTGAATGCATCCTCTTCACTTCCCTTACCAGTCTGCTCGGCACTAAACACTGCCGCACCACAGCATACCATCCTTGTGCTAACGGCATGGTTGAGAAGCTCCATCGTCAGCTCAAGACTGCCCTCATTGCTCGCCTAGATCGCGAGCACTGGGCTGGTCACCTTCCTATGGTGTTTCTTGGCCTACGCACCGTTTTTCGTCGCGACCTTGGCTGTTTGGTGGCCGAAGTCATCTCGGAGACTTGTTCGTTCCTTCGGCTTCCTCGTCCCAGCCCCTGCAGTACCTTTAACGCCTTTGGGACTGCATTCAACACCTAAACCCAGTCCCACCTCTATCATCTGACCGTCAGATCTTTGTGCACCCAGATCTTGCGTCCTCGAGGCATGTTTTTCTAAGGCGAGACACTGTAAAGGCGCCTCTTAGCCCCCCCTATGATGGCCCGTACCATGTCCTCAACAAGACTACAAAGTCGGCGACTATCCTGCTGGATGGTCGTGAGAGGTAGTCTCCCTGGATCGCCTTAAACCCAAATATATGAAGACACCTCCCCAGGAGCTCCCCTCGGATGTTGCTGGCTTATCTGTCGACATGCCTGCCGCTGAGGCACCCTCATCCCTGCCCCGTTGGCGCGTACATTTCGCCGCTCCATTTGGTCGGGGGGCCCTGTAGCGCACAGCGCCGCTGTAAAGCGGAGGCGCTAAGATCGGCGTTCACAGCCAGCAAGCACAGCACAGGCTGCTCGGTTCGAGAAGCCTGCCACGCTGGTCCTCTTGTTCTGGTGCTCCGCTGCAACACCGTAAATTCCTTACATGCTCTTCACTGCAGGACACTTCCTGCCGGCTGCAAATATACACAGAACCAGCACTCCACTGCTTCAATACAATGCTGCTTTAGGCTTGGGCACTGCCAGCTTCGACAATAAAGGAATCTGCTGAAGGCCACGGACACAAAGAAAAATTTAAATGAAGCTGTAGTACAGCAGAAGGATCAGAATTCCCCGCAAAGTAATTTGAGATGCGGATCAAAAAGCTGCAAAGAAGACTGTTCGTTGCCCGCAGCTGCGAGGAGGGCTATCAAATGCAGGTGCCATATTCGGTTTGAGGTCGAGCACAGAGACTGGCATTCAACAAAAAACAGTATGGAGCTCCTATCAGGATGGAGTCTGATGACGATTTACGACCTACGGGAAGTCGGCGCAGCCGTGGGCGAGCAGCGCACCACGGGCGTACTGGCGGCCCATGACCGGTAAGCGAGCCATGATAATTCGCCCCCTTGTGTTTCCTCGTGACTGCGGCGACGGGGATTTCAACAGAACGAGTCGGATGTACGGCCTGCATGCGGGGCCCGTTCGGCATAGAGGGTGGCCTGCCTCACTTTGGCAGCGGCACCAGGAGCAGAGCCCAACAACCCAAGTCCCGACCCCTGCCCTGATTCCTGTATTACATGGGCCTGCTGAAGGACCAGCCGTGCGACTCCCAAGGGGAAAACGGCACCCAGGTGGAGGTCATGATTAAGGGAGGAGGGTGTGGGAATTTAAGATTACCCACGCTTGCACGACACGGCTCTGTCTGCCTCACGGGGATACCTCATCTCTCTCCTTCCCCTGAAGCAGTGGCGGAGAGGGCAGGGGCGAGAGACCTGGCGTAGCGTGCCGGGCGGCCCCTCCTTCCCCCTACCCTCTAATATCGATGCACAGCATCTCATCAGGGGGAGACGACGCCGCGACGCCAGAGCCCGCGGATGCTGCTATGACCAAGGATAAAAATTGGGCACTCCCAATAAACAGCCCAGCCCGGTGGCTCTGCCTCAGTGTTTCGTTCTTCCCTGCCACGGATGTGGTCAGAGCTAGCGGCAGGGCGCTCCGTTCTGAGCACAGAGCCCGAGTCTCGTGAGAACCCCCACAAGGTGTTGTTACATGTCTCCTTGACGTCAGCTCCAGCATCCATTGCAGTGAAGAGCAAGCACAGAGCAACGCCAGGGTTCAAAGCGATCGCTGAATGGAAATGTTTTTTTTTTTCATCTAAAGCACAAATTAGATTAAGCTCTAAAAAATAAATGCCATTGAATGGTACTGTGTCATGCAATATATATATATATATATATATATATATATTATATATATTACCCCGCACCTCCACCAAGTGTTAAGTGGGGATCCAGGCACTGGTAGCGGGCACTGGCAGCGAGAAGAACCGGAGCGGTGGTGGCTTAACTTTTGAGTCAGCTGGTCCGCAAAAGCACTTCCTCTTCCTCCTTCTCGGCTATCTGTCCGCTTAATCAGAACTTCTTTACAATACACATATATAACTGCAAAAAATTTGCACATTTAAAGCTGACAGTGCCCAGGCCTAAAGCACCATTGCACTCAAGCAGTGGACTGCTAGTTTGCAGCCAGCAGAAAGTGGGCTGCTGCGATGAGCAGGCACAGAGCAACACCGTGGTTGCCTGCAAAGGCTCAACTTGAGAAATTATTTTCTCACTTAAAAGCACCCTGATTAAACTTTCAGTATTAAATGGCAATGAATGGCTCTGTGTAAACTAGTATTTTTCATATCTTTAATAGGGCCACTTCATTACATAACTGACGGAGGAATAAACCTCAAACCTCAATAAGGTAATTTTCTCTGATTTAGAATACTTTTGCAGGTGCACCTTACATTGTTTGATCTCTTTTATAATGTTTTTGCAGGTGCAGCTTAAGTTGTTTGATCTCTTTTATAGGCTTTTTGTCTTCTAAAAAAGTTGGAGAAATAGATTGAGTACTATAATAGTAATAATTGGTTTACAGGAAAGGAAAAGTTTTCCCGTGGACACCTGAATCACGCTACAAGGGAAGGAAGATGGGAGCGAAAGCGGAAAGAGAGAGGCCCCATAGTGGAGGGCTACGGAGTAATTTTGACCACCCGGGGATCTTTAACATGCATTGACATCGCACAGCACACAGATGCCTCTCCGCTTTGCATCCATCGAAACGCAGCTGCTGGCAGTCAGATTCGAACCCAGGCACTCTAGTCTAGTGCCTAGACCATAAGAATATGAAATTTGACAAACATTTCAAAATTTCAGCTTTTTGTACCATATTTTATGATTTATATTTGAACAAATATAAGGCAGAGTTTGTTTATTTCCTGCACATCAAAAGAACAATGCATTTTATTAATATGAAAATTTTTGTTTATAGTGATGCATCAAAAAGTTAATTTTTTTACAAATTTATCTGTGTGACTAGGTTTTGCTATTACTTGCAAGCTTAAAGGAGTATAGGCCACCTTCACTCTGGCTACGTCATGAAGATGCGGTGGCGCTGTCGTAATTACAGACTTTCGCGTGGTAGGAAAAACAATGCTTCAGTTGCTTTCGCCTATTGTGATTGTGCGATGGTTTGCTGCAGCCGAAAAAATAAAAAACAAAGCACCATGCTGACTAGTTGCATCACCGTGGCATGTGCTGGAAGGCAAAGAACGCAAAGTTTAGTAAGCTTGCACAGGTTTCTTATGGGCGAAGGTCGCCGTAAACAGTGGGCCATCGCAGTGTGGCGCGAAGGCTGGATACAGACACCTTTACGCCAGAGCGGCTATGGGCTCAAAGGCCATGAATAACTCTAGTTTGGCCTTCTTTATGACGCGTAATGGTATTTTGTGAGTGCACGTAAAATGTTGACGAGGCAGCCAGTATATTAATGCGTAGACCTGTTTATAATGTAAGCAATTCCTGAAGCAAATTTTTTTTCACTTTCTAGTTGTATGTATTATGTGCATAGTGAGCTGCTGCGCATGCGATCAGTATTGCACTCCTCCGTGGTTATATTGTATGGCTAACATTAGCTTTGTTCACCTCAAATTATTTTAAATTTTGTGATGAAATGTGCGTGTGCTGACAGCCACTGATTTGCTCAATTGGAGATGAATTTTATTATACCGAGGGGTTTGAGTGGTATTCACTGCAGCTAATTTTGAATGCGAGTTGTGGGGTTGAGCGTCCCGAGTGACATATGGGCCCCTGTTTCAGATTTTGAGGATCTTTACATCAACTACGTACTGCATGGCACACTGTCGCATTCAGAGTTTATCCTACATAGAAACGTGGTCACGGCGGCCGGGACCGAACTGGGTAGCCCTAACTACGGAACCAGCATGTGGACGCTGCAGCTTGTAATGCAAGCTAAAAGCTTGAATACCCATGAAGAAATTATAAACGCTGACGCCAATAACCTTCCACGAACAGAACAGATAGGCGTGCAGCATGGTGATTTAAAGGAATAATGCAAGGATAAGCAAACCTGTACGGTGCCAAGGCACAGTGCCCTTGCTACTGTTGCCATGCTTACGAACAAAGCTCATTTGATGCTCGGTATGAAGAATCATCCGAGAATGCAATGATGTTTTGAGCGGAATACTTCCTACCTGGTTTGCGTGTGCTGTTTACGAGCGAGAAAAATCACATTCCACTTACCCGACTGAAAGTTGTTGTATGCACCCAAAGCTTTGCAATTCTCGACGCATTCCGCGGCTAATGTGCTGGGCAAATAGCAAATAGATATCAATCTACGCTACTCATTTTCAAGAACTTCGCTCGTGCGCTTTGAACCCGCTCTTGGTCTGGTACGGTGTGCAGGACAAGGCGATGCATGCTGTGTACGTGAAGTTTTTCCAAGTATTGCTTTTGTACTCACACAGCGCGTGGGTATTTTATCTGCCAAAAAGGTGCCTGCATATCACAATAACACGCTCTTGGCAAGTATGGCCACAGCAGTGGGGTGGCACCACAGTGCCGCTCCCGTGCTTTCCGCCTGCTCTGGGGCCATAGACGACTGCCACACCACTTTGATTGCTTTGTTTGTTTTAAACATGGCGGAGACCTATAGACACCTAATTTTTGGGTTCGTGTTTAATTAGCTGTAATGATGTGCAAGGTATTACTGTACAGAAAGCACCAGGTGATATCCACCTATGACCGCTAAACAATTTATCATTGAATTTCTTTCCTCATCTGTTTCGGTTTCAAAAGCCGTGTGATGGCTGTGACGCCAAAGTTAAGTCTAGGTCACGTGACGGGTGAAAAAAAATTGTGATATCCTGTGATGTTTAAATTCACTGCAACGCTGAAGCCAGCCTTCCTTAAGAACAGGAATCGCGAAGAGCTGGAGATTATACTGCGGCTTTTTCATGCTGTGCATGGCTTGGACTTGATTGTGATGTCACAGCCATCTCTCAGCTGTTGAAACCGAAATTGGCGAGAAAAGAAAATTGAACTGAAAATTATTTCGCAGTCGTAGGCAAAAACCACTTGGCGATCCGTATACAGGAATGTCTAACAAAAATGCCACCAAAATTTGGCGTCTATACTCCTTTAAGATGGTGGTCACGGGCAGAAAATATTTTTTCGCCAAAAACAAGCTGGGATAATATTCTTCATAGCAATACAATTTGCTATGATTTTTTAAAAAGAAATTGAGGATGGTCAAGCCCACAACCTGTATCAGTTGGTGTGGAATGAAACCGGCACCTTTACCTTAGCAGATCATGCTAGCCATAACAGCCTAGCATTATCCTTGATGCATTAGCATGACAGGAAAAAAAAAAAAACAGTGGTAGCATACCATATATACACCATTACAAAATCGAAGAACTTGAAGGTAAGCTGTCTAAAAATTGTAAAAACATTTTTTTTTTTTGTGGAACTGCAGCAGCATCACACTTTGTACCAAAAAAAATTGCCTTGACAAGCACTGGACCATATATATGCTGGTCTGCAAATATGAAACGCCTTTGCCCACACGTACCAGCCACAGCTATCCGATGGAAACTAAGGCAGAATCAAAAGCACAGAAGAAAGCCCCAGGTTGCCTCCAAAGGATCCCTGTTTCAGCACACGCACCAAAGACAGGGAAGGACCTGGAAATCAGAACAATGCAATAAATGCCCACTCCTGGGAAAGGTAAGATGTGAAGGATTTTGTTACAACACAGAAAGTATAATGAATGAAAGTATGAATTCCGCAATTCATGGCAGTTGGTTGTGTCTACTATCTTTGCAAACATTTGTCGTCACTTCAAGTAAAGGATCCATTTCTCGTTCCTAATTCTGAGGCAGTTGCTGATTTGCTCCAAAATGAGAGCTGGTATACAGTGCTGGTTTTAGCGTAGATGTGGTTGATTTGTATAATCTCTTCCACACTCTCAACTCATCCAGTATGTTCAGCAATGTATTACGGAGGACAATGATGAATGCTGGTTCCAAAATGAGTGTGGAACCTTAACCGGATCCTTTTTGGAAATGTTATCTTACTACCTGAGTAACACGTTTTTTGAGTGAGATGGTCGACTTTATATACGCAAAAATCTGGTGTGTGCATAGGTGCCAAGATAGCTCCCATCCTCAGCGACATTTATCTAAGCAGGGTTGATATGAAAGTTGAGAATGATTTAGCCAGTTGTTGCATGCACATTTTCCGTTTCGTGGAGGATTTTTTGGTGCTAGCTAGCTCTGTGAACCCTGAATTTGTGTCAAATGTTCTTGATGTTTTTGCACGTAATGGGTCGGGACTAAGGCTCACGCATGAAGTCCCCCAAGAAACAGCCTTACAATTTCTCGATTTAAAGTTGTCTTTCCAACCCCACCATGCCTGTTGGCAGTATTCACCTAGGAGTGAAAAGCCCCTTCTGAATTACAGGTCCTTTCATTCAAAGCTCGTAAAAAGTAGTATTGTTACGGGATGCTTAGGCATGGCAGTGAAGAAATCTTATCATAAAATGATGTCCAGTCTCTTAACTCAGGCGGACAAATGCAGGGAAGCTGGTTTCCTGAACTCAGTTCTCGTCTCGAGTGCAGACAAAGTCCTCTGCGCACTAAAATTGTCTTCAAGCATGTGAGGGCGGGAAAGGTGTTCGGAGGAAGGAAGAAGAAAGGTATGTAGTAGTCATGCCATATGTACACACGCTGTTGCACCGAATTAAAAGAGTAGGAAGCAAGCATAATGTAAACGTTCTGTTTCCTTCTCCTAACAAACTAGAAAGAGTGGGAGCCGCGGTTCAAAGAATGCACGAGGGGGCAGAAGAAATGTGTGCAACATAAATCATGAAAATAGATATGTTCCTTGTAAGACTGGCATAGTATATCAAATCCCTCTGTCCTGTGGCCTTACCTACATAGGCCAGACTGTGCAATGCATTAAAGTGCGGCTCATGGAGCACGCTAATTCGCTGAAAAAGAAAGAAGCTAACCTAGCAAAGCACTGATCCATGTGCGAATGCACGTCATTTTTTGATGACTGATGTTTCTCTGTGTGCGTATATATGATGTGATTCTTCCCAATAAAAAAAATCAGCTGTAAGTTCAGCGCTATTCGTGTGTCTCGTTTCGTTTATTTCTTGGTCTCTGTATTTTTTTCGCTGTTGGGCCACCATTAATTTCGATACTCCCCCGCTTTTTATTGCTTTGGCTGTGGCGGTGCTGATCGAAATTCATGCCCTGGCCACATCAAAGTCATGCTGTGGACTATCTTCATAAATAAGGTGAGTTTGATTACATATATCAGCACCCTTGTGGAGCAACCGGTTTTTGCCAGCACATATTTTTACAAGCGGGTGCACTCAAGTGCTACTCACCTTTCATGAGGCACAAGGCATACCATCGGGAGAGGCCATGAGCAGAAGCTGCGACGAAGCCAAGATCTCACAATCGCCGTGCATCAAGATTATTTCGGTACATACTGAAAGGAAACAGAAATGGTTGCTCTTGCTGGGACAGGGCTAGCCGGGGCCAAACGGAGGCGTATTCGAAAATGAACTACAAAAGGAAAGCCCTTTCGTGCGAGCCGCCGGGACTGCTTTTAAGCGCACGAAAAAGGGCTCCTTAGTTCCTCTATACTTCACTTGAAGTCACTGATAAATAGACTCATAGCAAGATTACAAAAAAATAATTGCGATCGCTAAACAATAGAGCGTCGATGCAGAAAAAAAATTCCAAACAATTTGTAACGAGAGGGCAGCGGTGCAATGGGTTGGCGAGGCAAGTACGGAATGCAACACGTGCTTTGCGCTGTATTTCGCAGTACTCACGAAAGTTTGGAGAAAGCAGCAGGGATGCGTGCCACCCAATCTAATTTGCAGAATCCATTCTAGTCCGGTCATTCTGAAACAACGCGGCGCGAACAAGCCTCCCGCTTGCTTGTACCACTGCGCGCCAAAATTGAAAAGGGAGAAAAAAAAAAAAGGCACCTGCGGCTGCGGAGGCGGCGATAAAAAAAAAAGCGTCTGGGTTCGAGAGTACACGCAAGCAAAAAACAACAATAGGCATGGAGGAAGGAAACAACTTAGGAAAGGCCCTTGCCATTCCCAATGCATTGAAGAAAGTGTGGAGGAAGTGACGTCAAAATTTAAGGTTAGCCAAGTCGGGCCATTAGCAACGGCGACGCGTTGCTATGAAAACTCGGGCCACTAGCAACAGCGTTGCTAAGGGCCCTACCTACGTGAGTGTCGCGGAGAAAGGTTAAAGGTGGAGGAGAGACGTTGCAGCGCCCGGTCGCGGCGCGGCCGCGCCGGCTTCAAAAAAATGACGTCAGGGCCTCTCCTAAGCTTTCCTTCCTCCATGACAATAGGCAATTTATTACGTCACATCCGCCAGATTACAAACAGATCCTCCTCGCCTACCTTCTTTCTTTTCGCGCATGCGCAGCTTATCAAGATCGCGCGGTGGCGACCGGCAGGTGTCGAGCGCGCCGGCTGGGATGGCTCGGAGAGCAATGAAAGCCGCCGGCGGCCGCACAGCGGTGCTGTGGTGCGAGAGCGTGCGAGCCGGTTTCTCGCGCACATTGCGCCGCGCTGCTGAGAGTTGGAAAGGGAGCTGCGCGTTGCTTTGGCTCACGTTTAATACTTTGTTTTAGAACTCTTTCAGGAGCTTAGGATTGATATAACGTTTTAACATGCTAATTTTAATATCGAATTGCTTTGTGCAGATTGCTCGAACTTGAAAGCTCAATCGGTACGTGAGCCACACGCTAACCCGGTAAACGCACATGAGAGCTTTCGCGTTTGGAGGAATTCAAACTCAAAGAATACAAGTCACGAAACACAGATTCAGTTTAATAGAACGAAGGCAGCATGTTTAATCAAAGGTGACAATGCGAGTGGAAGGCAATGCTGGCATGTTCTTCCCACTTGTCCAGATATCCTAAAAAGTCTTCCAAGAAACGCATGTCTGGGCTACCCGGCTTAAGTGCACGCTTGGTTATCCTGGAGGTCATTACTCGTATCAGGCGATTGATTAGCGTGACGAAGTCTTCTGTTGGTTGCACCCGAGTGTATCACATGCCGCCATTGCAAAAAAAAGTCCTTTAATAACCTCATCTCCAAAAAGTTGGAATGCAAGGTCAACCTTCATCTTTTCAAAGTTATTGGGTCTTAAGCATAAGCTAGGCTGTTATCCACGGAAGGTATCCGCATCCATGTAACCGGAATGAGAATGTCCTCAAACGAATGACGGCCTCCGTGGTGGTTAGGTGTCTGCAGTGTAGCCTGGCTGCCACTCTGTTCACCCACAATGCCCGCTTCACTGGAGCCGGAGGAGTCGTTGCAGTCTTGAAAGCCAGCTTCGAGAAAACAGGAGCCCTCGTTGATTTCCGAGCCCGAATCGCCGGGTCCAGTCCCTGCGTCCCGCTTATGGCGTTTACGAGGTGGTTGCTGCTCGCATATGTTTCTTTCCTTCCTTTTTGGTGCCGTCTTGGGCACAAGGTGTGGAGGGTATAATGTTAACGGTTTGAAAATAACGATGCTAAAATAACCATCTTCTACATGCTTCTGTTTCGCACCCCAGTTATGTAACCCCCCTCACATATTACTCCAATCGGAGCCCGTGAGGTATATTTGAATAAAAAGAAAAAAAAAACAGCAGAGAACCTTTACTTACAGCGGCTAATTAAGGTACATCGCGGCCTGCGATTGCACAAGGTTTTGCCGAAGTCACCATCTTTTGAATGAAGAAGCTGACGAAGTTTTTTTTTTTTTTTCTCAGATACGCAATATGCACGAGACGCGGCCGGTTAATCGCGATGAAGCTCGTTGGTAATGCCGCGCTTACGGTGAAACATGCGCCTAATATATAACTGCATCCATATGACATATGTGTAGCGCAAAATGACAATCGAGGGACACAGAAAAGGTACACAACACAGGTGCTGTCTGTAGCGCCTGTGTACACTCTTTGCGCTACACACTGCCATGGAGCACCGTTACCGACTCGCCCAGGTTTGCATCCTTGTGAATATAAGTGCATGCTCTAAAAATGTTTCTCGCCAACAAAAGCAGTTGCCGTTTACCTTCAGTCATTTCTATCGATGCTTCGTTCCCATTGTACAGAATGCGTACTTACGTAGCATCAGATAGAGCAGTAATACGTACGCTCCTTGTTCTAGCGGTAGCCCCGTTTGCCAAAAAAGAAAGTCTTCTCTGTGCACCACCGCTTTCTCTTTGGCATTTTTCTCTGCAGTTTAGTTAGAGGCACTGGGGAAACAACAATCGGGAACCGCGCTTCACCACTGGCGACACAGTAAAAAAAGAAGGGATACAGGCGAGCACAGAACGCGCGCACAAAACGAGGAAAAAAAAAACCGATGCAATCGTCGCCGAGCAGGTAGAAGTGCGGAACGACTCGCATGAGCAAACACCTACTCCGTAAATAAACTACTGCACCTTCGTGAAAGCAAAAGAGGCGCAGAAGCAGGTTTAACACGCACGCACAACACCAACAGATTGCCGTATTCTGAAGAGAGAAAACTGCGTCGTCTGCTCAGGTGGCACCCTCTTGACAAGCAGCGCCCTCTGCCGCTAACGATTGGCTTTCATTGCAAATAGCGCCATCCTCGCCCATAGGGAAGCGCGGGCGCTCGTCACACTAGCTTCACTGTAGTGCCTAGGCACTATAGCTCCACGGAGGAAGGACAGTGCGGCGTTCAGCGATGTCTGTAGCGATGTGTGGAGTTGGTTTTTATGCGGCAATTTCGAACGTGTCTGGAAGTGCGTGCACACGCACGAATTATTTCTGTCTGCGCTTTGCCACTCAGTGCATTTATGTTAGTAATTCGGAATTCAGTAAGAACTTATCGGATATACAACTTATTTCAGGCGTAGCGCAGACATATATTCTGGTTGATACGCACATGCATGCATGGAAGTTTCTGGCACTTTTTCTCACTCGCTGTAAAGAATTATCGCTCTATTTACTCATGATTTACGTTCAGTTTTTTGTAAAGCGCGCTTAACCTGACGCAAATTCAATACGGACGATAAAACAATGTTCCGTTTAGGTTCATGCCGCTTACTGAACGGCAATAAATTGTTTCGAGCCTGAAATACGGACTTACCTACCTTTCCAAGGAGCAAACATAATAATAAACAATACTAAGGCCAGTGTAATAACCGTTTTTTAATAAACTGGTTTGTAGGACGTATACCATGCCCACAGGTGTAAGCCAACATCGTGCAAGTACACTCGCTGGTGCTCAAACACTGTTTTCACCTCTCCCATGAACACAGACTTCCTTCAACACATGCTATCAGGTATTCAGGTTTATTTTCAATTTGCAGGGTTAAATAGTAAGCGTTTGGGAGGGGGAAGAAAGGTTGGTTGGTTTGTAGGGTTTAACGTCCCAAAGCAACTCAGGCTATGAGAGACGCCGTAGTGGAGGACTCCGGAAATTTCGACCACCTGGGGTTCTTTAACGTGCACTGACATCGCACAGCACACGGGCGCCTTGCTTTTCGCCTCCATCGAAAAGCTGCCGCCGAGGCCGGGATTCGATCCCGCGTCCTTGGGAACAGTAGCCGAGCGCCGTAACCACTGCGCCACCCCGGCGGGGTAGGGGGAAGAAAGGGCTGTGCTGGTAATTATACATATATGCCTTCGCCTTCGGGGAAGGTATCCATCTTGAACAGCATACGTAATTGTCAAAATCTAAAAGAATTTATTTACATATTTACAGAAGCCACCAGGCAATAAATGCCTTCTGCTGCTCAGCCACTTGAAGGAAATAGCGGAGGCGCTTCATCTAATTTCCTGCGGTTCACTACATGCCCATTCCGCCGCGTCAGAACGTCGCCTCTGCACTCATATACAGCTTTGGTAGTCATGGAAGGAAGTATACTGGGATGGAGTGCACACTTGGGGTCTAGATGGCCGTATAAGCAGATGAAATGACATTCAACCGGCTTTTTGTGAAATGCACGCTGTTCTAGGTGCTCCAAAGCGCCGTCGAATGCAGCTTGTTGACGACGACCTTGAAGGCCGTACACAATGAGGTGGTAGCACGTTTGGACGAAAAATCCTCAAGCAGTTAAAAAAAAAAAACAAACAAAAAACAAGCAGGAAGGTGTGCGAGGAATGTTGCGCTTTCCTATAGCTTTTTTTTTTTTTTTCTTGCTGGAAACTTTATTCCGATGCGGCGTTCCCACGTAAAACTCCACTTATTTGATGAAAGGCGATCGCGTCCTCACCCTCCCTCCTTCGCCTCTGGAACGCGCGTCCACACGTGTACGCCCGATTCCGAGATCACACACTTTCCGTCAGGTTATCCGTGCTTATATAGCAGTAACACAGAAAAATTCGTCCGCCGAGGTGTCCGTTGATATCTTGCATGAAAAACGGGAGGCTATCCATGTTTGGCAGCTTCGATTAATGCGTCCGAGTCGCTGCCGTGGCAGTCACACTGGTAGAACAAAAAGCGTCAATATAAATTTAGATTTCGTCGCACATGTGGACTTCAAGTTGGAGTTTCGAGCCTCACAAGACAGAAAGGGCGTCGACATATCAGCGGCAAATTAAGGCAGACATTTGAATGCAGCCCTACCGAAAAGTGCCTCACTTGAACGAATGTACGTATACGTATAAGGAAAGAAACTGCAGTGAACCTCCGCAGGGCCCCCGATTATATTTGAACTGAACCAATGCAGACGAAACATATGTCATGACGAAGTGCATATATAATTACTGCAGAGCTCTACGCCTCATATGCTTCCGGGTTTGAATATGCACGTGAGTGAAACAGTTGCTCCAAACTTATGTAATCAGAGGTTACCAAAATCCAGAAGGGCAAGTTTTGCTTTTTGTATACATTTTGACACTTTTGGCGCGAGAAAATTGTGAGACGATGAGGATATCAGTCCAGTCGATTGGGCTTTGTCGCATGAACATATCTTGATCAAGACCGACATCTCCTGTTGCCATTAAATATCTCTCTCTTGATCGAGACCACGCAGCAAGCTGGCGGCCGTCGCGGGGCTTTAAACACCTTTCGAGATTTTGGCTTCTCAGATATTCTTTATATTTTTCCTTCCTTAGTGGTTAGGTAGTTAGAGAAAAAAGGCCTGCTGAAGGACGAGCCGCGTGACCGTGTGCTCTTTTGTCGACCCGTCATGCCTTTTGAGCCGGAAAGGCAAACAGTGCCATAGGTTTCTTTCTGGCAATGAGCAATGGCGCGAAAGCTGCTTTTTCCAACGCGCAAACAAAAGAAAGGAGAGCCCCCCGCGATCCATATTGAATATCACCGCTCCGTGGGGCCTTGATGTTCTCGGCGACTCCGTCTTCCACTGCCCTCACCAAAAATCCTGCTATAAGGCCCAGTGTGGTGGTCCTGATGCCAGGAATTGGGGCACCTGAGAGAGAGAACCAAAGGTTACAATTAGAGCTATACACGTAATAGTACATCCTTCAGCTTCGTATACTTTGCAAATAAAATGGAGAGTGAATCCCAATTACCACAATTATTTTGTGCCTCAGGTTGGTTAATTACGTAATCATTTACGTCCCTCGTCACATTTTTCTTTTTCATACTATGCAATCAAGCAGCCAAAGAAAACAAACTGACAGATAGGCAGTGAAGAAAATACATGCGTATAAAATTGCACTAGGCATGTGGTAATACTATGGAGGCGAATGGTTATGTTTGCAATCATTCGTTTAAGCAATCAAGGTAAAAGTAGGCTATACAAACTAAATAATTTTATACTTTTGTCGCATTTGCTATTGCAGATCGTTAATTTGTGTGGGATAATTTCAATTTATATGAGATTTGCACCTTTACTTAACAGTTTTGTTTTAGTAAACTATAAATGAAGGTGTTCATAAATTGTACTTTCTACGCACAAAAAGATTTCTAGCATGGTTACAAACGGAGGGGTTCACCATTGCAGATCCTTAGAGCATCAAGGTGCGGCTGCATAGCTCGTTCCATTTGCAAAGCAGAGTTGGCATGGGTGGTGACGCCGCGTTCTGCGGCAAATCCAGCATCGTTGAATCCGCTGCCGCTGGATATAGCGGCAGACGATGACTCCTGTGTCTCCTCCTGTCGTGTGGCACCAGTCTCTGTTGGCTGTGTCTGTGACACCAGATAGCCTGAAAGTGGCTGAGCGGAGCCCAGTGGGGCGGCAACTTTCCCGATGTTGCTACTTGATGGAGATCAAACAACACCCGCGACAAGCATTTTCTGGAGAGACGACAGCGCGGCACGAGCATCTGTCTGGTCGTTGCAGCCGTTCAGGCGCCGGATTCCAGAAAAAAGGGCTTCGACAGGATCGCTGGAAAATTTTGCAGTTAAAACATAGACGAAGCCTGATTGAATTAAGTATCTGGTGCACAGAACTACCGTTTGTCACCCGGAGCGCTTCATAGGTTTCGAGGGACAGGAATGCAATCTTGTTGAGCGCTGCTTTCTTCCACGCATCAAAGAAAGGGAGGAACTCGTTCTCCAACCAGGACAACCTGAAATGATCGCCAAGGAAAATGACAACGCGCGATCAAAAAATATCACAGACTATACCTCTCATCGTCAGGAGAGCTGAATGGCATCCTGTTGGGACCCTGCTCACAAAATAAAAGGTAGTGCTGCGTATGTTGTGGATCGTGAACCATTTAAAAACGAGTTCCATCAGTTCTATTGTTGGCAGGCTGTCTTCAAACCCGGTGACCCCGAATCTCTGTCCGTGTTGCTGGAGATATCAGAGGACAGCTGTAACCTGAAAAAAAAAAAAAAAAAAAGGAAGAAGAAGAAGAAGAGAAAAAAAAACACACACGAGGCAAAATTTGTTAGGCATCTCGCAGATGAGTACGTGTCAGTAACTCAGTGCCTTCTTATTTTTTTTTTTTTTGCTTTAAATAACAAATATCATTGGTACGTGCCTCCGGAGAAAACACGTCAAGGGCCCTTTTGACATTCATCTTCTCAAAATTGGTCGGGAAGATGTGGGTGAGGCATCTCACTAGTTTGAAAGAAGGCTGCCGTTCGGTGATCTCTAGCAGTATTCTAAGATATTTGGGGCTGTAGTTTTGATTCCCGTTGCACAGATGTCGGTTTGAGGCGAGTAGCTGGTTCCTCAGGTTCTTCAGGATGTGACAGTGATCAAATGCCAGGAATAACTTTCTGCTGCTGTCTATAGGGTGCCTGAAAAAAAAGAAAAAAAAAAGAAAAGAAAACTGAATAAAGCCGTGGAGAAAGTAAAATATACCATATCTTAATTTTTTTTGAGGTCATTGCAAGCAAACTAACCGCTTTTAGCTAGCATAACGCTCATGCTCTTGCTTCGCAACTAATTCATCTGATTAACATCGATCAATACGAAGGTGATAACGCTGACATACAAAACCTTAAAATTACTTACTAAACCTACCTACCTAAAAGAATAAACCGAACTGTGAACTTCTAAATAGCGGATACCTCGTCCAGCAAACGGGGACCATGTGCGGAGAACAAAAAAAAAAAAAAAGAAAAAAAAAAACGTGGTTATAGTTTAATTATCTGTCCACGCTATAATGCACAAGCACCTGTTCTGCGCGTGCGCAGCCATTTTTTTTTCCCTTCTTTTTTGAGTTGATTCCGCCGTCAGAGAGCGTACGCGCAGCCGAGGCAGAATCGCGCATTTTTCAAATCCGTTAATTAACGGGCTCATAAAGAAAGTTGTTACAATATAATAAAATGATGTGTATTGGCATTGCCCAAAGAAAACAACAAGACCCTACAGACATTCACGAACAGCAATTGTTTTTGTGGCAGACGACAGGCAGACTGCGGGAAAATATCTGCTGTTCGGTGCTCGGTGCGACCGAGCCAGATTAGATGTAAGCGGTTGTATGTCTTAAATTATATTTAGCGCAAATTCAGACAAGTTGCGATTGTGTTCGTTTTGGAAGCTACTTATTTGTTCGATGGCATAAAGCGAGTAACGCAGCTAAAGCAAGCAGAATGGTTTACTGCTGCGTACCATTCTGCAAATCTGAGCACGGAAAAGCGCCTGGCATAAGCTTTCATGAGTTTCCTGTGACTTGTATGCGGGACCAGTGGATTCGGAATATTGCAAGAAAAGGTGAGAACTGTTTCAAATCTCACATCACTTTCAGCTAGATGACAAAATAACGAGATAGGCAGGTTACGAATCAGAACAGCGGAGAAATATTGAAACCAAACTGTACGCAAAGGGTACCACGGGTTTAGCGTTGCAGCATGGTTAATTATGAGAGCTTGTAGACCATCAAAGAGAGTCATTCACCCAAGCGGAGCATAGGATATATCCTGTATCTGTTCTTTAACTGTAATGCAAAATTTATCGCATCAGTCGTTTACGTTTAAATACTGGGGAACTTGTGCCAATCATATGCGCCAAATATAAGCATTTTAGAAAACAGTAATAGTAACGTGCGCTGGGGAACAACAACTTTATATTATATCTCGCTTTCTCTTTTTATTTCCTTCGGTAAGGTCCAGAAAACCAGCTTTGGCAGCCAACAGACCGGTCGAAAGTGTGCAGTCTGCACTTCACACCTGATGATTTCAGAACAGGCTTGAAGCGACGGGTGCTGAAAAGTGAAGCCGTGCCCTCATTATTTTAACGCCACTCCGGGCATGTGATCCCAACTGGAAGGAAGCAGTCATTGCATGCCATAGATGCGCCGAGAGGAAACCTAGACGACAAAGATGAAAAGTGAGCCGTATACGCCACAAAAGTTACTTATTAAACCGACCACGTACAGTCGCCGCATATGTGATGAATATATATTAAAATTCAATTTTTTTATTTTTTCGCAGGAGACAAACACTACCTATTCCATCGTCCTCTCAACTAAGTCAAAATTCTGAGCCCTTCGGTCCACCCTCTCCAACAGCGAGTTATGAGCAAGCTCTCGCGGAACCCTCTGCATCTAACGGCGTCACATTGAGACCTGGACGGCTTCCCGTTGGTTCTAATTGGTCCTAAGCAAACATTCCCAATTGGGAAAGGCAAGTCAGTGATATCCTTGACTGAGATGTGCACAGATATACATACCTCTATTAAGAGACAACAGTGAAAAATTTAAGTTCTTATAAAAAGTATATGCCGCTTAATCTTATTAATTGATTATATCATGCTCACTCTAAGTGCTGGCATAATTAAATAAGTTAACTCTGAATAACAAAAATGTGTCACTGGTCCCAGCAGCACTGTTCAAAGAATGGAGTATATAAGTCTGCAACCTGTGTATATATACATTGAATCTGTATTAGATCCGTGTGTGTAATGCTTGCTTGTCTCATGTATGATTTCTTTAAAAATTGTAATTTCATTCCACTTGTATAGAAGTCGGCTTCCCTATAACTTCTACACAAAACATTGAAATTGCATTTCCATTCTTTTTTTTTTCAGCTATGTGAGTTCAAACCATTTGGGCTCAATGGGTATGCCATTTCAGTTCAATTGGTGAACCCTTTGGTCTTCATGGGTGACCTATTATTTCCAATTGGGAGCACCAATTCATATCAAATGGTCAGGCCCAATGAGCGGCGAAAACACAATTGGTTTTTGACCCATTCATTTCAATTGGGAAATTCCCAATTGGACCCATTGACTTTTCTTGACTGGGTTTGGCTACTGTAGAGATCAGTATAGAACTCCTCAGCTACTTTGACTATCTCGTCCATATTCGTAATGACGTTGCCTGCCTTGTGCCTTAGCGCATGCAGCTGATTTTTGCCTGTGCCCAATTTCTTCTTCACCGCTTTAAGGTTTCCCCGTTCTTTACAGTATGCTCAATTTTCTCCATGTTATACTTCGTTAAATCGGCCACTTTGCGCTTATTGATCAGCTTTGATATCTCTGCCAATTCTATCTGGTCTGTTGGATTAGAGGCATTCATACTCTGGCGTTTCTTAATCAAATCTTTCGTCTCTTAGACAGCTTACCGGTATCCTCTCTAATTATCCGACTGCCTACTGCTACAGCGCATTAATTGGTAATGCACGGGTAATGTCGTCATCCTCAGTTAGAGCTGAATATCTATTCTGTAGCGAGATCCTGAACTCTTCTGCCCTCCCCCTTAACGCTGGTTCATTGATCGACTTCTTTCTTACTAATCTGTAGCGTTCCTTCTTCAGATTTAGACTAATTCGAGACCTCACCGTCCTGTGGTCACTGCGTCGTACTTTCCCGATTACCTCTACATCTTGCATAATGGCGGGGGTTGAACACATTATGAAGTCAATTTCATTTTTAGTCTCCCCGTAAGGACTTTTCCATGTCCATTTCCGGTTCTTCCGTTTGCTGAAGAAGGTATTCATGATTCTTAAGTTATTGCACTCTGCAAACTCAACTAGTCACTCCCCCCTCCTATTACTAGAACCAATGCCATAGTCACCTCTACCTGGTCTCCTGCCTGCCTTTTTCCTACCTGGCATTGAAGTCGCCCATTAGTGCCTTATACTGCGTTTTTACTTTTCGCATTGCCGATTCTACATCTTCGTAGAAGATTTCAACTGCCTGGGCATCATAACTAAATGTAGGTACATAGGCCTGTACAATTCAGTTTATACCGCTTAGTAGGCCTAAGTACGATGCCTGCCCCCCTCTCATTAATACTATAGAATTCATCTATATTACCCGCTATATACTTATTGACAAGGAAACCTACTCCTAGTTCTCGCCTCTCCGGTAAACCTCGATAACATAGTACATGCCCATCCTTCAGTACAGTATATGCCTCATTCAGTCTCCTCTCACTAAGCCCTATGACATCCCATTCCATACCCTCTAGTTCCTCTCACAGCACTACTAAAATAGCTTCACTAGCTAGGGTTCCAGCGTTAAACGTTGCCAGGGTCAGTTTCCAATGGCGGCCTGTCCAGCTGAGCTAGGAATTCTTAGCACCCCTGTTGCATCACAGGTCTGACCGCCACCGTGGTCAGTTGTTCCGCAGCCGCTGGTGACTGAGGGGCGCGGTTGGATGTTGCGGCCATTACTGCACCAAGGTGGTCAACTCCTGTTCTGGTGAGGGAGTGCATTGCCGGAGGTGCTCACCAGCGTCAGGTCGCACCCCAAACCTGTTTACGCAATTCCATCGACACGCGGATTTTTTTTTGTTTTTTTTCCGGTGGAGAATTGCGCGGCACCGAACCCTGGTCCTCTTACATGCGAGGCGGATGCTCTACCACTACGCCACCGTTTGAATTCAATCTGTACGTCAAACTAAAGCTTATGATGTAATATTATTTGCTAATTTCTAACATTGCAGCAATTAGAACACTGCACTAGTTTGCATTAAGCAAATTTTCATAACAAAAAATATAAAACAGCAGTTGCCTTTAATATTAAAGTAAGATTCCACTGCAACATACAAAATTATTGCAATAAAGCAACTTTAAAGCATCCTTTTTGTTTCATGTAACATCCAAAGTAAGCATCTTAAAACAGGTGTATGGCACAGGACTTGTACAGCCTTTGTCAAAGAGTAGGGGCCTGGTTCTGAGCCATGTAGTGATGCTTATTGTGTATAGCCAATACGAAGATGGCAGGCTATTACTTCCATTAAACATGGATGCTGTGTGCTTGATATCCATTCTTCTATTATTGGTTTTACAAGGCATAATTTATTATTTTCTGTGTTATTCCACAGACTTCAACTTATCTATTTACACTGCGTTAACTTCAGGCGATCTTTACATGGAATATGCAGACTTTTTCGATACTTCCGTTGCGAGCTTGTGCAGCGCAAATGTCCGCTCTCTCATTGCCGTCGATGCCTACATGGCTTGGAACCCAGCATAATGTTATGTTATGCCCCTGTGCTGTTATCTTTGCTATATATTGTGTACTATATTACCAAGTAATGGCATGGCTGCATTTTTGGAATTCAGAGCTGTAAGTACGCTCAGCGAATCTATGTAAATAACACTATTCCCGATGCTCTTGTTTATAATATTTTCTACAGCTTGCAGGACAGCATAACATTCGGCTGATTGATGCACATTGATGAATTCTAATTACTTTTTCGGAGCACCCTTCCACTACTGCGCAGCCAACATAGGAGTTAGTTTTGAACCATCTGTGTAAAATTCGGTACAATTACTGTATTTTTCTTCGGGGGTACAATATTCTTGTATGATATGCTCTTTAGGTCTTTGGAGTTTACTGAACTGTGTTAGAGTAAAGTCACATACTGGGGGAAGGTTATAACACGGGGGTTGCTGCTTTGAGTAACATCAGGCAGTGTATCCAATATGCCTCCAAACCGTAGTATCAAAGGTTTAGTTGCTTGAGGTTTATTGGTAAATATGATTCTGGAAGAACAGGTTGTGACGATTGGGTAGCAAATGTTTTTTCTATGACCTTATTCTGAGAACGTATGCACACGTAAGTGCTTTTCTTCTGGCTTTCAGTGAAGGCTCATTTGCCTCCACATAGAGGCCGAGTACGGGGGACGTTCTGTATGCTCCGCATGACAGACGCAGACCGAGATTATGTACTGGATCTAACTGTTTTAAATATGATGGTGTTGATGAACCATAGACTACAGGTCGGTAATCCAGACAGGAGTGGACCAGAGAACGACAAATGTGGAGGAGGCATGCTCCATCAGAACCCCAACACTTGTGCGACAGAACTTTAAGGATATTCAGAGCTCGGTTAGCTTTAAATTTTAGGTGCTTTATATACTGTAGGAATGTGAGTTTTTTGTCAAGTATTACGCCTAAAAACTTATGTTCCTGCTTTATTGGAAGTACGGTTTCAGTTCAGCAAAGAGTAGGATCAGTCTGCAAGCCCCTCTTGAGTGAGAAGGGAAGAGCAATGGTTTTCTGTGGGGACGACCTGAATCCATTTCTGTCTGCCAAATTTCCAAGTTTGTTTAATGCGAGTTGGATCTGTCTCTCACATGTTGATAAGTTGATGTGTATGCAATCTGGAGGTCGTCAACATAAACCGAGTATATAACGAACTTCATAATTACTTTGGCTATTATACTTTTATACTTATTATATTATACTTATTACTTTTTCTACTATAAAGAGTGTAGTAATGAGAACACACCCCTGCGGTACTCCATTTTCTGTCTTGGAAGGTGTGATTAGATAGGAAGTCATTCAGGCAATTCAGCATCCTTCCACGGATGCCGAGGTCGGATAAGTCTTTCAGAATACCACACCTCAGGTGGTATCATATGCCTTTTCCATGTCGAAAAAGACAGCTAGACAGTGTTGTCTATGGATGACTACCTCTCGAACTGTGTTTTCAAGTCAAACGAGGTGGTCCACTGTTGAACATGCTTTTCTGAAGCCGCTCTGGTGTATATCGAGAAGCTCACGGAATTCAAGAGTAGACATTAACCTCTTATTTACCACACCCTCGAAACATTTAGCAAGGCAGCTCGTGAGAGCTATGGGTCTATAGCTGCCAGATGATTTTCCAGGCTTCAAGAATGGTATCAACTTTTTTTCAACCATCAGGAATTTTTCCCGATACCCATACCCTGCTATAAAAACTTAAATTGCCTTGACAGCAGGCGCTGTAAGATGGGCCATCTCGTAATGAATTTGGTTCTGGCCAGGTGCAGTCTGTTTGCCAAGTGAGAGTACTATATAGATTTCTTTATGCGTAATTAGTTTACTGTAAGACTCGGTCAAGCCATCAGTTGTAGGAAGTTTGTTTCTTGGCTTGTTTTTGTATTTTAGGAAAGAGTGAATAATGAACTGAGCTTGAAATGCTCGAGAAGTGTTCACCTAGTATATTTGCCTGTTCTTCGATGGTTGTTTGTGTGTCAGGGGCTGTGACAAAAAGAGATTGTTAAAGGTGAGAAGCGGCCATTTAGTTTTGTAACTTGCTCTCACGTTTTCTTAGATGTGATGGAGCTGTTGATGGACAGCACATATCTTTGCCATGACTCTTTTTCCGCGTTGCGGCAGATATATAGCGCTTCAGCTTTTGCCTTTTTGAAATTTGTTAATTTTTATGGGTTGGGTATCTTCGGATAATTCTCCATGCTTTATTTGGTCTTTTTTTTCATTTCCTAGAATCTCGCGTTCCCCTGGACTCTCCTGATGATTGCGGTATGGCCAAGAGTGCTGCAGCAATGATATATGCAGTGAACATTTCATTTATGCTCAGATTATCTGAATATATCTCATCAAGTTTCGCTTTGAATTTAAAAAGTGCCCAGTCAACTAAATGAAGCTTCCATTGGTGTGGCTTTGTCATAATTAGTGATGGTGATGATGTTATGCTGATAATTACAGGTAAATAGTCCCTTCCATATGGGTTGTATAAGACGTCCCATTTAAAATCACTAAAAACCGAAGGTGACCGAAAGCTTAAATCTAGACAACTCATTTTCTTAGTGCTTGGCAAGTAATAGGTATCCTTTCCTGCATTCAGCAGGCAGACATTGTTACAGAGAATAAAATCTTCTAAAATGTAGCCTTTGGTGGCAGTTTGCTCACTGGGGCGGGGATGGCCCTGCCCGAGGCTTTGCCTGGGCAGGGCCCTATTCCTGTTATGGCGTGCCGCCATTATGCGCCACCTCATTGGAATAGTCTGATTCGGCTGTGAATAGGAAAGCTCCTTGTGTAATTTGGCAACGCTTTCGTGCCTGTTTGAATGATATGTTTTTCTTTACCTTCAGAATAAAAGACGGACATGACTGCGAGTATGCGGTGTGGTCACCTTCACAGTTTGCACAACGTGGCACAGCATCACTTCATCAGACTGGTGGTTATTTGCAGCACATTTAGCACACGTTTGTCGGCCACAGCAAGTCTGGGAGCCATGGCCGAATTTTTGGCAGTTGAAACATCGTCGGGGATTGGGGACGTACGGTCAGATATCTACTTTCATGTAACCTACTGCGATAGAATCTGGAAGTTTGCTGGTGTTGAAGGTCAGAACTATGTGCTTCGTGGGTATCTCTTTATATCTTTTCGGATTTTGATCCGGTGCACAGCGATGACATTTTGTTCAGAGAGTCTGAATATTTCTTCCTCAGTCAGCGATAGAAAATCATTCTTGGACAATGTTGAGAGATCTGTGAGCAGTGACACTTAGTAGAATGCTGCCAAACGTCACAAGTTTCTGATGGTTGGAGTACTGATCTTAGGTTTGAAGTTCGAGCAAGAGATCCCTGCTGCTCAGCTAGTTACTTTGTAATCGGGGCCTAGAACGTCTGTGAGGCACTTTGAAACTATGAATGGTGATATCAGACGAGCTTGTTTTTCAGTGTTTTCACTGTGAATAACAAGGTAATTGGGGAACATTCGTTCTTTTGGGAAGAACTGAGAAGCTGCTTCGGTCCGCCTCTTTTTACGGAGGCGATCATTCAGTTATGAGGAGGAAGCCATAAAAAATTGCTGTTTTTCAGCCATGGTGCCACCCACCCACCATAGAGCCCAATTAGGGGACAGGACAGGCGCTCGAAGCAAGCCCTGCCCATGCCAACTGTACACCATAACTAATAAGCGAATATGGGGCAACTCAGGTTAGCTACTCCACACAAGGTTAACCCTTGCCGCCAGGAAAAAAAAAAAACAATAAGAAGAGAGAAGACAGGACAGTTGTAAGAAAGGAGATAGGAAAGGGAAAGATGAAGGGGGGATAGGAAAAGGCAACTGCCGATTTCCCCAGTACAGAACACACAAACATCTGCTTTAACAGATGCCCCCTGCGGGAAGGAACTGCACAAATGAATACAATACTTTTCCATTTATTTATACCTAAATACTATTATAACTCGCATCAAATTGTATAATATGAATGTAGATGTAAATATATACAAAAGTGCACAACATATATACAAATATGTTTCTAACCAGGCTCATAAAAAGGAAGAATTATGGTCCCTATATGACAAAACAGCCACATACTTTAGCAAGACCGAATGAAATGATTAGCTAAGCTTTGGAAGATTGACTGACAATGCTTGGCAATTAAGGCTTCATTGAAACCGACAAGGACGAACAGAGCAGCCAATACTGACTGATTTTTCAGGCAAGAGCCATTAACAAAATCTCTGGTGCTTAAAAAAGAACAGTTTTGTTCACAGAAAAGACTACACGTGCTCTTGAAGTGAGAATTTCCCAGTTTCATATATATACAGTTTATCAGTGCATCAGATGAAAAGGCATACAGGCAAATCAACCACATAGAAATCACCCAGACACAATGACAACAGCCACATTTAAGAAGTTAAATAATTTCAATCAATAACAAGAGAAAGGCTGTGAATAAAAAGTACTAGGCCCCACTGACTGTCCCATCCTCACGTTGCTGGCCTGAATGTAAGGCACATGGATTGCAATGCTCACAGAAGAAACAAGATATCACAGATTGGCACGTCTGTGCACGATGCAGCAATGCACCAAAGGCGTGGTTCGCTCAGTGAAGGCACTAACGGCACCATACGCACTAATTAATCCACCCAAGCACGACACGCTTTGCACATTTCGTTGATGTGCCTCAACGCACAATACATGCTCCACTGCTGCTCGTCGAGAGAGGCATGTTTCAATTACGGGTGAAATTATGAGACTAGAAAGATGCAAGCCCTTGAATGAAGAAAAGGCCCTCTCCAGTTAGCATCATCATAACAACCATCCCAGCAAAACAATAGTGCACACCACAATGCATTGCTCACACAAAGCCGTACAACATTTAAGTTGCGTGAGAACTAAAACGAAACAAGGAATTACTGGAACAAGACATGAATTTAGACTCCATCACACACATGCACGTGTACACAAACCAAAACTGCTTCCAAAAGGCTCATGCCGAGGTGAAAAGAGTCCTAAATATTGTGCAATATCTCTGGCGCATGCTTGTTGCATAAAGTTGCTGGCACTAAAAACCTAGCCCCACTTTCGCGTACAAAATCAGAATGTCTCTCAAGGTTTCTTCCTCGACAAGAAATGAAGTCGTGAATTCCACAGGCGATCGTCAAACTCATACTTGACCCAAAAGACCATTAATGTCATATTAATCAGCCCACCCAACCTAGCTGATTACACACTGACAATGTTCTCATAGGGACTATGATCCCAATAGTCGTCACTGCTAACCTGTTTCACGGTGGTTACGCTGCAATATGCTCGGTCTAGCAACTTTGCAGTAGCTACTGGCAAGCTTCTCTACTTGGCGTCCTTAAGAGCACATGCAACGATGAGTGTTTTGTAAAACTGTCCTTTGTGAAATAAAATAAACGATTCGTAGGTGTTCTGCTTTCCGGCAACATAAGCTGCCGCATACAATTCCATCAGTTTACACTTTCTGAATTACAGAAAAAATGCATTCAGAATTAAAAATAACAAAGCTGGTAATAAAACAAATTATGCCTTTGGCCTGCAGACTCTTTGTCTGCGGTCGCAACTTTAGGTCAACGGAAGGTCACTGCTATCATCAGTATCCTTGGCAACTGTCGGAACACAGTAAGACTTGTGGTAAAAGTAGTCACTGGGGTAATCCCAGTCACAACGGAAGACAGTGCATGTGACAGCTAAACTATAAATCTCAGTACAAAGCACCGGCATTAATCACAGTAATCATTCACAACAAATGCACATTAGTACAATGCGTCACATACCAAGCTACAACAACAGCCAAATAGCAACAATCAATTAAGATTTAAAAAAAAATGTGCAGTAAAACAAGCCCACAAGGCATCCGACACTGATTAGAAAAGAGAGAAGCAAATTTTGCAGCACAACCTGCAAAATGCATACATCTGCCACTTCATGGTGGAAGCAAATGCAAACAAGAACAAGCGGATCATGGAATGTGGCCGGACACCCTGATGACATTAGCCATGCCTTTTGCTCAAGGAAGACAATGAAAGAAAGCTGCAGCTACTACAAGCAGAAAGCGTAGCCTAGATGGTAGCACTACTAACGTATCAGCCGACTGCGCTTTCGCTAGGTAGGTCAGCAGCCTACAGGAACGTCGTATAAAAATTCCACAGCCCTTAACAGCTGTGGCAACAATGCCCTTGGCTAGCATACATTTCAAAGCACATGCCTCCCAAAGCGGCACATTTTTTTTTCAACAGAGCTGCGAATGTAGGTCTTGACGGAATAAATATGTGCACAACTGTCCCTCAAGTGTTGCATCAGCCACATCCTCAGAGGGTGATCCACATCCTAAACAAAAGTAATGCACACAGTTTATGTGTCACATAGCTACAGTCCAAAATGTGGTGCGGCCGCAAGCCTCAGTTCACGTTATGGTAAAGTGTAGACAAGTGCTATCATATTTTCCCAAGAAATCGAGTTGTCGAAACCTGCCACATTGAAGCCAACTGCCCACCAGAAGACAGTAGTGCGCATACAAAATATGTCCGCGTTGATTCCCCAAGACCTAAAACAGAAATATCAAGTCACGACAGCAAATGTGTGAGCAGACACTGCCACTTCCTTCCGAATTCAGCTAAGCACATGTTCTTAAGCACCCATCAGATTGTGCAGCATCAAATGCCCACATTCCTTACAACTGCCAGGAGGTCCACTGTTGTGTTGACCCAACTGCCGCACAAGGTTTGCAATATCACACACAAAAAAAGGGTGACTGTTCATGCACTTTGTCCAGTTTGGCCATCAATGATTGCTTGAGCAACATATCCCCCATGTTTCTCGATAAAAGTAGCTACACATGCAGCACCCTTGTAATAGAGAAAAAGATAAATCTCAATGCAAAACACCGACGACAGCCGTTCCCTATTTGAGCAGACAGTGGAGTTTGAACAGCTGGCACGGCTGCCAATAACGCACATACATGATTAATTTTGCTTCAACTCTACGGAAACCCTCTGTCTCGTCGAGTTCACATGAGAAAGACAAGACGAGTGCCTCGTTCCGGGACTTGTGGGCAGCTGCACAAACCCAGTGCGGTTCAGACACGTGACCAGGACGAGTGTTGTCCCATGTGCAAAACAAAGAAAGTGTGTAGCCAAGGCACTGTACGCAATCATGCCGGCGGGCTTCCACCCCCCGGGTTATTCGAGAAGGTGTTAACGATCTCAGTGATGGTGACAAAAGTGCCCGTCACAAAGCCCAGCACTCCGAGCAGTGAGATGAAGAGGTTCTTGGCCCACAGCCACGTCCACGTGAGCTTGCCCTGGTCGCCCTCCCACAGAGTGAAGAGCTCCAGCAGCGGAGGCAATATGAGCGCCAAGCTGCTGCTTGCCAAGGCGCCGACCAGCGGAATGAACAGATCCAGCCTGGGTACCGCCACCGCCAGCACAACTGCACACAAAACAGGTTATCAAGGCAAAAGCTTTACTCGGCTATGTTTGCGAAAACGTGTGCGCAGAAGTGGAAGAAAAATGTAACGTGTGATATGATATCACATTAAGATGAAACTGGTAGTCATGTGTATGTAATGACAAGTGGCGTGTAAATGTCGTGTCATGCGAGTGACTATAGTTTAGTGAAGAGTCATAGACAGTCGCCTGTCATGAGTCAGATTGGAGATTCAATGTGCATGACTATGGAGTCCATGACTTGTGCAAGTCAGTCATGACCACAACTAGTGTCTAGTCACGACACCCAAAAGTACTGAGTCATGACACTGTAGGAGCTACTAAAGAGCAGCCAATGATACCAGTATATTTCAATTTTCTTTGCCCTTTTTTTAACTTATAAAGTTAGTGGAACATTGTAGTAATATACATCAATAAAGGCCAACTACAGTTCATTCTCTACGCCCCTTTAAATGTGAAAGACAGCGTCTTCAATATTCTAATGCCAGAACATCTCGGCATCCTCTGGCAGCTATTATACCGTATTTACTCACATAATGCTCGCCCCCCCCCCAATTGGGCATCAAAAATTGGAATGTTTTTTCCTTGCATAATCATCACACCACTTATCCCCACGAGAGTCCTCTGCTAGTATAGTAGCAAGCGCCATCTTTGGAGCGCTATTGAACCTAGCTGGCCTCGTTGTGCGCGCGCGCGCTAGAAGGCGGCGATAGCGTGCTCGGGTAGATCATTACAGTGAAATCTCGTTACTACGAACACCACATTAACGAATTTTTCAAATTAACAAATTTTTTAAGAATCCCCGGCAGATTTGCTATGTTTTCAATATAAAACTATTTTAGAATAACGAACATATTTTATTTCTTCTTCTATAATTTTGCAACATCAGCATTACGAATTCGGCTAAAATTAACAGCGCCGCAGCTGAAACGAAACAGAAACCGCCAATTCTGTGTGTATGGTCCGTGGGCTGTAGCTGTCATCATCAGGACATCTAGGACCAGCTCCTAGTGCCACCACGAAGCTATGGCTTATTACGCGGTAACCAACCGGACTAGCTGCCTGCGTTTTTTTTCTTCCTGTGTTGTGTGCCATACGCGGCTCGGTCATTCGTGAGTTCGTGCGTACGGGATGGTATTTTATTTATTTTTTTTTGCCACAAATTATCTTATTGCGAAGTTTGTGCGAGATTGGCAACGATATTAGCCAGCGAAGTGCCAAGAAGATATGAACGCAGCTGCTTTCACTGCAAGAAATCGACCCAGGGAAAAAGCGATTCGGCCTCTGCAGATAGCTAGCATTGCCCCATCGACTGCTGCGATCATTATGAAAGACCGAGACAAGAAAAGTCGGTACTTTCATTGCTCGGTGCAATCACGCACGCAATGAGGTGTTCCGGAAAGTGGAAGGTTTATGTGCTGTAGTGGTGTAATGTAGTGCACGGTCGTGTTTGCTGCACACGGCAGAAGAAAATAATTGATTTCTTCAAATAAATCAGCTTTGAAGTTAGTACAACATTTTCACTTGAGGTTTTGCTCGCCTACCCACGTGCCTACTGCCAAGGTACATCGTCATTTTCATATTTAGGTTTGGTTTGGTTTGTTTTGTGGGGTTTAACGTCCCAAAGCAACTCAGGCTATGAGAGACGCTGTAGTGGAGGACTCTGGAAATTTTGACCACCTGGGGTTCTTTAACGTGCACTGACATCGCACAGCACACAGGCGCCTTGCTTTTCACCTCCATCGAAAAGCGGCCGCCAAGGCCGGGATTTGATCCCGCGTCCTTGGGAACAGTAGTCGAGCGCCGTAACCACTGCGCCACCCCGGCGGGGTTCATACTTAGGTTTGACCACTGGCTTATAATCGCAGATTTTTCATTACAACAATATTTCAAAAATAACGAATGATTTTTTGCGGTCCCGCGGGATTCGTTATATTGAGATTTGACTGTATCATCATCGTCATAAGCTCGTCTTTCTTCTTTTTACCCCCATGATGCTTGTAGTCGACGCTATTTTGAGAGGTGTCTCCGCGTCTCATTATCATTGTTCCTACATTCCGTCTGTGTTACTTGCTTTGTTCCACTGTCTACCATGTTCTTGGTGCTGCATCGCAATGGGGCGTTAAGCTGAAAGCTTTCGAGTATGCGCTACAGCATAGCAACCGTGCTGCCAGTAGGCACTTCGGCGTCAACGAGTTCTGCATAGTACGCTACTAGAGACAGCGATTGCAGTGTCGACAAGGACTCGAATCAAGTCTCTGATCAAGAGTAGAACTGTATGGTCTGCTGTGAGCATTATACCATGGAACGCGGGGAGTGATGATGAAGCTGCATGCAGCAAATAAAGTGCTTTAACGATTCGTGCTTTCGGCGCCCCTGTACTTTTATAACAAAGGTAAGTTTTGCTTGAAAGTAATGTTTTGGTTATATTTACAATAGCTGGCCTAAGAATCCCGATTCACATCCATTTAAGTTTCCTTTTAGCGCTCCCAAACTTTTGTTTGACAATTTTCCCCGCATAATTATCACACCCCCCAACTTCGCATAAACTTTCCGCGAAAAAAAGTGCGAGCATTATGCGAGTAAATACGGTATATACCTGAGCAATCGTGTAGGCTAACTTTAAATTTCATTTTAGAGATACCGCAGTGAGTGAACACTAAGAAACAATTAAAAAAAAAAAAAAAGGTGAATGGAGCGTCGGTGTGCTGATATTAAAAATTAGAAAATTTAAAACTGGATGTAACAAACCTGCATATCCTGAGTTCTTGGTTACAACATTCCTGATAACAGGCATCTGTGAACTCCGCGCAACGAAAATGCTGCAGCAGTTGGCCCTGACACGAGCTAGTTATGACAACTATTTATCAGCTGGTGCCTGTGTTACCAGAAGTTCAGCCACACCACACAAAAGCTTTGTGCTTAACAATGAGAAAACAGAAACAGGGACCAAGGGAATGTCTATGGTCACAGTGACTGAATGCAGCTAACCCAACACCACCAGCAGCATCCCACAGTGAACGCAGAAGTCCTCGGAAACCCCGCTTTAAAAGCGTGGACTGAATGGCACTATGACAATAGCGTTTGAAACAAATGCAAAACAACAGGATGTGGCAAACATGTTACGAGACTTGCAGAGGACAAAAGAATGCGCGTCTCTTACTGCCATCCTGCTTGCCCAATTCTGGCACTTGAAAAACCTAGAACTGTAATGCACCAGAAGCAGAGATGTAATCTGAGTAAAAATTGAGCCTGTTTCCCAGGGGCATACTGAGATAAGGTACACACGAGAAGAGATGGGCACCTTGGACACATCCCACCCTACAGCTGACCACGGGTAGCAGCAATGCGCAAATGTGGTGAGGTGTCTACCACTGCAATTTCATTACCGGTGTGATTACATACCGTATTTACCCGCATAATGCTCACACCCCCAACATTGGACGTCAGAAATCGGAATTTATTTTTTCCTCAAATAATCATTGCAACACCAATATTACCACCGCGAGAGTCATCTGCAAGTGGTAATAAGCGCCATCTTGGACGCGCTACTAAATCTAGCTGGCCTTGTGTTGTGTGCACGTGCTACCAGGCGGCGATAGCGTGCTCGAGTATATCATCGTCATCATATTTAATTTTTTTTTTAACATCCATGATGCTCATAGTTGCCATTTTGCGATGTGTCTCCGCGTCTTGTTGTCATTGTTCCTTCTTCCCGTCCGTATTACTTGCTTTGTTCCCCTGTCTACCGTGTTCTTGGTGCCGCATCGCGGTGGGGCGGTACACAAGTTATACAGCTGCTTTTAAGCTGAAAGCTTTAGAGTACGGGCTACAGCATAGCAACCGCGCTGCCAGCAGGCACTTCAGCGTCAACAAGTTCTGCGTAGTGCACTACTGGAGACAGTGATTGCAGTGTCGATATGGACTCAGATCAAGTCTCTGATCGAGAGTAGAACTGTGTGGTCTGCTGTGAGCATTATACCACGGAACGCGGGGAGTGATGACGAGGCTGCGTGCAGTAAATAAAGTGCTTTAGCAATTTGTACTTTTGGCGACCCTGTACTTTTATAACAACTGTAAGTTCTGCTTGAAAGTAATGTTATGGTTATATTTACAATAGCTGACCTAAGAATCCCGATTCGCACCTATTTAAATTTGCTTTTAGCGCAAAACATTTGCTCGAAATTTTCCCTGCATAATCATCGCGCCCTCCAACTTAGCATCAATTTTCCGCGAAAAAAAGTGCGAGCATTATGCGAGTAAATAGGGTATTCAAGCCTTTTGCATTCGTTTTCAGCTGTGTCGCCTGCACTACACTTGGCTTCTTTTATTATTGTTTTGTTCAGGCATAGTTTTCATTAATAGTTTTCCCAGTGCTCGATTAGGAAAAATTTACCTCTGAATGTTTCACGACTTTTATAACTTCAAGTAGTAGGAGTTCAATGTAAACACTGGCGGCGAATACGAACAGAGCCCTTTTTGTTGAGCAGAAACACTCTCATTTTCAGTCAAAGCAATAAGTAGAAGGTAATTCATCCCCACAGTGTAGATGCCTAAGCCAATGTCGCAGATAGTTCGCTACGTACATGTGAGGGTTACGAGGGCAGTGCGGACCAGGAACTCGAAGAACATGACCCAGCGTGGTGAGTACTTTGGCTGGTCGAGGGAGAACCGCCTTACGATGGTGGGCCAGATGATCTTCACGGGCACATACATTTGCAAGGCATACGACAGGAAGATGGAGATCGCAAATATAATCCGGATCACCTCGTTCAAACTGAAAACACAAAAGAAGAGACAGAAGTGACACATCGAAGAAACTCTGCCAGCGGTCAATGAGACATCTGGTTTCGACGAAACCCAGTGTTAGCAACAAAAAGTACCAGATCTCGGAGAACAAGCACCTGCAAAGCACAGCCTACCTCACATGCTTAGATGCACTCTGCTTTTTCAACTCTTCCTGGAGGCCTGTATACAACCGTGCACATAACATACCATATTTATTCAAGTCTAAGGCACATCTTTTTTCCAACAAACGCAGCTAAATATTAAATGTGCATTATGAAACTATGCCGCCAACACCCTATTGTCATTGACATCACAAAGTGGGGGCTTGGTATCTCTCACATTTTCTGCAACATCGCCTATCTAGCCTGTCACAGTCATGGACACCAATAGTCCTTGCAAATACCTCAAGCGTCCCTTCAGCAACAAAGATGCGTAGTGTTCCCCACAACACTCGAACCCGGATATATCAAACCTGGATAATTCGAATTTTGGTTATGTCGAACTTGTGGAATATCCCCTTGAAAATCCCATGTAATACAGGAAATACAGGAAAGTTGTGTTGTATATCGAACTCAATTTCACCTGTCGTTTGATATATCAAACTCCGCACCACGCATTGGACGGTGCGCCTTCCCCCAAAGATGATCGCATCATCCTCGGCCGTTTGCCGCGCGACGTTTTCAAGCCACACGCGGAAGGAATGAAAGGGCATAGTTTGGCGACGGCTGGTCTAGGGCAGCGCCACGCCCTTTCCCCAAAGGCGTGCGCATCTGCGGTGATCATTTGCCGCGCGCCAGCACGTGACATTTGCAAGCCATGTGCGTGAAGGAACAAGAGGGAACCAATGCAGCCGTGGTGTTCGGGAGAGGGGAAAAACGCGATAGAGCGAAGAGAAAGGGTGTGCCCATTCTTCTGCCATGCTTTATCTCTACCCTTCCTCTCTCTTTCCCGGTCTTCGTTCCAAGCGCGCGGACAAGTCAGCTCGGCAGCTCGGTCCGCGGCAGACGCTTTCTCCAGTACGTGTTTGTGAACGCTCTGCGCACGGCGGCTGACGTGGGATGCACGTCTCGCGTCGTGATGCCGAACGTGCGTAGCTATGGTGGCTGCAAACGATAAGAAGCATCAGTTTTTTTCTTTCCCTTTTTTTTTTTTTTTTTTTTTTGCGGGAGTTGTTCGTCCTTGCCGTCGTGCTGAACGTGCGGCGTGATGTGTGCTATGGCGCCTGCGGACAGTAAGAAGCAGCCATCTTTTTTTTTGTTTTTCGAGAGTCATCCTTACTTGTCGATCGTGCCAAATGTGCAGGCCCAGCGCAAGCTACGGTGGCTGTGGACGTTAAGAAGTGGCAGACTTTTTTTTTTTGTGGGAGTCGTTCATTCTTGCATTTATGAATCAACAAAAGCACGCGGTCAGCTGCGATCATGACACTGGCTTTTAGCATTGTTTGCTTCAAGCGACATTTGCAGCCATCATGCTTTCCCAATGATTTTGTGGCAGTGGACTACGCCCGCCCCAAGCGTGGCGTGATAAATCAAACCAGGCTTGTGCAATCAAGCCATCACGGGCACTCTGCCAAGTTCACTCCCCGCCACCGCGGGATCTATCAAAAGTATAGTAAAAAGATAAACACGCCGTGAAGTTATCGCAGCATTTTGGCTTGCTGCCAATAAATGAGCTGTGGATATGCGACGCCAAATTCTCGAAGGGCAGAATTGTGGGGTGTGGGCTCATTATGCGAGCGGGTTGATTACGTGACAAATACAGTATCATTTTTCACGATCGCAAGTGGTGTCTCAAGCCGATTTCTGTATATCAATAATATTATCGATATATTGAACTATTTCGCGATCCCCTTCGAGTTCAATATATCCGGGTCCGACTATGTTCTAGGGTGCACTTGGCTTTTCTTCACAAAGGTATAAATAACATTTATAGGTAACCTGTAAAATCCTAATACAGTAAAACCACGTTAATTCGAAGTCATTGGGACCAACAAAAGTGTTTAAATTAAATGAACAGAACAAAACATCTCGCCCAGACAAAAAATTTCATTGTGAGAACATGCTGGGCGCATACACCCCCTCCACCTTACTCCTTCCATCCATCAATTATCAACGAAGCACGCGGTCCGCCGTGATCATGACATTGGCTTTGAGCATCATTCACTTCAACGGCTTT
This sequence comes from Amblyomma maculatum, assembly GCF_055883805.1. Lineage (NCBI taxonomy): Eukaryota > Metazoa > Arthropoda > Arachnida > Ixodida > Ixodidae > Amblyomma > Amblyomma maculatum. The sequence goes on along the minus strand of NC_139347.1, from coordinate 206,640,029 downwards.
AGTTGCTATCATACATTCCAATAATTTTGTGGCAGTGGACGGCGCACAGCTGTACGAGTTGAGCAAAGCGCTGCTGGCACTCCTGTCAACAGCGCTGGCACTCTGCTAAGTTACCTGGTGATAATGAAATAGTAAAATCCACAATTTTTCGTTATCTCCAGATATCCTTGCATGCAGTTTTCGGGCCAAGACTCAGAAAAACAATGCAGAACAGAAACCAGATTAAGAATTGAACGCAAAGGACACCACCTTGAAAGTTAGATAAGTGGCAAAATGCTACGCAATTATGCTGAGCGTGCGCATGACTATGGCAGCAAGTTCCACCTCCACCGCGGCTAGCCTGAGGCATCTATGAGAGGGACAGGGAGATGGGAGTGGTGGATGGGGAAAAGTGCACGCGGTAGCGCCGCCGCCGGGTGAGGAGGTGCCTGCTGTCATCACACATGCCCTCTCGCCTACCACTGTTGCCCCAGGAAAAACCAATTCTTGTTTCGTGTCACCAGCGCTCTTCGCTGTTTCCGCTACTAGCGCTGCCGATGCGCGAGAACTCTCAAGCAACCACATGCAGGAACGGGCGCACACTGCTTTCCTTGTTTCTTTTTTCTTTGTCCTATTTCTCGGTGATTTTGAGCGAACTACTGTAGTGCCACATTCCAAAAGTGAAAGCAGTGGAGACCGCTGCATTTCTCTCAGAGATGCGCTGTCAGCCCCGAAACACGGCGCAATGTATCAGTCACTCGTCCCAATCGTAGATGTTCCTTTCCCATCACTGTCATGAAACTTGTGGGGTCTTGCCAAATTTAGAATATTTCAGCAGTAGCCAAGACATAGTCAGCGCCGTAACTTTGTTAAATCGACATCAATTGCCGCAACATGTTCATTACATGGAGTTTTCTAATGCATGCATTTCAATGAAGATGGTGTTGGAGAATCTAAAAACCTGGTAACATCGAGGAATTCGCTACAAGAAGGTTCGTTACATAGAGGTTTACAGAGAGATGTCGGACCATCAAAAGGTTTGGATGTCCAAACCTTTTTGTGTTCTTTGCTACTATACAAATATAAGCACACACTCAAGCGAGTTTTCAAATTAGCCAGAAAAATAAAGGCTGAGCATGAAAGCTTTACCCGTGCACAGCCCCTCAGAGTTTGTACAACTGCGCTCGATAAAGCTGCAGTCAACACCTTCTACAGCAGAACTCATCATGGCTGCCTCACCACTGCTGGTAGCCACAATTTTGTGCGTGCTAATTTCTATGCCCACAACATGTTTGCACACCTGTCTCAATTTACCTCCGTTTGTGGCAAAGCATTTCTTCGTGGCTCTGTCAATCTCAAGGACTTACGGTGATGGTGGGAAGTTGAGAGTGATGCTGCCCAACACATGACTGCCGTACTTGAGGTAACCAAAGAAACCAATGGCCGTGTAGAGACAGACCACGATGGTCATGCCAGTGTTGAGCACACCAGTCAGACCACCAAAGTCCTGCGGCGTCTTCATCTCATTTTCCAGGGGCAGCACCTGAAGTGGCATACACCATCATCCAAATGTAGTGCCTGAAGGGATCTTAAGGCGAGGAGAAACCTTAGCATGATGAGAATCTGTACAGCTTTGTGGAACGCCCTTGAACACAAAATCAAAACCTCAGACCGCTCCATCCGCTCTAAAGCAGCAAATTAAAATGTACCTTCTATGCAAAGTTTAAATAAAACTGTGTCATTGTATGGCTTACTGGAAATTGCAGCACAGCCGTCACAAGGACGAGACGAGAACGCAAACACAAGCACTGTGTTGCATTCTCCTCGTCTCATCCCTATTACTGATGTGCTGCAATTTTCAGTATGCAAAACCAACTAGCTGATCCCTGCATGTTATATGGCTGTTGCTTTTAGCTGCATATGTGCTGCTGTGCTAAAGGAAGCACAACAATTCGAAATCACAAGACATTCTGGAAACGTCCTTAGCTTCTGCTAAATACTACTTTAAAATTTCAAATATCAACCAAATGGATTGGGCTGAATGAATACTGAACACTCTACTATTTGACTGAATATTCGAATTGCCAAATATTCATACAAGCCTCAACATACAGCAAAACTGTGTCAATTCGAAGCCATCGGGACCGCTAAAGATGATAAAATTAACCCTCCGGTTTTCATGATAACCAAGCAAAGCAAAACACAGTCCAGAAAAAGAAAATTAATTGTGAGAATACATTGCACATCCCCCCTTTTGAACAAGGTTCTGCCACCGCAATTTGTCTCGCTCTTTGCAGCGCACGTGCAACTTAACGCAACAAATTATAAACACCTTATAGTGCCAGCAGAGATCAAGAGCAAAACGTTGTTTCAGCATGTTTGCACGCCCGTGCAGTTTTGGATTTTGCGGCGCGCATTCAACCTTGAGGTTATTATTAAAAGTTGCTCTCTTGCTTTCTACTGTTTGTCCAGGGGGCTACAGCCAACACAAACGAGGTGGGCAAACAGCACTTGTCATATTCTATTGTCAGCTAATGTGCATACGAATAAACTACAGTCATCGAATGATTTTTCGGACACTCAGCGGGCCGTAAAAGTGTCAGTAAAACCAGGCAGTTCGGAAAAATGAATTCACAGCAAAAATATCCCTTTACCGAGCCCATGAAATACTGGTCACTCTGTTTCTGCGTCAATCTCCTCATTTTCACGGCCAGTCTTCTTTCCGGCCCAGCAGCAGGGAAAATTGCGCAACAGTTGGAGCAGTGCGACATTCAAACAGAAAGAGTCCAGGCAGAGCCTCCCTGCTCCCACCTGACTCTATGCCAGCACCTTTTTTTTTTCCTTCCGTACGAAAAAAAAGAAATGGTGGTCGTGGCTGTCTCGAACACCTGGGATTCTTTAAAGTGCACTGACATTGCACAGCACAGGAGTGCCTTGCTTTTTGCCTCCATGGCCGGGATTCGGTCCCACATCCTTGGGAACAGTAGTCGAGCACCCTAACCACTGCACCACTGAGGTGGGGCTGATTTCAGGAAGCAACAAGTCCATTAACTCCTCACAACTAGTGATGTCTGCTATCGAGGGTATAAGTTTGTATGCAGGATGCATGCAGTGCAAGTTTGAAAAACTAAATGCTAGCCATGTCGTGGCAATTTTTTATAGCTTTGCCCTACAATCGAGAGAAAAAGTCCGCAAAATTGAAAGTTTGGTTGGTGGAGTGCATGATGGTGCGGTGGCAAAGTCGGAATAATCAGGCATGCCCGGAAAATCGCGGTTGCAAGAAATCAGTTGGTGACTGTATACGCGATGCACAAAATGGCGACAACGGCGCCTGTCGCCAAAGCCACAAAGCGTAGGCGGGCTCGGTCGGGCGCTGTTCATGTCAGCCTCTATGCGTGCGCGTCGTGTTTTCGTTTAACAGATATAACGCCGCTGTCAACCTTTAGCAATGCCCCGGAAGAATTGCTGAGTAGTTGGTTTTCCGAACAGACTAAAACCTTGCCAGGAACACGTTTGTATAAATTTTCAGTGATGCTTCACGAGGACGGCGGCCGCGCATTGCGATTTTTCGACGCAGAAAGCAAGCAATCACACTGAATGACATTTGCTCAGGTTAACGCCCTTTTTTCGACGCGCTGATACACGACCAAAGCTAATGCCATTTCCAAAGTATGGTAACTGCGATTGACATGCAAATGTTGGTGTGCCTTCAATATGTTGCGAAGATGACTGCGCTGTAAACGAAAGCAGCCTTTAAATTAACATTCATGTCTTGCATGACTTGTAACCAACCTATTGATTATGAAAGGGCACGGAAGGTGCGCACGTCTGCGCTCAACTGCGAAATGCGTACGAGTTTCAACAACGCGTACACTTTGCGCACTAAAGCAAGTGTCAAGAGCAACACGTAAAATAGGCAGTATCTAGTGTACTGTCCGACGGCGCTTTTATAGAACCTATGAGTATCGCCATATAACGAAGCATACTACAGCCCCGCTGACTCCCATATGTTTTCGCCAGATCGTTTGCTCGGCGTATTAAGGCCTGTCAAAAAATGCCCGAGCTTGGCCTCATCAAGAAAGTATATGGCATTCGTAAAGCCGCGTTCAGACTACGTGCACAACGCACGTATCGTTCGTAAGGATCGTAAGCGTAAGCGCAAAATACGTAATGTGTCTGTTCAGACTGCTGTCGCATTGAGCGTAAGATGCATAACGTCCGCACCCAGCGTGGGCGTAAATGTCGGAGGACCTGTGACTTTTATGACTAGCACAGATAAGTCTGTTACGTGCGACCAATGCGCACAGCCGTTTCGGTTTTCCCTTTCCGGTCACGGGGCTTCCGGTCCTCCCAGATTTCGCGCGCAAACCACTAGTAGGCGACATCATCCAACGCTCCTACTCTGCTGCGGTGTCTCGGCTCGCCGGTGTTATTGGAGTTGTGTCGGTGATTGTGTCTGTCCGCAGCTTGATCATGTGCAGTGCGGAATCTTCGCTGTGGAATTATCAGCCCCTCATAAAAAAAGTTCGGCAGAGGCCGGCTCTCTACTACGAGTAGCTGAAATCGCACAGAGAGAAGTGCAAAACGATGCTTGGCCACAAATTGCCAGTGCACTGAGTCAAAGCAGTAAGTGGTTTATCAATCCGTTTTTTCATGTGCGAACAAGCTCTCAACAAGCAAATGTTTCCTCTAGCTTAGAAAAGTAAGGTTATGGAGGCGGGGGATGCCCTCTTCATCCCCGTGCAGTCTCGCAGCCCATCGGCTCCATTGACAAGTGAGGAAACAGTTGACCTGCAGCGAAAGGCCGATGCGGGGCGATGTTGCGGTCGGGCCGTAGAACGGAGCTGGCGTGGACTTGTCGAAGTTTGAAGGAAGCTCACCGTAAAAGAGAAAAAGAAAACAGCATTTTCTGAGGGGGGACGAGGTTCCGCGGATGTTTCCGTGTCTGCCGTGCGCCCCGGCTCATTATTTGGTGTCAGTAGTACGGCCTTTGAGTCACCGTCCCGGCCCGTCTCCAAGATTTCTCCGGGGCACTGGTAAAATAGTAAGCAGGAATGCAGGCAGACCGTAAGCCTGTTTTGGTGCGAGAGAGTGCGATCATGGGATACCGAGCAGGAGTGCGCTGTACGTCGACAATGAGAGCAGGCGTGTGAAGAAATGTGCGAAGGAGTGAGCGGTGCGTCAGCACGGCGAGCGGATGGTTCATTTCATTTCATTTATTAATACTGTCAGCCACCATAAGGGGCTGTAACAGGAGTAGAAAATACAAAACGAAAAATGAGCAATATACAACACGATGAAAATCACAGAAATTACACAGAAATCGGAACAGCCATCCTACACAACAGCAATAGAACCTCATCACCCTGTGGTAGTGCCATGTTTGAAAATTGTGTGCGAACGTGCGTGTGTGAAACGAAAAAGTGTATTTGTAATCGAGTGGTTAATTGTTAATGTACCCTTTATTCTTTTTCGTACTTTATCTGTGTGTCCAGTTTTTTCTTTCACATTTCATTTTGAGCTTGAAGAGCCCAGACCTCTGCTATCAGCCGCTCAGCAACCGGCGCCATGTGAGAGCGGTGATTGGCCGGTCGTAAAGAACGCATCTTACCGAACGGCCCAGCGTGAACATGCGCGGTCGCAAGCTACGTAAACGGGAGTTCCAGCCACTATGCGCACTGCGATAAATACGATACTTACGACGGATGCGCACGTAGTCTGAACGCGGCTTAACGCTTGCCACATCGAATACCGCGAGCTTACCGTAACGACGCTGCCCGCGAAAGCGGCCAACGACGACGCTCTGGCCGTGTGCTAGGCCCTAGTCGTCGCTAGGCCTAAACGCCTAAAAGGTTTCGCATCAAAGCCGTAGCTAGAAGCGCTTTGGAAATAGTAAATTTCCTATTCATAAAACTGCCTTATGGCGATTTCCACTGGTCGATCGGAGCTGGGCGCCCGAGCCGACCTAAAGCGCTACAGAGCGAATCAGCCTTGGTCGACCAGCGGAACGTGTAGAGCGCGCGGCGGAAATAAAGCTGAGCTGGTTTCGAAAGTTGTAGCCGCATCCCAGCGCCAAAATGTTTGCGGTTGATAAATAGCCAGGAGTGCGACCCTCAACAACTTGCTTTCTCATTTTTTAACGCTGCAGGCCTTTTTCGTTAGACGCACTTCGACATATTCGCGCAAAAAACGGTGATGCCCAGTGTCCTCTGCCGATATCGCTGAGACGGTCAAAAACCGTCAAAAGAATCCAGCAGCATCCGGAAGTGACCGTGTCAGCGACTAGGACTTCCGGCGAGATCCGACTTCGGTTGGTGGATCGAGCTGGAGCGTCCCGAGCTGCCCCAAACGACCAGCGGAATACGCGCAACCTATCTTGGTCGACCAGTGGAAATCGAAATCGTCGTCCCGGAGCAAGAAAACGTGCTCCGTAGCGACCAGTGGAAATCGCAATTAGTATCAGTTCAATTGTCTCACAAATTGCCTTACAGTAAATGGAAGGTGTAACTTCGGCGACGCCTTAGCAGCGGAGCTAGAGAACGAAATCGGATGAGCTGCATCACACCGGCGGCAGCTGCTAATAGCAGAAAATTGCTAGTATTGTGGTTCTCACTTCTTCCAAAGTCTCGTTACATAACAGCGATTGTCAGTAAAGATATATATTTTTTATTCCTTCATCAAATTAAGCACTTATTATTCAAGGTTAACAGAGCATGCTTTTCTGAAGGTGGCAAAAGAAATTCGCCGTGTCGGCGAATCCGCGGTAGAAGGAGCGACCTGTTCCGCCCGTGCTGGGTGCGGCGGCTACGGGTTGGCTGGCAGCGATGGGTGCCAGATGTTTTTTTTTTTTTTTTTACGATGGTATTTGGCATATTTCAAAAACATGACTAGCTGCACAATTATAAGAGCACAGTAGTATTTAATGCAGGCGGCACGTTTGTAGTTTATTTTGAGTGCATCTTCTCACCGAGTCTTTGGGGGTCGCGATAACACATTTCCTCATTGATCGCATTCAGATGAGTATTTGAAACTCATTCGATACCTAATGTCGTTTTTATCGAATGTCATTATATTTTCTCATGTTGCAGCAAACAAATATCATTTTGAACGAACGTCATTCGATGGAAAAGGTATTAAATTTGCCGTGTGGCAGGGCTGAGTGATAACTATGTTTTCAGTGTTTTCTGATGTCATTGTACCTTCCGTGAACACTTCTTATTTAAACTTGGTTTCCTCCGCTGATGGGAATATACAATACGCATAAAATTTACAAAATGCTTAGGCAGACAATCTTTAGCGTGCATTGACATCGCACAGCAAACGGTTGCATTTTGCATTTCGCCTCCACTACAACGCGGAGGAAAACGCAGAAAACTAGAAGACCTTTCAGGTATGATCTGGATCAGATTCCATTAGAATATGCTGTGGAAGTGAGGAATCGATTTCAAGAATTAGATCTAGAAGACAAAGAGCCTGAAGAGATGTGGACTGATGTTCGTGATATAATACAAGAAGTTGCTACTAAGGTAGTTCCAAAGCAAAAGAAATGCAAAAAAGCAAACTGGTTATCTGAAGAGGCTTTGCAAATAGCTGAGGAAAGGAGGATGGCAAAAGGTATGGGGGAAAGAGAAAGATACAAGGTTCTCAATGCGGATTTTCAGAAAATAGCAAGGAGAGATAAGAATGCCTTCCTGAACATACAGTGTCAAGCAGTTGAGGACAACAGCCAATTAAGGAACACAAGAGCTCTGTATAAGACAATCAAAGATATCAAAGGAAGCTTCTGTGCTAAGCTGGGCGTGATAAAGGACAAACAAGGCAAGGACCTCACTGAAGCCTCAGAGATAAAGAAGAGGTGGCAGGAATACACAGAAGAACTGTACAAGAAGGACCCGGATGTGCAAACCCAACATAGGACGGTAGTGATTACTGATCTCGAGCCGGGCATCCTGAAGAGTGAAGTTGAATGGGCCTTAGCCAGCCTTGCTAAGAACAAAGCTAGCGGAATTGATGGTATTCCAGCTGAGTTGCTTCAAAACCTCAACCACGACGCTGTTAACACACTGCATACATTATGTCAAAAGATTTGGACAACCCTGCAGTGGCCACAGGATTGGAGGAGGTCAGTTTATATCCCCATTCCAAAGAAAGGCAGTGCCAAAGATTGTTCCAACTACCACACGATCGCGCTTATTTCGCGTGCTAGCAAGGTGATGTTAAAAATCCTGCAAGGTAGGCTGCAGCAGTATGTGGATCGGGAGCTTCCGGACGTGCAAGCTGGGTTTCGCAAGGGCAGAGGAACTAGAGACCAAATTGCCAACCTTCGCTGGATCGTGGAAAAAGCAAGAGAGTCCCAGAAACCCATTTACTTCTGCTTTATTGATTATGCGAAAGCGTTTGACTGCGTAGATCACAGCAGATTGTGGCAAGCTCTCCAAGAGATGGGAGTTCCAATTCACCTCATCTGTCTCCTCAGGAACCTTTATGAAGGGCAAGAGGCCACAGTCAGAACTGGGCATGGTCTTACTGATTGGTTTCCGATTGAGAAAGGGGTGAGGCAAGGCTGCATACTGTCGCCCTACCTATTTAACCTATATGCAGAGTGCATCATGAGGAAGGCCGGTCTGGACGAGTCTTCAGCTGGAGTGAAGATTGCTGGAAAACGTATCAACAACCTTAGATATGCGGATGATACCACTTTAATGGCAGAAAGTGAAGTGGAACTCAAGAGACTTCTGATGCGCGTACAAGAAGAGAGTGAGAAGTTTGGGCTTAAACTGAACATTAAAAAGACGAAGATCATGGCGTCTTGCCCTATCAAGTCCTGGAGCATCAATGGACAAGAAGTGGAAGCTGTGACAGATTTTCTGTTCTTGGGAGCCAAGATTACCTCGGAAGGAGACTGCAGCCATGAAATTAGGAGACGCCTGCTTCTGGGAAAGAGAGCAATGGTTAGCCTTGACCGCCTAGTAAAGAGCAGAGACATTAGTCTGCCAACCAAGATCCGTATAACCCGTGCTATGGTCTTTCCAGTTGTGATGTATGGATGCGAGAGTTGGACTATGAAAAAGGCTGACCGCCGAAGAATTGACGCGTTTGAATTGTGGTGCTGGCGAAGACTCTTAAGAGTTCCTTGGACTGCCAGAAGATCAATTCAGTCGATATTGTCGATCATAAACCCTGACTGCTCATTGGAGGGTCAAATTCTAAAGTTAAACCTCAGCTACTTTGGTCATCTGATGAGAAGAGAGGAGTCGCTGGAGAAAGATTTGATGTTGGGAAAGGTTGAGGGTCGCCGGAGAAGGGGTAGGCAGCGAACGCGATGGTTAGATGGCATTCTCGAGGCATTGCAGATGAAGCTATGTGATGTTAAGAAGATAGTGAGAGACCGGAAAGCGTGGCGTGACATGGTCCATAGGGTCACAAAGAGTCGGACACGACTGAACGCCTGAACTGAACTGAACTGAACAACGCGGGCGGCGTGGTCGACTTCGGTCCCAATAACTCGATCTTCCTCAGTAGCCTGAGCAGCTGCGACAGGTTATTGAACAGACATTTTCCAATATGCGTTTTGAAACTTGCTTTGCAATTACTTTGAAGACCAGAGCCAGTGTTCCTGTTGGCTGGCAAGATTACGAAAACATAACATGTTGCTGCATTTGATATTCAGTCTAAAGGTTCTAGAGCTTGTTATAAAGCGCGCTGTAATTCAGCAGCCGGTGCACGGGTGATACAAATGAGATAAAGATGATACTACAATAATAAAATAGGACATAAAATTTAAATATAATATGCTCTTGGCTAACCTGTGATGCAGCTTTTTAGATATTGCCTCTGCTGATATCTCCCTCCCCCATAAAATTATCTACCCGATCTGCCTTTTTGACAAAAGAATAGGTGAAATCCATCCTGTACAGGCAGTGGTAAAGCGCAAGCATGAAAAATCTGAACTTTGCTACAGGAGCCCAATATACGCTATTTTTCTGATGCTCGGAATGGTGGTTTGCAAGCTCGCTGGCTTTTCCTGCGGTCGCACAGGTGCGAAACCACTCGCAGTTTCGACGACGCTGCCTAGTTTGCTGTAGCAATTTATTGCATGTAAACGAAGCAAGCGTGTACCACTAAGCAAAGAAAAAACATTAGTTCATAGGTCAAGGAATGAACGAATTAGCGTAGCATTGTAATGAAAGCGGGGCACACAAAATGAGCTCCACTTCGTACGCAACCTTGTTGAGGCCAGTCTGCAGGAGACACTTGATGCATATGGAGGCGATGTAGTTTTAGACGGCAGTGATATCGAACACATGTCCACTATTATAAAGGGCGATCCCCTTGTGCACACTGCCACCGCAGAAGTGCCCGCGAGACGCGCACAAAAGGCAGATTGCATGCGCGGCCATCGGGTTCCGACGGCCGCCGCTACGCAGCTATCAGTGGCGCCCCTATAGGCGCTGCGCATGGCGTATATTCTTTGTGATGCATGGAGCCCCATGCACCTGGCCCCAAAATGGGCGTTCGCCATAGGGGTGCATACTACTTGCCGCTCATCAAAAACTACACCTTGCAAATACAGTCGAGTCCACTTATAACGATACCGGTTTTAACAATATATTGGTTACAACAATGAAAAGCTGCTGCACCGTTCACTTTTGTATGCTTTCTATGGTAAAATAACCCACTTACTACAATGCCCCCATGCCGCATTATCGGTTATAACAATGAAGTCTGGCTCCTGAGTGCTCGTGCCAAAAGGTAGTGCAATGCGAAATCCTTGAAAGAAAAAAAAAAAAAAAAGAAAGAAATTCCAGCTGCTGCGCCCTCCCCCCCACGCGCTGATACAATATGTCCTGTTTTCTGGCCTTCTCTGCATTGCCAGCCTCGCATGCCTTTCTCCCACCGCCCTTCCACCCCTCCGAACACAAATGGGCTGCGCCCATAGCTCTACGCCGCGCCACCCTCCGAAACACGAATGGACTTCGCAAATGCGCCGACAGCTATGCCGACAGCGCTGATCTGCTCGCTCGCCCCTCATTCTGAAGGCAGTTCTGCTGGTTCTGCCAACGGATTTGGTTGTTTGTGCAAGTTGATTGCGTCGAGGTCATTCCTGGCCACGTGGTTTCTCCGTCTCGGTTGAATCACCACCAAAACGGAAAATGGCTGATTCGCCCACTGATTATCGAACGACGTTGCCGGTGAAAGGAAAGCGCATGGCTGTCGATTTGGAGACAAAGTGCAGTACCGTGAAAGACTACAAAGAGGGTAAGAAAGTGTGTGACTTGGTTAAGAAGTACGCACTATTGCAACCGACGGTGTTGATGATCATCCGCTCCGTTAAGAAGTTCGACAAAGAAAAGTCCTCGCTTGACAGAGGGCGCAAGCGCATTCGACAAGGGGCCTATAAAGAAATGGAGGCCCTCTACGAGTGGTTTCTTGGCGCCTGTGTCTAGAACTTGCCTATCAGCTGGCCCATTCTGGCCACAAAGGCGAAGCAGTTTGCCCTGCTAATTAACAATGTGTACTTCCAACCAGGTGGTGGCTTTTAAATAAAACTTGTGTCTTTCTCTCTTCATCCCACCATTACTTCAGGATTTCTCAAGCTGAGAAGAGGCCGTAGCAACCTTCTCCCATTTTTTGCAAGGCCCCTTTAGGGCCACCAAAACGATGCCTCGGCAGAGCTCGCATGTCACTTGCCGTCCGTAACCCCTCTTTGCAGTTGTTATGCTTTTTTCGTGCAAGCCTTTTATAACAATTATCGGTTATAACAATGGAATTTTCATGGCACTTGAATATTGTTATAAGTGGACTCTGGACTAGACTGTAGGTCGACCGCATTTCCGAAGGTTGCTTTTCTGAAGAAAGGTCAATTTTACACGACAGTGCATAAGATAATACATACATAAATAAGTATGTATTATCTTATATATACATACAGACAGTACGTAAGTGAAATTGAATGGGCCTTAGCCAGTCTCGCTAAGAACAAAGCTAGCGGAATTGAAGGCATTCCAGCTGAGTTGCTTCAAAACCTCAACCACGACGCTGTTAACGTTCTGTATACATTATGTCAGCAAATTTGGACAACCCTGCAGTGGGCACAGGATTGGAGGTGGTCAGTTTACATCCCCATTCCAAAGAAAGGCAATGCCAAAGATTGTTCCAACTAACGCACGATCGCGCTTATTTCGCATGTTAGCAAGGTGATTTTGAAAATCCTCCAAGGTAGGCTGCAGCAGTATATGGATCGGGAGCTTCCGGATGTGCAAGCTGGGTTTCGCAAGGGCAGAGGAACTAGAGACCAGATTGCCAACCTTCGCTGGATCATGGAAAAAGCAAGAGAGTTCCAGAAACCCATCTACTTCTGCTTTATTGATTATGCGAAAGCGTTTGACTGTGTAGATCACAGCAGATTGTGGCAAGCTCTCCAAGAGATGGGAGTTCCAATTCACCTCACCTGTCTCCTCAGGAACCTGTATGAAGGGCAAAAGGTCACAGTCAGAACTGGGCATGGTCTTACTGACTGGTTTCCGATTGAGAGAGGAGTGAGACAAGGCTGCATACTGTCACCCTGCCTATTTAACCTATATGCTGAGTGCATCATGAGGAAGGCCGGTCTGGATGAGTCTTCAGCTGGAGGAACTCAAGAGACTTTTGATGCGCGTACAAGAAGAGAGTGAGAAGTTTGGGCTTAAACTGAACATTAAAAAGACAAAGATCATGGCGTCTTGCCCTATCAAGTCCTGGAGCATCAAGGGACAAGAAGTGGAAGCTGTGACAAATTTGCTCTTCTTAGGCTCCAAGATTACCCCGGAAGGAGACTGCAGCCATGAAATTAGAAGACGCCTGCTTCTGCGAAAGAGAGCCATGGCTAGCCATGGCCGCCTAGTGATGAGCAGAGACATTAATCTGCCAACCAAGATCCGTATAACTCGTGCTATGGTCTTTTCAGTTGTGATGTATGGATGCGAGAGTTGGATTGTGAAGAAGGCTGACCACCAAAGAATTGACGCGTTTGAATTGTGGTGCTGGCGGAGACTCGTGACAGTTCCTTGGACTGCCAGAAGATCAAATCAGTCTATATTGTCGACCATAAACCCTGACTGTTCATTGAAGGGTCAAATTCTAAAGTTAAAGCTCAGCTACTTTGGTCATCTGATGAGAAGAGAGGAATCGCTGGAGAAAGATTTGATGTTGGGAAAAGTTTAAGGTCCCCGGAGAAGGGGTAGGCAGTGAACGCGATGGTTAGATGGCATCCTCGAGGCACTGCAGATGAAGTTATTTGATGTTAGGAAGATAGTGAGAGACCGGAAAGCGTGGCGTGATATGGTCCATAGGGTCACGAAGAGTCGGACATGACTGAATGACTGAACTGAACTGAACTGAACGTAAGATAATATAAATGCCAGTAACCTAACTCTCTAGCCATGGCACACTACTGAAAAAATTTAAGGGCACTGCAGATTCTGCACTGGAGTAATGCGAAAGCATGGATGCTGCTGTTGCTTGCTTCTGGTTGCTTCTAGTTGCTTAATTCACTTCTTGCTTACCCATTTTAGTCTTTGGTACTTTCAAATTGCGCCCCAATCCTTTCCTATGCCCTTTTTCGGCTCTACTTTCGGTTGCGTGACGTCACATCTTCTACGTCACATTAATTAATTTCCTGTTTACCCATTTTAGTCTTTGGTAGTTTCAAATTGCACGCCAATCCCTTCTTATGCACTTTTTTAGCTTGACTTCAGGTTGCGTGAAGTCACATCCTTGACGTCCCCTTAATTGACTTATTTAATTAACTCTTTTAGTATTTGATACTTTCAAATGTGGCGCCAAGCCATTGGCTAATGATACTATTTTCGCCTTTACTTTTGCAATTTTTGCCTCTAATTAATTATCTATTTAACTTATTGGCCTAATTATTTTTTTGGACATAACATTACGTCACCCTCTATCGATTGACACCATTCATTAACCTCTACCACTTCTCAATTACAAACAACTGCTGCGGAAACGATTTTGCGTGTTTTGCCTTTAATTATAAAGTTTAATAATTTTTTCGGGCACAAAATTACGCCACCCTCTATCGATTGACTTCACTCATTAACCTCTACCACTTCTCAATTACTCACAACTGCTGCGGACACATTCTACGGACGCGATCTACAGACAGAAATCTGTGAACATAGCTAAGCAATGCTTTCGCATTAATAAACGGAGCAAGTCGATGTTCTGCGTCACAGGGCACACACTGCCACTGCTGTGGATGCTTCACCATGGCCGGGCATGGAAAAGAGCAATGAATGTACGCACCACTGCCTTCACTCCTGCCGTGCCTTGAGGAAGCACTGAAAGCAGGTATCTTTGAAACTAAGGCTGCGTTGCAGAGAAGCAAGCATTCTCCTCTGCATAGTTGCACAGCCATACCGTAAAGTGCTTTGTGTGCAGTGGCATGTCAAGCATCAGGATCACTTTGTGTCGCCACTCTGAAGCCCAGATGGGCCGTCACTTCATTGATTTGTTGCGAAATAAGCATTAGGCATTCTCGCACGGCACCCCAAATCTTCAATTTAGCCAGGTTAGTGCAGGCCATCGATTCAACTTCAAAGGTCAAATTCACATTAGAATTGATAGGACCATAGAAATCCTTCAGATTTTCCATGATTTCAGATTAACTGAGCATCTGTGCTGCCTGTGTTATCTTTCCCATCTGCTATTTCCTTCAGCTGAGCCGCCCTATTTCACTGATAGGACAAGAAGTTTTGTTGAACCGCATCAGTGAAATCACAATACTGCAGAAGCCTTCCGCACTGAAAGAGGGAGTTAAAGTAGAACCTCAATACTTTAAATTTTAAGTGTTGAATGAGGTACAGAAGCCTTTAATGACATTTTCATTTGACAAAATTCTTAACTAGCATTCCTTGCCACACGATTTCTAGTGCTGGTTCTTTCTGTTTGCAGTAACTTTATGAACACGACTGCCACCCCGCTTAAGTCTCGTGCAGATTTTGTTAAAACTGTAACTGAGATTACCAATACATAGCTTGAAACAGACTGAAGTGAATAAATAAATTAAATAAACCCAGTGAAATCTGCCGCAGATACAGTTGAGCCCATTTATAACAAACCTGACAGTCACGCTGATTGCGTTCATTATATCTGAAGTTCGTAGTAAGTGGGCTTCACATATCATGTGGACGAAAATACAAAATCAATGAAAAGATTGTTCATTTCTTAAACGTCCGTTATCTGCATCTGCTTTTTTAAGGCACACCCTACCACGACGTTTTCTAACCTGTCCAGGGTGATCATGTGGTCCTCTCCAAGGCCCTTGCTGTCAATGAACTGTTTTAGAGAGGCGATGTAACTAAGCGCTGTAGAAGTGCTCACGGAAACAAGCGGCAAGTCAGCATACTTGACGTCTTCGTCGCAGTCGTTGCCTTTGGTGTCTTGCACTTCACGCATTGTGGTTTCGTCAATGCATGGCTCTGCTATCTCAGTGCCATTGTCTGCACCCACGAAGACATTTCAAGCAACATCAGGTACGGCCAGCTGAAGCATCAACGACACTGGACCACAAACCCACTTGCAACAGATCGCGAGGCTGTTCGGCAACCTCCTGCGTCATTCCTGGGCCCATAAACACCGCCTCACGGAAGAAATTTGTGATGCTCTCAGCAGTTAGGTCAGTCCAAGAGGCCTTATGCATTCTCACAACGTTATACAAAGAGATCGGACTTGGGGTGGCTACACCTCGTCTCTCAGTTGCTATCAGCATCTGCTGGATTACTTGCCGCCAATAAGAAACTTTGAGCACGGGAATGCTATCGATGTCCACTGGCTGAGTCTTACAGGCTGCATTCGGTGGCAGCAAAAGTTTGACCACCACAGTCAGGGAGGGCTTCACGTGGTGCGCCGAACAGTTGTCTAGCACGAGTAGGAGGTTCCCATTTTCCTTCGTCATGTCACGGTTGAATTCAGCCAGCCACTTGGCAAACAACTTGAACGTCATCCAGGCCTTTCTGTTGTGTGTGTAGCTGACTCGAACATAAGTCCCAAAGCACCACAGCTTGCGAGACTTCCCAATGAAAAATGGCAGCCGCCCACCACTGCCATCCATGTTCATTCACAACAGGACGGTAACGGAAAGCTTACTGTGCTTTCCACATGCGTCTCCTCCAAAGGCATGGGTTTTGAGGCAGTATCTTACACATCCATTTGCATTTTACACATCCATGCTGAATGCATCTGGCCATTGTTGGAATGTTCTCAGAGAGCCACGCATTGATGTCTTTGATGTTCGCCGAGGCCGCTTCACTGGCGATGGTCTTGAAAATATTTGCATGGCGAGCTTTAAAATGGCGCAGCCACCCATTTCCCGGACTGAAATCAGGAAAGTCCAATAGGCAAGCAGTCTCTTGCCTTGGTGGACCACTGACGGCAATGTTTCCCAACCGGGCAACAAACCATTTACGCAACACATCTTCAGCATCCACGTATTGGCTTTCCGAAGGCACTTTCTCGTCATCGAGACGGAGTTTATGCTAGCACTTAAAAGCTTGTACTTGCCTTAGGCAATTGTCAAGATGGTCAACTGTGAGAGACCGTATTTCTTCCCCAAGCCACAGTTCTTCGCTCTTTGACCAAGTTCATTCAGAATAGTTTTCTTTGTTGCGACGTCTACAGTCTCTCTTTTTGCAGTCTAAGTTGTACCTGAAGCACAGTCTGTCATCACAATCGATGGATTTGCAGCTCTCAGGGGTGCAACAGGTGAAATTGCATTTGTAGCAATTTTTGGAGTAGCAAAATCTTAAGTTTTGGAGCAGTGAATATTTGGAGCAGCTCACAGGAAAAAAAATACTGCACTTTGCAGCACAAATCCAAATCTTGGAGCCATTAAACAGGGAATAATCCTTATTTCTGGTCCAAAAAATGAAAAGGTGAGAAGATCGGACAGTATGAATGAGATCCAGAAAAAATCCAGCAATGGCCACCTATCGGCAATGGCATATTTCCTTTTGGAATCTGGCATGTACCTATTCGTGTAAATAAGCGTTTTGTACCTCAAGGCATGGTATCAACTAAAAAAAAAGAAAAGAATGTGATTATGTGAGCCAGAAAACCGAGAAGGTAAATTTTTCAAACTTCTGGGTCAGAAAAAATGCAAAAAGCTAGAGAATTTGCATTTTATTTATTTTTTTAAATTTTTTTGCTTCTACCGCGATTTGATAATCTCAATCACGGGATCTTATCTTGACCCCAGGACTCACAAAACTATGTTTTAATGTCTGTGAAATTCGCAGCTGGTGTTGTGCGACAGCAGCTACAAAAAAGCTTAATTCGAAGCCGCGACTATGATCAGCTCGTGCCCAAAAAGCCCAGAAACAAACGCAGTACAAAACAAAAAACAAAAAATGTTAATTCAAAAGCAAATAAGCAAGCAAGCCGTTAGCAGAGAAAACTTGAGCGAGAGCATCTTCGGCCTGTGATTAATGCTTTCTAGGGACAGGCAATGACTCAGCATATTAGATTACACATTTCATGCACAGCGCAGACATTATAGCATATTTCAATGTTCTAGCATCTGGAAATGTTAATTTTGGCAGTCTTGGGCTCCACTGCGGTATTATGAAATTCAAAATCTAAGGTTGCTGCGTGTTTCCTAACCTGCGTACGTCGCCCCACCCACTCCCCCCCCCCCCCCCCCCCCAAAAGGAAAAAAAAAATTACCTCCTCCACCTCAAAATATTGTATCACAAACACAGTAGCCATAACTGACTGCACCTTTATCTCACTAGGGGAAAGTGAGCCTATCAATGAGACAGCACAGAGACAACCCTGCTATACATGAATGGCCCAACAAACTACGAAAAACCTCCAAGAGCCGCAAAAAAGCTACTAGATACAGTCGAACCCAGATATATCGAACCCGGATATATCGAATTTCAGTTATATCGAACTCACGGAATATCCCCTCGAAAATCCCATGTAAAAGTATAGGAAAGCCGCGTCAAATATCGAACTCAATTTCACCGGTCGTTCGATATATCGAACTCCGCACCACGCACTGGAAAGTGTGCCTTCCCCAAAGACGATCACATCACCCTTGGCCGTTTGCCGCGTGACGTTTTCAAGGCGCGCGGAAGTAATGTGAGGGGACAGTTCGGCTAGGGCAGCGCCGTGCCCATTCCCTAAAGGCGCGCGCATTTGCGGTTATCCTTTCCTGAGCGCCAGCACAGGATGTTTGCAAGCCATGTGCGAGAATGAACTTGTCGCGTTCGGTCCCTGGCCGGACGCCGAGCGCGGCCGGGCAGCGGGCAGGAAGGAACTGAGACTTGCCCCGATCCCGGCACGATAACAACAACCCCTTTATTTCACGCGAACAGCATCTTATATAGCAAGCACACATGTGACCAGTGACGTCACGGACAGACAATGTTTCAGACGCGGCACAGGCGCTATCAGCACATCTCCCCTTTTCTCTGAAAAGATACATTGGCATTTGCAACAAACTTAGCACTGCCACCAACAAAGGATGAACACTTTTTAATGGATGCAACCAATGCTCAAAACAAAATAACAGTCAGTCATTGAACCCATATCGGTCTGGCGGTCGGACATGACGGCCAAATCGTGTTCTATATCCAGGAGGGCTAGTTTGTGGCAAGGGGGTATCTGATGGATCGGCAGGTGCCTTCGGTTTAGATGGATTAGTTTCCTGTTCCATTTCTACCCGACTATCATATGCCTGCGGAAACTCATAGCTACCTCCTCCTTCCTCGCAGTCATTCTGCTGGGAAACAAAGCGAACCAGGAATTTCCTGTTTCTTTCTAGAACTACATCCGTAGAAGTTCTAACTACATACGACCTCGGACGTTGTGCAGGACGTAAGACTCGCGCTTTCACTTTGCAGTCTGTCACCCATACTTCCGCTCCTGGTTTGAGGGCTGGCAGAGGAAGAGCCCTATGACGACTATTGAAGTACCTACGCTGCCGCTGTCGGATGGTTACATCGCGATCTCTGAACTTTTTCAGGCTCACCTTCTGGGGCAGAAGGCTCTTGGGAGGGACAGGGACTGTTGTGCGTAGCCGCCTGCCCATCAGAAGCTCTGCAGGGCTTTTTCCCAGTGGCCCTGGGGTGTCCCTGTACGCTAGCAGCGAAAGATAGGGGTCCTTAGCTTTTATAATCAGCCGTTTAATTGTTTGGACCATCCTTTCTACTTCCCCATTTGCCTGAGGGTATCGGGCTCGTCGTCACAGTGCGGAAGCCATAGTCGCGAGCAAAAGACTGGAATTCCTGAGATACAAATTGTGTTCCATTATCCGAGATGACAACCTCTGGTATGCCATGTCTTGCAAAGAAACTTTTGAGGTGCATAATGACAGTGACACTTTTTGTCGAAGATAGCAAGGCTACCTCTGGGTATCTAGAAAAATAATCTACTACCACCAAATACCATTTTCCCTCAATATGGCAGAGATCAACACGTAGCTTTTGCCGAGGACGCTGTGGAGTGGTTGTCGGAATCATTGGTTCCGACTTTTGTTGCCTGTGTTCCGCACACACTGGGCAATCAGTTACCAACGCTCTCAGCTGGCAACTCAACCCAGGCCACCATACGGACTCTTTGGCTCGAGCTCTGCATTTCTCGATTCCTTGGTGACTCTCGTGCAAGCGCGTCAAGACCTCTGCGCGTAATTTTTGTGGAATCACTAGCCGCACACCTTTGAGTAGCACGCCTTCAGCGACTGTCAGCGTTGCTCTTTCCTGCCAGTATGGACGCAACACCATCGACAGCGATGAGAACTTGGGCCAGCCTTCCAGGCTGAATTTTGTGAGAGCTTGACAGACCTCATCGGCTGCTTGTTCAGCTTTGACTCGTTCAAAAAGGCTAGCCTCGACGGCATTTGTCAAACAGCCCGAAACGAATTTCGCGACTTCGCCAACACTCAGCGCATGAGCATCAATTTGGTTTCCCTGAATCGGGGCTCTAGACAATACATCTGCAGTAATGAGGCTCTTACCCGGGACATGCACAACCGTAAAGCTGAACCGCATAAGTCTCATGCGAAAGCGCTGAATACGAGGAGGCAAAACATCTAAAGGTGATTTTCCCAACAACGTTACAAGTGGTTTGTGGTCGGTTTCAAATACAATTTCAAGACCTTTGATGTACCCTTCGAATCGTTCTGCCGCCCAAGTCATTGCCAATGCTTCCTTCTCAATCTGAGAGTATCTGGTTTCGGCAGGCGTCAGCGAGCGTGACGCAAATGCAACAGGTCTTTTTTTCATTGTTTGGTTGAACTTGTATCAATACGGCCCCCAAACCGAATGATGACGTGTCAGCGGAAAGAATCGTAGGGTACTTTACATCATAGTTAGCCATGACGCGCTTCGAAGAGATAACGTCTTTGACGTACGACAGCGCTTGCTCTTGGGCTGGTCCCCACATCCATTCGGAACCCTTCAAAAGCAAGTGACGTAAAGGCGCCGTTTTCGAAGCCAAATCTGGTATGAATCTTGCCAGATGATTAGCCATACCGAGCAGCCGTCGAACGTCAGACACGTTAGCTGGCGTCGCCAGTTCTTTGATAGCACGAACTTTTTCAGGATCCGGCTTGATGCCATCTTTACTAAGCACACAGCCAAGAAATTTTATCTCAGTTACCCCAAAGGCACACTTTTCTTTGTTTAGCGTAACACCGGCACTGGCGAGACGATCTAAAGTTAGACGCAGGCGTTCGTCATGTTGAGCCTTGTCGTTACCAAAAATGAGCACATCATCCATTAGGTTTATCACGCCTGGGATTCCTTCAAGTATCTGCGACATTTTCCTCTGAAAGATCTCGGGTGCCGACGTTATTCCAAACGGCAGTCTTTGAAAACGGTATCGCCCAACTGGCGTTATGAACGTAGTTAACAACTGGCATTCGGGCGACAACTTAATCTGAAGAAGCCAGAGTTGGCGTCCAACTTCGAAAACACAGACGCACCACCTAAAAGACCGAAGCTATCATCCACAGTTGGCATGACAGCATTCGCGAAGTACACTTTTGTTTAATTGAGTCAAGTCAACGCAAATACGAACCGCTCCAGATGGTTTGAGTACTGGCACAATTCCTGCACACCATTCTGTTGGTTCTTCTACTTTGCGGATCACGCCATCTCGCTCCATACGCTCGAGCTCTTGCTTAACTCGGTCACGCAAGGGTAAGGCTATGCGACGCGCAACATGAATTGCAAAAGGTGTCGAGTTCGGCTTTAGTCTAATTTTGTATTCTCCTTTTATCGCTCCTAGACCACTGAAAAGCTGCGGGTAGGAAGCTTCAACGGCTGTTGCGCTACTGATCGAGTCCGCAAATTTAATAACTTCCAGAGCCTCAAGCGCTGGGAGACCCAAAAGTACGGAGCGTAATGGTGAGACCACGTACACAATTTGCTGTACAGTGTTTTGTTTCCACTGGATAGTGGCATGAAGCTTTCCCAAAACATTCAGTGGCTCATTCGACGGGCCTGTTAGGATTAGGTAGCACTTTTCTAGCTTGGTAGGTAAACCGGGAAACGTCGAGGGCACAACAGAAACTTTGGCACCGGAATCAACTTTAGCGAACGCCGGAGTGCCGTTAATGACGACCTGTACATAACGAGAATTAGAGTACTCCCCGTTCACTACGCCAACGAAGAACGCCGCCTTGTCCATATGGAGAGAAGAAAGCTGTACCTTCTTTCCATCACGTGCAGCCTTTTTTCGACATACAGCTGCGAAGTGTCCGGAACAACCGCAGTAGTTGCATTTGGCTGCTTTTGCCGGGCACGAGGCTCTGGGGTGCGTTCCTTGACCGCAGTTGGGGCATGACCCGGGGGTGCCTGGTCGGTAGGACTGGACTCTGGGACGCGGACCTTGTATTCCAGATGAATAGTTCTTTGACGAGCTGTCCGAGTGCTGTCCTGAAGAATACTTTCTGGGCTGTCCTTGGTTGCTGACCGCGTCAAGATTGCCGGTCGCCGTTACCAAGGGTTCGTCGCCGGTTTCTCGCAGTTGCAGCTGCTGTCGTTGGACTGTCTCCTTTAAACGCGCCTTTGCCAAAGCGCTGGTGAGAGTCAAATTCGCATCCATTTGAAGCGACTCAGAGAGCTTAGCGTCCCTGGCGACCACGAACCTGTCGCGAATCATGCGTTCCTTTTCGTGGTAGTCGCACCGGTCCGCCATCGTGTGCAACGCGGTAACGAATTGGTCGACGGACTCTCCAGGTTCTTGAGTGCGACGGTGAAAGCACGCGCTCTCATAAACAAGGTTCCTTGCGGCGACGAAGTGCTCGTCGAACTTCTTTTTGACGACTTCGTATTGCTTCTGTTCTTCTTCGGGTAATGAAAAAGTAGAGAAGATTTCTCTTGCTTGCCTGCCCATCGTATAAAGTAGCGTCTGGACCTGCGCTTCTTCATTCCGCTCATTTAGGCCCGAGGCGAAGCGGTAGCCATCAAAGAGTTGGATCCAAGAAGGCCATTCGGACGTCCGGTCGAAGTCAAACCTTGGCGGAGCTGGAACCGCGAACATGCCGTGGGAGGGCTTGGCTGCGTTGTCCTCTGACATGGCGCCCGTTGACGAAGTTAAGGCAACGCCTCTCAAACGCCAGAGGACCCCACTCCTGACACCATGTCGCGTTCGGTCCCTGGCCGGACGCCGAGCGCGGCCGGGCAGCGGGCAGGAAGGAACTGAGACTTGCCCCGATCCCGGCACGATAACAACAACCCCTTTATTTCACGCGAACAGCATCTTATATAGCAAGCACACATGTGACCAGTGACGTCACGGACAGACAATGTTTCAGACGCGGCACAGGCGCTATCAGCACAGAACTAGAGAGAACCGGTGGGAACGAGTGGGGAAAAACGCGACAGAGCGAAGCGCAAGGGTGTGCCCATTCTTTTGCCGAGCTATCTCTCTCCTTTCTCTTTCCCGGCCTCGTTCGCAGTAGCATGCGCTACGCATGCGCCAAGCCAGCTCAGCCCGTTTTCAGACAGAGCGTCGGACGCTTTCTCCAGCGTGTGTTGCGAACCCTCTGCGTGCAGTGGCTGACGTGGCTATGGCGCCTGCGGAAGTTAACAAACGGCAGATCTCTTTTTTTCTTTTTCCCCAAGAGTCGTCTATTTTTATCGTTGTGCTGTACGTGCGGCGTAGCGTAAGATATGGCGTTACGAAGCGGCTTTTTTTTTTCTTTCATTTTTTTTTGCGGGAGTCGTTTATTCTTGCATGTATGAATTAACGAAAGCACGCGGTCAGCTGCGATCACGGTGGAAGAAAGAGAGGTGTTCCGACGGCGCCGAGAGGGCCCTCAGTACCCGTGCTGCCAGGGGCAGCACAGGTACTGAGGGCCTGTCTCGTCGCTCATTGCGCTGGCGTTTCTATGGGCGCACCTAGGACGGGCGCTTGTTTTTGACACATAAGGGTGTTCACCTGCTTGAAACAATTTTTATTTTGGTTGGAATTATGTACCTTTATATTCCTGCCCATTTTCTAGGTTATAATTCGACTTGGGGCAGCATGAATGATTTCTTAATTGATATGCAGCTCTGCGGTTTACGACAAACACGTAATACAATACTTCTTGAAAGCACTCCTGTGAACGGCGCGTAAAGAGCATCCAAATGAGTACAAGATAACTATGCGAGCCTTCACAGCTGCCAACATGTGCAAAGTTTCAGGTACTGTCGTGCTGACAAAAAAAATTTAAAAATAAAACCGAACACAGTTACATTAGCGCACTCCGCTATTTGAAATTTTTCTCGCCGTTCTTTTTTCAGGTTGATAGCAAAAACACGCTAATGTCCTGATTTATTGCATTACGGACAATTGTAGAAGGCTTTTGCTGCAACCTAAATGTAAACATGACGCAAGAAATTTAACAGCGGAACCCGTAGGCGCGCCTTTGCTTGCATTTCTTTTTATTGCCATTACACGTGCATGTCGTGCATTACAGCAAAATTTGAAGGTAGGATGTTATAGGGCAATTCCATGTAAGATGTAACAAAGGATGGTCGGCCGACATTAAAAATTGATTTTAAAATTTTGATATACTGTTGCCCGATAACTGGAAAAACGATATCTGCAATTGGTCGTGCTGCCAAATTTTTCTTTTTCGGCGCATAGCAAATTAATAATAGCGAAGGAGAGGAGTGCCGCCCTTATGTTCTCTGTTGTTTTTGACAACTTTGCTTATTGATTACATTGATTGCAGAAATTATAATAAAGTTAGGTAGCTGAAAATGGTCTCACTAAAAATATGCATGCTTTTGTTTGTATTCAGATAATTTTGTTTTTTTAGGAAGTGTAGACTTTTTAAATTTTTTATTTACATGAACAATAAAGGTGAAGTTGATGCTGCATAGCGGTTCCGGCTACTCCTTTCCACCAGATTTGTAAGAAACACCTAGTCTGTTTTTATGAATTATCCTAAAATATGAATGAGGATAATGTTTGCATTCTTCCATGGTTCCGGTACCATCTATGACACCAGGCACTGTGTATACAAGGTGGCCAGTTTTTCTAGCATGATATCCCCCCCCCCCCACTTCCCCACCGTTCTTTAACAAATCTGTAATTATCTGATCCTCTCCAGCTGATTCCCCCTTTTCGTAGTTTCTAATGCTTTCTTGACCTCGTTCGTCGTCACTGGTGGAACATCTGTTTTTCCCTACCGCCAATCTCATTACGGTCCTCACTACTTTGGCTACTGTATAGATCTGTATAGAACTCCTCGGCTACTTCGACTATCTTGTCCATATTCGTGATGACGTTGCCTGCCTTGTCCCTTATCGCATACATCTGGTTTTTGCCTATGCCCAATTTCTTTTTTACCGCTTTAAGGCTTCCCCCGTTCTTTACAGCATGCTCAATTTTCTCCATGTTATCTGGCAGAAACCGTAGCGAATGATTCGGAAATTTGTACGCGTGGCGTTCCTGAGGCGCTTGTGGCACCATGCAGCACAGAGATGTTTTTCGAGCTTTATCTTCACCAAAACACGGATTACGCAAAAATACGATAAAGCTCAATGAGCAAGCAACGTATTCCAAATATTACTAGTGAAATGAAGAAATTGTGAAGGTCATGGAGAAAAGCCTCATTAAAAGAGAATGTTTCTTAGCTGCAATCGTTTATTTTAATCATTCGACGACGCACATTACCTTAATTCCTGTGCACAGTTTCTGTGTTTCTTTCATGCAGTCCTATGCATGCCTGCATGAAGTGTGAACCGCAGATCGAAGGCGCGGCAAAAGCTCCAGTCTGACCATGTGGATGCTGTTGTCTGAGATAGACACGCGCATCTGGCTACAGATAGCTTTGCTTTTTTTGTGTTCAATACTTCACTTTGCCACTGGAGCGCCACGTTCATTCTGATACCATCTGGCGCAGCGCAGTTTCTCGTATGGCAACGGTTGTGGAGTCCGCGAGTATGAAGCAAACGCTCAAACATCCCCGACAGCGCTTCAATCTTGCTTCCTTCACCTCCATGTAATCGGCGTCTGGTTGCGATGCGAACAAGGGGCGGATAAATATCGAACCTTCATTTCTCATGCCTTGAACAGCTACCCAAGAGGCATTGCAGCGGCGGCATGATGTTATGGAGCTTCTCTTTAATTGGCGAGACGTGGCAACAATCCGCTAGAAGCGTGCCCGGTGCGTGCTCTGGAGCGGCGAGCGCAGCGTGTCGTCTGCTCGAGCAAACGACGCGTCTCTGTTTGCTCGGAAATGGAGTTATTTGTTTAAACAGCGTTACGAAAGTTTCTATCTGCTCAGCAGTTGAGGTGTAAATATCGCTAAATAAATATCTAAGGGTTAGGGCCTTTTAATGCTGATTTAAGTGCGAAATTATAAGCGCGCGCGCCGATGCTTCATAGGCACGCCAGCAGAACCGGCGGAGAGGATGGCCCCCAGAACACGTGCTGCCCCTAGCGGCTGCCCTCTCTTCCGGTCACACTAAGCGGCCGCGCGCTCGCTGCAGCGCGGCCGCGTCGTCGGAGCACCTCTCTTTCTTCCACCGTGGCTGCGATCATGACACCAGCTTTAGCATTTTTTGCTTCAAACAGCATTTGCAGCAACTGTATCATGCTTTCCAATATTTTGTGCGCGGCGTGATAAATCCAACCAGGCTTGTGCAATTAAGCCTACACGGGCAGTCTGCCAAGTTCGCTCTCCGCCACCACAAGAGCTATAAAAAGATAAACAAGATAAACAAGCCGCGATGTTATCGCTGCGCAGCATCTTGGCATGCTGCCAAGAAATGAGCTGTGGATGAGACGACCCAAATGGAGTGCGACATGCAAGCGAATATGCTGGCGATTTTTCCGCGGGGACACAGAAACCTTGTTTCGAGCTGCCGGGTTCGAACGGCAGAGGGACGCAGTTCCAACAAGTTGGAAATTTTTTGCTTTGTCGCTGCAGCTCGGCTCGTCGCTGAGATCGCTTAATCGCTTGCATGTGAGCGAGCAGGCCTTAACGCTTTTTTTTTTTTCGAAGTTCTCGAGTGCGAAAGTGAAGGGTGGGTTCATATGAGAGTGAGTTGATTAAGCGACAAATGCGGTATCGTTTTTTTGCATCGTAAGTGCTGTCCCAAGCAGATTTCTGTATATCGAATTATCGATATATCGAACTATTTCGCGATCTCTTTCGAGTTCGATATATCCGGGTTCGACTGCATATCCATTAGAAGCATGCGGCGTTTAAAACACAGCGCAGAAGTACTGCTAAAATATCACAAGCACCACCACGGCCCTTTTCAGAGTGCAACGCAGTAGAAGTGGTGCCTCGTTACAACCGTCCTTTGTGTTATGGGGATTGCAGTGAAGCATCCTGAAACCGCAACGGTTCAGCATACTCGAAGAGCGGAAGAAGCACGTGGATGCAAGACAGGAAAATATGAGTAGGCATTATAATGGCGTGATGCCATCTCAAAATAAAATAAAAGGCCAGTGACATGTGCTGCAGTATCTGAAACATCGCAACTGGTCATATTACGGCCGCAGAAAGTTGTCCCTGAGTATGGCCAACTTTTGCGGCCAGTCGGGGAATTTTGGCGTAATGTGGAGCACATTTAACGAATTTCGCGCATATGGCACAGCAACATGCAGCTGTATCAAAATGGCACAGTTTGCGCAGCTGTTGTACCCCTGAGCTCTTGCAATCTTGTGATGAAAGTGTCTGATTGTCCGCAAAGCTAAAGATGCAGCGACGAGACAAACACGAACCACGTGCACCGAGAACGCAATAAATGTACAAAGGAGCAATGCGCCAACAGCGCGCTGTCTGCTGACTGTTGCAGCACACAAGGCGAAGCTCTTATTGGTGCATTGATGCAAGTCACGTGACCAATTGGGCCAGCTAGCCATACCAGGTGACAAGGCCAAAGCTAATGTTGGCGCGCGGCAGGCTTCCACTCTGCAGTTCCAGTGTTCCGTTTTTATTGCTGTTTGGGGGGTCGCCTGCTTTTTTTTTTTTCGGAGATGGGAAGATGGGCTGAAGAGTGAAGGAAGCAGAGGAGGTCGTCACACCAGCACCAAGGGCGGATGTTTCAACAGCGGGGTCGAGTTTATGGCGCCTTTGCGTTCGCTCTGAGTTGAGTGTCCGTGGTTGTTCGGTACATCTGAGATGCAGTGCCATTGCCGTAATATATATTTTGACGGTTGCTCCACTCTCGTTCGTAATAACCGACTGTTCATATGACTGTGGTCGTTATACAGTCGACAACTGATTTTTCGGACTCTCAACGGACCACGAAAATGTCCGAAAAAACAAATGTGCACCAAAAAAAGCTCAATTTATTGCCTATTATTCACTTGGAGGCCGGAAAAAGTCATCAATGCTTTTCTGCACCGCGCTCCGCTTCCGCGCTAACAAGTCCGCCTGAATTTCACTTGCATCAGCTCAGCTTGCGTCGACTGCGCTGCTGCAGGTGGGTCATCATCGTCATCACTCTCAGATTCCACAAGCACTTGGCAAATAATTTCTACATCTGTAAAGCCCAGTGCACAGTTCCAACTCGTGGTCCACATCTGTGAACTCTGAAAACGAGACGGCCAATGAAATGATGGAATTTCGACACCAGCAGTGCGAAGGTCGTGAATGAGCTGCTCACTGCCTGACAGCTGCTCGGCGACGCTCTCCTCGACCAAGGCAGCCGACTCGTCATTCAGCACAAATCCCGCGTGGCGGAAGCCATTGCGAAGCGTTGTGGATGCTACAGACTTCCACGCATCGGCGAGCGTGCTAAGTGCTCCAAGCAAATTGACAGAGTAGGTTTTCGCACTGCCGAGGCACACCACAACCACCAACCCCTGGATCACAGCAGCGACTCCGTGAGTGCCTTCTCGCTGCCGCGGTGCACGCAAAAAAAAAAAAAAAACTTATAAAATCCGGAAACAGCTTCTTGAAGAACTACAACCACCAATGACCAACCACTGGATCACAACACCGACTCTATTGAGTGCCTTCTCGCTGCCTCGGTGCACGTTAAAAAAGAAAAAAAAAAAACTTGAAATCCGGAAACAGCTTTTTGAAGAACTGAAGCCGATTCAATTAAATGAGAGCCACAGTAGTGACAGAACGTAGTTCTCGCATCAGCACGACCACGGCTAGGCCTCGCTACGCTTGGCAACGCACTTGAAATGCATGGCAAACACACAGAGGAACAGGCAATCCGGAGGTACAGTGGTTTTCAAAAATTCACAGCCCATGGTTTCGGTACGCAGAGCGGCTGCCGGGATGTTCGTAGGATGTCGGGTCATCTGGAGGATTGTGTGGGCAGGTCCACACCATGTGGTGCAGGTCTGCCTTCTCCCCGCAATATTTGCATTTGGGGCCTCCAAATGACACAAATACAGTGCCAACAATTGGGGGGTGGAAGGCTGCCCTATCCAGCTCTGGACTAGCGGACCAACGAGCCCCCGTGACACGGACGCGGATAGCCGCGGCAGCCGTTGGAGTCCTGGACTAGGGATCCCCGTCTACACATCCCCCTCCCCTATCTCTACTCAATAAAGACTTTTACTCACTCACTGAGGGTGTTCGCGTCGCCGGTCTCGGCGCTAACCACATGGGCGATTGGCGCGCGTTTGCAAATTGCTCCAACATACGCTCATAGGCGGGCATGCATCAGGATGTGAAAAACGAGTTCCGTGGCTCTCTTGTCACGCCGTTATGCGGATCAATGTCCACGAAGCGTTGAGATGCCGCGCTCTGCAGTGGCGAGATCTTGCTTCTCAGTCTGCTTCTCTTGCGCAGCTGTAGCGAAACTCAGTATGACTTTCCTAGAAAACATAGCTCTCCTCAATGCAAACTCTTCGAAAGAAGAAATACCAAGTTTAATGGGAACAAATGTTCTACCATTAGTATACTTGCACTGGACAAATTGGAGATCTTAAACGTCTACTGTGAATTATCTCAGTGTGAATAAATTTGAACATTATGCTACATTTCATGATATATCACTAGATAGCTTACGTCATGTACAATTACACTGTACTAACTGTTGGTCTTACGTCATGTACAATTACACTGTACTAACTGTTGGTACTAATGAGTTGTCACTAATTTGTAAATTGTGAATAAATATTTTGTTACACCTTCAAGTCATAAATTGTTGGATAGTAATTGTGCTGCCCTCCCCCTCACCGCTAATTCGTTGATGGGTTTCTTTCTTACTAATCTGTTGCATTCCTTCTTCAGATTTAGGCTAATTCGGGACCTCACCATCCTGTGGTCACTGCATTGCACTTTCCCGATTACCTCTACATCTTGCATAATGGCGGGGGTTGAACACAGTATGAAGTCAATTTCATTTTTAGTCTCCCCGTTAGGACTTTTCCATGTCCATTTCCGGTTCTTCCGTTTGCTGAAGAAGGTATTCATGATTCGTAAGTTATTGCGCTCTGCAAACTCAACTAGTAACTCCCCCCCGCTATTCCTAGAACCAATGCCATAGTCACCTACTGCCTGGTCTCCTGCCTGCGTTTTCCCTACCTTGGCATTGAAGTCGCCCATAGTACTGTATATACTGCGTCTTTACCTTTCGCATTGCTGATTCTACATCTTCATAGAAGCTTTCAACTACCTGGTCATCATAACTACATGTAGGTGCATAGGACTGCACAACCTTCAGTTTATACTGCTTATTAAGCCTAATTACAATGCCTGCCACCCTCTCATTAATACTATAGAATTCATCTATATTACCCGCTATGTACTTATTGACAAGGAAACCTACTCCTAGTTGTCGCCTCTCCGGTAAGCCTCGATAACACAGTACATGCCCATCCTTCAGTAGAGTATATGCCTCATTCGGCCTCCTAACCTCGCTAAGCCCTATGACATCCCATTTCATACCCTCTAGTTCCTGTAAGAGCACTGCTAAACTAGCTTCACTAGCTAGGGTTCTAGCGTTAAACGTTGCCAGGGTCAGTTTCCAATGGCGGCCTGTCCAGCGGAGCCAGAAGTTCTTAGCACCCCCTGCTGCGTCACAGGTCTGACCGCCGCCGTGGTCAGTTGTTCTGCAGCCGCTGGTGACTGAGGGCCAGGGTTTTATGAAACTAATCATGAGAGGCTGCGGCCAGGACTAGCTAATAGTACTTTTCAAATAATTATCACCCTGTTTTCAATTGTAACTAAATATGCAATATGCCTGGTTGGAAAACTTATACCAGGTAAATAATGGGATGCGTTGATTAATTATCACTAATTTGTTAATTGCAAATATAAATAAATAAATAAATATATATATATAATTACACTACAACCTTAAGTTACATATCATTGGATAGATTATGTCGAGTATTATTGCACAGAACTAATAATGTGGGTTAATTATTTATCACTAATTTGTTATCACCATAGACACAGTTCGCCACAATACACCAGATTTAGCTTAATTCAGAGCAAGATACTGTAATCCTTACTCATCTTTCTTGATAGTGGGGTACAACTACAGTCGAGCCCACTTATAACGACCCCACTTAAGACGAACTTTCGCTTATAACGAACGAGACCGGAGCGACCGCCAAAATATACATTACTTCAATAGCACAAGATCACACGTATAACGAACGTCCATGAGCGCTGCCGATCGGTTACAGCGAACGGACGGCGTAAACCAGTGCCCCAATACGAGATAACAATGGGCTCCCATCCCTTTTGGTCTGTTTTCGCAATCCTCCTCGCAAGCGAGCTACCCTTTGCTCGCCGACGCGCGCTGCCTACGAGTGTCGGCGCGTGGTGTGGCCTCCAAGGCCACGCTGCCGCCCCTTCTCGCAACTCCGCTCCCCTCTCCTCTCGCCATTCCCTCGTCTTCGCCTGTCTCCACGGCGCCGGCCGCTGGCATAGTCTTCGAAGTTTCGTCGTTTCGTTTCCTGGCTGTTCCATTGAGCGGCCGTGTCAGGGGCGCGGGGCGCCAGGAGGCAGGCCTCTCCATACGCTAGCGGTTGTACTGTTTGCATGGGCGGACTGAATGCGCAGCGGCGCATTCAGTACAGCGGTGACGGTTCGTGGCCTCCGAGATTTGCGGAGGTAATCTCGGAGGCCATGGGCGGTTGAAAGCAACTACGGTAGGAGCCAACAGGTGGCAGCACTGACGCTCAGGGATGCCTCTCATTGGTCTCCCCGCTGCATACCATGCCCCGCTGTGTGTCTGTTCCGTTCCGTTCCGTTCCATTCCTTAGGCACTTCCTCGCTTGCCTTGCGTGATTGTCGCACATGCGCACGTGCTCCGTCAGTTGCGGCGCTTTGTTGTCATTTTCGTGTGTGTGGTGTGAGCGCTTCGTCTGTCGGGCCTGAGTCGTATAATTCGGGATGGCGGACGGGAATTGCCTGCCTCCAGCGGTCACGAAACGAAAAGCGCTGGACATGGCAACGAAGCGAGCAATTGTGATGGAACTGCCTCAAGGTGCTAAAAATTGCGAGCTGGTGAAGAAGTACAACGTGTCGAAATCAACCATCTCAACAATTCCGAAGAATAAGGAAAGGATCGCCAGCTCCGACGCCAACACAGCGGACAGAAAGCGCCTGCGGAAGGCCACCTATGCGGACGTAGAGGATGCGCTGCTGAAGTGGTTCGTCGACGCATGGGCTCGCAACATTCCGATAAGTGGACCAATGATGCAGGGCAAAGCCAAAGACTTCGCATTCCTACTAGATTTTCCCGACTTCTGCCCAGGCAATGGCTGGCTACATCGGTTCAAAGTGCGGCATGGGATTGTTTTTAAATCGATTGTCGGTGAGGCACGTTCGGTAAGTGACCAGGATGTTGCCAATTGGCTTGCAACAAACCGAGCCATTATTGCAAGCTACGCGGAGCAGGATGTGTATAACGCAGATGAAACTGCATTATTTTATCAGATGCTTCCAGACAAGACGCACTCCATGAAAGGGGAGTCATGCGCTGGCGGTAAACACAGTAAAGTGCGCGTTACAGTTCTTCTGTGCACTAATATGAATGGCAGCGACTGGCGCATGCCGTTTGTAATCGGAAAATCCAAGAAGCCACGTTGCTTTCGGAACCATGTACCCGTGCGCTACAGGCACAATACTAAGTCCTGGATGACATGGGATTTATTCGCAGAGTGGCTGGGCGAGTTTGACCGCGACATGCAGAGGCAAAGCAGGCGTGTGCTGCTGTTGCTCGACAATTGCTCAGCGCACTACGTGCAAACGTCTCTGACGGCAGTGACTGTACTTTTCCTGCCACCCAATACCACTTCTAAAGTGCAGAATCTTGATTTGGCCATAATACGCTCCTTTAAGGCATCGTATAGGCGCCGCATTGTGCAGCGCTTGCTCATCGCCGTTGACCATCCGGCCGCTAACTTGCCGCTCCGAGTTTCATTGTATTCAGCCCTTGACATGGTGAAGGCGGCCTGGGCGGAGGTGACGACCGCTTGCGTGCGAAACTGTTTCCGCAAGGCCGGCTTCGTCGACGCAGTACCGGACATCGGGCCTGATGCCTCCGATGATGATGGTTCCGGCGGCGATTTGTGGCAGCGCGTCGTCGACTCCGACATGGGAGGCCCTGGCATTGGTTGGCAGGATTTTATTTCTGCGGATGAAGACGCGGATATTGCGGAACCGTGCACGGACGAAGGCATCGTTTCTGAAGTGTGGGCCGAGAGCGACGCGGAAGAATCAGATAAAGATGAAACGTCTGAGCCAGCACCCGTAAGCACATCTGTAGCAATGGGCTATATAGAGGGCCTCAGACAACTTGTCTATGCCAAGGGACTCGGCGAAGAGCACGCTAGTGCTTTAAATAAACTGGAGACCGCCCTCATTGCATCTGCACTGCAGAAACAGACGAGCATCACAGACTTTTTTGCTAAAAAATAAATTTCGTGTTTTGACCGCCAACTTTTTTTTTCTCTTTTTTAGTTTGTGGTCCAGTTACTACGAACTTCGGGATATAACGAACGGACGCCGCGTGGCGCTCAGGTTCGTTATAAGCGGGCTCGACTGTATACACAACATAAGCTATTCAAAGATATATAACTTGAACAGTTAGCACGGTACTCAATGTTTAATTGCAATTAACAATTTAGCGATAATTAAGTAACACCCATTATCAGTTCTGTGCAATAATACTTGTGCAATAATATAAATTCAGGTTTAGCGTAACATATATATGTATACGCAATTAACAAATTAGCGATAATAGTTTAGTGCCTACCAATCATTATTTGCTATAATACTTCATACAAGCTTTCCAACCATGCATGACTTCATGGTGTAGCATATTTCATACTTAGTTGCAATTAACAAAAGAGCG
The DNA here is from genome assembly GCF_055883805.1 of Amblyomma maculatum. NCBI lineage: Eukaryota > Metazoa > Arthropoda > Arachnida > Ixodida > Ixodidae > Amblyomma > Amblyomma maculatum. Next base: position 206,606,259 of record NC_139347.1, on the reverse strand, counting down.
ATGATTAATTGAAAAGTACAATTAGCTAGTCCAGCGCAATTATACTCTACATAGCTATCCAACAATTTATGACTTGAAGGTATAGCGAAATATTTATTTGCAAATTACAAATTAGTGACAATTCATTAATACCCACAATTAATACAGTATTATCATACTTGACAAGCTATCCAGTGATATATCATTAAATGTAGCACAATGTTCAAATTTATTCTCCCTGACATAATTCACAGTAGACGTTTAAGATCTCAGATTTGTCAAGTGCAACTGTACTAGACAAAATGGCCAATGGTAGAACATTTGTTCCCATTAAACTTGGTATTTCTTCTTTCGAAGAGTTTGCATTGAGGAGAGCAGACTTTTCTAAAAAAGTCATACTGAGTTTCGCCACAACTGCACAAGAGAAGTGGACTAAGTAGCAAGGTCTCGCCACTGCAGAGTGCGGCATCTGAACAATCCTTGGACATAGGTCCGATAACAGCGCGGCGAGAGAGAGGCACGACACTCGTTTTTCGCGTCTCGATGCACGTACAGCGAAAAACGTATGTTGGAGGAAGATAGCAGAGCGGCAGTATTTACAAACGCGCGCCGAGACCGGTGATGCAAATATCCGGAATCCAGACGCCCTCTTTCGAAGCTAGCGGCAGCAGCGAAACCACAGAGGAAGAAAGGCGAAACGGACGAACGCCGCACATAGAGTTCCGAAGGCATGTTACTTTACAGCGCTAGAGGGAGGAAGAAAGCTGTCGTCACATAGGGCACCCTCGTACCGAGCGCCGGGCAGAGATAGCAGCGCCGCGGTGCGGCCCGGCAGCCGCTCCGCGGACTGAAGCCGTGGGCCGTGTATTTTTGAAAACCACTGTACAGTGTTCTGTACCGGAGGCGAGCAGTGACGGAAGCAACGCTGTCTCGGAAACGGAAGCTGCTAGGCAAATAACATAGCCTCGATCCAGCGTCAGTTTAGCTGAGGAGCGGCACGCAAGGCCGGCACCGGTTTCGAGGCTATTGAAGGAAAAAGTAAACAAACAAGATGGCGGCGACACCGCTCAAAATGTGTGGCAGTTGGCCCGGCTGATGCTTGGAATGTCCGAAAAATCGAATAGCCCTCCTTAGTGTGTCCGAAATTTTGAGCAGCATAATACATTGACTTTATAAGGTATGTCCTGGAAAAATATATAAGGTATGTAAGGAAAAAGTTCGAATAATCAAGCATGTCCGAAAAATCGGTCGTCGACTGTAATTGGGCCCCGACTGTACCAACAACCATTTATGTTTATAGCAGCACTGCTAATGGCAGCTTGTTTGGTTGTGCGGTTTTCTGTTTTCAAAGCATTTTGATTTACTCAAAAGATTTACTCAAGGAAGAGTAAAGAACAAAAGTAGCTGTAATTTATCGAAAGAAAAAACTAGGCTGCTTTACGTTGATATGACCACAAATGCCAGCCTACAGGCTGTGGCATACGCTGTGGCATAGTCATACTAAAATGCAGTATATTCATTTCAGATGCTCCAAACGGATGAAATGTTAGCAGCAACGAAAGGACACAGTATGACATCACCACCCCCCATACCCCCTTTTGCAAACACGAACTTTGACCATTTCGGAGCCCCTACGGTTGATGGGGGACTCCCCATCAAAGTGAGAGCAGATTCAGACTATCAATCACCGTGCGCTAAAACCTGACATTCATGATCAATTCGAAATATCAATTCCTGGTTAAAATGTGAGTTCTTCCGTCGATACTGCCAATGAGTGGTCAGACCTACCAGAATATGCTGATATCTCCGACAGTAGACAGTCCCTTTAAGCTAAATTCCCTTTTCAATTGAAAGCGGGTCAGACCACTTACAATACCGATGCCTTCGAAGGCATAGATGACGGTGCCAAAGTAGATGGGCAGGCGGCTCCAGCCCACGAAGAGGGGCCGTTCACCGATGTTGGGCATGTCCTGGAGCAGGTTGTAGAAGATCAGCACCATGCCCGTGGTCTGCAACAGGTTGGCCACGGTGGAGGCAAACGCCAGCATGCGCAGACTACGGATGAAGTTGTACAGCACCATGAAAGGCAGCAGGATGGCTAGGCACACGTACACATTCATCTCTACGCCCGCCCCGTGAAGGACCTGCACAGAACAGAGACATGTTTTCAACGCGTGATTGAACTGCATTAGTTAAAAGCAAGAGAAAGAAGTCCTGTCCTGTTACGTACAATTTTCTATTCCATCAACTGCTGATTAGGAAGTGGAACATTTTTTCCACATAGACTCCGTCAGATCTGAGGACACAAAATGTATGGAGTCTCACTGCAGTGTCCGCCTTTCTTTCACTAAACAAACTTTCAAAAATGCTACTTGCAAGTATTTCATGCTAAGTTCCATGCACTTTTCCATACAGTCAGTCCTTTATAAGCCTTTTATAGTGAGTAACAATGCAATCTTAGCCAGCTACATGCAATCATGCAATCAAAGTAAAATGCAGAGACATTTAAAGCCCTACTCTTTATTCAAATGCATTTCTAACAGTGACAACAATAAAAATAGTTTGTGACTAGAAAGAGCTAGAAAGCCAAAGTGTGAAAGCTTTCTACGCTCACACCTGTCACAGCGAGAGACCACCAAGGCAATGCGAAGAAAAAAAAAGAGAAATTAGGAGCTGTGGGCCATTCTCACCTCCTTCATACTTGTCGCAACAAAGACAAAGTAGACGCAGCAAAAGCCAAACTGAGTCAACAAAAGAAAGCAGTTCACAGTAGACCTGCAATGAAACAAGCAACACATTGTTGAACTAGTGGGCACACCATGCAGCATCTGTGTTTTAACAGTGCTACAGGTAAGGATGTGGAAATATTCTAAGCTCTCAATAAGTACAAACTGATTATTTTTGTGGTTCGGTTCACATCTGACTCAAGATATTGGCATCAGAGAATTTCTGACTGTTCGACAGCAATCACACACGCTCTAAGAAAGGAAACCGCAGCAAAACTACAATATCTGGGCTAGTTATCCCAAGATCAGGGTTTAAGTGTCAAGAAAGCAGTGCACAGGTGCCCTCCTTCCTAGTTACGTCTTTCACTGTAGAAACGATTCATATTTGTACACTGGCTAGGCTTGGACCTCAAACAAAACTTCACAAGTGAGCTTCCCAGTATGCCGCACTTAATAACAAAAAAAAAAGATGGCTGGCCACCTGCTTCAAACAATCCCAAAGGTATTTGTTTGATCTTACCATAACATTCCCTCTAGTTTGGCCCACTCGACCAGTTGCAGCTGATCGGCTGCACAGCCAGAAGGGAGTCCTCCCAGGAAGAGGGGTTTTATAATAACACATGCTTAATGCCCGAACCCTGCTAGTGTAAGCTCCCCTATGTGGTTAACTACGATATGCACGAAAGCCCACCTGCAGCATTTTGCGGTAAGGCACCTGAAGTAGGGTGGGGCCAAGTCGAGGTGTCACCAGTAAGGCAAGCAATTTTGTAAAAAGCCATTGTGTGTGGCGGTGGCGTAGCGGTAGAACATCCGCCTCGCATGCAAGAGGACCGGGGTTCAAATCCCGGTGCCGCGCAATTCTTCACCGGATGACCAAAAAAAAAAAAAAAAAAAAAAATCCGCGTGTCGATGGAATTGCATATACAGGTTTGGGGTGCGACCTGATGCCGGTGAACACCTCCGGCAACGCACTCCCTCACCAGAACAGGAGTTGGCCACCCTGGTGCAGTAATTGGCCACAACCTCCTATGATAAGCTCCATAAAACCCCGGCCCTCAGTCACCAGCGGCTGCGGAACAACTGACCACGGCGGCGGTCAGACCTGTGACGCAGCAGGGGGTGCTAAGAAAGCCTGGCTCCGCTGGACAGGCCGCCATTGGAAACTGACCCTGGCAACGTTTAATGCTAGAACCCTAGCTAGTGAAGCTAGTTTAGCAGTGCTGTTAGAGGAACTAGAGGGCATGAAATGGGATGTCATAGGGCTTAGTGAGGTTAGGAGGCCGAATGAGGCATATACTGTACTGAAGGATGGGCATGTACTGTGTTATCGAGGTTTACCAGAGAACGACAACTAGGAGTAGGTTTCCTTGTCAATAAGTATATAGCGGGTAATATAGATGAATTCTATAGTATTAATGAGATGGTTGCAGGCATCGTAATTAGGCTTAATAAGCGGTATAAACTGAAGGTTGTACAGGCCTATGCACCTACATGTAGTTATGATGACCAGGCAGTTGAAAGCTTCTATGAAGATGTAGAATCGGCAATGCGAAAAGTAAAGACGCAGTATACTGTACTAATGGGCGACTTCAATGCCAAGGTAGGGAAAAAACAGGCAGGAGGCAAGGCAGTAGGTGACTATGGCATTGGTTCTAGGAATAGCAGGGGGGAGTTACTAGTTGAGTTTGCAGAGCGCAATAACTTACGAATCATGAATACCTTCTTCAGCAAACGGAAGAACCGAAAATGGACATGGAAAAGTCCTAATGGAGAGACTAAAAATGAAATCGACTTCATAATGTGTTCAACCCCCGCCATTGTGCAGGATGTAGAGGTAATCGAGAAAGTTCGATGTAGTGACCACAGGATGGTGAGGTCCCGAATTAGCCTAAATCTGAAGAAGGAACGCAATAGATTAGTAAGAAAGAAACCCATCCACGAATTAGCAGTGAGGGGGAGGGCAGAAGAGTTCAGGATCTCGCTACAGAATAGGTATTCAGCTCTAACTGAGGATGGCGACATTACCCTAGAGGCAAGGAACAATAATTTCAGAGATATCATTACTGAGGGCGCGGTAGAAGTAGACGGTAGGATAGTTAGAGCGGTAAGCTGTCTAAGGAGACGAAAGATTTGATTAAAAAACGGCAGAGTATGAAAGCTTCCAATCGAACAGACCAGATCGAATTGGCCGAGATATCAAAACTAATCAATAAGCGCAAGGTGGCCGATATAAGGAAGTATAACATGGAGAAAATTGAGCATGCTGTAAAGAACGGGGGAAGCCTTAAAGCGGTAAAGAAGAAATTGGGCATAGGCAAAAACCAGATGTATGCGATAAGGGACAAGGCGGGCAACGGCATCACTAATATGGACAAGATAGTCAAAGTAGCCGAGGAGTTCTATACAGATCTCTACAGTAGCCAAAGTAGTCAGGACCGTAATGGGATTGGCGGTAGGGAAAAACAGTCAGACATTCCACCAGTGACGAAGGACGAGGTCAAGAAAGCACTAGAAACTATGAAAAGGGGGAAATCAGCCGGAGAGGATCAGATAACTACAGATTTGCTGAAGGACGGGGGGGATATCGTGCTAGAAAAACTGGCCACCCTGTATACGCAGTGCCTGGTGTCATCGACGGTACCGGAAGCAAGGAAGAATGCAAACATTATCCTCATTCACAAGAAAGGGGACTCTAAGGACCTTAAAAATTACAGACCAATCAGCTTACTGTCTGTTACGTATAAGGTATTTACTAAGGTAATCGCTAATAGAATCAGGACAACCTTAGACTGCAATCAAGCAAAGGATCAAGCAAGGTTTCGGAAACGGTACTCTACTATCGATCATATCCATACCATCAATCAGGTGATAGAAAAATGCGCGGAATATAACCAGCCCTTATACATAGCATTCATTGATTACGAAAAAGCATTTGACTCAGTTGAAACCTCGGCGGTGATGCAGGCATTGCGAAATCAGGGGGTAGACGAGCCGTACGTGAAAGTGCTGGAAGATATATATAGTGGCTGCACAGCAACCATAGTTCTGCATAAAGAAAGTAACAAAATTCCCATAAAGAAAGGTGTTAGGCAAGGAGACACAATCTCCCCAGTACTATTCACAGCTTGTTTAGAGGAAGTATTCAGAGACTTGGAATGGGAGCAGTTAGGGATAAGGCTAGATGGAGAATACCTCAGTAATCTGCGATTTGCTGATGACATTGCCTTGCTAAGCAACTCGGGAGATGAACTGCAAATAATGATTGATGACCTAGACAGGAAAAGTAGAAAGGTAGGCTTGAAAATCAATATGCAGAAGACTAAGGTAATGTTCAACAGCCTCGGGAAGGAACAGGAGTTTACATTAGGTAGCGAAATACTGGAAGTAGTAGGCGAATATATCTACTTAGGACAGGTAGTAACCGCAGATCCGGACTATGAAAAGGAAATAACAAGAAGAATAAGATTGGGATGGAGCGCATTTGGCAAGCACTCGCAGATTATGACTAGCAGCTTACCGGTATCGCTCAAGAGGAAAGTATACAACAGTTGCATCTTGCCTGTACTCACCTATGGGGCTGAAACGTGGAGGCTAACCAAGAGAGTTCTACTTAAGTTGAGGACAACCCAGAGGGCTATGGAACGAAAAATGGTAGGGGTAACATTAAGAGATAGAAAGCGTGCAGAGTGGGTCAGAGAAATAGCTCAAGTTAACGACATTCTAGTGGAAATTAAGAAGAAATGGACATGGGCAGGACATGTGCGAAGAGAGGATAACCGATGGTCGCTGAGGGTAACAAACTGGATTCCAAGGGAAGGAAAGCGTAGCAGGGGGCGGCAGAAAGTTAGGTGGGCGGATGAGATTAAGAAGTTCGCAGGGGTCAAGTGGATGCAGCTAGCACAGAACCGGGTTAAGTGGAGAGATATGGGAGAGGCCTTCGCCCTGCAGTGGGTATAATCAGGCTGATGATGATGATGATGATTGTGTGTGGTCCCCTTCATGTGCATGGAGGAGACCACCCAGCACCCAGCCATGCCACGGACTAAAAAAGGCATGGAGGAAATACGACAGGAAATCCAGCCAGCCATTCAGTGCCCTGCCATGCCACCTGAGGACTACCACCTGCCGGAGCCATTCCGTTATTTTCATCCATGGATGCTGCGGCTGTCACCGGCTTTTGTTTATTGGGGGGGATGAGGAGATCAGAGGCAAACTTTCTTACTTGAGCGATGAAAATTAGCGCACTGATTAAATTACCATCAAACAGTCATGCGTAAAGTTTTACTGTGATGCCTTCAGTAGTTTTTATCATTGCTTATAAATGTTCACATGATGCTCATGGAAAGCCTGGCACAACAACAAAGTGGGCTATGGTTCTGTAAATGGCTTTCACACCTACTAATTAGTGTGGTGTAAATCATGACACTCCTTTAATTTCTTTGCTCTCTTTCTTTTCTTAAAGGACATACTATGCACCTTCTCATACCATTTAAAATGGATCCTGGCCTATTAAATGGTTGAAAAAAAAAAGGAGCCTAGATGCTAAATCTGAGACTGTCTCGATGCAAAGCATATGTCAGCAATTACACAAAGCAAGCAGCATTCAAGTTTGTCCACCCATTGCAGTGCTGTACTTTCCACGAACAAGGTGATAAGCTCAAAACAAATTTTTGAGAAAATAAGCACAAAAGTTCTAAACTAGCCTATACTGCCTATGCTGTCTATATATTCATTTGGAGCACTTAGAATTTATTTTTTGGAGAAATATTTCAGCACAAGAGAGAACAAGCATTGCAGATGCTGAAAAGCTTAGTTTTTAAATATCTTGAAATTTTCACGATGTGATACTTACTTATCCCCTCAAATGGATATTATAATGCTTTCTCATCAATAAGTTCCAGAAAATATGTCACTCTTGACCGCAGCTGTTTCAAGAGTGACCCAGAAATCCCCCACTGAACAGGATTATCGCGACAGCTCAGCATGGCACATTTTTGGTTTGGTTTGTGGGGTTTAACGTTCCAAAGCGACTCAGGCTGTGAGAGACGCCGTGGTGGAGGGCTTCATAAATTTAGACCCCCTGGGGTTCTTTGACACGCGTTGACATAGCATAGCACATGGGTGCCTTGCTTTCGCCTCCATTTCTATGCTTTCCCGCAACCCTGGGCACAGTAGCTGAGCGCCCTTATCACTGCGCCACCACGGCAGGATGACTGTGGAAAGACAAAGCATTCAAGTTTGTCTACCTATTGCAGTGCTATGCTTTGCACAAACCATATGTGGCCCCTTTTCCATTAAGCTCAACCTGCTATGCAAGTAGCACCGGTCTTGTTCCAATGCATGACACAATGAGTTCCAACACTTACCTAGCAAAATTGGAATATCGTCGCAAGCAGTGCGGTCCAAACTTGAAAGAGTAGTGTGCTACACCAGCAAAGTCTAAAGTCCTCTGCCCGGACCTGGAAACAGATGTAAGCCACCTCCGTGTAAAAAGCCCCGTTGCAACCAGAAGGGTTGCAGTCAAAGCTTGTTACAATTATGAACTCGCACAATCCAGAAAAAAATTGGCAGCTGTTGTATCTGGCACAAAACAAGGGGAGGGGCAAGAAAGACAACTAAACTTAATTTACTGTTTCGAAAAAACATCAGTAATAAAGCTGCTCGGCTGTTCAAAACAACCAGCAGTGGTAGTGCATTTCTTACTTTGCAGGAATTAGCACAGCAGCATTCTCACTGCTCTAGGAATTGCTTCTCCCAATCTCTTATACAAAATGGGTTTCCTGCAACACAACTTGAATGATGATGAGCTGCTGTGATCATTCAAGTGAAACTGCAGAATCATTTTGTTGCATTTTTTATCAGTTGCACATGTTTAGCCCAGCAGTTGTTTAATTGAATAACACCATGCAAGCTCAATTTAACCTGGCCTTCACTCTGTTAAGAACCATTCCTTCTGAATTATGATTGATGACTGAGGTCACATTTCTGTTGGCGCTATGTGCTCAACAAAGAGGGAGGTGCCTTCACGGGAGAAGGCAAACTCTAATCTAGAATTGCACGAGCAATCTCGTGAATCAAAATCGAGGACAACCCACCTCTTTGCATGCCTGATTTCAGCGCCATTTTTGTGGTTTATGAAAATGATGAACAAATTTGTCGTGAAATAGTTCAGGCTTATTACTTGGCTAAGGCTAAGGACCTGGGCCGAAGCCGTTAGTGAACCTTCACAGTAGGGAATATGGTTTTTCTAGATCACTCACTAATATGATGATGACTTTCGTTTGTTTTCTGCACTTTCACTGCTTTGCTTTCTCTCAGTGAAAGTCTTTGTTGGCTTCTTTCAATAAAATTTCAGTTGGTAGTCCAGTGTTCTTCTCTTCTCAGTGTTGTGTCTTTCGGCTGGTTTTAAAATGAAAGAGGCAAGCTCTGCTGTGGACGCGTTCTTGATGAAGGCTTTTAACAACTCACAAACACCTACTGTAACAGACCTTTTGACCAAAGTTTACCCAAAATATAGTTTGCCATAGGCAGGAGCTTGTTTAACCAGGTCTGTGAATAATAATAATAATAATAATAATAATAATAATAATAATAATAATAATAATAATAATAATAATAATAATAATAATAATAATAATAAAAACCCAGGATATAAAATGCAAGCGGCTCAAACAAAATTAGATAATGCTTGCCCGCATGTCTGTTTTATGAATAAATGATGCAAAAACATATTAGGTTCTCTGGCACCAGAGGACATACTTTTTGGAGAGTATGTGGCTGCACTCCACCAGTATGTGCATGCAGTGGATGCAGATGAGGCCCACAAACACCACACCGAGAGAGCCCACCTGAAACACAAGCAACAGGTAAGTACTAGCTATGCTAGATTCCACAATATTATTAGGCCTAAAAGCATAACGAAAGTGGTCAGACCATGCTGGCTTATGTGTCCAGCTTCATCCCAGCTAGAATATGCATCTTGCATAAAACCAAAAACAGGAACAAGGATCAATTCTGTCCTCACACGTGCTGTCTATCTTTCTCTTGCCAACAGCTAAGGGTGTGAATGTGTAGCATATGCTTTCTTGCTCTTATAAATACAGTAGAACCCCGCTATTGCGTTCTCGGGTGCTGCGTTTTCCCAGCTGCTGCGTTCTTATGATCGAGTCCCGGCATGACTCACATAGTGTTCTATGCATTAGAAACCTCGCTGTTACGTCGTAACTTCGCGCACGTCCCCTCATCGTACGTCGCGAACTGCAGGTCTGAGTAACAAGCAGCGACGGCAATGTTTACTTTTAAGGCCAATTGACTTGGCCTGTCGTTGCTGGAGTGTCTACAGAAGGCGCTCACCTGGGCACCTGGGCAGGCGGCGTCATCATCATCATCAGCAGTTTCAGTACCAATCCAATTAAATCCAATTTTGCATTTTTTTTACCTATCATCGTGCGACATGCTATTTTTCGTTCTCCCATGCTGCTTCCTTTGGTTGGTGCTTGCGCGGCTGACTTCGTGCTTCGAACTCCTTTCACATATCATTGCATCGTTGCGCGCCTCCGGCTAGGAATCATTTTGCGTGTATTTTCCTGCTATGGGATACGCAAGAAGTGGATTCGTACCGTGGTTATGTGCACACGCATCCAGTGCGCTCAATCACCCACCTGACGCCGTGCCGACCCTTTCATGCTGCAGCGTAAATCGCTGTGGGTTAGCGGCTGCCTCGTTCCGCCGCAGCGCGGGAATTTGTTACAGTGATGGAATCAAAAAAGCGCAAAGCGCTCTCCTTAGAGGAAAACTGAGCATTCTTCGCACCGTGGATGCAAACCCGACGCGGAAGCGGCTGTGCATCGCAAAAGATCTTGGACTCGCGCCATCCACCTTCAACTCCATTGTTTCGAAAAGAAACGAGATCGAAGGAAACGCCCGGTCATTCGACTTCAAAAGCAAGCAAGCCCGCAGTGCGGGGCACGTGCAGCTTGATGAGGCTGTTTACAAATGGTTCAAGCAAGCCAAAGCTGCAGATGTGAATTTTGATAGCACCACTTTATGCGAAAAAGCGCTGGAGATAGCAGACAAGCTTGAGATCGACAATTTCAGTGTATGAAATGGTTGGATCGACCGCTTTAAGAGAAGGCGCGGAATTTGATATCGAACCATGAATGGGGAGGCTGCAAGTGTGGACACTGCTATCGTAGACAACTGGAAAGAGTCCATGGCGGGCATTATCGAGGGCTACGAACCCAGGGACATTTTCAATGCCGATGAAGCGGGCCTCTTTTATAAGGTACAGCCATCAAAGACGCTGAGCTTTAAAGGCGAGGCTTGCCACGGCAGGAAAAGCAGCGAAAGCAGCAACGCCTCACCATGTTGTTGTGTTGTGACTCGAATGGCTCCGAGATGATGAAGTCGTGGGTCATTGGAAAATTTCGAAGTCTACGGTGCCTGAAAAACATCCGGTACCTGCCCTGCCACTAAAGAACAACAGCAAAGCCTGGATGACGTGCGCAATTTTTGAGGAGTTCTTGTCCTACATGAACTCGAAAATGGGCAGTCAGGGAAGAAAGGTTATTCTTTTTTTAGACAACAGCTCTGCGCACCCTAAGGACACTGCATCGCTGCGGAAAGTCAAGGTGGTGTACCTTCCGGCCAACACAACAAGCCACCTTCAAGGGACACTAAAGAGAAAACTGAAGTGGGCTTGAATTGATAGAATGCCAATTGCTGATTACAAAAAATCCACTCTTACTGAAAACAGAGCTGTTATAATGTAGTAAAGAGGAAGAACAGAAATACAGGTATCACCGCCACAGCTAAACCTCGCAACTACAAATCACGTGACGCGCTAGGGATCACGGAGGCTCACAAATGCGAATTACGTTGCCCGTTTGAATGCGGTCGTAGGTTTTGTCTCGAATATAATAACACGCTTTTATCATACGTAAACGACGGTGAAAAGACAACGTAAACGTTGCAAGGCAAATACAAAAATATACTTGGAGGCGCCACAGGCGCCCACTTCAGTTTCGGTTATGTTTCGGCTCAGGCATTTCGTGCGCACTCGGATAGTTTGTTTGCACCTGCAGCATCTGAATTACAAGCTTGGAGCAGCAGATGCGCCTGGCTCGTTCCAATTTGAGCCTTTGGAGGCACGAGTGAGTGAAATCCGCTGCCGCCGACACGCTCCTTCGTTCACACTTCTGCGCCAACATATCGCCGCTGTCGCCGCTTCGACTGCAGCTACGTACGCCACGAAAAACATACATATGCTAAGTACCAAAGGAAAAACGCATTATCATTCAACTGTTCACGAAATCATGCCACATCTGACCAACATACTGCGTCAACAAGACCTTCAATGTGCTATTTGCAGGCATCGTAAACAAAAGGGGCATACTTGCCGCTCATACCAAGGAGAGTGTCGATATATTGCGCTCGTCGCCTGGCGAAAAAAAGGGCCTCGGGTAAAAAGTAAAAAAGAGCCTCAGGAAAAAAAAAAAAAAAAAAAAGCCAGTAGCGGTAAGATTCGAACTCGCCACTGCTTGCTCCGTAACGTTCGGCACTAACCGCTCGGCTAAGCAGCTCCGCGGGAATTCCGGAAATATTTCTGCACTTTACGCCACGGCCCCATTTACAATAAAATGTTTCTACTGCTGGTTTAAAAATTACTTCTTGACCATCAGAGCATGTTGCCTGCTCTCACAACTTGCAACTAATGTTCTGGATGCCTATGCGCACTATATTGTGCACTAGATCAATTTTAACATGTGGAATTTTACAGCGCTGGCAAATTTAGTAGCGCCGGCTCTTCGGTCATGCTCTGCTACCGTGGACGTAATTTTCGTTAACACGGAGCTGTAGCACAAACCTTGAAGGAAAAAAGTGCGACGAAGCTTCAAAACTGACAAGCGCAGCAGCGAGGACACTATTTTGCTGGTAACTATATCTTATTTGTATGTAAACATGTCGGGAAGCGTTGCGATGACCGAGGGCTTGGTTTGTTTATACACAGTGCAAGAAGGAGCGCGAAAGCTTGAGAAACATGTAGAGTATTGTGCATTACAGGCACTCTATGTTTTTTTTTTTCTTTCTTTATGGGCCCGCTCGGTAAATTACTCTCTTCATCATTTTATTTATTTCGGCTGTGGCCGTCATTGCGAGTATGCTGTTGCCATGTTGGCCCTTGAGGGATGCGACGCCGCGGGCCGCGCCGGCTCGCTAGCTATTACGGAGCCTCCGCTTACGTCATAGTGTGCCTCACTCAACTCCGACTACGTAGTCGGAGGGAACAGTTTGAATTCAACCGGCGGGAACAAGAAAAAACCTCAACTTATTATCGCAATATCAGCAATTATTCAATTTTTTGCTGCCGGATATGCGGCGACAGTGTCACCAAATGTAGTTTATTAGATTTGCATAGCATCTTTGGATGTCCTTAGTGTCCCTTTCAACCCTTAGATGCCGGCATCATAAAAAATGTCAAGCATTTTTACAGAGAGTACATAGTGAAGCGATCCCTGGCCTCAGTGGATCGCGGGCAGCAGCTGAATGGCATTACAGTTCTTGATGCCATGCACTATTTGGCTATGGCATGGAGCGCTGTCACTGCCACAACGGTCAAAAACTGTTTTGCGAAGTGTTTCGGCGACGCAGACTGCGCAGCAGAACCTGTTAGCACCGGGAACTGCGAACTCGACACGGCCATGGAAGAAGTTGGCGCCTATGGGTTCTGGGTACGGCGAATATGTTTCTGTAGACGACGCCATTGTCACCTCCGAGATGATGACCACTGACCAGATCGTGGCCGAGTGTGTCGACGCGCACAACAGTGGTGACGAAGAGGAGGAGGTTGAGCCGCTGCCTGAACCCACCTTCACTTCGGCTGTAGCGGCATTAGACCTTCTCAGAAGGTATGTTTGCGACGACCGCGAGAGCAACACGGCACTGCAAGCATTGGAAAAACGAGTTGTGCTCACGGGAAGCGAGAAAATGCGACAGACAGTACTGCGCGACTTTTTTAAGCGCTAGCATGGTAATAAACATGCGTTCACTTGCCGACTACTTTCATTTTTCAATTTGTCCTTCTTCCCGGCTCTTATGTTGTTTTTTTACGGTCCCATGAAAAACGTATCAGCAGGGTTCTACTGTAGAGGCTATTAATAAGTCTGGTGAGCATACTAATAGAACCTTCCATGCACAATTAACTGTTAAGATGGTAGTCACAGCAACAAGACATTGAGGCAATGGGAAAAATATTTTAGTAAGCGCCGGCCATGATGTCCCTACCTGCTCTACTGTTTCTCACTGGGCCCCTCACATACACAAAGATCAGTATTCCCTCAGTTGCCTCTAGACCTACAAGTTCCAAGCCACTGTCATTTCACGTCAGCACATGGTAGAGATATTTGCGGCTTCAATGCTCAAGCAGAAAATGCAGTGGGAAATATGCTGGTATGTCTCTTGAAACACATTCTAAGCTGCTCTTTTCTCTGCTGCATGTTAAGACGGTGAATAGATTTGAAAAATTTACAACAAAAGCCTGTGTAAATCACATTTTCTAATAAAGAGGCTTCACTACAAGCCAACCAATTTGTGTGCAATTCCAGCTTCAAGCAACACATTTCAAACATGGCATTTCTCAGGATAAGATAAACAATGCAAAAGAAAAGTGCTCTATTTGTATGCAGGTGGCTCACGAACATTGGCAGCAGAGAACAAAAAAAAAACCTGTTATATTACAAAGCTACAAGTCAATCCACCTGCGTCAGTAAAAAGATAACAAAGAAGTCAACTTACAAGAGCTCCTGCATTTGCCAAAGCACTAGGCATGGCTAGCACACCGGTACCAATGTTCCCCTTCAGAAGATGCATCATTGTCTGGCAGTTCCTTGGGGTAGAAAAAGATTTTGTGCTTCAAATTATAATATGCCTCCCAAAACAATGCACACTACATTGCTACAAAGTTCAAAAGTGTTTCTCAACAAGTTGCGAGCACAAGGACATCACTTAATGCATGCAAGTGCAAAACAGTAATGCTTGCTTAGAACTGAAGGATTTAAGTTTCTACAGACATCTTATCAGAGTAAACCATGAAAAAGTCATGTACGAACTTTCCACACAATCATATTCCACTGAGCTTTGGTACAAGAGCTTAAAAGACACATGTAATAGAATCAGCAAGACATTTTGATGAATATCATTACTGTGCAAACAGTGAAAACGAATTCAGACACAGCAGTAAGGATGTGCTTCTGCTGTTACTACCCACACAACCAGCTTCTGTTTAAAAACCTCCTTTTCTCCATTGTTCCTATCTCATCCCACTGACCAAATACTATCTAAAAGCAAGCCGCCCGTGTGCTGTGCGATGTCAGTGCCCGTAACCCCAGGTGGTTGAAATTTATACAGCCCTCCACTACGGGGTTTTTCATAGCCTGTGTCGCTTCAGGACGTTAAAGCCCATAATCTAAACCGAACCAAAACATCATCTACCAGTTGAATGCAGCCCTGCTCAGTGATTTTTTTTATCTACTCCTCCCTTCTGACTAGATTTGTGAATTGTTCAAAAGAGATAGATGTCCCCTGAAAGTCCAGCCGTCTTCTTGATTACAATCTATTTCCAAACAAGTTTCATTCTTTCTATAAGCATCCAGATTTGCATGCGGACATATGGCCCTCAATCAGATGTCTGCCATGATACACCACTGGCCGTGAGTTATATTACATTAGGCCTAAAAGCAATTGCAATTACAATTCCAAGTCCACCAGCTGTTGTCATAAACGCGCACATGTGCTTACGTGGTTGGTTCGTGTTCTGTGCGGGATGTGAAGGAGGACCCTTCCACGTCATGCAGCCGGTCTGGAAAAAGTGGACTTGTCTCGCTCTCCTTGTCCCCATCTGAGCGGCCAAGAGGTGTTCCCTGCACACAAAACGCCAAGAGTTTTAAAACTAGTTTCACCACTTTGAAGAACACTGGGAGCAACTACATCCAATTAAGCAAAAAAAAAACAGCGCAACAACGGAGACAAGAGAGTAGAAAGAAGACGGGACCAGCGCTGACTAGCAACTGAAGATTTTATTGAAAAGAACACGAATATATACTCCATTCACAAACAAGAGCACGCATGGGCAAAACTAACAGCAGAAAGAATGCCAGATAAATCATGATATGAAGTTTGTCCCTTGTGCCATGGGCGCAGTGTATGATGTTCCCTTTACCCGTGGAAAAAGGTATGTAGGCCAGTCGGGCAGGTGCGTGAATACCCGCATATGTGAGCACAACACTTCTTTGGATGGAGCCCCTTCCTTGAACTTGGCCTTGCACTACAGGGGATGCCGCCGTAACCCTCCTAATTCTAACGCAGATCCATATAGTCCGCTCTTTAATTATACCAGGATTCTGTACAAGCACCGAATAAATTAACCAGAGAAATCAGTGATCCATCCATATAGTCCGCTCTTTAATTATACCAGGATTCTGTACAAGCACTGCAATAAATTAACCAGAGAGATCAGTGAGGCATTTCACATTCACAAAAACCATGACACACGTGTTAGCACCTCATCTGTCCTCAATCACGACTGGCAACTGCGGTATCTTCATTGTTAAGTTTCATGTTATCAGGCATCAGTGCTCTTAGTAATGCTCATGCGTGCGCTTGGTTGTGAATGGAGTATATATTTGTGTCCTTTTCAATAAAATCTTCAGTTGCTAGTCAGCGCTGGTCCGGTCTTCTTCCTACTCTTTTGTCTCTGTTGTTGCACTGTTTTTTGCCTAATTATGTACCAACTCGCTCAACTTGCCGTTTTACTGAAACTACGTCCAAGCTTTCTTCTTTTCTAAAAATGAACCGTGCGGCCCTTTGTGACTACTTTGATAGCTTTTAAGCTGTAAAAGACACATTTATTGCCAAGAAATTTTGATTTAAACCTGAAAAAAAGAAAGAAAAATATTTCTTTGCCGCTCAATCCGGACTTGTGACTTTGACAATGGAAAACACCTTGTTGCCGACATTTGGAAATAAACTGCAGTTTAACCAAGTCTCGCACTCTGCCGCAGCGGTATAGTGGTTAAGGTGCTTGACTGCTGTACCCAAGGTTCCGGGATCGACTCCCGGCCGCGGCGGGCCCTTTTTAATGGAGGCAAAAAACAAGGCGCCCATGTACTGTGCAATATGAGTGCATGTTAAAAACCCCAGGTAGCCAAACTCTCCACAACCTTCCCTATGGTGTCTCTCACAGCCTGAGGCACTTTGGGGTGTTAAACCCCATACACCATAAATCATAAAACAAGTCTCGCAGGTTCAGGTACAACAAAGTGCCTTAATGTCCCCGCAGTCCATTTGTGAAAGCAGCTGGCAACAGTGATGCCGGCATTCCATTTTATAGCTTGTTCTAGTTTATCTACAGACTCTGCTTGTAATGAAAAAATAGCTTCCGTGTTGTCAGAATATCTACTGGTATAGGCCAGCCTCAATCTGTACTAAGCATCCCACTGACAGATAATGACAGATGACATTGCCTTGCTAAGCAACTCGGGGGATGAACTGCAAATAATGATTGATGACCTAGACAGAAAAAGTAGAAAGGTAGGCTTGAAAATCAATATGCAGAAGACTAAGATAATGTTCAACAGCCTCGGGAAGGAACAGCAGTTTACATTAGGTAGCGAAATACTGGAAGTAGTAGGCGAATATGTCTACTTAGGACAGGTAGTAACCGCAGATCCGGACCATGAAAAGGAAATAACAAGAAGAATAAGATTGGGATGGAGCGCATTTGGCAAGCACTCGCAGATTATGACTAGCAGCTTACCGGTATCGCTCAAGAGGAAAGTATACAACAGTTGCATCTTGCCTGTACTCACCTATGGGGCTGAAACGTGGAGGCTAACCAAGAGAGTTCTACATAAGTTGAGGACAACCCAGAGGGCTATGGAACGAAAAATGGTAGGGGTAACATTAAGAGATAGAAAGCGTGCAGAGTGGGTCAGAGAAATAACTCAAGTTACCGACATTCTAGTGGAAATTAAGAAGAAGAAATGGACATGGGCAGGACATGTAGTGCGAAGAGAGGATAACCGATGGTCGCTGAGGGTAACAAACTGGATTCCAAGGGAAGGAAAGCGTAGCAGGGGGCGACAGAAAGTTAGGTGGGCGGATGAGATTAAGAAGTTCGCAGGGGTCAAGTGGATGCAGCTAGCACAGAACCGGGTTAAGTGGAGAAATATGGGAGAGGCCTTCGCCCTGCAGTGGGTATAATCAGGCTGATGATGATGATGATGATGATGATGACAGATAATGAACGGTCGATTACGTCTGCATGTTTGACGTGTAAAGCACCTTGCTCTCACCTTTTTTTTTTTTTTTTTTCACATTTTCATGTGAGAATTGAATAAAGTCAGCCCTGAGAAAGCAATCCCGAGTGCGTGCGCCAAGATGGGTGATTAAAAAAAATTACGAAAAAATGACACTGTAAACAGTGTTTCACAGTCTTTGGCCAGAGAGTGAGGTGCCGAGAATTCAGGGCATCTTGGTCCCCGCTATAAACACACGCATGCAAGAAGCATGGTGGAATTGGTCAACCTCGTTGGTCAACCTCATTGGTTTTGAAGTGGATAAAAACATATTTCAGTACATTGAACATTATTAGACTAATTTATATCAGCCAGTAAAGCTAAGTCTTAAATCAACTACTTTATGACCACATTTGTTCAGATACTGCATATTCAATAAAAAAGAAAGGAAATTCATTGTACAGACAGAGAAAACAAAGTTACGTTTTAAGGATAGAACATTCAGGAGATTTTAACTAGGCAACACACAGGTGACATACAGTTCAACCCTATTCACACACTTCAATTTGTATTTTAATCACAAAGGACATCTACTGAAGTAAGGCTGTATACAAGCCGAAATATGAATGGGACCCTTTATTCTTGGGTGAAACAAGATGCAACCCGAGTCTTCCGCCCAAAAGGATTTCTTAAAAGACAGGTTACACAGATTTTTACCCAAAAATGTGCATTCTAGACAATCCATTTTTAGTTCCCACAGCTGAAGAATATTTTTCAGACAACTGGCGATTTTACACCTCTTTTAATACTTTTGATTCAGGACAGTGATTAATTTAAACATAAATTTGAAAAGTATGTTTGAAAAGTATGTTTCAGCAGCAAGACTAGAACAGTGGCACTTGACAGACATCTTATGGGCATTTTTACATCTCTTTTAATACTTTTGATTCAGGACAGTAATTAATTTAAACATAAATTTGAAAAGTATGTTTGAATAGTATGTTTCAGCAGCAAGACTAGAACAGTGGCACTTGACAGACATCTTATGGGCATCCCTGTAACAGTTTAGTCCAGATTATTGAACTGCTGATCAAAGGCATCTGTACATTTAGAATTCATTTGTGAGCTTGAATGAATGTTCTTACAACGTACAAAAAAAGGCAGGTAGGCCTTCGAAAGTCAGGGCAGGGAAGTGCTACCGAGGTGATTAGCGATGTCTGCAATGAAATGATTGCAGCAGATGAAAAAACATTAATTTGGTAAACCTTTTCTTACTTCAACCTGGCTCCAAATTGTTTGTGACATAATGAGGAGGAGAAGATAAGGCATTCTGTTACCCGCACAAAATCAAGTGCCTACAGAGTATTGTCATTTGCCCCAAATGACTCCAAACAACCCGAATTATAGAATATTTCCTGAACACCCCAATTTTCATCCAAATCTCATCCCAAAAATATTGCACTTTTTTTTCACCTCCCCAATTCTGGAGAAAATGACACCCCAAATGAAAGGCCCTACATATACACAAGCTTTGACTTTCTTATTCCAGACACAAAGCAGGGCCTCAAAAATAAGCGAAGTCAATTCCATACAAATTTTGTTTCGAGTAAAAAGCAATTAGAGGGCTTTGTTTTGTTTTTTTCCCAAGAGAAAATAGATTTATAGCTACCAAATACTATGTTAAAATGGGGATGTTTTTTTTTTCTATCACTGAATCAAACCTGCGATAAACCAAAAAGGATTTAGAGATGAAGTCAATGGTGGTGTAGCTTATGTGCAGAGATCCACATGCAAAAAAGAGTCCAAGTCATTGAGCCCTGCTTTCGGAAACAGACGGTGTTAGCAATACCTGCACTTTTTATTTCATTGTACATCTTTTACATCCTACAAAAGCTCCCTTTCAGAACAAGTGACGTCGTCATCCTTAGAATGCAGTAGCTTCCATTGTGTTCTCCGGGTTCCTTTACCAACACATGTTAAATACTACAAAAAAGAATGTAAGAACGTACTGGCGGACATGAACGAAAAGCAAAGAGGAAAAGAGGATACCAGTAATGTGATTTGAAGAAGAAAAAAAGTTGTGTTTGGAAATTAAATATGAGCTGGGTATGTTACCACTTCCATGAAGTGGTCTTTGAGCCATCAAAGTTAAAATCAATTGTGCTAGTATTAAGTCTAAGATATTTTCGTTCTGCTGTCCTCGTTTCAGTTGTATTGCTGTGCTTCCATTTGCTGACAGTGCCCGGTGCTGTCCTGACTAATGCTCCATGCATTTGAAACTGGACTATACTTATCGCTCAGCGATGCTACTCATTCAAAGGCAACAATAGTAAAGATAGCCCACCCGTAAACTCTGAGCCTAGCAGAAGAAATGAGTAACGTCGTACAGCTAAATAATGGGATAATTTTATACAAGTAAAGGATAGGCTAAAGCTGCCGCTATAGGTCAACAACAGATTCTCGCTATGAGTGCCTCCAGGCTTCTGACTAGTGTGCGCAATGTACTTAACATTAACACTACTGGTCAAAACAAAATGCATAGAACTCCAGAGATTTACGGAGACCATCTAGGTTATCCAGACCTATACGCCTTATTAAGGATATTCAATAGCTGTACTACAGCAAATGTAAAGCTGTCCTGAGAGCTCAGTCATTTGACTTGGTCTAACTAGCAGTGCCCAGCAAGCTGTAAAGGGTTAAAGAAAAAACTTAAACTAGCGCTTTATGGCATTACAGTACTCAATTTGAATGTTTCGTTTTCCCCTGGAAGCAACAAGCGATGGTACTGGTCATTTGACAACAGATATGACATTTGGTTGTTTCTAATCCAGTCACCCAAATTACACTGCTTCTCACAGTAACATGCAGATTTCTTCATATATTTAAAAATAGTAATCTCTGTTTATGCCAGGAAATTTCTCTTGCATCTGCCTTCTCTCTTTTCACTCAAACCTGGCACTGAGTTTTTGTCATAAAATATTTTTATCTGTAAATATATGAATTGCTAGCCAATGCACAGGTGCATTTATAACTCAAATTCGGAGAATTATAACCAAATCAATGACATGGAAATAATAAAAAAATGTGGCACACACAGAACCTGTCACTTTTCACAGCTTATGCATAAAATGCAGGGCACAAACAATTAACGCAGTGTTACAGTGCTGTACATTCAGCTCATACATGCAGACATATATCCAAGAGATGAAAATCCCTACGTGCTTCAGGATGTGCAGACGGCTAAACTAGGCAAGCCATTCTTGAAAATGACTAAAGGTGTCGTCCCTGATACAGCACATAACATGAAAATATGTCAGACAAATCCCGACCATGTGCCATAAATCTGGAGACAGACCACACACATTCACTGCCAGACTCTTTCACTAAAGTAAGGTGGATGGTAGATATGCTTATAAATAAATCTACACCCCTCAATCTGTGCTTGCCGCGCTAGGCTGGCAAGTACGATCTATTCATCCCGATATTTTCCCCTCGCGCTAAATTCATGCATTCAGGCACAGAACTCACAGGTGCATCGTGGCGGACATCACTTAACCTCAGGAAAACGTCACTGATCGTTCGCTCATCCCGATCAACGTCTCCGTTCACCTCCATGACAACACGCTAACAGACACGCGACTGCACGGCGTCGACGGGTGCGAGTCCGCGCTGCTCCGCCGCCTTTACTGCCGCCGGCTGTTACGTACAGAATGCGTCACGTGGTGTCAGAGCCCACAATCTGTCTCCATGCCGCTCGCCCTCGCCACCGTTAGAGGCTGGAACCACTGGAACTGGCACGGGGTGGTGGTGGGAGAGAGTCCGCGCGGTTTCTTCTTAGACCGAGCGCTCCTCGAATGCGATGCTTTTCTTTGTGTGTTACGCGATATCAGGCGTACGACTACGGGCTTGTGACTCACAGGTCTCTCTGCTTCGTGCGAAGCGCCTGACAACTCGTCTAGCCCGCGCACAAAACAACAAATAATCGCTTTCGCCGGGTCTCGATCGCAGTGGTGTTACAGCTCGCGAGAAGTTAGCAGTTGCCACAAGCGCTGACAGCCGAACAGACCTGGAGGCTTTCTCGAAACGTTGGGTTTCGGCAGGAGTTTGACGTATGGTCAAGGTAAACCATCTTAATTACCACATATGGAAGGCGGAAGGTAAAGTGATACCCAAAAGCTTCCTCGAAAGGTTTGAGCGCCGACTCACCATTGTCCCGATCATAAATTTATGTCGGACAGCTGGGTATGCCCGACAGACCACTTGGTTATGATATGACAGCAGCACTCAGCCTTGGGTATTTTCCAGCAAAGAGCGAGCGTGCACAAGATAGCGCACGCCGCGACGGAACTTTTCCATGGCATCGATCCCCTTCGCTCGTAGTACCTCTGCACCACTTGCCACATCCAGCAGCGAAATGAGCAGCAGCTCAGCAAATGTGTGCCGCTGCAGAGATACGAAAAGTTTGTCGAGCCCTGACTCCCTTTAATAAAGTCTCGTAAGTACTGGGAAACGAATGGCTAAATACTGCTAAGTTGAAGCTTGCTTTGAAGGTTGACCCAGAACTCTTCGTTGTAGTACTTTTTACAAACTGGCTACGGGCAGACGGTAATTGCGGAGCTAACATGAAGCGAACATGACGCGTCATGTGTTTTCGGCGCTGTTGCAACACAAGTGCAATATGCCAGGTATGTTTTTCACTACCAAGCGCTCGTTCATAAGTTCGTCTTCAAAGGTTGATTGGCATTTCAATATAGATATATAATGAACACAGCGTCAACCAGGGTTCTGTTTTAGCTGCCCTCTTAACAAATCTATGACGCGCGACAGAGAAAGTATGGAAAGCTGTGAGGTGCTGCCGACCTTGTACTCACGTCATAAATTTCTTCCTCCGAATCATCTTTAGCTTCCACCAACTCAGAGTAAAGCATTTAAACGTGATGGATTAGCGATCTTGATATCAACAGGCTACAAGGTATGAAACAAGGATAATAAACAAATCAACGTTGCCGCGAAAACAAAAAAGCTTGCACGAGAAGCGGGGGGTCAAAAAAAACACGGTACCAAATTTCGTTAAAAAAAAAAAAAAAAGGAAACCGGAAGTTGTGCCTTGTGGTTGCCAGGATTCAATACTGATCGCGCTAAAAAAATTCAAAGCGGTACTCGTGTCAAGTTGAGTATCAACTTTAGTGTCAAGCGAATCATAGTGTGTTCACTCTGCACTGGCGCGCACTGCGGTTATGGTTACTGCGGTTATGCTAGCAATAAACTGTCGCATAGCGACAGCAGCAGTATCTGAAGGAGCTGCGGACTTTAGACATATATGTGTGTGAACGACCATTTGCATTGACCTTGCCATCTGTACTAAGACAACTAAGATTCTTATCATTATATATATATATATATCACGATCACGGCCGGTGTCGAGGGAGAGCGCGCTTCTCTTCTTTTACGTCCTCTCTAATGGGGTCTGTTTCCACCGCCCGCCGCGCCTCGGTGGGGTCGCCCCAGCCCCATCTGCTGCTTCTCCCCTACAGCCGTTCACGCGCAAGGGAAACACGCGCTCGCTTTTAGCTCCGCCCGCGTAAGTTGCAACCAGCAGGTACTGACATTTCGCCCCTTGTGGTTTATATAAAGGCCGTAATCAACATCGAACATTTATTGTGTACGAGGAATAATATACAGTCAACAATCCGCTCACGCGCGCGCGTGCCTTCGTCAGTGCGGCCGTGCACGGTCGAATGAAGCTTCGGGCACACTTCAACATTTTTTGTCCCTAAGTTTTGCACCAAAAAAATTTACCAGGCTATGCAATGTGCCTTTGAATGTTGTAAGCAGGTGTAGAGCGACCTGACGTGAGTGCATGGTGAACTGTTGGGTCGAGATTCTGTCAACTGCTACCGTTTTCGTTTAGATCAAAAGAGGCACCGACAAAAATTCATGGCGCGTCTCCGATTCAGAGTAAAGAACAAAAATTTACTCATATAGTTAAAATTTCACTTGTCTAGTGGAGTGGGCTATTCTAGCTTCGTTCAAAACAAATGTTGAATGACAGAAGATGCATATGTAGTCTCGCGACTACTTTTAATCAAGGAAATGGGCATAAAACAGTTAAGCAGAATTGAAAAGAGCGGCAAACAGTAAAAAAATTGTCCTTCAAAGTTACGAATTGCTCTATATATTCATCAATTCATCAAAATGCGACCTGCGACTAGAAAATTCAGTCTCAAAATCTTCCTGCACGGAAGGAGCTGGCCTCTCGTTCTTCTCTGTCACTTTCCTGGTATAATTAATTGAGAAGAAGAGTTTTGATAAAATTTTCAAATATCAAAGAAGCGGGCCTAATAACATGGCTGTTGTAAATTCCTTTCGGGCAACTCAGTGTTGAGTTGCCCGTGTTGAACTCAGTTGCCCGTGGGCAACTGAGTGTTGAACTCAGCCTTTTCAAAAAAAAAAACAAAAAACCTTGTCCAATATAGGGCAACAAACTCTGGTTTCGGATAATACAGTCCACTAGAATATTGGCCTCGTAGAAGAGTGTACTAGTGTCCCCAAAACAAAACGGAGCAGGCATATGACCAAAATTTCATGTCGTGGCGAGCCCTGCAAGCAGCGCATGTGTATAGCTTGGATGCGTGTGGCTCGCCTGGATGTTCAGCTTAACACATTTAATGTTTGCCTTATTAGCAGCCGGGACGAAAGAAACCGCTTTTTCTCCAAACTCGCGCTCCGCTTTATTTTGTGGGCACTAGTACTATATATGGGGCTGCTTCTTTCGCTAGTTTCAAGAAGAATAGCGCAATCGTCACACCCGAATTTGATTAACTTACCAATGTATTCAGCGGCGTAAGGTAAACCGTAATATGTGACAGTGGGAAATGGGATGGCAGGAGATGCCATCACTTCTTTCAGTTCCTCGGGTACTGATTGCGGCACAGCAGAAATGATTTTTTTTTTTTTTGGCATCGACACAAGGTGTCTTGATTTTGCTCTCAGATGAAACGTCCGTCTTGACAATGTAGTCAAGTGCCGCTAACTGTTATGGCCCTCGCATCTAGCATGTCGTTCTCTTCCGCAAATTAGCCTCACTTTCCCGAAGAGAGCCTCAATGGGTCGCTATATAGGGCTTGAAATGTGTCTTCAGTGAGAGTGTCCTTCTTTAACACCTTACAAGTTTCTTGCATACTTTCGATATAGCAGGTGACCTCATTTGTAAGTCACTGCAATCACTTTCATCATTTGTAGGCCTCTTTTTACCACTTCCAGCACAAATGGTGTCATCAATATCAAACTATTTTTTATTGTTTTCATAATAAGCTGAATATCATGTAAAAATTTCAGTAAAACAACGTTTATTTGCAAAATAAAAAAAAAATTGTTTATAAAACAACATATTGGCTAATATATCAATTGTAATAACATTTAAAACTCAACCCTACAACGTTCACTTTGTTATACTAATACTTTACATCATGCAAGCATTTTGCAATTTACATTACATTTTTATGAAATTATTTACATCTTCGGTGCTATGCATGGATGGTTCCGCATCTAGCACTGAAAGACGGATTTGCTGTTGCAGACGAGTTGCTGGCATGTTAGCCTTGAAGAAGCTTCTATGTGATGACTGCTCATTCAGTTTTTTTTTTTTTAATTTCTATTCTTGTACAGGCTTGGGAAAAATTCGGACTAAAGTGCACAAAAGTAGCTACCATGCCGCAATGTATGCCATATGCTTGTCGAACGTTTGCTGAGCGACAGTGTAAATATAATAATGACTCCGTTCACGTGTGTAGTAGATGACTACATGCCACTGCAGCATCTACCTTCTGTGTCCTTTCATTTAGGGGCTGTACTCACTACGAAACCCGAAAGCGGCAGTGCGAAACCAAGCAAAAGCCACCCGCCGCCGCTGAAACAGACGCGGAGGGAACAGTTAGGAACAGTGAGCAGGTCGCGCCCCTTGCGGCGGCGGAGAGAGTAACTCAAGAAGAAACGTTCCCATTGCTCCCGCGGCGATTGAGAAGGCCGTAAGAAAGAGCGCACGCTCTCCCTCGAGACCGGCCGTATATATATATATATATATATATATATATATATATATATATATATATATATATGTATATATTGTAGAGGAATCGGACAGCGATCTTAGTTTCGGTGCCTGGGCGCAGCCATCTTAGTTTGATGATGGTGGTGGTGGTGGTAGTGGTTGATTTTTTTTTTTAAATAATCAAAAAGAAGGAAAAGAGTATTGCCGGCCGCGGCAACTGCTATCTAAAAAACTGAAGCACTTGAGCTGCGGCCGGCGGGAAGGAAAAGGGGATAGGGAGAGGATAGCGAGGGGAAGTAGAGAGGAGAGCGATAGGAAGAAAGGACAGGGGGAGCTTTGTACACCGTATGAGCCAAACTGGTAAAGTCCGCTCCGGCTCCTCTTGACGCCATCTTGGGCTGTGCAGTGCGGGTTGATGCGGTGCGGCAGTGTAAAAGTGCTTTTCGCGGTGCTCGTGAAAGCTATCCAACACCGTTGTCTATTATGTGTTTTGTCTGAGCACGATAGCAATCCGTATACCATCCGTTTGGCATGGCGACCGCTGTTGAAAAAAGCACTAGCGGTCGGGGCGACTGCGAAGGACTGCACTCCTCTTCTTAAGCCGAACACGTCAAAGTTAACTGTGAGGAGGAGAGTTCGGGGAACGAAAATCAGGCGTTATTTTTCAACTTTATAGCAAGGGAGCGATCGGGCTTTTCGTGAAAACATTCCGAAGTTCGGGTAGCTGACATTATTACTTTCAATACTTTTTTCAATCGAAGGGTATAGCAATTAAAGCTATGTTTCTGGCTGGTAAGCGGGGAACAATAGGAGTTCTCAAGAAAATATTCCAGAAATGCGTGTTTCTATGGTAATGAATAATTATGTGCCTGGATTTGGTACATGAAACGTTTTATTCACACAACCTGGTCATCGAATGTTAAACAGCCTTGTTTTAGCCTTGTTAACATTATCCCTTACATGCGTAGCATTTTATTTTCCATACGAAACACGTCCGGTCTCTGGAGGTATCTCAGTTGAGAGAGAGAGAGAGAAAATTTTATTGTCCACTGGTGTGGGCCGCGCCCCGTACGGCTTCACTGGTATAGATGTCTGACAGTCCGTGCCGCTGCAGCACATCCGCGGCCCACGTGGTACGTGGTAGCGGTCTTCTGCCGGTGTAGGTCCGCCGCGCGTAGTGAGATCTCCCATTCCTCCTAGGTGGAGAGCTGCGAGCCGGGCGGGGGAGGATCAGGCAGGCACTCCGTGAGGAATTCGTTAGGGTAGGGGTGGGGTGGGCTAGCTGGAGGACGTTCTTTCAAATAGGTACTACAATGTCAACGCCGCATTGACTAGCCGGGTGTAGTGCACAGCTAGTCCAGTGCGGCTCGCTCCGAGCAATTAGTTTGTTCCGAATTTGCAGGGTCGCAGCGGAGCACCAGAGCAAGATGACTAGCATGGCAGGCTTCTCATTCTGAACAGCCCGTGCCGTACTTGCGCTCCGAGCACGCGCTGTGCATCTTTATTTTCCTCTAACACTGGCATGGTAACGCTGATCTCAGCGCCTCCGCTTCATAGCGTCGGCGGGCTCTGTAAGTTTAAACTCCTCACGAAGCAAGTCTGCAGCGTTGGTCTTGGAAATCAAGAACGGCCGTTAGTCATTAACCGACTGACTCC
The DNA here is from genome assembly GCF_055883805.1 of Amblyomma maculatum. NCBI lineage: Eukaryota > Metazoa > Arthropoda > Arachnida > Ixodida > Ixodidae > Amblyomma > Amblyomma maculatum. Next base: position 206,578,555 of record NC_139347.1, on the reverse strand, counting down.
TCTCTTCTGGAATAGATGCAGCACGGCTCCCAATCAAGAGTGGCTTCGCGCGCGCGCGCGCGCGTGTGTGTGTGTGTGTGTGTGTGTGTGTGTGTGTGTGTGTGTGTGTGTGTGTGTGTGTGTGTGTGTGTGTGTGTGCGTGTGTGTGTGTGTGTGTGTGTGTTTGCGCGCGTGCTTGCGTGCTTGCGAGGGGGTCAGTTAAGGGAAGGAAGCGGTCCCATTTTAATCCTTTAATTTTTGGACTTCCTGGACTTTTTCCCCTGTCCTTGCTATATTTAGAATAATTCATGATATTTCTACGCGAACTCTCGACGCTTCATCTCATTTATTTGACCTGTTATGGTGTTCAGTGCCACAGAGGTATATACAGTATGTATGAAATTGCGTAAGAAACAGGACGTGCGCATATTCTGTTAAAATAAGTTCAAGAAATACATGGTCCAAAAGGAACAGCCCCGCCATTTTCCCCGCCTCCCCAAAGACGGATGGCTAAATCAAGCCACTGAGGGCCGGACGAGCTGGTACGGGGTTCATTCGGCCTAGCTGGTATACGGGGTTCATTCTCAGAAAACATAAGATTTATGGCGATTCCGTAAATTCACGGAATGGCAGCTGCAACCCCCTTCGATCCTTGACTGTGCCATTCATTACCTCGACAAATCTAGATTAAAACGGTATTATAGTCTTGCATTATATAAGCCTGCTTGATTGACATTTAGATTAATTTTATTGCCATGCATCGATGAAAGCGATGGGTTTCGATATCATGGCTCAGCTGTGCCCCAAAACGATGTTCATACTAGCTCGAGAGTACCTATAAATAACAGCGTCAATTTCGCTGACTTAAAAGTAGGCAACCGTTCAAACCGAAAATAAACTGTGATTCTTAGGTGGTGCAGTTTGCGTTTACTGACTGCGATACGTGGGTTGCGACAAAAACGCCCCCCTCCACCCCGCCCAGAAAAAAAAAAAGCGGTCCCGGAGTACGTCCCCGGGAAAAATGGCCCTGGAAAAAACGTCCGCAGAAGAAAAGTCTACATTTATGAACTAAGAAAAAAATGTCCCCAAACGAGTGCCATCAAACGTATTGTATACCGTTAAGATTCGCCTCTTCTGACGTCTGGTTAATCAGTGAAGAATTGATTTTAACATCACCGGCTTTTACTGATTTTACTTTGCATCTACTTAGGTTTCAGCTTGAACCTATTTTGTATTTTATTTCGCCGTTGTTTTTTTTTTTAATTTCGACGTTCTATACAACACGCAGATTACGTTTCCCCGGGGTGTACGTGTTGCAATATTGTATGGTACAGCGCGTCTATCCACCAGATTTCAAGTGGCCAGACGACGAAACGTCATACTGATGCGAGGTGTCATAAAACAAAAATAAGGAATGTAGCGCAAAATGATTTGCAGATTACAAGGACCTTTCTGGGTCTTTATGTGCTCCTACGATGTGCTTCTACGACGCCACTGGTCGAGGAGGTGGTGAAGGGTGGCTGTTCCTGGCCCTACGGGGCTGGGACAGTAGGTCAACGCCGCTTGCGGCGGGGGCTAGCCAGCCACCAATTTTTATCTGTTGTAGGCCGTCATTGCACCCGCCACCACTTAGGTGGTGGACGACGGCTGTAGCGGCGTGCGTCTTTCTCTCCCTCTTCTTTTTCTTTCTTCTCCATACTTTCTCTCTTCTGTCCGCACGAGGCAGCGGAGGTAGCTCAGCTACAGAGCCAGTAGCAGGCCTGTGCATTTTCTTTTCATTCTCCCTACAGCCACAACAACAATAACTGGTCGAAGTGTTTTGTAGTATGTTTCATGATAGTGTTACGGGGTAGTTCAGCTTGGAGCAGAGGGCGGACACGGAAGACAAGGCTTTCAAACAAAAGACGTTTTCTGCAGGCACCAGCCGACTCTATTGAACGTCGTCTTCTCTAAGCTCACGTACGAGAGTCTTCTTCTTCTTTCCTTATGCGCGTGCACCGCCTAATGTGACAATATGATCTGGGCTGCACTGTCGTGGTATGATCTGGTATTTCCATAGCGGCCCCGTCGACACCGCCCTCATTTTCACTTTTTTTTTTAATGGGATAAATGGTGTACTGATCACCGCCTTTGGTCGCTCGAACGCTGCGAACAGTGCTTCAGGGGGCCACGGTGAACGACCGTTAAGGGCTGAGCTCAGTCGCTACCGGAACTATGGCAAGAATTCTACACTGTCGCTATCGAAAGGGTTAACGTAAATAATCAGAACATCTGAGAGGTTCTTCCAGTGATCTCTCCCGCAGTGGGTGATTCTCGTAAACTACCAGTGTGACTAGTCCATTGTACGTTGGTAATATTTCCCAGCTTATGAGACTTATGTTACTGGGGGCTTAAAAAGGCGGGGAAAAGTTACAAGACAGTTTGTTTTCTTTTTTGCGAATTGATTCCCAAAATAATTCATTCTTACGGCAAATTTTTGGCTTGGGGACGTTTTTTTTCTTCTAAAGGCCGCTTTCTCAGTGGCCTTTTATTCCGCGTACATTATCTTACGGGGACATTTTTTCCGGGGACGTTCTTACATACTCCCTGATACGTCGATGATATGCATTGACACAAATTGTAATCTCCACAGAAACAAAAAATTCGTTGGCGCAGTCTACGCTACTGTAAACGCGGAGAAGCGCGCACAAACACTGCATGCTGTTCACAACGAGAATAGACAGCGTACACAGAAACTGCGCTAAGATAACAGGTCACAATAGCGGTGTATCCGATATTTGCCTTGGTCGTATCCGATATTTGCAGCTAATCATGCGTTCCCTATATTTCCTTTCACATTTTTCATCGAGCCATTTCGATTTAATACGATGAGCGCTACCTGCTGGCTTTAAGCGAACAAAATCAGAGATCAATGGTCGACATTAATTTTGCGGCCAATCTTGAGCTTTATACGTTGACAAGGAGTTATCCACCTACACGATCACGAAAAAGCTCAGCATTCAAAGAATTAAGCCTTGAAGAAGGTGTATGCTTTTTAATTAATTATCCGAGATGATCGGAACGTTCGTTTCAGTAAGCGGCACAAGTCATTAAAAGAAAACGTTTGTTTTCGGACTGATGTAGTGTAAAAATCCAGTCACATATTCCAAGAGGATCGGGAAAAAAAAAAACCAATGGGTCCAATTGAAAATTTTTCAATTGAAAATAATTGGTCACAAACCAGTTGTGTTTTTGCCACCCATTGCGCCTGATCATTTGATATGAATTGGTGCTTCCAGGTGGAAATAAATGGTCACCAATCACGATCAAATGGTTCCCCAACTGAACTCAAATGGTATACCTATTGACCACAAATGGTTTCAACTAAGGTAGCAGAAAAGAAAAAAGAACAGAAATTAAATTTCGATCATCTCTGGAGGAGTGCGGGTGTGCGAAGATTTATACAAGTGGACTGAAATTATAAGAATAGCAAGTTCTTACCGAAATCAAAAGTGACAAGGACATGTCACACACACGGAACTACACAAATTGGAGGTATACCTACAAGGCACTTGAACAGGCGTATATACTCCATTCGTTAGACAGTCCTGCTGAGGCCAGTGACACTTCTTCATTATTCAGAGTTATCTTGTTAAATTATGCCCGCATTGACGGTCGACATGATAAAATCAATTAGGAAGATTAAGTGGCAAATGACTATTTATAAGAACTTCGATTTCCCACTGTTATCATATATATATATATATATATATATATATATATATATATATATATATATATATATATATATATATATATATATATATATATATATATATATATATATATATATATATATATGTATATATATATATATATATATATATATATATATATATATATATATATATATATATATATATATATATATATATATATATATATATATATATTCATCATTCTCAGCCTGACTATACCCACCGCAGGGCGAAGGCCTCTCCCATATTCCTCCAATTAACCCGGTCCTGTGCTAGCTTCATTCACTTGACCCCTGCGAACTTCTTATCCTAATCCGCCCACCTAACTTTCTGCCGCCCCCTGCTACGCTTTCTACCCTTGGAATCCAGTTTGTTACCCTAAGCGAGCACCGGTTATCCTCTCTTCGCACTACATGTCCTGCCCGTGCCCATTTCTTCTTGATTTCCACTAGAATGTCAGTAACTTGAGTTATTTCTCTCACCCACTCTGCATGTTTCCTATCCCTTAACGTCATTCCTACCATTTTTCTTTTCACAGCCCTCTGCGTTGTCGTCAAATTAAGTAGAACCCTCTTGGTTAGCCTGCACATTTCAGCCCCATAGGTAAGTAAAGGTAAGATGCAACTGTTGTATACTTTCCTCTTGAGGGATACCGGTAAGCTGCTATCATTATTCTGGAGTGCTTGCTAAATGCGCTCCATCCCAGTCTTATTCTCCTTGTAATTTCCCTTTCATGGTCCGGATCTGCGGTTGCTACCTGTCCTAAGTAGACATATTCGCCTACTACTTCCAGTGCTTCGCTACCTAGCATAAACTGCTGCTCCTTTCCTAGGGTATTGAAGATTACCTTAATCTTCTGCTTATTTTCAAGCCCACCTTTCTACTTTTCCTGTCTCGGTCATCAATCATAATTTGCAATTCATCCCCCGAGTTGCTTAGCAAGGCAATGTCATCAGCAAATCGCAGATTACTGAGGTATTCTCCATATACCCTCATCCCTAACTGCTCCCATTCCAAGTCTCTGAATACTTCCTCTAAGCAAGCTGTGAATAGTACTGGAGAGATTGTGTCTCCTTGCCTAACTCCTTTCTTTATGGGAATTTTGTTACTTTCTTTATGCAGAACTATGTTTGCTGTGCAGCCACTATATTTATCTTCCAGCACTTTCACGTACGGCTAGTCTACACCCTCATTTCGCAATGCCTGCATGACCGCCGAAGTTTCTACTGAGTCGAATGCTTTTTAGTAATCAATGAATGCAATGCATAAGGGATGGTTATATTCCGAGCACTTTTCTATCACCTGGTTGATGGTATGGATATTGTTACGAAGAAGAAGATAATTAGTGGCGCGAGATGAGGAGCCCTCGCGCTAGGCCAACCATTAAATCATCTTTCACCCTATCGCCATGTTGTGCTGTCCTCTTCGTTTATCACCACGTAACATTTTTGGTGGAGGTGCGGCGTACGTCATCCCCATCCTCGCCTTGGAGCATCGACGCCACCTGTGAGCCGGGACCATCGACCGAGGGCCCAGGGACATCGCCGAGCAGCTTCACCCCAACCCTTCCAGCCCAGACCCGACCAACTACCACCGTCCATCCCCCAGTCCGGACCTGAAGACAAGGAGAACAGACAGACCAACCTGAACCGAGACGAAGGACCCGAAAGCCCCTTATGACCCGAAGGAACCGATGGACACAAACACGCAACCCCCGCCAAAGCCGCCCGACGTGACCTCGAGCCATCGGTCCCATGGACTCTGGTGACGGATGATTGAACAGCTCCAGGGGAGGCGGATCACCCACGCATCATACATCGTGGTGGCAAGGAAGTCATTCACTCCTGTCTTTCCTTGAGCATCCTCACCGTCACGTCACCATCAACTTCAAGCGAACCGATCAGTACGATCGCTCGGTGGCCCCGGGAAGCGTTACGAAGAAAAAGATAGGCAGTGGCGCGAGAGGAGCCCTTGCGCTAGGCCAACTTTGATAGCAGAGTATCCTTTCCGAAAACCTGCTTGATGTTTTGCTTGGTTGCAGTCTAAAGGTGTCCTGATTCTATTAACGATTACTTTGGTAATCGTATAAGGTGTAAGGTGTTTTCCTTATACGTAACAAAGAGTAAGTTGATTGGTCTGTAAATTTTCAAGTCCTTAGCGTCCCCTTTCTTATGTATTAAGATAATGTTTGCGTTCTTCCATTGTTCCGGTACCGTCGATGACACCTGGCACTGCGTATACAGTGTTGCCAGTTTTTTTAGAACGATATCCCCGGCCGTCTTTCAACAAATCTATAGTTACCTGATTCTCTCTTGCTGCTTTCCCCCTTTTCATAGTTTCTAATGCTTTCCTAACTTCTAATGCTTTCCTAGCGTCTTGTTGCTTTACCGTAATGAATGCGAACTCTCGGTTTAAGATAACGAGGAACATGTCTCAACGGTACCGGTTTCGTGTTTATGTGCCTGTATGCACTGCTCCAAAAATATTTTAGTACTACAATTTGTTTAATAAGATTGTCAAAAGAAGGCAAACCGGCCTTTCTAAAGACATTGCTGGGGAAATTCTCCTGTGGCATGTAGGGGACGCTTGTAGCGATGTTTTTCAATATCCTATTAACTCAATGTGAAAGAGCAGTTAAAAAAACAACAGATACCGTATCTTTAAACACTCCCGGAGCATGGGCGATTAGTTTTCTGATAGAAAAAGGCACCATGGTTTTCAAATTAAACAACAAACATTCAACACATGTAAGTTTCTTACAAATGTGGGTCAGCTGAGCATTCCACCCCGCCGGGGTGGCGCACTGGTTACGGCGCTCGACTAATGTTCCCAAGGAAGCGGGATCGAATCCCGGCCTCGGCGGCCGCTTTTCGGTGGAGGCGAAAAGCAAGGCGCCCGTGTGCTGTGCGATGTCAGTGTACGTTAAAGAACCCCAGGTGGTCGAAATTTTCGGAGTCCTCCACTACGGCGTCTCTCATAGCCTGAGTCGCTTTGGGACGTTAAACCCAACTAACCAAACCAAACCATCAACTGAGCATTCCATGTCAGATCACTGTATAAGGGTACACCAAGATACGTAACCAACGGGACGCTAGCTATAGGTTGACAAGAACACAGAAAGCAATATGAGGGGTGTAAATATATAGAACCTACATTTGGTACATCTTTGTGCGGGTTACGAAAACAGACAAGTCGGAATTTAGTGCTATTTATTTGTATTAAGTTAAATCAATCACTAAATTTAATAGCGAATCCTGAAGGTTAGCCAGGGCACAGGAAAACTCAGGATTGCCTGATACTAGTAAAGTGTCATCGGCGTAAAGGAATATAGTGAATGCTTTCACGTGGTCACATATATCATTCACATATAACCGCACAACAAACTTACCGCGTCACTGTAGATAGGCCCAAACCAAAATATGCCGGCCCGTCGTGAAAACCATTGCTACGCGCCTGGATGCAAGACTGGCTATGTGCATACTAAAGGTGGCCCAAAAATAGCCCTGTTCGACGTTCCCAAAGATGACGCTCTAAGGAAGCAATGAGAGATCGACCTCCGTCACTCGGACAAGCGGCTGGATGAGAGCTGTGTAGCTGTGCCGTTTGTGAGCTTCATTTCGAACCTCGTTTCGTTCTACGGGACTATGTTCATATTGTGAACGGGGAAGAAGTCCGCATCCCTCGTGGGAAGCCAGCATTATCCCCCGATGCCGCACCGACGCTATTGCCGAATCTGCCGGCCTATCTTTCAAAAAAGATGCCGAAAGAAAGACAACAAAGAAAGAGGAAACCCACTGGTGTTGTAACTCATGGGCCCTCGAAAACAAAAAGTCTGCCCGATATACCCGTAACAACAGAAGAGTAGGTATCGGCCCCAAACGAACAGATTCTGAAAGTATTCTTGATATTTTGGAAGTGGTTAGAAATAGCCTGCATAAAGAAGTTGGTTGCCCCGTTCACGCAGAAGGCCGATCTGAAGAAGTAATAAGGTTTTATTTAGTCACCAAACTGCACTTCCATATCTGAAAGGGGTTAATTCAAAAAAGGCAGAAAAACGAGAACGGGGAAACACCTGAAACTAAGCCATTGCTAACGCTACTGTGAAGTGCTGGAGCAAGTGAAGGAAATAAGCTGCAAAATGCGTGAACATAAATATATGCAGCGGTGACAAATCTGGTCATAGGTTTCATAAAGCAGTGACTTTATGTCTCTCCAAATAAGTATGCAGTAGCTGTTAATGCTGTTTGAAAACCTTGTGGTGCGCCTCCTGTTCTGCAAAAAACGCGAATTGTAAATAATGCATCTTCCCTTTTACTTTGTCAGAATTACATGCATTCATTCTACCTGTCATCTCCATGTCCCTTTTGTTTTTGTGTGCTGCAGCTTGGGTGTTTGTGAATAAACTATTAATGTTGCGGCCGACACTCCTTCATTCCTCGTTTATCCCTGGCATGAATCCCATGCTAATACTATTGACGTTAGGCATTAATGGAAAGACCCCCATCGCATCACAGTGGTGATGGGGGTGTATTGTGCGCTGTGTGTTGCTCCAAACACCGGGAGAACGAACGGTCGGCTCTTGCGTGTTTGTGTGTGCCGTGCGTCCCACGAAGCGTTAGAGGACTAAACATATTCCCGAAACCTGAGCAGCGAAGTGGCGATGGGTGCCGGAAAACCGACGCCGGGAGGACGGCAAGGAGGAAACATTTATGGGCTTCCGCAAAACGCACTGCCCGTGTCATCCGACCTGGCCGCTGCCCGCGGCTGGAAGCGAGTGCCTGCAACGGTCGCTGGCTTCTGGGAAGTGTTCGAATCTCCAAGTAGTTGGAAGCTTGGAACCACGCGAAGACAGCCGTGGAGCTGGTGAGTAAGACTCGAATGAAGAGAGCGGTCGAAGGGAGCACGGTGGACGCAGGGACGAGCAGAAGACAAGAGGAGAGACAAATGGAGTGCTCGTGCGGAGAGGAGGACGCACTCCGAGTGATACCAAATGCGCGCAATTTTGTAAATAAATTCATCATAATCTAAAAATGCCAAGTGTGGCCGAGCTTCGTCGGAAAATGCCAGAGGGGTGGAACAAGGGACCTGCCTGACTGCGTCCGTGTGCTGTGTGATGTTAGCGGACATTAAGAATCTTCCGATGGTCGAAGTAATTTCGAAGTCCTCTACTACGGCACCTCTTTCTCTTTTCACTCCACTTAATATTGTTACGTGGTGGCATTACAAGCGATGGAACACGGAGACAGAACAGAAACAGAACGACGTGATGACATGACGATGAAATATGCTTTAATGGCCAGCGGGCCTGGCGCGAGAGCTCCACCCCGCTCCACTGCCCGCTTCGTCATCTTCGTAGCATTACCCGGGGCCACCGAGCGATCGTCCCGATCGATTGCTAGAAATCTAATTCATGACGTGACGATGAACACAAACACAGGATTGGAACATGAAACGCTGGGCACCACAATGAATGCGAAGATAGAGACGAATGCTTGCACCGGAGGATCAAGTCCAATCTTCACCGTTTGCCGAAGGCCAAGGCTCATGGAGACGGCGAACGGCTTGGGCGGGGGTGCTGTTTTCGCTCGAGTGGCCGTGATGGTCGCTTCGTCGTAGGGTCAGTAGGGTCGGTAGGGTCGGCTTTGGGCTCGTCCTGGTCGTCGTGTGTTGTGGTCAGGGCAGGGGATGAGGCTGGGGACAGCGGCTGATCGGGTCTGAGCAAAAAGGGCTGGGGAAGAGCTGGGCGGCGATCTCCACGGGCTTTCGGTAGATGGATCTGGCGTACGGTTGGCTTCGACGGTGCAAGGCGAGGATGGGGATGAACCGCACCTCCAACCAAATGTTACGTGGTGGCATTACAAGCGATGGAACACGGAGACAGAACAGAAACAGAACGACGTGATGACATGACGATGAAATTTTGATACGGGACAGAAGGCTAGCACAGGAAACCCCAGCAGGTGATGAGCAAGTGTTCACAGCACAGCAGAGCAGAACACAGCAGGTTGTTGTTGTTGTTGTTTTCCTCTAATGTGATGGCACATACCCACACAGGAGGATCGGCCAAGAATTGGGGTGCAGAGATATTAGATTTTGAGATGTATAACTACATCGGAAAAAAATAAATGCTAGGGAATAGAAAAGGAAATGTAAATACGATAAACCAAAATATATAAGAGTAAATACTAACGCACGCAGTAGGAGAATAGTAAGATTTATATGTACAGATGAAAACTTCAAAGCATATTAGCCAGGTAGACGTTTTGTTTCTATTAAGAAGTTTTGAATGGCGTTGAAAACATACCTGTGGCTGTACCCAAGCATGGTGGCACCGAACGTTAATAAAATTTGGCTGCTCAAATTAAGACCCAGCTGTTGTAACGGCTTCTCTAAGTACCGCTTTCTCATCATGGTAAAACGGCGGCAAAATATCAAGAAATGGTCTATTGTTCCCGGTTCCCCGCAGAATGCGCAGACAGGAGAAAGCGCCAAACCAGACCTGTGCATATAGAAATTTAGGGGCGGAATACGACAGCGTAGTCTGGTTAGAGAGACCTCAGTCTGCCTTGATTGACATGATTTCCTATTCCAGGAATATTTGAGGTGCAGGTAGTCATCTGAGGATAAAATAGATTCAGAATGCGTGCTTAATAAGGCACGCCGCCGAAATCGTGCTGCTGTTATGTACGCTGTTGCCGGGAGGATAGGCAATACAGGGCCGTTCAGAGAATCTTTGGCTAGTCTGTCTGCAACCTCATTCGCTGTCACATTGCTGTGTCCTGGCACCCACATTATATGTATGAGGCTCAAATGTGAGGGGAGCAATGAAAGAAAGGTGTTTAAAATTGACGAGTCCATATTCGAAGAAAGCGACAAGCACAGAGAATAAGAGTCTGTAATTACAGCCACTGTTGAGTATGTTGGGTCTAGTTTGCGCAGAGCAAGCACCACCGCCAGCAACTCCGCCTGGAAAATTGGAGTAAAATCCGGAAGACGGACTGAAAAAGCCCAGTCTAAAAGCGGACAGTATATTCCAACGCCGGCTTTTTCATTAAATTGAGAAGCATCCGTTGCTATCGTTATGCTAACGGGAAGACTTTGTAAATGATCTTCTAATAATCCATTTAAAATGTGAGGTGCTAAGTGTTTTGCATTATTTGGGAAAATGTCATCATAGACAATTTGAACCGACGATGCACTTACTTTTGTTGGAAGGATGTTAGAAAGGACTACGTGCAAAGGTTGTAACAGATTTTGCACTAGAATTACCTGCGGGGTATGAAACCGAGGCCATCCGACTCCAAAAAAGGAGTCTGGCTCGCAACAAAAAAATGATATGGAGCGGTGGAATTGTGATTCATATATTTTCAGATACGTCTGGACAGTCAAGAATTGTAATCTAGTTAACAACGGTGGTATTCGGGCTTCAAGGTATAATGCATTATTAGCCACGAATTTGGGGAGCCCAAGGCATAATCTAAGCGCTTCCCGCTCTAAAAGAACAAGCGGACGAATTTTGTAAGCAGGTGAACCAGAAAATAACACAGATCCAAATTCTATAATTGGGCGGACATACATAACATAAATCATTAAAAGTGCGTCTCGCCGCATCCCAGACCTTGGATTGCATAACCTGCGCAACATACCCACAGCACGTGCCCCCTTCGCTGCAACATGTTCAATGTGATCCCTCCATGCCAGATGGTCATCGTAAATCACCCCTAGATATTTCAAAGACTTAACTTGAGGAATCATTTTCTGCTTAAATGTTAGAGCAAGAGTTACCGGATCCTGAATTTGGAAAACAAGGAACGCGCACTTTTTAACATTTAATTTAAATCTTAAGTCACCTAACCAATTTTGAAGGAAGCTTAGGTACGATTGCAGGCGCCTGTTGAGGGATTGAATGTCAGGTGCAGCCGTAAAGAATGCGATGTCATCCGCATAGACATACGTGCGAACCTCCTGATGAGTGGGAATTGAACTCATTAAAATGTTAAAGAGCACGGGCGAGAGAACTGCCCCTTGAGGGACACCTCTGGTTTGTTGATATTTGCCAGAATGCACTCCATTCAATGAACAGTAAAATTGTCTGTTTTGTAGGAATGAATATATCCAATCAATTAAGTATTGTGGAAAACATAGCGATTCTAATCTGTGCAATAAAATTCGGGGCTCTACACTATCATAAGCCTTCTCTATATCTAGAGTCACAAATGCAGCATGCATTTTTTTGCGCCGCGCAAGAAGAATTCGACTCTCAAGGTCGGTATGTGCATTCCATATTGGAAATTTTGCTCGAAATCCGATTTGACAGGGACTAAGAATATGTTTTTGTTCGACAAACTCGGTAACCCGTTTGAGTACGACCCTTTCAATTAATTTTACCAAGTTTGATGTTAAAGATATTGGTCTGATATTTTCCAAAGTATAGCCACCACCATTGTGTTTCCGTAAAGGAATCACTGTGGCTAGTTTCCAGTCACCAGGTATCCAAGAATAAATAATTGAGTAATTTACCAATTCTAACAAGGAATTTGGAGACACTTCAGAGAGGATTTTTAACATTTTTGACGTTACTCCGTCAGGGCCAGGCGCAGCAGTTGGCAACGTCATTACAATCGAAGAAAGCCGCGAAAAAGTAATTTTAGGGACGTCCTTAACCGTATATACTGGGTCTAAAAACAGGGTATTTGGGAAGTGTTGGCAAAAAACGCTTTTCTAAACCTTTAGCGATGTTTTCTATTGTTGTAAGAGCTTCTTTAGGAGTCGAAACACATGAGGGTAAATTTTCTGAGACAGGAATCTTTTTCCGCGATTTTAAAAACCTGAAAAGTGCACGTCGGTTATTAGATTGTGAAAGGTAATTGAAATACTCATTATCATAATTATCTTTCGCTCGTGCGACTGTGCGTTTAAATGCAGCTGCAAAAAATTTATAATCATGCCAATTTTTGGGGCACTGGTTGTGAAGGAGCTTCTTCCATGCAGCCTTTCTTCTTCTATAATCGCGCGAACAATCTGCATTCCACCATTTTGTTGATGCATTGCCTTTAAATGCACGTACTAAGAATTCACACTTCTTACGACAGGATGCAATAGCCTGGCATAATGTTTGTGATTTTAACTCTTCCGTAGACTCAACCACTGACTCAAGAGACGAAATCAAAAATGAGTGAAACTGGTTATATTTTACGTATGATCTCAACTCAGATGTCGGCAGAGTTAAGCGGCAGTTAACCTCAAAAACAATAGGTATATGGTCGCTAGAGGTGCCACCATAAATTGTCGACCAATTTAGTATAGAAACACTAGTGCTGGAAAAAGTTAAATCTATCACAGATTGACTGTGAGCACGTACAAAAGTTGGTATGCCAGAATTCATGCAGTGAAGGTTATTGTCTGAAAGCCAATCCCACAGACGCTTGCCGCAGGGATCCGTCTTGTAACCCCACGATACATGGTGCGAATTGAAATCTCCAGCCAAAATAACCGAACTTTGACAATTAACCAGTAGGTGGTCTAGAGATCTGGTGTCCTGAATACCATGAGGGAAATAAACATTCGCTAATGTAAACGGACTGAACCCTGGAATTTCAAAATCTAGAGCCAATAATTCTGAATCTACACTAGAATATTGAAAAGAAATCTTAGCCCTATGACAAAATTTTGAAGAAACTAGAATTAGTAACCCACCACCTCTTGACTGGCGATCTTGTCGGAATGATCGGTAATTTTGTAAGTGAAAATGTGTTTCAGTTGTAAGCCAAGTTTCTTGTAAAGCGATTATTACTGGATTATGTTTTAAAAAAAGATAAACTAAATCAGTAGTAGCTTAAAGAAGAGATCTACAGTTCCACTGAAGAACTTTTAACTTCCCTATGGTTATGTAATCCGGGCAGCAGCAACAGCCTGCCCCAAAATGTTTTCCTTTGGTTTAGAGCCTAGCTGTTGCTTTTTTGATTTTGCTTGTGGGCGAGGTGATGACGGGTTTGACAACGGGGATCCACTGCGTTTTAGAATTCGCGTATCTGTCTCTTCCATATCTGCATCATGAGCCTCGTCTGACTTGTTGGAATTTTGCATAGGTGATGCGGAAAGAGACTCATTTTGTGAACAAGACATTGCAGCTAATGAGTGCTGCACTGATAATGAATGTCCAGGTGCCGTAGGAGAAACCATAGCAGTTTGCACAGTCTGAGAATTTTGAGCTGCTAGAACATTGGATATGCATTCTGTGACTATTGTCACAATCCTATCCACCATTTTGGTCATGGTTGCTTCCATAGCAGTTATTATGGTTTTAGACATCGTGGAATCTAATGGTGCTCCTGAACGGGCCGACACACCTGCATACCCATGAGCTCTGTCTTTAATTTCCTGAATTGCCTCACGCCTCGAGCAACGTTTGCGGTCAATAATCTCCAGAATTTTCATTTCATGCGCTCTAGAGGGACATTCCAAAGAATTTGCTGAGTGAAGTCCGCCGCAAAGACATTTGACAATTTGATCAGAGCATAAGTTTGTTTTATGTGCTTCGCCGCATTTGCAACACCGCAAAGTGGATTTGCAACCGCCTGCAGTATGGCCATAACGCCAACAGTTGTTGCACTGCAGAGGCTTTGGTGGTTGGTGATCTACACTGAATATTAAAGGCCACGCTTAAATCTTCGATGGACAGACTGTGCCTGCGAATGTAGCAATAACCGATTCTGTCGGCACACGAACATTATTTACCTCCCGGCTACAGCGATAGACCGCAAGAACGCCTGCCGCGGAAAGAAGGTCAAGGGTTTCTTGTGGACTTAATGAGGAATCTACACCTCGGACTAGACCTCTTGTGCAAGCCAGGTGTGAAGAGATAAAACTGCTTACGTGATGAGAGGCAAAAGTGGAGCATTTTAGCAGGTCCTTTATGCATGATAGTTCTGGCGAACGGCAAAGAATCCCGCCGCGACCAAATTGGCGCACCTCGGCTATTCCTTCGTAGAAGGAAGTGATTTCCTGAAGGGCAGCTCGAACAGCTCCTGGGTTGTTCATTTTAATGATGCCCCCATCCTTAGGTACGAGTGCCACAGGCATGTTGCGGACACCGGAGCTCTGAAAAGCTTCCAAGGGCAGATCATCGGTCAGGAGGGAAGCCGACCAAGGGGAGCGCCCTTGGCCGGGGGACTGCGTCGACATTACCTTAAATTGACAATGTCACCGCGTGCGTTAGTCAACAGAGAACAAAAGAAGCACAGGGGAAAGACAAAACCGGGACCAGCAACCCAATACTTAGCCGATCGTCAAGGATGAGGGTAGTTGCTGGACCCTTTTCGCTGCACTTAAAAACGCAGCTGACCGAAGCCCAACGGTTTCTTCTGCTTCGCCGTCTCTCACTCTATTTTCTATCGTCGTCCTCTTCGGTGGCATATACGTAACATTACCCCGCCACGAAAAGCACAGTCCCGGTGCGTACTAGGACAAACTACTGCAGGGGTAGTACGACTTCATTCTGGCGACATGAACAATCTCGGTGCGTGGCATAGAGGAGTGTCGCGGCGGATGTACAGGGGCGACCTCGTATGTCACAGGAGTCATCATCATCATCATCAGCCTGATTATACCCACTGCAGGGCGAAGGCCTCTCCCATATTTCTCCACTTAACCCGGTCCTGTGCTAGCTGCATCCACTTGACCCCTGCGAACTTCTTAATCTCATCCGCCCACCTAACTTTCTGCCGCCCCCTGCTACGCTTTCCTTCCCTTGGAATCCAATTTGTTACTCTCAGTGACCATCGGTTATCCTCTCTTCGCACTCTCTTCGTCCTGCCCATGTCCATTTCTTCTTCTTAATTTCCACTAGAATGTCGGTAACTTGAGTTATTTCTCTAACCCACTCTGCACGCTTTCTATCTCTTAATGTTACCCCTACCATTTTTCGTTCCATAGCCCTCTGGGTTGTCCTCAACTTAAGTAGAACTCTCTTGGTTAGCCTCCACGTTTCAGCCCCATAAGTGAGAACAGGCAAGATGCAACTGTTGTATACTTTCCTCTTGAGCGATACCGGAGTCACAGGAGTGACTGGCCGTAAAACACGGTAAGGTCCTGCGTAGCGTGACAAGACCTTCTCACACAGCCCAACTTTACGAGCGGGAGTCCAGAGCAAGACGAGAGAGCCCGGAGAGTAGTGGACATCCCGGTGGCGAGAATCATGGCGTCTTTTTTGAGAATTTTGGGAGGAGGCCAGTCGGCGGCGAGCAATAACACGGGCGGCGTCAGCTCGGGAGATGGCGTCACGAACGTAGCAACTGGCGTTAGCGGTGGGAGGCTGTCAAACGGAAAGGGAGGGTCGCGGCCGTATAGAAGATAAAACGGTGAGTAGCCCATTGTGTCGTGACGAGAGGAATTGTACGCGAACGTTACAAACGGCAATGTGATATCCCAGTCACGGTGATCATCCGAGACATACATTGACAGCATGTCCGTGAGCGTGCGATTGAGGCGTTCGGTGAGGCCGTTCGTTTGTGGATGGTAAGCGGTGGTAAAATAGTGCTTAATGGAGCAGTGCCGAAGAATTTCGTCGACTACTCGAGCCAGAAAGCAACGGCCACGGTCAGTGAGCAGCTGGCGTGGAGCACCATGGAGCAGGATGACGTCATGGAGAAGAAACGCAGCCACGTCAGTTTCACAGCTGGTGGGTATCGCTCGGGTGACAGCGTAGCGCGTAGTATAATCTGCGGCCACCGCAATCCATTTATTTCCCGACGCAGAAAGTGGGAAAGGCCCGAGGAGGTCAAGGCCAACTCGGGAAAACGGGTTTACTGGGATGTCGATCGGCTGCAGGGATCCAGCAGGCATAACCGAGGGCTTCTTCCGTCGCTGACACCGGTCACAAGAAGACACGTAACGACGAACAGAGCGATAGAGGCCTGGCCAAAAGAAGCGGCGGCGGACGCTATCGTACGTACGAGACACGCCAAGATGACCCGCTGTGGGTGCGTCATGCAGCTGTTGAAGAACGGTGGTACGCAAGTGTTCGGGGACTACGAGCAGAAGCTCGGCGCCATCTGGTCGCATATTCCGTCGGTATAAGGTGCCGGTGTGGAGCACAAACATAGCAAGGGTAGCATCAAGGTGATCACCGCACCTCCACCAAGATGATACGGGGCAGAAGGCTAGCACAGGAAACCCCAGCAGGTGATGAGCAAGTGTTCACAGCATAGCAGAGCAGAACACAGCAGGTGTTTAGGCAAGCCCAACGGTTTATTCTGCTTCGTCGTCTCTCACTCTATTTTCGATCGTCGTCCTCTTCGGTGGCATATACGTAACAATGTGCTTTAATGGCCAGCGGGCCTGGCGCGAGCGCTCCACCCCGCGCCACTGCCCGCTTCGTCATCTTCGTAGCAATATTAACTGGTTCACAGGAAGGGAAAGGCGCAGTATTTGTCACACTTGCTCTGTGGACACCTGAACCGCGCCGTAAAGGAAGGGAGAAAGGTGGGAATAAAAGTGGAAAGAGAGAAAGAGGAGCCGTAGTGGAGGGCTACGGAGTAGTTTCGACCACCTGGGGATATTCAACGTGCGCTGAGATCGCACAGCACAGGGACGCCTCTTTGTTTCGCCTTTATCGAAACGCAGCCGCCGCGGTCGGGTTCGAACCCGGGTACTCCGGCACAGCTAGTCGGGCGTCTTACAACTGCACCACCCCGGCGGGGCACTCGTATCCCTTTCTCACGGCGCGGTGCTGGTGTTTACCGAGAAATGAGACAGTCATGCACCCTTTTCTCGTCTCAAATATGTTTTTAATTCCCTTAAAGTAGTGGACCATTTCTTAAAACAGGAGGAGAAAAAATTGCTTTTTTTTTTCACGTAAAAAGAAGGAACTTCGGAGCAGTTTGAAATGACAGTTTTGAAGCCGATATCTTTAGATCTGACACGAAAGAAGTTCATCCCGCAGCTAACCATACATGCCACATGATAGCCCTCATACCAGGCGTTATGAATGTGCTGCGAGAGAAGAAGGGTGGTGTAAAGGCCTCGGAAATGCTACTTGCAGCAAACTTTTATTGCAAGAAATACATAGGGATGGTGTTTGTTAGTACTGGAATCGTTTTTATAAGCTTTCCACGGAGCCGATCATTTACTTGATGCTCCTATATAGAGGCGTCGCGGGCGGGACGAGGCGTGGTGGGGCGTCGTCACGACTTGTTTTCCTCTGTTTTTCTTGAGCTCCAGCTTGGACTGAATTGGAGGAGGGAGAGGAGGAGCATCATTTTTGATCACCCCTATGTTCGGTGCTAATGAAGCTAGCTTAAAAATTTGCGCGTTGCGGATGATATTGATGGGATACCTATTGCTAGTGGGCGTTTTATAATTTTAGTGAATGGCTTTTCATGTGCCGTTAATGAACTGTCTCCCTTCTCAAAGGTTGGTTGGTTCATAGGAAGGGAAAGGCGCAGTATCTGTCACACTTGCTCTGTGGACACCTGAACCGCGCCGTAAGGGAAGGGATGAAGGTGGGAGTGAAAGTGAATAGAGAGAAAGGGGGGTCGTAGTGGAGGGCTACGGAGTAATTTCGACCACCTGGGGATCTTTAACGTGCGCTGACATCGCACAGCACACGGACGCCACTTCGTTTCGCCTCCATCGAAACGCAGCCGCCGAGGCCGGGATTCGATCCCGGGAACTCCGGCACAGTAGTCGGGCGTCTTACCACTGCACCACCCCGGCGGGGCCCTTCTCAAAGGACACGTAGAGCGGGGCACGTGTCCTTCTCAAAGGACACGTGCCCCGCTCTACGAGGGAAGAGAGGAAGGAGGCAGAGGAAAAGGAGGAAAGAAAAGGGAGCCGCAGCGGAGGTTTAGACAAATTTCGACAAACTGGGGCACTTGGCATTGACGTCGCACCAGGCGCTTTGCATTTGACTTCTTTCGAAACACAGCACCCGCGACCAGATTATACTCGCTTGCTTGGACTCAGCAACCAAGCGTCTTGACTATACACTGAACTCTTTCTGTCTTTAACTCTCACTTAGGCTGAAGGGAGTAGAAGAAATGGATGGGGGGGGGGGGGGGGATGAAAGCGCCACAGTAGAGGGCTTGGAGTACATTTGGACAACCTGGCACACTTTAATGGCACCGTGTAGAGCACACGGGCGCCTTTTGGCGCGAAATCACTCATACAATCGTAAGAGCCGATCAAAAATCTTGCTTGTGTATTGCTGGTTGTCATTGTGGGTCAGAGAAATAACTCAAGTTGCCGATATTCTAGTGCAAATTAAGAAGAAATGGTCATGGGCAGGACATGCAGTGAGAAGAGAAGATAACCGATAGTCGCTAAGTGTGACAATTGGATTCCGAGAGAAGGAAAGCGTATATAGCAGGGGTCGGCAGAAAGTTAGGTGGGCGGATGAGGTTAAGAAGTTCGCAGGGGTCAAGTGGACGCAGCTAGCACAGAGCCGGATTAAGTGGAGAAATATGGGAGAGGCCTTCGCCCTGCAGTGGGCATAGTCAGACTGGTGGTGATGATGATGATGATAGGAACTGCGACGCCAGCCATGGTGCAGGCGACGGCGTGTGGAACGACGGCGTGCACAACAGACACCGCTGTGGCAGGGTTCCTCACAATCTCGCGGTGCACTGCAAAGACTGCAAAGAGACCCAGCGTAGGCTGGTAACTCAGGCAAGAGCGGCATCCCAGGCCACTGGGATCTTGAAATGAAGACTCCACTCACTGCCCCCCCCCCCCTTTTTTTTCTTTTTTTCTTTTTTCCTTTCTCTTTTCTTTTTCTTTTTGAAATAAAGTTTTTTCTCTCTCTCTGCAAAGACTGCGTTGGTCGTAGAGGCCACAAATGTCCGGCTGACCTTCACAATGTTCAAGTTATGAAAAGGATGAAGAATAAGTCAGCAAGGGAAATTTATGAAGCATGTGCATTCTGTGACTTGGGAGACCCATGTGTCAGTATGCCTTCAGTGGTTTTGTTGAAGAAGGAATTATAATTTCTGCGCAAATTAACTGGCAGGATGTTAAAGACAAGGAAGAAGTTGGCTGCAGATGTGAAGTGAAGGGAGATGATGTGCGGTTTCTTGTCAATATAGTTGTCATTGCAGCGTTGTCCTTGTGTTTGTGTGTGCTTCCTATGCTTTGTGTTGTTCCCTGCTCTGCTGCCTTCTTCCAAGAGATGTGTGACCAACTAGCTCAACGTTCGACTCTATTATTTTTCCTCACCATTATCGCCTCTGGTGCACCATTTGATAGCGCAGCATCACGAACGGACCTCCATAAGGCGCCATATTTCTCCTCTCTCTCAGAATTGTGACGCAACGACGTATGCTGTGAAATAAAGACGTTTGACGCTTTGCCAAACTCTCTTGCAGTCATCTCCATCCGACAAGCACAACCATTTCAATCTACGCCAAGCACTGTTTTTGCACGTTTTAGATATAAGAGAAGTTAAACACAGGCTGATTTTCTGAAGCAGGCATCTGGTTAACCAAGCGTTCACTCGACCAGCGTCCTTAATTTATTTTGTGTCGCTTCCATCAACAGGCGGCTACCGCCGCCACTGGAAAAGAAATTCAAAACAAATACGCGTTATGTCGAATGCCAGTGCACGCCTTAAGCATAGGTTTCGATTATGAAGGTGGTCTGCTTGATTGCTGGCACGCACTCCCTCTGTGCGCAGGACGGGAGAGCTAGAATGTAGCGTATCGTGGTGGCCTTGAAGATCACTCGTGAAAACTGACTGGATATAGAAAGACCTGCACTTGACTACCTTTAAGCAAGTGATGGAGGGCGCCCAAGAGGGTGAAATCCTCAGCGAACTCATTTATTCAAGTAAATTCAGATGTTGAGTGATGGACCCGTATTGGTGGTGTCGGAGATAAGCAAGATAAGTATATGAAATGACTTCAATTGAAGTTGTGCTCAGAAAGCAGGAGTGCGCTCTTACTGGCTGACTCCAGGAATACTCGGCGTCGTTTAGGTAAAATCACATGACCAAAACATAATCACGTGACTCGTTCAACACAATTGATTCACTCTAAGAAAAATGACGTCATCACTCACGTGACTTTTAAACACCAAGGACTGGTTTTCAGAATTGGTGGGTCATCACCAACGATCCCCTATGTATACTCGTTGGAAAATGGTAAATTATATGAAAATGATGTTCGACACTTATAGGGCTGCCATATTGGAGGACTCCGTATTGATTTAGATGAAAATATGGACCAACTGAAGTCCTTTGACGTGCACAGAACACGGGCACCATTTGCGCTTCTCCTCACAGTCATCGTCACCGGGATTGAACCCGTGTCTTCAGGCGCAGTAAGTAACAGGGTGCGCTGAACTCTGAGCCATCGCAGCGGGGCGATACTTCTTAGTGATTTAAAAATCGAATTACGACAAAACAAATGGCGCCGATATTATACGATGAGCCCTAAAACCTAAAGATGGTGACGTCAGAACATGCAGCGGCCTCGAGTAGTGATTGCATTTTACTCACAACAGCTGCACGGCAGCAAACTTTTTACTAAGCGCGAAAATCGCCCTATGAGCAATTTTCTACGTTTGGTTGAAATATAGACTACATGACCAGGCATGCGATAGATCGTGATGGCTAATAATAATAATAATAATAATAATAATAATAATAATAATAATAATAATAATAATAATAATAATAATAATAATAATAATAATAATAATAATAATAATAATAATAATAATAATAATAATAATAATAATAACCAGGCATGCGATAGATCGTGATGGCTAATAATAATAATAATAATAATAATAATAATAATAATAATAATAATAATAATAATAATAATAATAATAATAATAATAATAATAATAATAATAATAATAATAATAATAATAACTTATAGCTTTATATATACATCTTACGAGGAGTCACTGCAGGCAGGTAACGGCATTTTCGGCACTCGTGGAGGCCATTTCATGCTATGAAATGCAAAGGTCGTGGAGGTGAGTGCTTAAATACAGAGCTCTAGACTTTGGTGTGCGTCCATAAGGGCGAAGTTCAGAAAAATATTATACTTCCATCGGGTCGAAACTATTATTCAGTGGCGACACCACAATAATTGCAAAAGCTCTCCTCTTGAATGCAGTAGTTTTCTCGATTTTTTTTGCTATACTGTCGGATATGACATATTAAAATAATGCCATAGAATGCTAACAAACGCGTAGAATTACGTTTACCTCAGTGTTATAATTCACACATTTATAAAAACAACAACATAAAGAACAACATAAACATCATCATCATCATCATCATCATCATCATCATCAGCCTGATTATACCCACTGCAGGGCGGTGGCCTCTCCCATATTCCTCCAATTACCCCAGTCCTGTGCTAGCTATATTCTTTTGACCCCTGCGTACTTAACCAGATCCGACCTTCCCTTCCCTGGAATCAAGTTTGTTGCCCTAAGCGGCCATTGGATATCCTCTCTTCGCACTGCATGACCGGCCCACGCACATTTCTCCTTTGATTTCCTCTAGAACGTCAGTAACGAGTTACTTTTCTGACCCACTCTGCACACTTCCTATCTCTTAACCCTCGCGTTGTCCTTAACTTAATAAGAAGCATTTTTTATTTATTTTATTTATTTAGTAATACTGCGGAGTCGTTTGACTCTAAGCAGGGGTGAGCAAAGATACAATCAAAGAAGGTACAACAAAGTTACACGAGCTTCATGGAAGGGAAAACAGATGATTTAAAAAACAAACAAGGTTTAACATGCGTGAGGCTCTCAAGTCATCACTAAACATTTCTACATTCGGGCAGTTCACTACACACATCGGCAGATTATTCCATTCTGCAATTGTTTTGACAAAAAAAAAAAAAAGAATGCTTAACTGTATTAGAGTATGTTCGCAGTTCTTCTAGCATTTTTCCGTGATTAAAACGCGTACCTGCGCGCGAAACAGGAGTAATGTAATCATGGGAGTTAATTTTATTCACATTGTTAATCACAGGGCGTAGTATTGCGAAAGCAATACTACGCCAGGTTTCAAGCCTTCAGCGTAGCATGGTCCGGTAGTTACGCTTTATACGACATAACTACTAACGTCATATCAACGCGAAAGCTGGGCTACTAAGTCGGTTCTTCAGCGTATATAGCGCGGCTCGTAGCCATGCCGGCCGTTTCGCGCTTCTCCCACTAGGTGTGCTGTGGTCTAACAGGTGATGTCGGCTTCCATTGGAGACACTTCGCCTCTTTTTCTTTTCGGTAAGTAGAGGAGGGGAGGCGGAGCCTTATAAAGCATGCCCTTTCAGCGCTTGTAAGACAGTTCGTCATGCTGTCTGAGAAACAGAGGGAGATGGCGGGTCGCCAGTGCGAAGCCAGGAAGCGACAGCGAACTACCGAGACAGAGGAACAGCGCCGAGCCAGATGTCGTGCTCAAGATGCGGCTCGGCGAATGCGTGCTTCTTCTCAAGCCACCGAAGCAGATTGCTTTCGCAATCTCCTAGGCTTAACTAAGCCACTGTGAATTGTTCTGTTACCCCACACGTTTCAGCCCCATAGGTGAATACAGTTAGGTACCAGTAAAGGAACAGCATAGGCAGGGGGTCAATTAAAAAGATTTTGTCACTGTAACAAAACAAAATTCTACAAAATCCAATAGGGGACTCGGCACTCGAGACAAATTCCTTGTTTTATTCACATTCTTCAATATTAAATGTATAGCCTGCACACTGTAGCGACATCGCCTAAATGCTCAATCTAAAAAAAGAAGTAAAGAACGAAGGCAGCCCAACTCGTGCTAAATTTCGTTTTCGTTCTTTTTCGTACCTGCAATTTTTCACGGAGACTCCATACAGCTCGCCTAGTATCTATATGCGGCATCAGCTGACAAGAATGCGAAGCGCTGGAAATTACCGCGCTGCACTAAAGATTTCCCAACGGCTCCCACTATCAGTGCGCGCTGGCCCAATCTCGGAATTTTCTGCGTTTTGCGCGCGTTCTTTACTGCCGTGAAAGAAGGGCAGGATAACGACGTCACATTTCTAGAACGCAAGCAGCGTGTGCAAGCCCTGTCTGGGCCGCAAATTAGAAAAAAAAAAGAAAAGTCGTACGGGGTCAACCTACAAAATCGATGTGAAACTATACTACTGTTATTTTTTGTGGGTTTACGATGTTGACATTGCATACAGTACCACAAAATGATATCGAATAGGCAACAGCGCAGTCGGAACGTTTAAACAAAGCATAAGTAAACTGAAGTTCTAAGGAAGAAAATAGTACTGTGCCAGTAATGGAAAGCACTGCAATAATCGCAAGTAAAAGAACATGCAATTATAGAAAATATCCTAATTATAATAGCAGCCCAGACATAAAATAATTAGGAGTTTTATGCATGAACACATAACAAAGTGAAGTAATATTGCAGCATGTATATATAGCGCAATTTATTACATGAATGAAATAATGGTAACAATGTAAGATATAATTTCCCAAATAAAGAAATTACCAGCGAATAAGCATATAATGGCAACCGAATTTCAGAGCTCCCCTCATATTCAGTTAATCTTTAAAAAACCGCGCAGTCGCAATATGTAATCAGTGCAGCATATAACTACTCGACGGACCGAAGGATAGAGTACGACATTTCATAAGTCCCAAATATTAAGTTCATTCAAATTTCGTTTCTGAAAATGCCTATAATGTCTTCCTAGAGCATTGTGACGGCTCTAATTAATAATGCCTATAGCTTCACGACGTAATGTTAGACTTAAGCGCTGCCTGCAGGTTTAAATGAATTGGAGAGCAGTGCCAGTTATTTTCAATAGAGCTGAAAATGGAAAAAAAAATATCCTGTCACTCGCACTGCCCATCAGTTCAGTGAACTAAAACGTATCAAACACTGTTACTTTCATCACTTGCTTTGAGGAGATCAAAACAAGCAATGATTTTTGAATAGAGAAAACGCACACGCGCAAAAATGAAACTAGATACGAGCTCATTTGCTAGCCTGTCGCGAAGACCACAGATAACTATCACTGAACGAAAATCTTAAAAGAAATCAAAGATGAAAACTGAAGATCGAAGGAAAGGCTGACTATGACGATCAAGGAATAATGAAAAAAAAAGAAAAAGCTTTATTTATATGTTACTGATCCTCGGGTCAATGTCCTTGGCTGTGGGAACTCTGCTGGAGAGACACTTCGTTCCCTTTCACGTCTATCTGTTTATTCCCGCTCCTATCCAAACTCTGCTGGAGAGACACTTCGTTCCCTTTCTACGTCTATCTGTTTATTCCCGCTCCTATCCATGTTTTGTTTTTAATTTTTATCAATGCATTATCGGAATTTTACCGGAATCAACTTTCAATCAACACTTCCCCTTTTCTGTGATACACTAGGGGCGTGGGGGGGGGGGGGGGGGGGGGAGAAGGCTTCTCTCGACCACATTTTACAATCTGGTGGAATATATTCCTTGCCAGACACTGAATTGGTTTCTGTGGTGTTGCTTTAACCTGTCATCCGACTGGACTGAGGTAGAGGCAAATAAAAAAAGGCCGCAAGTTCCACCTGCGTTATCTCTACTGATTATCGGAATGGAGGTATGTTTGATGGCCCGGCAGTTGATGGAACGAAAGAGTGCAGCTCAAAGTGTGGGCTATAACAGGGCTTCATGAAGATACTCTGTCAGCGCAGTAAAGGGTCTTGCAGCTAAATGTAGTTGGTATAATAAAATGTTACGGGGAAACGTAAGGGCATGACGCGATAGCGTAGGTGACCAGCCCATATATAAACCACATAAAACATATAACCAAGCCGATATGAACGTGCCCTGTGTGGCCTAGGGGTAACGTGAATGCAAGGGTCCTGGCAGGCTGGTTATGATATCACCATCCCACATGGAAGGAGAGACCCAAGTTGACAGCTCCTGTCAAGCGTAACGTCAGGCAACCCTATGTCCAGTTAGTGCTCGTGGCCATATGTTAGCTGCCAGCTGCTGCTTGCCAGCGCCATGCTCGTGATATATTCGCTCACAACGTTGACGGACGGCAGATGTTCAGTGAACGGGGCCTTTAACGCTGTCGCGTTGAAACTCCTACGAAGACCTTTAATGAACGTTAAAAGATTTTCAGCCAAATTACAGCCGCGAAAAGAAACGAATTCACATTCTCAGACGTCAGCTGTCTTAAGAGTCTCTGGCGAATATTTGAAGCGAATGTAACGAAAAAAATTAATTTCCAGCGGCTCAGAAGCCAGGATATGCAAAGCGAAAACAGTAGTAGCAGTGGATGAGACCGAATTGCTTCTTTGTTGTTGTTATTTTTTGTTGAACTTTCTTCTCCGCCACCTTGCGTCGTCGCTTTGCACGTCTCTCTACTGTTTCTTGGATTTTACCGGTTGGATTATGAGCAGCTCTGATTTCTGAGGAGCGCAGCTCAGTCCGCACGACTCTGCGTACTCGTGCACGATCGTAGCCGCCTTCTGCGAGGCTTCCTTCATCCAGGCATCGAGCCGTCTACACCGTTATACCTTCGGCGTGGAAAGCGTAGGCCAAGCCTTCGATTTGCTTGGGTAGACCGGGCAGGGGCAGGAGGGCCAGAATGAAGAGCAGGGGCGACACGACCGATCCCTGTGGGGTGTCCCTATCACCGAGCTCGACAGGGTATGACTTCTCCTCCCCTATCCTGATTGTCGCTGTTCGGTCTGACAGAAAATCTTTGATGTAGCCGAATGTACTTCGGCCACACCTGGTCATATTTAGATTCCGCAACACGCTCGCGTGGGACACGTTATCAAACGCTCCCTTCAGGTCGAGGGCGAGTATCCCGCGCGTCGCGTGCCTCGTTGCCGGCTTGACGACCAGAAAGAGCTGCCACCGAACGTGATCATCACCATCGACGGAACAGCCATCAAGCCAACACAACAGATTAGGATCCTCGGCCTACTACTTCAGACCGACGGGAAGGCAAACGCCACCGTCACAAAGATCAAAACTACAACCGAACAGATACTCAGTAGGGTATCTAACAGAAACCGAGGCACCAAAGAGGACGATGTCATGCGCCTGATATGCGCGTTCGTCGTGTCGAGGGTTACCGACTCCGCCCCTTATCTCCAGCTGACGAAGGCAAATAGGGACACCCTAAACACGATGATTCGTAAGGCAACGAAGCAAGCACTGGGATTACCCATATACTCGTCCACGCAAAGACTGTTAGACATGGGCGCCCACAACACGGTGGAGGAGCTCACTGAAGCCCACCTCTCTAATCAGAGAATCCGGCTCAGTCACACGAAACACGGACGAGCCGTCCTACGCAAGATAGAATGGCAGATTGAGCCAGTACCCCTCAAGGAAGCCCTTCCGGAAGACTGGAAGACGACCATTCATACCAAACCCGTTCCCCGGAACATGACGCCGGGCAAGGACGACGAGAGGCGCACCGCGCGGGCCAAAGCCATAGCCCGGAAGCTGGAAGAGAACCCCAGGCTCCTCTACGCGGACGCCTCGCTCCGAAAACACAGTGGTTACGTCAAAAGACAGGCTGATCGTCAGCGCGTCCATAAAGACAACAGACCCCGCAGTTGCCGAAGTAGCAGCCGTGGCCCTCGCACTTGCACAGCTGAGCGCGGACACCGTGGCCACAGTCTCAAAGACAGCCTACAGAAGCTTCCGCAGGGAGGTGATCCATTCCACGGCCCGAGCCATTCTATCCAAGTGCAAGCCTCCGGGAAGAGCCATAGAGCTCGTGTTGGCCCCGGCTCATTCGCAGGTAGCAGGCAACACCATCGCAGACTACCATGCCCGAGAAATGTCAATTCGGGGCTAGCACAAGCCGGTAGAGCTACCGCATCCGGTTACCAGCTTTCGGTAGATAACCCGTATGTACCGAGAGGAAACGTGCAGACTGCCAGAACCGCACCCCAAACTCGCCAGGCAACAACAGATAATCCTGCGTCGAGCGCAGGCGGGATCGCTTGCGCATCCCGTACTGATGAACCGCATGGCAATCAGCTGCATCGTTCCAAAGGTGTACCGCCGCTGCGCCGACTCTTGACGTCACGTGCCTCGTTTTGCAGCCTCATTGCGCGTTCGAAAACCGTTCGAAGGTCACGAGCTCAGGTGGCCTCTGACCCAGGATTTACGAAGGAGCGCATGCACTCGTACAGCGAGCTGACGCAGGCCTACAGAGCCTCGCGCCAGCTCTACCCCCCACCCCTCCCTAGACAATAAACACGCAACACTATGACGCAGACTGCAAAACCAAGGCTGGCCCTACAGGGCTGGGGCTAGTACTCCCCTGATGGGGCTGGGACAGGCGGGTCACCGCCGCTTGCGGCGGTCGCTAGCCTACCACAGAATTTTTATCAGTTATAGTCCGTCATTGCACCCGCCAACGTTTTTGTGGTGGACGACGGTTGTTGACGGCGCGCGTCTTTCTCTCCGCCCCGCCGGGATGGTGCAGTGCTCTCCCTCTCCCTTTTCTTTCTTCTCTATTTTCTCAGACGCCCGACTACTGTGCCGGAGTACCCGGGTTCGAACCCGACCTCGGCGGCTGCATTTCGATGGAGGCGAAACGAAGAGGCGTCGTGTGCTGTGCGATGTCAGCGCACGTTAAAGATCCCCAGGTGGTCGAAATTACTCCGTAGTCCTCAAATACGGCTCCTCTTTCTCTCTTTCCACTTTCACTCCCATCTTCCTCCCTTCCCTTACGGCGCGGTTGCGGTGTCCACAGAAAACAAGTGAGACAGTTACCGCGCCTTTCCCTTCTTTCAAATAAATCAGTTTTTTTTTTCAGTCTACACGAGGCAGCGGAGGTGGCGGCGAAACGAAGAGGCGTCCGTGTGCTGTGCGATGTCAGCGCACGTTAAAGATCCCCAGGTGGTCGAAATTACTCCGTAGCCCTCCACTACGCCTCCTCTTTCTCTCTTTCCACTTTCACTCCCAGCTTCCTCCCTTTCTTTACGGCGCGGTAGCATTGTCCACAGAAAACAAGTGAGACAGTTACCGCGCCTTTCCCTTCCTATAAATAAATCAGTTAAAATAAATCAGCGGAGGCGGCTCAGCTGCAGAGCCTGTAGCAGGTCCGTGCATTTTCTTTTCCTTCTTGCTACAGCCACCACAGCCACAAGTGCAAACCCCTTACCCTTTCCCACTTCCATCCCTCTTTCCACACCCTTTACCCTTTGCCTCTTCCTTCCACATTCTCTCCCTCTACCCGTCGGACGCTCCCCTGCGGACACCTCTTCGTGTCCGTGTGCTATGCGATGTCAGCGCACGTTAAAGATCCCCAGGTGGTCGAAATTACTCCGCAGCCCTCCACTACGGCTCCTCTTTTTCCACTTTCACTCCCACCTTCCTCCCTTCCCTTACGGCGCGGTTTAGGTGTCCACAGAAAACAACTGAGACAGTTGCAGCTAAGCCACCTCCGCTGCCTCGTGCGAACAGAAGAGAGAAAATAGAAAATAAAAAGAAGAGGGGAAGAAAGACGCGTGCCAGAACAGCCGTTGTCCACTTAAGCGGTGGCGGGTGCAAGGAGGGCCTAGAACAGATAAAAATTCGGTGGCTGGCTAGCCCCCGCCGCAAGCGGCGTCGACTTACCGTCCCAGCCCCGAGGGCCAGGAATAGCCACCCTTCACCACCTTATTATTTGTTGTAAGCCGTCATTGCATCTGTCACCGTTCCCTCCTCTTTCTTTCTTTCTTTCTCTCTGCCCCGCCGGGGTGGTGCAGTGGTTACGGCGCTCGACTACTGTTCCCAAGGACGCGGGATCGAATCCCGGCCTCGGCGGCAGATTTTCGGTGGAGGCGAAAAGCAAGGCGTCCGTGTGTTGTGCGATGTCAGCGCACGTTAAAGAACCCCAGGTGGTCGAAATTTCCGGAGTCCTCCACTACGGCGTCTCTCATAGCCTGAGTTGCTTTGGGACGTTAAACCCCACAAACCAAACCAAACCAAACCTTTCTTTCTCTCTAATTTTTTCTCTATCCGCTGAGGCAGCGGAGAGGCTCAGCTACAAAGCGAGTAGCAGGCCCGTGCGTTTTCTTTTCCTTTTTCCTACAGTCGCAGCAACGACAAAAAGAACCAGACCTGGTATTCATTTCGAAGCAGACTGAATTAACTTGGCTCGTCACGCCAGTTTATGCTGCTAAAGCATGGGACACATAATTCACTTATGACGCTACTAACGTGCCCAAATGTGAGGAAACACAAATGCAACTTTAAGACAGGTGCATGACTTCAGAGAAATCACCGACCAATCAGTGTCCTGACATGCCAACTAACACACGTTATAGGCATCACCAAATGTCAAAGGTCAAGACTTCATAGACATTCCCTGTTTTTTCTGATTTACCTCGTGAAGCGTAGTGCTTTCACACTGCAAAAAATAGCCTGCTGTCTGCAAAAGGCAGCTGGGTGCAAAAAGTTCACACAGCTATTTCCAAGACGGCGAATTATTTATTGGCGCTTCTATCCAGATTGCTAATTAGCCCTGACTAATTAATAAGCTTTCAAGAACGAATAAAATATTACAGGCAACGCCACACAAGTTTCACAACTGTCAGGTGGCTTCAAGCTCCGTTTGTTGCTGTTTTGTTGTTGTGGCTGTAGGAAGAAGGCAAAGAAAATGCACGGGCCTGCTACTAGCTCTGTAGCTGAGCCACCTCCGCTACCTCGTGCGGACAGAAGAGAAAATAGAGAAGAAAGAAAAAGAAGCAGAAGAGAAAGATGCGCGCCGCAACAGCCGTCGTCCACCACCGAAACGGTGGCGGGTGCAATGACGGCCAACGTGGCAGGCAAGCCCCCGCCGCAAGCGGCGGTGACCTATCTGTCCCAGCCCCATAAGGGCCAGGATCAGCCACCCTTCACCACCTTCTATGGCTTGTTTGTATTTAGCTGAGAAGCGCTGTATATGGCCAGGTGGACGCTTCTGTGCCAACAAGAATTAGTTGCTATTTCTAATGTGTATTTAAACATGATTTCGTCACAGCACATTCAGGTTTATTTGCATAAAAAGGAAAACTTAGAGTTCTGAAAATTAAATCATGCACAAACCCTTCTCAGACAATATTTAACTATATGTGTTCCCGTATGCACAACCCTAATAGCAGTGCGAAACACGGTACAATTTATATTTCTTCCTGTGGGGGCACCACCCGAATGTCAGGGGGTCAGATTAATTTCATTGCTTGATCAAGATATGGCGCGCGTGCCTCAGCTTCCCTTATAACGGGTTGCCCCTGCATGTATTGTAGAACTGGTCATAGGTGTTGGCGCTCTCTTCTCCCATCCTGGTGCTTTACATTACACGCTCAGTCTGTTCAAACGGTGGGCCAAAGTCTTGTACCCGCCCCAAATATAAGTGCGTTCACCTCACTAACACTCTAAGGCTTTTTATGTCTCGGCCATGGAACGTGTGTAGGTCAGTAGTTTGCGATTAATAAAGCCGATAACCTGTGCTATAGAAGATTCAAGAACTTGTCGTGCGAACGTCTCACGCTTGTTGCAGAGACTTGTAAGGGTGCCTCCCGTGTTATAAGGGAGCACCCAAATGCCATGCAGACGGCTTCGCATCCACTATCTGTACCAGTGCGGACAAAAGTAACGGAGCACGTTATTTCTTACTAAACTTTTTCACACCTTGGATAATTGAAACTGGCAGTCGGGGTATGTCCACACCGGTAGTAGACACCAGCGCGCTTTCACTTGGACAAGCTTCCGGAGCTTTCTCTTATCACCAGTACAGACCTCGAATTTAATTTGAACAGAAAGACGTCCTCCATTTACTTATGTCCACACCAGAAATGATAACACCACCAGCACTAGCTCTATAAGCGAACCATTGTATTACTCCAGCTTAATTGGGCGCATGTGCAGGGCGTGGGAGGTATTTTATCCTGTGCAGCTGTGTATGTCAGCGGATGGTTGTTCCAACAGGTGCGCGAATCGGCTACCGTATTGGCTGGGTGCCCTACTTACAGGGCACACAAAATTTGTAAACAAAACGCATGTCCTGGCAGCGCTTCAATTTGAGGCCACTCTGCAGACCTCATGGAAAACTTCCTTTAAAAACAAGCTCTGTATAACCTTCGGATTGCATTCTTGTTTGTCGGCCTGCGTGATGCGCCCGTGTGCGTCCGAAAGGAAGAGAGAGAAGCGCATAAATGTAGTTGGCATGGCAGGGTATCTGGTAGCGGGCTGATGCTGATGGTTACTGAGTACGCGGCGCTGCACCACGTGACCACATATGTAATGCACGAGTGCCTGCATAGGTACACGTGCAGGCTTTTGATTATCATAGCTGTCGCTACCAAAAGGGGCAAGCAGCTGCGAATAATCAAGTTCTTCATGGGGAACAACTACCGAAACATCTAAGCCTTTCGCAAAGGCTAATAATGGCTTCGCAAAGGTTAATAATGCATCTTGGTTGTCTCAGAGAGACGGCAACCGGGCGAGCTTGTTTACAGGATGACCGGTAAGCCCGTTCATCCGTCTTAGCGACCCGCGGAGTCGAACATGGTTCCTTCGCAGTGCGCGACAAGCACGCAGCCATCTTCTCATTTCTTCTATCGTACGACGGGAGCCGCCGCCCGATTCAAAGTCTTGTACATCCATCCATCGTCTTCAAAGCATTGGAGGTTTAATAGAGCGGGGTTAACGGGGCCCGACAATGCTATCGCGGTGAACTCTTTAAGGCGAAGCTTAAGCGCTTTCCAATTTTTATTCTAGTTGTTATACCCTTGAGCATGTGCCCTGTCGAAGTGAGGGCTTGAGCTTCACCTTAGCGGGGCCAGGAGGTATCGCGGCCAGGGATGAAAGGCGAAAAGGAACGTTTATATATGCACTTTCTACATAATGAAGAATGTCTTGAGACGGAGCTGCTGCTGGATACAATTCCCCGCAGCTTAAATACTGTTTGCTGACCCCATCTAGGGAGTTGGGGACATATATATATATAGTTTATGCCGGGTAGTCCAATCAGTGGAATACACCGGTCATCAGAGGCAGCGCCCATTGTAAGAGGCGTCTTCGGAATTCCTCGCAGTTCTTCCCTTGGTGGCGATAGCGATCTTGTACCGTCGGCCGAGATTCATTCATCGCCAAGTTGAAACAGCAAAGGTCACTTTCCCGCGGCGCTTAACGCAGCAAGTCCCGGGAACTCCCGTTCCGCGAAAAGTTGTATGCTTTCGCTTTCGCCAACAAAGGGAAAACGTCATCGGGGTCTCCCCTGTGAGAGCCAGACAGATAATTATACATTACTTTCTAAGAATCTATGGCACCGCTGGACAGGCCGCCTTTTGAAACTGACCATTTATTGCCAGAACCCCAGCTAGTGAGGCTAGTCTAGAAATGCTGTTAGAGGAACTATAGAGGGCATGAAATGGGATATAGGGGCTTAGTGAGGTGATGAGGCCAAATGAGACATATACTGTACTGAAGGACGGGCTTGTACTGGGTTATCGAGGTTTACCGGAGAAGCGAGAACTAGCAGTCGGTGTTCTTGTCAATAAGAATATAGAGAGTAATATAGAGGAATTTTATAGCATTAATGATAGGGTGGTAGCCATGCTAAGTAAGCTTAAACGATAAAAACTGAAGGTTGTACATGCCTACGCACCTACATGTAGTCATGATGACCAGGCAGTTGAAATCTTCTACGAAGATGTAGAATCGGCAATGCGAAAAGTAAAAACGCAGTATACGGCACTAATGGGCGACTTCAATGCCAGGTAGGAAAAAGGCAGGCAGGAGACCAGGTAGAGGTGACTATGGCATTGGTTCTAGTAATAGGAGGGGGGAGTGAATAGTTGAGTTTGCAGAGTGCAATAACTTAAGAATCATGAATACCTTCTTCAGCAAACAGAAGAACCGGAAATGGACATGGAAAAGTCCTAACGGGGAGACTAAAAATGAAATTGACTTCATAATGTGTTCAACCCCCGCCATTATGCAAGATGTAGAGGTAATCGGGAAAGTGCGATGCAGTGACCACATTTAGGTAAGGTCTCGAATTAGTCTAAATCTGTTAAGAGTCCAACACAGATTACTAAGAAAGAAGTCCATCAACGATTTAGCGGTGAAGGGGAGGGCAGAAGAGTTCAGGATCTGGCTACAGAATAGATATCCAGCTCTAACCGAGGGTGACGACCTTAGCCTAGAAGCAATGAACATTAATTTTATATCATTACTTAGTGCGCTGTAGAGGTAGACGGTAGGATAGTTAGAGAGGTTGCCGGTAATTATCTCTCTAGGGAGACGAAATATTTGATTACGAACGAAATATTTGATTAACGTTCAACGAAACAGACCAGATAAAACGGACAGATATATCAAAGCTAATCAATAAGCGTATAAATGGCCGATATAAGGAAGTATAACATGGAGAAAAGTGAGCACGCTGTAAGAATGGGGGAAGCCAAAGCGGGGAAGAAAAAATTGGGCATAGGTAAAAATCAGTGTATGCTCTAAGGGACAAGGCAGGCAATGTCATCACGAATATGGACGAGATAGTCAAAGTTGCCGAGGAGTTCTATATTGATCTGTACAGTAACCGAAGTAGTCAGGACAGTAATCAGACTGGCAGTAGGGAAGAACAATGAGACGTTCCGCCAGTGACGATGAACGAGGTTAAAAAAACTTTATCTAACTATGGAAATAGGGAAATCAGCTGGAGAGGATCAGGTAACTGCAGATTTGTCGAAGGACGAGGGGATATCGGGCTAAGAAAACTGGTCACCTTGTATACGTAATGCCTAGTGTCATCGACGGTACCAAAACCATGAAATAACGCAAACATTATCCTCATTCACAAGAAAGGGAACTCTAAGGACCTTAAAAATTACAGACCAATCAGCTTACTGTTTGTTACGTATAAGGTATTTACTAAGGTAATCACCAATAGAATCAGGACAACCTTAGACTGCAATCAAGCAAAGGATCAAGCAGGGTTTCGGAAACGGTACTCTACTATCGATCATATCCATACCATCAATGAGGTGATAGAAAAATGCTCTGAATATAACCAGCCCTTATACATAGCATTCATTGATTACGAAAAAGCATTTGACTCAGTTCAAACCTCGGCGGTGATGCAGGCATTGCGAAATCAGGGTGTAGACGAGCCGTACGTGAAAGTGGTGGAAGATATATATAGGGGCTGCACAGCAACCATAGTTCTGCATAAAGAAACAAATTCCTATAAAGAAAGGTGGTAGGCAAGGAGACACGCTCTCCTCAGTACTATTCACAGCTTGCTTAGAAGAAGTAGTCAGAGACTTGGAATGGGAGCAGTTAGGGATAAGGGTAGATGGAGAATACCTCAGTAATCTGCGATTTGCTGATGATATTGCCTTGCTAAGTATAACGGCCTGGGGGGCGAGTTGGTGAATGATGGAAATGAACGGCGGCGAAACACGGAAACGGATCCAGATAAGAAAGGGACACCACATGTGCACACTACAAACTATTTAATAAACGGAAAGGTGGCATATTTATACGTCCAGCTCAAGCATGAGACTCATCGCCAAAATCCGCTACAAACCCAACACGTGATCGCCAGGCGGCACCATCAGGAAATCAGACAAGATATATCTAACCCCAGCAGATAAACTATCAAAAAACAGAATCAACATTTTTTAAAGAACGGAAGGCAGGCCATCTCTTAGCAAATGCGGTGTATACCGAACATAGCAAACAGCAGAGTAAGACATGAGAAGCAAACTAGCCCGAACACTAAGAAATAAAAACAGAACGACAAAACGAGAAGAATAAGAATAAAACGAGAAAAACCAGAAAACAATCTGCTGGGGTTAGATATATCTTGTCTGTCCAGACGTGAACCCCAGCACCTGCGGCAAAGTTGACCGCTAGGCTGACATGGCTTGAACACAATTGGCAAGTCAACACAATATGTGTGGGCATAGTCTGGCTGATTATTATTATTATTATTATTATTATTATTATTATTATTATTATTATTATTATTATTATTATTATTATTATTATTATTATTATTATTATTATTATTATTATTATTATTATTATTGGTCGCTCTCCTTTCATACGACCCGGCGAGGTTACTGATCGCCGCAGTACGTGCTGGCGATGTTGCCGCCCGTAGTTATTATCGCCGGCTCAGCGCCTTCCAGTGCTGCCGATCGCCGGACCCGCTTGGATGCTGTCGTCAGCTGCTGGTGCCTGTGTTGGAACCCCCGATCATAACAGTGGGCAATGAAAAAGAAAAATCGTCTAGAAAAATCCCTTAAAAGGACACGAGGTACTTCAAAGAAATTGTGCTTAAACATTTAGATCTTTGTGGCGCCCATCCAATCAACCGTGTGGAACAGATAGATCTGAAGCCACTCTCTGCTGCATAGCGATCGCTTGGCTGCTATAGTACCCAACCTGGACGCAGCAGATTATAGACTGGCGGCGCCACCGCTGTGCACATCAGGTGCTGTGAGCAGGGATCGCTAACTTACGTGCTGCACAGATTATAAATGCAGAGAGGTGCGTTCTGCTTGCTCCCCTCAAGAGGACGCCACACGCTACTTCAGACATTAATTATACTCATGCGAAAGCCTCTTGCATAGAGATGAGTCTTCCCGTCATCCTTCAGAATTCCTTCAAGACTGATCCAGACTCGAAATGGTGACCTCAGCAGTTGATAACCCTTTTTGTATTTGGGAGCGTGGCAGTGTAACTCTGTTGTTCACGACCCCGCCGGGGTGGCGCAGTGGTTAAGGCGCTCGACTGCTGTTCCCAAGGACGCAGGATCGAATTCCGGCCTAGGCGGCCGCTTTTCGATGGAGGCGAAAAGTAAGGCGCCCGTGTGCTGTGCGATGTCAGTGCAAGTTAAAAAATCCCACGTGGTCAAAATTTCCGGAGTCCTCCAGTACGACATCTCTCATAACCCGAGTCGCTTCGGGACGTTAAACCCCACAAACCAAACCAAACCAGATCTATATCAAAACTTTGGCAACTAAGTGTCGCTGCAGTGATGTAATTGCCGGCCGGATAATCGCAAGGCTAAGCCCACCTGTAAATAACAGCAACTAAACTGAACCCAACCAAAAGGACTAAGGAAGCAGAATGTTGATTAAGCCGATAGCGTTAATATAACGGCTAGCTTTATAGTTGGACAACCGAAAGTCCGCGAAATCAGTCGCTCAGGCCTTGTAGGGAGCTCGGCCCGTTTATTTGTTTTTATACGATTCCAAGTCAAGTTCAGAATGGGCTCCTGCGGCTTGCAGCCGTCATCGGTGTCTAAGGCCCGAAACGAGGGCGCATGGCTTCCGCGGCGTTTATTAGTTGCTCACAACGGGGGAAACCGCTGCGCGGGCGCCCCTTGCGCCTGCCTCTTCCGCGCGTTCCAGCAAGACTCTCCTGTCTCGCGCAAGATATCCACCCCCGAAGGCAGTCCACCTCTTTTGCAACGAGTCCACTGTCTGGGAAATGAAGTTAACTTCAACTTCTGGCTGGCGACTGAACAAAGAAAAAAATAACCTTTGTATTTTTTATTTTATTTTTTAGCGTTGACTGCGCGACTGAACATCACGGGCTTCGAGGTCCGCGGAGCCTATTCACTGACGGCAGCTGAAGTCGCGAGAAGACAATTGCTAACTCTGTTTAAGCGACAGCTAGAGTGCCTCAATGTGCACTCCCCTCCGTGCAGAGAGCTCGCTCGGTCGAAACGCGGTCGGCGTCACCGTGTGCGAGAAAAATCGGGGGCTACGTGAAGAAATCATATCACGGTAATCTGTCGTTCTAGTGATTGATGATTGACTGGTGTGTAATAGGAGATGACGAGTTAATTAAATGACTGTAGTTAATTGATAAATTAAAGAAATTAAAAAATTGGGATAGGTGGTCCAAATGTGTCAGTGTTCAGAATGAGGCAATGCTTGATGATGCCATTTGGCAGCCGCTTTTCGGTGGATGCGAAAAAAATATATGCGCCCGTGGCGCTTGTCAAAGAACCCCAGGAGGTCAAAATTTCTAGATGCCTGCACTACGGCGTCTCCCATAGCCTGAGTCACTTTGGAACGTTAAACTCCAAACCAAAAAATTAGTGTGTAACTGATAAATTAAATGAAATGATTGAAGAAAATGAGAAATTAGAAAAAGGGGGTTTAAAAGGTGTTAGATCTCAGGTGCCAATCCCGGCTGATGCAAATTAAGAAAATTTAGAGGATGTAAATTGATCAATTAAATAATTGAAATAATTGAAAAATGAATAATTGAAAAAGCAGGTTTAACTATGTCACAACGATAAGAATAAAAAGTTAAGGCTTGATGAAGCTATTTAGGAAAAGTAGAGCTTAATTGATCAATTAACTAATTGAAGTAACTGAAGAAATAAAAAATTAAAAAAAGGGAGTTCGAAGCACGGTGGAAGCACCGTGGTTCGAAGACATCAAAATGCTTAGAATTGAAAGGCGTTTGCTTATGCTAAGTACCAGTGTGTAAAGGAAGTGGTGGGGAAAACTTTATTTACGTAAAAAGAAAATAAAACAAATATAAAAAATTTAAAAAATTTAAAATAAAAAAACATTGCCGGTGTGTTAAATGTGCGCTAGGGGGTAATGGTGAATGCTATGGCTGTCATCCTGAGCATTTTGTTCTTAGATTCGCGTCAGGAAGGAGACGCCAAGCTGTTTATCAATGTTCTGTAGGAAGGGATGTATCTTGTTTTTGGTTGTATTTAGCATGGCTTCCATACGACATCATTTACTAGTTGTGTTACTGTCATAGACGCCATTCGATTTGTCAGCGATGGGGACTAAAATCGAAGAAAGCTCTACGAAAAAAAATCGAAAAAGATCTTTGGCGCGGAAGTTAATTTGCAACTGGCATCGTATTGTTTTCAGCATGTGACTTCTGCTCTTCGCAATTTGTGCCGTATGGAGAGCCACCAATTACTAGTTCCTGGCTATTATTCTTGAGACAGCGCTGCGGATAGCTAGTTTAAATGTCCAAGGGTACCAATCCAAGCGACGAAATTATAAAGCGCTGAGGTGACCAACCGAATGGTCTCTTCGGGCCCATTTTGACGTGTGTATTTGCCACGCGGTTGGTACTTCGAACAGTTGTGCTTTGTTTATACGCAATAACTCAGACAATTGTGTACATTCAGTTGTTTCATGTGCAAGTGGCTGCCTCCTGGTTGTTGATCTCGCCGTTCTTGGTCTGCGTTGCCGCGTGATGTGCGTATGCTCCAAACAATGAAGCGGAGCGTAGGTCCTTTTTTGACCGATTCGATGTATATTTAAATTGTGACAAAGTCATAATATCGTTAGAAGATTTCGGCTGTGCTGTCCCCGATCGCTTTAAGCACACACGAGTACGGGACAAGAGCGCCGAGTTGCTTTCATAAATTGTTCATGAAAAATGTTTAGAAGATGCAGGCAACATTTTACAGATGGTGCGCGACCATCGGTAAAATGGTCGACCCATTACCAGCGGGATAATCATGCCAGAGATCGAGTATATGTATCAACAGAAATAGCTGCCTTTATGCATTGGGTATGGGGTAGGACATATTCAGTTCAGTGATCATAGCTTAGTGACAGCAACATTCGGGAAAAGGCTGGCCAAAAGTCGATTAAACTGGTACCTGTGGAAGTTTAACGTGAAGCTTTTACAGAATGAAGACTTTAATAATATACTGACAGAAACAATACATAAGATACTTGCATCGCATTCAGCAAGTTGGAAAATCGAATGGGAAGAGTTTAAAAAGACTGTGAAATTATTAGCCATTAAAAGGAGCACCATTCTTAAGTACAGCCAGAACCAAAGCGAAACCAATCTACGCGAGGAACTAGAGTTCTTGATGAATATGGAAAGCCTGGACCCGGGTGTGTTTATTCAAAAAATAAGAGAAGTGAAAAGTTACCAGGAGCTAATGATACGATAAAATACAGCTGCGATTATACGATCAAGAACCGAAAAGCTGTGGGTCGGCGAAATTCCAACGAAGTGAGCACTATCGGACGAAAAGCGATACTCGTTCCAAGAAGAAATCCGCCGTATAGAACGAGATTACGAACGATAACACTGTTATTAAGCGTGTAATTATCGAGCATTTGAGTGACTTGCTGAGCCACCCAAAAAGCAAGAAACGCTAAAGATGCTTTTCAGGACGCCTTCCTTTCATTTATGCTCAGACTGGAAGAAGTAAAAGCACGTCTTGAAGAAGTGGTTTCCGAACGCCTGAAGCGAGCGCTCTTCCACATTTCTGGATTTTTTATTGCTGTGAGCTATTTGTGATCTCGTCATCTTTCGGAATGGCGGGCGCACGACCAGTGCGCCCACCCGCCACCGTCGAACAGGCTGCGGCGTACTCGACGGGTCACCTCAACATCGCGAACGTGGAGCTTCCGGACTCTGCGGATGACTGCACAGTGACTGAGATTGATACAGCAGCTACACGCCTGTACAGTCGCGCCACCTGAAAAGGAAGCTGCGCCGTACGTCAATAATGAGTGAAACACCAGAGAAGAATGCTGAAAAACAAGGGATATTTTCCGTGGCCTTCGTACCAACAACGGCGACGGCAAATCTGAATGTAACCTGCCGTCGATGCGGCGGTATACGCATCCTCATGACACATGCCAGACGGAGACTGTCAAGTGTGCGAACTGCTCGGGTGCCCATGAAGCGACGGCTAAGGATTGTTGAAAGACGTACTTATACTAAAAAAGATGTTACGAGACAATTCGACTCATCAAGAAGCGGCTGCGTCTATTCGTCGTCGCAAGCACTGTTCCCGACGCCGACACAAGGAATAGGAAGGCAAGGCCTGGATAAGACAACGTTACAGTTAACGTCAGCTCAGGTGCCACAACAGACTGAGCCTAATCCCGTTAAAAATACTCTGGATATAATGTCATAGGCAATGTCACAGTCCAGGGATCAGACAGAAGCAGTTGTATTACCTGCCGCCTCTGATGCGTAGTGGCCTGCTCTACCATCAAAGGCCATTGCCAGGCCTCATCCCAGTTTGGTTGCCACACGTGCTGAAAATTTCGACATCCCCGACAGCCAACAGGTGAAAGATTTGCTGGAACAGCTTGTTCGTTCAATGTGGGTGCTGCTCTCTAGCATCAACGCGCAAACAGCAAAGTTTGCTGTTCAGTTTTTGGACGCATTTGAGCCGCTCATGGCGGCATTGCAATAATTCACAATGGCGCAACAAACTAACGCCACCTCTGTGATGATGCACTTGCGCCGCAGTGTAATGATGCAATAGAATGCTCTAGGCCTGCGTAGTCGGCTGAGTGACTTCCGGCAGCGGGTAGAGAAGTACCGCTTTCCTGTGATAGTGGTCTGTGAGCCCAACATGCCGGCTGCTTTCCGCCTTTCTGGATATGTTCTGCTATGGTCTCGAGAAGCAGACGAAACAAGCAAAGTGCTGGCTTGTATACGCCAAGACATTGCGCACGTCCGCCATGCTCTACAGCCACAAAACACGAATTACTACATTTGTTTGACATTAACCCCTGAAAAGACGAGTATGTTCTGTAATTGGCGCTTATATTCCACCGAGGGATGGCTTTGACATGTCATATCTATTTTCAACAATCCAGTGTTGTGCAGCTTCTCGTATTATTGTGGGGGACTTTAATGCTCACCACCCTCAGTGGGGTAGTGCCATAATGAGCAATCGAGGAAGACACCTGTCAGACTTTATGCATAGGCAAGATCTCGTCAATATAAACGACGGCTCACCGACGTTTCTACGCGGAACAACCTACAGCAGCTGCTTGGATGTGGCGTTTGTTTCCGGAAGCCTCTATCCCTCTGTTTCTTGGTGTAGTGATGTGGAAACACATGGGAATGATCACATACCAACGTACGTATGCATCAAGTGATTCGCACCTGC
Organism: Amblyomma maculatum; assembly: GCF_055883805.1. Classification (NCBI taxonomy): domain Eukaryota; kingdom Metazoa; phylum Arthropoda; class Arachnida; order Ixodida; family Ixodidae; genus Amblyomma; species Amblyomma maculatum. The sequence goes on along the minus strand of NC_139347.1, from coordinate 206,536,972 downwards.
CACTTCGCCTCGTGTGCAATACACAGACCGGCCCGCTTTTAGGGCATCGGTGGAGACGTCCAGCGTGGACCTCCAGTCACCATCTCAAATACAGGGCCTCATTACTTCCTCTCTCAGCAAGAACACTCGCTATGTTTGTGTGCCGGCGTCAGTGTCCAGCATCGACGTGGAATTCGAGCGGCTTCGCACGATCCGTCGGCGGGCTGAAAGGAAGTACAGAAGAACGAGATCTGCGCAAGATCTCGCACTTTCTCGCCGAGCTAAACGAAACGTTTTGTGCCACCTGAAGAGGTTAGGATGACAACGCTGGAGGCAGTTCTGCTCATCACTAGATCCCCGTAAGCCCCTGTTGGCTTACGCACACCTCCGCAAGAAAGGCACCCTTTTCGTGCCCTGGCCCTCTATCAGCGCCGCAATGAAGTTGACGTAGCTGAAGATTTTTGTAAAATGGTTGTGGCAACAAACCAGGCACAGTTATCAGTTTCAGAGGTTTATGCGCCACCTTTGCCGAATGATCAATGCGATGTGCCCTTTACAATACCTAGATGAATTCGACCCCGCTCTTGCTTCTTGTCGGCATTCATCTGCACCTGGTCATGACAGGATTACTTATTCAAACTTATCAAACCTAGGCAAGGATGGTAGAACTGCACTACTGAATTATGTTAATAATATATGGGTTCTAGTACTGTTCCTGAACACTGGAAGATTAGCCGCCTGGTTGCTCTTTTGAAGCCTGGAAAGCCCCCTCTCAAACTTACCTCATACCGGCCAGTTGCCCTAGCAAGCTGTGTTGGAAACGTTATGGAGCGAATGGTACGGGCAAGACTTGAGTAGTTTCTAGAGAGTAATGATCTTTATCCGAATATGATTACTGGATTTCGCCGGGGACGCTCATGCATTGACAGCGTCATCGACCTTGTGGCGACCGTAGAACACGAAAAGCGTCACCGTCGACTAGTAGCTGCTGTCTTTTTAGATATAAAGGGATCTTACGGAAACGTCCTCCATGATGTTATTCCTGACGGACTTGATGACGTGGGAGTTGGTGGCCGGCTGTACTCGTGGATTGTGAGCTATCCTAATGACCGCTCTGTTTACATGACTACGCCTGAAGGAGATACTACGCGCTTTCAGGTCGGTCGTGGAGTTCTGCAGGGAGGAGTCCTCGGCCCAACTTTATTTAACGTTGCGCTGATTGGCATGGTGAGTGCACTGCAAACTAAATTCACATAAGTGGATGTGCTGACGACATCTGCATCTGGGCCTCTGGTTCGGCGCGTCCACAAATACGTGCGAGATTGCAACGAGCTGTGTCATCGATATCGATGTACTTACGGCGACAAGGTTTACTTTTAGCGGCAAAAAAGTGTGCAGTGATCGCATTTATGGGAAAATGTGTCAGCCTTAACCCGATTACTCTTCATGGTGTCGCAATACGATACGTCTCCAGGCACAGATTCTTGGGAGTAATCATTGACCACCGACTATCTTGGTCGAAACATATTACTATGGTGAAGAAAAGGCTAATTAATTTTTGCCATGTACTTCGTTTCATAGCTGGCATGAAATGGGGACCAACTGAGCGCTCCTTAATACGGCTTTACGAGACTTTGTTTGTTGGCTACATCCGGTACAGTCTCCCAGTACTCTCTAGTATGAGCATTTCCTGCTTGCGGACTTTAGAGAGTGTGCAAGCGCAGGCACTGAAAATATGCCTTGGACTGCCCAGGTGCACCTCTAACAAAGGCACAATTGAAGAGTCACATGGTCGCCCAATATCCATATACTTGTCGTACGAACGTGCACTCCGTGTATATTTGCGAGCACTTACAAGACACCGTTTTCACCCACTCAGCAAGATTGTGAATGAGCGGCCGGACTGCAGTTTTACAAGTGCACTCTGCTGCCACCAGTCGCAGGTACCGACAGAATATGCCCTACCATATCGTCCCGCCCGACCACCATGGGCGATAGATAAACCTTTGGTGCACCTTCATGTTCCCGGAATACTAAAGAAATCAGTAGTGCCAATTAGTGGAATCAAACAACTCACTCTGGCGCACATCTGGTCAGAATATCCTAATTATATCCACGTATAAACCGATGGATCTGTGTCAGCGCAGGCATCCGCTGCAGCTGTGGTCATACCAGCTCAGAAAACGTCTTTGCATTTCCTTTTCGGACATACCTCTACATCAACCGCTGCTGAATTTGTAGCCATTCGGGAATCTATTCGCTACATATGTGGGGAACCACCTCAAAAATAGTGTATATTCACGGACTCAAAGACTGCATTACAAATTTTGGGAAACTTCTTACGTCACACTGCCTATCAGTCCCTGGCACTAAACATTATGGAGCTCCTCACATCTCCCCAGCTGCAAGGCCACATGATAATGTTTCAATGGATCCCTGCCCACTGCCGGCTCCATGGGAATGAACAGGCCGATGATGAAGCGAAAAACGCACTCATCAAGGCCTCCAAACAGACGTGCTTTTTTCAAGAGCGGATACGACTTTCCTTTTTACGAGTTGTATGAAAAATGCTACAGCAGCTTACGTGGCCCAGCCAGACGGCCGACACATTCGCCTAGAAGGCTCGATCGAACATTGAAATGTTATGTTCCGCGTGATATTCCGCACCATCAGGCATGTTTGCTACATAGACTTCGATTAAATGTGGCTTTCACTCGCAAGTACTTACATTTAATTGGACAGGTGGACTCGCCGGAATGTTCAACTTGTGGCATCTCAGAGACTGTGGACCATATATTATTGGTGTGCCCAGCGTATGCGCGCGAAAGAAGTGTGCTAGCCGCTTCCTTGAAGCGTTTGGACAAGAGGCCTCTGTCGGAGGAACTGCTGCTGGGCGCTTGGCAGGACAAAGGGAAGGGTGTCCAGGCAGTGCGTGCTCTTTGCCGTTTTTTGTGCGCCAGCGGACGTGATTCGCGCCTGTAAAGCAAGCCACTGTGCCTGTAGATATGTATTTCATATGCCTTCTCCTACATGGTCACCCATCACAATCTTCTTTCTTCTCTCCTTCCCCTTCCCCAGTGCAGAGTAGTAGGCCAGATTTTAATTATTCCGGCAAACCTCTCTGCCTTTTCCTTTCAATAAATCCATCTATCTAACGTCCTGAGCAGCCAGTCATCGTGCAGGAAATAGAAAAGGCTATCGATGACTTGGCTGTTGGCAAAGCACCAGGACAGACGGCCTGGGTGCCGCGTTCTACAAAGCTTTCAAAAGTCTGATAGCCCCGAAGATCCTTGGAGTGTTCCTTGAATGTTAAGATCGAAACCAAGTGTTGTTCACATCATTACACGTTGCGCTTATACCCGAAACCGATGATCTGGAGAAACGCCTATAGGCGAGTTCCTATCGATCCTTGCCAACATATTTATGAATTAGCGAATAAGTCAGTTATAACGACATTGGTAGGCCCGCATCAGACATCAAATACCGGAGTATTGCAATTAACGTCCACGAAAAATGCTTGAATGCATTTGGTGAACGCGTGGCTATCGTGCAGCTCGATCTAGCAAACGCTTTCGATCGCATTTTAGAGCATTCCAACGTTGGCCGAGTGGTATTAGAAAGGGCTAGAATGGTGTACACCAAATGCACAACACGTATTGTTGTCGATGCTGAGCTTACTGATAGCCTTAGCATTTGTTCTTCTGTGAGGCAGGGATGCCCCCCTCACTGTTTTCCTTTGTTATTCGCAGCTTACCTTGAGCTACTCTGCATGCAAATCCCTTATAACGATATCTTCACAGGGTTTAGGCTGCAAGAGGCACACGTTAAAATATTGGCTTACGCAGATGAAATTGCCGTCTTTTGCTCACACAGAGCATTAAACGAGTCACGACTCATGTTCAACAATACTGTGAATGTACTGGATCCCAGATCAGCTATTATAAGAGTTATGCATTTTGGCACGGCCTTTGGGACGGCGCTCGGGAGCATTATTGTCGGTTGCGGGGGTCGACTGTTCCAACGCAACACCTCGGTGTGCCACTTGACCGCTATCGCGATCCGTACGCGTATTGGTCTGATTAAGAGCTGAGCGCAAGGTCTGATGCGTGGCAAGGCAGATGCCTGTCAACGTTTGCACGAGCAAACGTTGACAGGCCGCAACCTCTTTATTATCTCCACGATCTTGTGTGAACTGGTTTGGTTTGGCTTGGTTTGGGGGGTTTAACGTCCCAATGCAACTCAGGCTATGAGAGACGCCGTAGTGGAGGACTCCGGGAATTTCGACCACCTGGGGTTCTTTAACGTGCACTGACATCGCACAGCACACGGGCGCCTTGCTTTTCGCCTCCATCGAAAAGCGGCCGCCGACGCCGGGATTCGATCCCGCGTCCTTGGGAACCATAGTCGAGCGCTGTAACCACTGCGCCACCCCGGCGGGGCTTGTGTGAACTGAATGTGTTGCGTGCAACACAGGCCAGCATTGTGTGCAACACGGGCCGAGCGAATTTGTTTCGTCCTGCTAAAAAAAGGGAACCTTGGTCTTGTTCACTTGTTCCTGAGGCAAGTTGTGTCGAGGTTTGTTTATCTAAGGCATCAAAAGGATCAATTTCTCCGAAAATTCATAGAAGTATGATTGCGCATAATGCTTCCAGCATTTGTTGTGACGTCATGCGAAATGTAAAGGGCAGTGACGGGTTATATCCGTCAAGTTCTCCTTTTTACTTTTTTTCCTTTTGGTACATCCTAAGGTTTTGCGAATATCTTTGTTATTTTGACATGGTGAACTTTGATGTTACCGTGATGCTTTTGTAGATGTAGGGGCCGATGGTCCGTCAAACACCTCGAGCTTTTTTCCTCGGCCCTTTTCATCGTTTAATGAAAAAGTCTATTATTATTATTATTATTATTATTATTATTATTATTATTATTATTATTATTATTATTATTATTATTATTATTATTATTATTATTATTATTATTATTATTATTATTATTATTATTATTATACTTTCCTACAGGATATTGAAGGTGTGGTTTTCGCCTCAGTATCTGAACAACGTTAGTAAGAAAAATATTACACGGACCTCATTGATACAATGGTTCCTGTACAAATGTACCGTTCACCACGTCATGCAGGCCCAAGGCAGGATATGCTCAAGCGAGTAAAGAAAATGCCAGAAATACCATCTGTTAAAACATTCTTCCTTAAACTCCATACAGGAGCACTCCACGTTGAGACCTGGTTATTCATACAATGGAAAACAAGATGTTTTATTTGCAAGAAACCCGATGCAATAGAACACGTATTCCTCGACTGCTACGACCCAATATTTTTCTGAGATGTACTACAGCGCACATTAATGAAATAGCTCCCGCTAGACCCATATGGCATGCGTTTTTTGCCGGTAGATTCATAGGACGATGTACCGTAAGGTTTAATTATAGTCCTGGGCTTCCATGCTTTTTGGAGAACGAAAATGCAATTTGAACATGTCGGGCTTGTTGTTCAGCCCATGCGCGACCACTTCATTGAAAGCGTTGTCTGTCCTCGAGGGCTGTATCGAGCGTTGCCAGATCCTCCTCAATGGGCGGATATATTTGATGATTTGGCATAACTGAACATATAATAATGTTGAGCTGGCCGAAGTGCGGAGAGCACGTTTTATGAACTGTATTACAGCCGGCATTAAAGAAGGAAATTCTTTGGTGGAGTGGTTGCGCGTTCGCCTCGCTCTGCGAAAGAGCCGTGTTCGAATCCGCGGGTTCCCGCAAAGCTGTTATCGTTTATTTACTTTCTTCTGAGTTTCGCGTTACAACCACAGAGCCAACACTGCCTTTTCTGTTACACGGGGCCCTTAATGCTATCGCGTTAAAGCATCGTGAGTGTTTTCTATTGCGGCGTACCCTTAATAGCGGAGCTTATGCGTTCCCGTAATTTTTGTTTGTGAAGAAAAAGAAAAACGGGTCAAGCTCTTTCCTCTGCCTGAGTGGCTGATTGCACGAACGTTTTCCTTGTGATGGAAAGTTAGCCTTTGCAGTTAACATTATGCAGCAGCGCGAAGTCCTTCGCAGAAACAGACGTTTAGAATAAAGCGAGTTTCTTGCTTAGTACTGCGTTTAGCTAATCATATATAAGGAGGGAGATAGAGGAGACATTTTTGTAGCTCGAAATGTCTCGCGTGGCGTCTGCGGCTTTTCCTATACACCTACACTCCTGCATAGCCGTCACAATTCCAGCCAGCTGTGATTGAACGCATTAGTGATGCGAAACCCGATGGCCTTTTGCTCAGCAATGATTCAAAGTGTGCCACTCACAGACTCAGTCCACAGAGGCAGTCACCTGGCGCCGCCTGCAAGCCAAAAACCACATGTCTCCCAGATGGAGATACCTCACGCAAACTGGAAATCCGGAGGACCAGTTCTGCAGATTCTGTAGCGATATAGGAACGTTAAAACATATCCTCTGGGAGTGCAGCCACTCCCCGGGCTACAATTTATTCCAGGACGAAGAAGCATGGGAGACCGCGCTTCATAGCGAAGACCCGGCGACAGAGGCCAACATTGTCCGACTGGCAACCGAAGCGGCGAACCGCTTTGTCTACTAGCCCCTGCCTCTTGGGATGACATCGGGCTCCCTGGACGCCTGCGAGCGGTGCCGGAGCTCCGGTGTCGCCTCTTCCGGACAATAAAAGTTTTCACTACCACCACCACCTTGGAACTTTAAACGCCGCAAAGAAAAAAAAAACAACTATTCAGAGTCTGTGCAGTCTGCAAGACAGAACAAACTGGCTTGCAGGCCGTGGACACCGCAGCAAGGAGCGTGCACACCTCTCATTTTTGTCAGACGCCGTGACAGGATGGGATTAAAAGATGAAGTGGTTATCGGAATGTGGTGTGTGGAAGAGAGATAGGTGTAATGAAGGCTGTCTATCACAATCAACATGAACGCCTCAAATGCCTCCTAAATGCATGGTCAGAATTTAGAGGGTCTCCAAAATCTGCATATATGGACTCTAGTGTGGCATGGGCATTAGGGACGTAAGAACAGCATTCTCGATAATATATATATATATATATATATATATATATATATATATATATATATATATATATATATATATATATATATATATATATATATATATATATATATATATATATATATATATACTAGAATGCTGTTACGCAGTGCCGGCGTCGTTGTTCGCGTTTTTCATTGCGTTTTTTGTCGTCAGATTATTTAAGGTCTTATTCCTGCATGTGGGTTTTTTCTGTTCCTTTGGAACCACTGGCGTCTGCAGCATCGCAGACAGACGTACCTAAAATGTCTCTTCTATGACATGATGTATAAGACATGAGTGGTGATGATGTTATGATGTAGCTTTGGCCCCAATGCGAGGGAATTCTAACAAGCCACTGCTCGCGTTGTAATAAGCACCGAATGCTCAGGCGGATCTATTCTTTCGGTTCTTTCCTTCATCCTCTCCGTCCCGTGAAATTTGTTCGTAGTGGAGTACAAACTATATGAGAGCGTGGCAGCAGCATACATAAGCGTGTTCTTGACCTCGTAGCTTCAACTATTACTGCGAATAATTTTTACAGGTCTGATCAATTAAAACAGCATGACACCGAGGCTCCACAATATAGATCAGAAATTGCGAAGGTTGACATCACAAGTACTCGTCATTTAGAGCGTGGATGTCGAATCTCTGAAAGCGAATTGACCTCTTGTCCCTTTGTGCGTTGACACTAAAAGCGTTTTCCGTCACTCTCTGCACGCCAGCCCATTTCTCGATGTAGTAGCTAGATGAGTCTCATAAACTCTGAAGTATATCCTCTGCAGTGTTCAAAACCATTCCGAAACATTTGTCTCACGTGGCACCCTTCAGCATTGCAAGTGGGGCTGTTTGCGAAGATTATACCAAACCTCAGGGTAAGGACCACTGCTTTTGAGACAGTATATATACAGAGCACACCTGACCACTTCAGTGGGCAAAAAAAATAAATAAAATAAAATACCTGTTCTTGAGAAGAGAATATGCAGGCTGCTAAAGCATCTCAACTAAGGAAGAATAGCGCGAGAACAACGATGAACGAGGACGGCACAGGACATCTTGCTGACGGTGTCCCTGTTTTCTAGAAAAACAATGGAGAGCCATGCAGGCGCCGCTTACTCCTTGTGTACCGCACACATCATATATGGCAGGACAGCGCTGCAGCTATAGTTATTGCAGGGACGACAGCAGAAAGCTCTAGTACTTTTCGCTCTCTCCCGCTGCGAAGTGGGAATGATAGCTTTCAGTCGTTCAGTCGTGTCCGACTCTTCGTGACCCTATGGACCATATCACGCCACACTTTCCGGTCGCTCACTATCTTCCTAACATCACATAACTTCATCTGCAGTGCCTCGAGGATGCCATCTAACCATCGCGTTCGCTGCCTACCCCTTCTCCGGCGACCCTAAACCTTTCCCAACATCAAATATTTCTTCAGCGACTCCTCTCTTAGCCGCTCGCATAACTGATCGTTCAATCCTAAGGAGACCCACACTACCACTGGCGATGTATTCCCGACAGAGTGACCTCAGCCTACAGGCTATCATGGCTCGGAGTTTTAGATCACGAAACACCTACAACACCAATTGTGATGCCGCTAAAGCAGGAGAAGGTAGCTCCTCCAGCTATTTTTCGTAAGAGAAAAGGGATACTCACGTATCTGTACTCCATCACGAGGCCAGGGGATCGCCTGCAGACATACACTGCCGCCGCCATTACGTCCAACGGTATCGCTCTGGAAGTCAGCAGCGCACGCGGGAGCTTCGTTCTAACTCTCCAAGGTATTTGCCGCTTCGCTCTGCGGCACCTAAGATTTGTTCCGAGCGCTGCCTCACTCCTCGGGACTGCGTGTCACTCTCAGCTTTATGGCCGTAAGCTTATCATCCGCCCGGAGAGCGTCAAAACTATGTGCGCAGCTGTTACGGCGGGTGCACACTTGCCTGCTATGGATGGAGGAGAGGATTTAAAACTTGCGGGACAGCAACAACGACAATGTGTTGCGGAAGAGCAGTTGGGCTGCGCGCAGCAGGTTTCATCGAACCGGCACGGCGGCGCGTGTGCTGATCAAACTTTGCGTACACCTGTCGGAACAAGGCGTGCATATCTGCCTATGCGTTTCCCAGGGTCAGAGCCTTGACGCAAGCGTGTGCGCACTGTGCCTACGAGCTTCTTCGGTCCTCACCAAAGTCAGCAGAAGCAAGGAATCGTCTCTGCTTTTTAACCCGTGCACAGAATGCTTTCTACATGGGCTCCAAGCCAGCAGTGGCGATGCGCAGCTAAGCGCACAGGTTCGGCCAAGCGGGAACTCCGACGCGTTTCAGAGAGGAGAAACCCTGTAACTGAGCAGCGATAAAGTTGGCTTCAGACCATCCCTATAAGGACCAGAACAATTTAGCTCTCAACTGTACAGAACTTGTGCAGCGCAGCTTTGCAGAGCACACAAGACACTTGGTAATATATACGAAACCGACGAATAGCGCAATTTAAAATTTCCCGCATAACATACAGACTTGTCTTGCAGTTTGAACAAATGTTCACCGAGTTAGCTGCTTTGTCAGACGCACCGATTCTCCTTCAATAAAAGCGTAATCACCCTCAGTGTTCTCGAGACGTACCCTCAATTCCTGGACCATTAAATTTGCAATAATGGTTGGTTTCCTATTTCTCATTTCCTCTACACATTACAGCCTTTGTCGAAAATATTCAGCCCGCGAGATTCGCTTGCGCTTCATGCGGTTTGCCATTATCGGTCGGCATGGAATGATTTTCAGGGAGAACTCCATTGCCCGGCTAGATCTCTTGTGACGTATGTTTGTGACGAGGGTTTTTGCATCTAGCTCGCTCAGAAATTTGTACCATGCTTGTCCATTTCCTGCTCATTTTAACTATTATTAAGATACATGCATGTTATACACTATTCCAAAATTTTGTGCATAGAGCAGGCTGTAAGATTTATAGTCAACACTTGCCACCCATATAGACGTTCGAAGAAACTGAAACCTGCCTTCCAGGAAAAAAATACAGTGCCACTTTTAAAACGTTCAGCCCGATACTCACACCGGAGCACTACATGTGTGTGTGTGTGTGTGTGTGTGTGTGTGTGTGTGTGTGTGTGTGTGTGTGTGTGTGTGTGTGTGTGTGTGTGTGTGTGTGTGTGTGTGTGTGTGTGTGTGTGGGTGTGTGTGTGTGTGTGTTGAAACAACATATCTGACATATGTTCGCGCTCATAATTACATAAGTATTTCACTCACGCGCTCTTTATTTTTCCTGCAGCTCTGAAGTCTTTAACGGTTCGCTCTGCTGTATTTCTGAAACGCATTGATACATTGCAGCCTTTTCTGTTGTCACCAAGCGGATGCTTTTATCACCGTAAATGCTCGTAAATGCTATACTTCGTCTCACAAGATATCTGCAGCGCTGCGAAAGGCAGGTGAGCCCTTGCAGTTGTGCTTCTAAGTGCCCCTGCACACTGTAATAGAGAATTGGGCTCCTACTGTCACCCGCCAATTTGGGGGGCGAGAGGCGCGTAGGAGCACAATTGCCTATTGTAGTGCGCATGATCCTAGTTGGACAGGGGTGCCCCTGCCTTTAGCAGTGCTGCAAACGTCTTGTGAGACGAAGTATAGACGAGAATTGTTTTTTGTACCTTTCTGAGTCAACATCATGTTTAGAACCCGAAGTGAACCATGAACTGCAGGGTATAACGTCCAGAAAGGTTATATTGGCTTCGATGGACCACCGCAGTGGAGTGCTTTAAGATTGATGAAAATAATCATGGGCCCTTTAACGCTGGCCGTCACCGCGCAGCCTCTTGTATCTCGCCTCTACTAAAATACGGCCGCCGCGGCGGGCTTGAGACGCACCTAGGGTACACCACGCGGGCTATTTTAGAATGCATCTACGTTCCTATTCCACGTTTTGTTTTTTCTTGTTTGTTGGATACATTCTTTCTTTTTCTTTTTGCCGAGGGGGGGGGGGGGGGGGGGTACTCCACCGTTATTAACCATATCCAGTTCAATCAGGGCTGAGGCTAGCAAGCAACGTATACGGGGCGTTCTGCCGGCTGCGATGGTCCGTGTGAGCAAAGACAGGTGCCGGGAAATAACAAAGTGTCATAATTATAAATCGGGAAGGGAAAAAAATCTACAAAAAACGGGTAATGGAGAACATGATCGAATTGAAAAACGCGGGTGAACGCATTGATTTCCTGGAAAAGGAGATATGCGTGAGCCATACGTGCCAGCTTCCCAGGGACGCGCTTTCCACGCTGTTAACGGATGGCAATGAACCGCAGACAGCACCTGCTCTGGCTCTGTTGCGGTGCGCCAAACCTCGGCGATGACATCATCGTATTGCAGCTTCGTTAGGAGCAAACCCTCACGTTCACCGGCGCAAGGAATGGAATGTGAATGCGTTGTCAGACTGCCATATATGTCCTTATATGTAGTACACCTGTAAACGTGAATATGAGCGACCAGGCGATGGCCTAAAAAGCCGATTTTCGCAGAGGCAAAAAAAGAACCAGTTTACTGACAGAAAGGTTGTGGAACTGCATGGGCAGCTTTACTTAATGATGGTCTTTAGTTGAGCTAGTCGATGTTGCAGGTAGAAAAGCATAGCAGCGTGTTTAGAAGAGGGCGCCGTCTACTTCGACGCACAAATACCAAAAGCCAGAGGCACCGTAGACGTCATAGTGGCTCGGAATGTTCACTAGTTCCGAGGGGAGTTAGTACTGAATTTGCTTTCATTAGTGCAAACTTGAACCCTACTCGCTGTGGCATCGGATAAAGCGCCCCGTCCTTTTCAGCTTTCCACTAGAGCACGTGCAAGCGTCTATTTTCGACAATCGATCCGCTCAGTTTTCCTCTCGACGAGGAGAACGAAAGACAAAGAAAACAAAGGAAATACACGATGACCAGTGGATTTGTGTGGGAAAGGTGAACGCTAAAAGCAGGGCAATATCTGAGGAAGTAAGTATTGCGGCGCATTGTCGAGAACCAGAAGGGTCGCATAATATTTAGCGACCGCAGTGGCCGCTGTCACGTCAAATTTGGCCTTCTGAACTGCTATGTCAGCAACAATTTCGAAACTTAACGTTCCCACGTGTGTACAGCCTTTACTAAAAGTTTACAGCCCACAGGGTTTGCTTATAAGGCGTATAATATGAATTCTGTAATAATTGTAGAAGTTCTAGCCATTGGAGAGGGTAGGACGAAAAATCTTCTTGCCTTCAGCAAGTATGGAAACCTGGGAATGTATTACGGGCCAGATAATATCGCTCAGAAGTAGACCCCCTGGGCTGTAAACTTTTGATAAAGACTGTACATGCGCATTCGCGCTCGAAAATGTAGTATATCAAAGTTTCGTGATACAATACACGCAGTAATGAAAAAGACGTTGGTGCTATAAGGACCATATCATACTTGCAGTAATTATTCTGGAACGTGCAGCAGCCACATGGCTAAGAGCTTTAGAGCCGTCAGTTATGTGCGAACGTCGAACGGTTTCGCCTTTAGTATACTTCCGCCTCACCACGCATCTGTGTTGCCCACCGTCGACAGCCCGTTCATGTAGATTGTTCGATGATGTAGTGTAGTTTTCAAGCGTGTAGTTTTCGTAGAGTGCAACAATACCTTGAGCTACCTCTAACAGAACATTCGTCCTGGATTCAGCACGATCACACATTTAGCGTAATTATATCATGACATCTCTTGTCCTCTTGGTAAGTGCGAACAGACTGACTGCATATTTACAGCTTTATCTAAAACACAAACCATACTTACCACAAACGCTTGCAAGAGCCTAACCGAATATAGATATAAGCGTAACCTAGATAACAGAATAAGCAGTTTTCTTCATAATGCCCAGACTGAGTATATAATATTTTGCTGTATGATCGGATACTGAAATTTCATCATGCGTTCCACAAAGTTATGTTATGGCCTTTCTTCGTTTCTTGCCAACAGTAAATCACTTCACATACCTGTACGCTGTAAAGTGCTTCATTATATTGTTACGTGGTGACATGGCAAACGATGGAACACGGCAACACAACAGAAACAGAACGACGTGATGACATGACGATGAAATATGCTTTATTGGCCAGCGGGCCTGGCGCGAGCTCTCCGCCCTGCGCCACTGCTCGCTTCGTCATCTTCGTAGCATTACCCGGGGCCACCGAGCGATCGTCCCGATCGATTGCTAGAAATCCAATGCATGACGTGACAATGAACACAGGCACAGGATTGGGACATGAAACGCTGGACACCACAATGAATGCGAAGATGGGCAGAATGCTTACACCGGAGCATCAAGTCCAATCTTCACCGCTGCCGAAGGCCAAGGCTCATGGACGCGCCGAACGGCTTGGGCGGGGGTGCTGTCTTCGCTCGAGTGATCGTGAGGTCGCTTCGTCGTGGGGTCGGTAGGGTTGGTAGGGTCGGCTTTGTGCTTTTCCTGGTCGTAGTGCGTGGTGGTAAGGGCTGGGGACGAGGCTGGGGACAGCGGCTGGTCGGGTCTGAGCGAAACGGGCTGGGGCAGAGCTGGGCGGCGATCTCCACGGGCTTTCGGCAGATGGACCCGGCCTACGGTTTGCTTCGACGGTGCAATGCGAGGATGGGGATGAACCGCACCTCCAACTAATGTTACGTGGTGACATGACAAGCGATGGAACACGGCAACACAACAGAAACAGAACGACGTGATGACATGACGATGAAATATGCTTTATTGGCCAGCGGGCCTGGCGCGAGCGCTCCGCCCCGCGCCACTGTCCGCTTCGTCATCTTCGTAGCAATATAATGAGACTATTGGATGAGGACCTCTTTAACAAGTGTCTTTTAAATCAGGGCAAGTGGGACTCCGCGAAGAAAGAGCACTATTTTTTTTTTCTAAGCTGCTTTCATGTACAGTCCAGGCGAACCTCTTATTACTTCCCCGCATATTCAAACAAATTGCCTCAAAACAGTTGTGGAATAAATATACCTCGACTTCGAACTTACATTCATGAAGGATACGCGCGTCGTAGACGATCTCTAAACAAAGCTCTGCAAAGCCTCTGACACTTGCGCCGTGATTTGCGTGTTGCGATTTGCTGACTATCCTAAGTCATCTGCGATATTTGGCTGGGATATACGGGCTTTCATTCAAAAGCCTATATAGCCTTGTGGATTTTTTTATTGCCTAGGTAGAAGCGCGACGACAACAAATTAGGACAGAGCAACTACTGCTTTTCTTGCTTCTACCTGGATAGCACTATATAGTTAAGTCTGTCATTTCCAACGCGCTGCAAGCTTTCCCTCCTTCCGGCCTCCCAACTCCGCTCTTATCACTGTTCCATGTAGTCCGTACCGGAGGAGCCGGAAACTGTCTACCCTTTAGGATAAGATTAATTTATATCGTCGGGCGCACAGCAACTCGATGCCCTAGCGTCTTGCATTCGCTTGATCTGTCTCTACGGCGACGGCATGACAACCTTTGATCTTTGGTGGTGACAAGCGTTCCCAGTGATGCTGACGCTGTATGTGTAAACTACAAACTATGCGCGTGACCAAACAGCGTGCGAAGAGTGCGAAGAGAGGATAACCGATGGTCGCTGAGGGTAACAAACTGGATTCCGAGGGAAGGAAAGCGTAGCAGGGGGCGGCAGAAAGTTAGGTGGGCGGATGAGATTAAGAAGTTCGCAGGGGTCAAGTGGATGCAGGTAGCACAGAACCGGGTTAAGTGGAGAAATATGGGAGAGGCCTTCGCCCTGCAGTGGGTATAATCAGGCTGATGATGATGATGATGATGATGATGATGAAACAGCGTGCAGAAGCTTCATATTCTGGTAACTATATCCGCAGGCATCTTGCTAACGCCATCACATTATTCAGTCTCAGTATGGATACCACTATGCAAACATTGGTCGATGACAGAATGATATTTGTAAGTTAGAGCCACTGTCACTCGATAGAAGGAACGGCCTAGTTACTGCACTGATGACTAAGGGCAGCAACTGCTGTGATTCAAACAAAAACATTACACACGGTGTCAGTAATTGACTGAAGCCTATAAAAAATTTACATAACAGCTTGAGTCAAATCAAGACACGCACAAAACACAGCGTAGAGAAAATGCAGCACAAGGATGAAAAGGGCACACGAAAAAAAAAATAATAAAAACGCACAGCCCAGAGCAGTATACAGTGGAGTGTCGCTTGAAGAGTGCGTACGGCGGAACAAGTGATACGCAGTCCTCACTTGCCCGTCATTAAGGATCCACCTTTATTTCTGCATTACGCAAAGAGAATGCGGGACAGCGAGAAATGAAATGGGCCCCAATCATGCTTTTATTTTTTCTCTTTTGCTCCCACTGCCTATGTTAACTCGCCGGTTTTGGTGAAGTGATCTTCACCGAGACAGCAGCGCAGTTCCTCGTTCTGTTATCATCGAGCATCCGCAATCGTTGTCAAGAGCAATGCTGGCGCATCAATACCAAATTTTGACGTTGCAAATTCGTTTTTTACATAACCAAGAGGAACTACAGAAAGAAATTATGCTTTTCTCTGTGCCCTACAACTTAACCTGGCGTATATCCTCGATGCTGCAATAAGGGCTCTGCTTTAACGGCTACCCCTCCCGCAGCGGGGCGTCTAACTGCGTTCTGCTCTTTTATCACTGCGTTGTTTGCGCCGTGTGCTGCTGCTGCTTTGACGCATAGTATTCTTTTCGTATCTCCGAAAAACTTGCTTGCACGACGCGCGCCGCGACGTTTCGCTATGGCTCTTTATCATGACTGAATTAAGTCATACCATCTAGGAAAAAAAAGGCAGCCAGGAGGGAAACGACATATCCATCGTGCTTCTCTCGTCTTTTGGCGCTGTAGATGTGTCCTGAATTTTCGCATCTGTATTATTCCGACTTGAGAAATAGCTTCAAAACTCGTAGCTTTATTGGCGCAAGCAACAGCAGCATATATGCGAAAATGTCGCGCCTGCGCGAACTCCTACCGAAGAACAGACTGACTGGACTGCACTCAGAAACGTTATATCCCGTTTCGAAAGTCAGTAAGCAACCTGACGGTGGCGAATGCAACCGCAACCAGGATAGGGCGACACGCGATGCGCTTCTGTATGTTCTTCGGCGAGTAATAAGTGTTGCGCGTTGTCGTCGGGGTAATTATGTTTCCGAGTAATGGCCAGCACATACAACTGCGCCCTTGCCACGATAGCGCAGTAAGGGCTGGCAAATACGCTTCAGAGCGAGTACCGCGAAATATCACTCTTGGCGCACCTCCGCATGCCGACGTCAGCGTCCTGGCAGCCGTTTCGCCCGAAGAACGGATCCCAACGATCTGCGAGCCAGTGTTCTACGGTACATGTATGTGAGAGATGAGTGTGGGCATATATAATCCTTCTCTTTTCTGATTATGCGATGTCTTAATTAATGAGCCATGCCTGGCTTGAACAGAACAGGCTTTTTAGTTACCCGATGTCAGTGCTGCAAGCTCTCTGTGTGAGCTAAGGTGTTTCTAGGCTCTGCATGCGTATTTTGTGACGAGAAAATCGTTCAAGTATTATTCTTTCAGGTACTTCTTCATCTGTCTCTATTTAGCTGTGTCTGCCCCCCCCCCCCCCCGCCCCCTAAACCGCCGTATATATTTATATTTACCTTACTCATTGCGTCCTACTATTTTTGATACAAGGCAAGCAGCAGGAACCTGAAAAAATGGTACGTGAACAAGACGGTAAGCTGCAAATCATCCATTTCTTTTTAATTAAGAACAAGGTCATGTGGACAATATTTGCATCATGCTCATCCGTAATCCATGCCAAGTGTCTTATAGATATACAAAGACACGGCGATATAATGCGCGTGAATGAAGTTATCGGAAAATGCTTAGCGGACAACGTTTAAGGTAATTCGCCGTGGACGCACTTTCATTTATAACGTCAGAGAGTCATATTCGTCAAATTAATTCGAGAAGAGAGTGCAACATGGGCTGGAACAGCCGCATGCGCTATGCACAGTTAATTAAACGCAGTATTTCGGTGGCTGTATTGCAAACCGAGACAACCGCTTGTACGAAAGTTATAAGGATGGGAGGATTAGCCATTCCTCTGGCAACAGCCGCTGTTATTTTTTTAGAACTGTTTGTTTTGTTTTGTTTGTGTGGCTGCTTTAACACGCACTCTCTTAATCCAATACTGCATGCAATGTTTTACCTTATGGTTGTTTGAACATAAGGGAGCCTAAGATGAAAGCATCGCTAATACTTGTTTACGTCTAAATTAGTGCATCATAGTTGTGCGAAAACTCTGTCGCTGGACCAAACGATTGCGCTCCTTCCTAAATTTCAAATCTAGCTACCTCGTGCGCAAGCTGCCCGCGTATTTGCGTGCCTGTGCTTCGCTGTTCCCGTTACTACGCCTGGATTGGTATGAACAATATGCGCACTATCAAAATTTAGACCGAATGCCAGCGTGTGCCCTGCTTTCCTTCACATCGGCAGGATACAACGAGCGACAAAGACGGCCATGTCGCACGGCTTTGACCCATTGTACTCAGTGCCAAACCCAGCAGCGTCCTTGTACAGGCCGTGCTCCGTCGCCTACTCCAAATATCGGTGGCCTTGCAGACGAAGCGAAACCCTGACACGACACAGAGACGCATCAGTCTCGCCTCCCGCGGCGCTCTAATTTCACGGCGGCCGATAAATGTCCGGCACCACCGCACGTGGAGAAAGATCTTTTTGTTTTCGTTTCGCAATCTCTCCTCGACGTTGTTTCGAAAACGGTCGTACGGCAACTGCCACAGCTTGAATTCCGGGACAGCAGATAAACGCGCTGCTTGCGCACTGACGGCACGTGTGGCCGAAATTTGCCGCTAGTTGGGTTGGGTATACACAATGCATAGAGGTTGAACTACTTTGCACCAGCTGCGGCACACTGTGCACAATACACAAAACGGGAAGAGTACGGTGACAGCTACGCGCCTCCGAGTCAGTTCAGGAGCCATTTATGTAGCCTTTGTAATGGACACCGAATTACGGGCAGAAATGATTCATTGAGCAGCATAAAGGGGGCATTACAATCACTTTTTCATGCATCGTCCCAACCAGGAGTTTACAGGGAGAACGACGCACTGCGGGGAAACACGTCTGCACAATGAGTTCGCTTCAGTCGACATCTGTAAGCAAAGCGTCACCAAAGTGGAACATATATTGTCCGCAAATCGGCGATGCGCATTGCTGGATAGTGGCCAGAAGTTAGACACGGTGCAGTAGGTCCGGTTTCTCGGAGGTAAACTGGCTTATTAACGAATAACTTCTGTGATAAATATATGCTCCGCGTAAAACCTACGTGCCTATCGGAGTACAGATAAAAACCACACACCCACTGCTGTGCACAGGCAATTATAAGCAACAAGAAGTTGGCAACACGATGTCTTGACGACAGTCGTTCACTATCAGATGTGCGAGCGTAAATGTTTTGCGCAGTTCAATCGAGCATTCTCAGTTTCCTCGCACCCGTATACTGCCCAATATATATTTATATGCCAGCCAGGCGCACGTTCAGACACTGATTCATGGGACTGGATACCGAAAGTTCCAAGGAAGCGCGGAAGGTTAACAAGAAGAGGGTACCAGTTTCGTGCCCAGCGTTCAGAGAAATATATGAGGGATATAAAGGTGGACGACGAGTAAGCGGAAATGAGCGACTAATAAGTCACCTAAATGAGATAAGTAAAGGCTTGGCGTGCGGCAAAGTGAAAGGCTATCACGGAGGCGCAATAACTCCTCAAGAAACGGAAGTGTACAGTGCCTTGCGACCCTTCAGATCTTAAAATCGTAGCTATTGTTTGTTATTTATATTTGCAGGAAATGCACCTCGAGCGCGTTTTATCGTTTCGCTACACCTGTAGCGGGTTCATGCAGGGCTGTCAGCCAAGAAACATTGAAGGACTCCGGCCATACCGATAGCAAATGAGTCATCAGTGCAATTCACTATCCACACGCGACATAAGAAAAGACATGGCATCAGCAGAATGGCAGATAAGACACACTCAAGAAATGGAAGGTAAGTACTTGGCTGGCCTTCAGAGCCTACAATCAATGCCAGGCAACCTTCTGAGAATCTTCGTTTCTGTAAGCAGGCGAGCGTCAAGATGGTCTAGTGCATGGTATTACCAATATATTTTGGTTCAGTTTGCAGGACATGCATAGAGAACGTGTTTTGTCGTCTCGCCAAACCTGCAGCATGCCAGGCTGCCAGTTGTACAAGAAGCCTTTTATGAACTCTGTTCATACAGATAGGAAAGAAGTCACGCCAAAGCATAGGTGATATGTATGCAGGGTGAAAGCCGGAGCCTCAGATCAGGAAGTGAAGTTGTGAGCTCGAAAACTGGGGTCCGAAATCCATCACTCAAGCGTGGTCTCTAATAAAGTGTTTTAAGCCTACCGCTGTGTCCGCTGTCTATAAGTTATAATCGACACGCCGTTACTGTCGTAGTAAGTAGTAAGCACGAAAAGCAGTAACAACAGAGTGACTATGGTTACCAAACGTATAGGGTTAGTGTAAAGGGAACTCTAACGCCATCGGATTAATAGAAATCGCCATTTATTTCGAGAAAATTTAAAGTAGTTGTTGTATAACTCCTTGTTCCACTCCCGTCTTAGCTACTGCACTCTGGTATAGGGAGAAACCACTTAACAAAATTTGAATAAACTAATCTCGCTGCAAAGCGAGATTAGTTTATACTAATCTACTAAAATACTATAACCGAACAGTGTGTCACTGTTGCCTGGCTAGCCAGAGCGTTGTTAAGCTGCTGCTGTGAAGCTATTGTTCCAGTCTCCCCTTTTCGTAATGTATCCCTTCCTCGTTAAAAATAAAATGTCTGAAAAAAAAAATTGGCCTGTTGTAACGAAGTAACTTGGCATTGCAGGTGGGGGCAAAAGCAGGGTGATTCACAAGTAAGACAGATGGCACTGGTTGTTTGGACGACCTCATTTGGCGGTAATCGTTCTTGACTTGCATTTGATAAAAGCGGATGAAGGCGTAGCCATTATTCTTCAGCGAATCTTGCTTCCACATTTGTCTGCACAAACAAACACAACCTATTAGTTGCACAGAAACGTGCTGTCAGATTGATTGCAAATGTGCCATGGCATTCTCATGCGGTTCCTTACTTTAAGCAATATGCTATTTGGTCTGTTGATATATTGCACCCATTGAAATGATCATGTGCATACAAAAATGCAGTTAAAACAAATAATCAACTGTTGCTTGCAGGCTTTAATCTACATCAATACACACCACTGTACAATACACGATGCCTTTTACCCTGTCTTCTACCCTTTTGCCGTACCTCATATCGTAAGCAGTCCTTATTCTATAATTTAGGAAATTACCGTGATATATTTGCAGCAAATATTATGTATAGAAGACATTTAAAAAAAAAGTTATTATCTGTCACGTGCAGTTTCGAGTTAATTGTGGAATAATTGTTAAATCGGTTTGTTGCATTTTAATGTATGTTGTTTCTATTATTTATATGCATTTCGTTTTGTTGTGTACGCGATCAGCGTTATACTGTTGTATTTTCTTTCTTTCTTTGTGTTGATGGGGATGTTAAGCTCACCTTAAGCTTGATGTTCGCGAAACACACTGCTGCCCATGCATTCTTGGGGCACTGGGTGCTACCTCAAGCTGCATTGTGCAGCTTTTTGCCCAGTGTCTCCTCTTCCCACTGCAATGTGTGTCGACAAATAAACTTTCATATCAATTCAAAACTTTCAATTCTTGTTTCATTCCCTCCGCCATCAGTCTCGATTTCGCGATGAAAAAAGAAGCATGTGCTTATTTTGTGAGAACTGTGGTAGTTCATCCTTTTTATAACGGGCTGTAAGGTTCATTGCTAACTTTTCGTCAATTGTGCATTATTTTCATCATTTTATGGCCATAATGGGGGGGGGGGGGGGGAGACTACAGATCCCTTTTTGAACACTCGTTTTATATAACACGCTCAATCACTGAATAAAAACTCTTCTGATTCTGGTTCCGACTATTCTGTGAATTTGCTAGCTACGTGGGTTCAAATCCTCGTGATTATGATTGTGACAACTCTGTTAGAATATTTTACTACTCGGCGAGTTCAAATCCCCCAGCCGCTATGGCTATCCGAGCATAGCACGCGGCCAAAATTATTCGTCCATAAAACAATAGCGTGCTGATGTGGATATCATAGAATGCATATATATAACTAGATTTCTGAGTCGCTGTCCGACTAGATTAGCCGTATGCAGCAGATCTGTTGCCCAGGGTTGCGGCTTGAAGGCGGCATTCGAGCCGCCGATTTGAGTATATCGACCCCCCGTTTCAATACGCCAGAGTATCGGTCACGCATCCTTTGCAGATACAGTCGCAGGGGTTCGTGCGGAATGTCAGATTCCGTGCCGTCCTGCTGGTCAAGTCGCGACCGCCTTGTAGTCATTCGATTGCAGGATGGAAATGAAAGCATTTCCGCTGATAAGAAGCGAGGGGACGCGCGCACACAAGTATACTACGACTGGCAGACGTTGTACGGGCTGTGCTCACATGTCCATTGCAAGCAAGAGAACTGTGCAGTTGGACAACGCTCGTCAATCACGATAGGCGACTAGAAATGCATGCAAACATGAACAATGCAGTGAAACAGTTTGTGATTGACAAGATCTGACAGATAGTTCGTAGCTAATATTGCGAGAAGCCTGTCCAGGTTAGGGCACCCAAACACAGCTGAAGTGCGCCGTCCAATCACGAAGTGCCATTGAAGAAAATATTTGTGATTGGATTGTACTGTTTATCAAGAAGAAAAGCAATTAAGCAGAACAGAACGAGTCGCAGAAGAAAAAGTTGATCAGTGACTGATGTTGGCCAAGCTTAACAGTGAAGGGGTCCTAGCCCAAATACAACATCAGTGTAGCAAAAAGACAAATAATGCCTTTGTGCAAGAGGGAGGGGCGATGTTACCGTCTTGAAGCAACACACGGGTTATGAGGCGCGCTGTAGCGAAGGGCTCCGAGTTGATTTAGAGCTCGTAGAGTTCTTTGACGCGTGATGGCATCGCTCACGAGCACTTTTTGCCTGTCGCCTGCATCGAAACGCGGGTGCTTGGTGGCCTAGATTGACATCGGGTCAATCAATGCCGTCAAAACAAAAATGCCCTTTCCAATAAATTTTAGAAACTGCGTGGGCCTCACAGCTGTTGAACAGCCGTTGCCACGGAGGCAGGAAACACAGCGCGAGAGGCCGGCATCAGACAAGGAATTTCTGAATTGAGCCCCGGAACAATGACGCCGTATTGCATCGGCGCGTCGCAACACGATCGATCACGTAAACGCTTGAAGGGCTGTAGAGGTCGCGCAAGATCTACGGCCAAGCGCAGGAAGCATAAAAGGAAGCAAAGGCGCCAACATCGTTTGGCGCTTCCCGCAGTGATTCGCTGTTAGAGTGCAAAAACAGAAATAGACCGCAATCTAGATAAACAAAACAAACAAAAAAATGGGAAGGAGCGTTGCTTTCGTCCTGTACGCTATGTTCTAGCTTCAAATGAACTGAAATTATTTTGGGGCAGTAAGCTAGCTGATATTGAATTTCTAAAACACCAACCAGACCAATACTGCAGCTTTCGACGTTCTCTAAAACAACAGTATTGATACTGTGTCCCAGTACATGCATATGTGAAGGCGTCAACGGGAAGGGACACACTCCTGAATTGGGAGAGAATTATGCCTTACGTTCAGCGATTTCTTCCACGATGGTGTTTCCTCACAACTGAATGGAATAAAAAAAATAAAAATATTAATGATAATAATAATTCGCTCAAGGAAAGGAAAGATGCAGTACCTGTCACAGTTGTTCTGTGAACTGATCTATTTGTAGGAAGGGAAAGGCGCAGTAACTGTCTCACTTGTTTTCTGTGGACACCGCAACTGCGCTGTAAGGGAAGAGAGGAAGGTGGGAGTGAAAGTGGAAAAAGAGAAAGAGGAGCCGTAGTGGTTGGCTACGGAGTAATTTCGACCACCTGGGGATCTTTAACGTGCGCTGACATCGCACAGCACACGACGCCTCTAGTTGTTCTGTGAATATCTGAACCGCGCCTATGGGAAGGGAGGAAAGTGGGAGTGAAAATAGAAAGAGAGAAAGAGGAGTCGTACGTAGTGGAGGGCTACGAAGTAATTTCGAACACCTGGGGACATTTAACGTGCATAGACATCGTGCAGTAGACGGACGCCTCTCCGTTTTGTGAAAAAATTTGAGAATGAGGACAGGGTGTCCAGAAAAATAGAACCAAATAGTAAAAATGACAATGCTTCAAGCAACCGGAATTGGGAGCAAAACCAACAAGGCTGCTAGGTTTTGAGCCTTGCTTCTGGGCAAAGAAATTATAACCGAGAGAATGTGTCATCCTTTCATCTCATTTCAGCCAGTGCGGTGAAGCACTTTCCTGCACAGCTATAGGATAGAAAGCTTTAGCATAACGTTGGCTATAGGTGTGTGCTCTCGACCTACTCGTACGTGGACTGTTCCTGACGGGCTTCTAGATCGCCCAGTACCTCTAATAAACCCCCATCCTACATTTGGTGGAGTAGCGGGTTAGAAACGTCGGTCCTGGAGCTCCGTAACCGCACTATTCCTGCACCTGCTTTGCCAGACGACGTCCAACATCAAGGCATGCAGGCCGGCCCAGCTGTCATCTGCGCCGGCTCCCTTCTCCAGCGGGATCTGGCTCTCTTCAGCGGGATCGCTGAGCACAATTCCGATGACTGGCTCTTACGAACGGGTGAGTCTATACAATAAAAGGGGTGACGAAACTAAATTGAACAATGTCATAGTTTATCTCACAGGCGTGGCAAACTTGCGGTACCGTAACCATGAAAGCGACATCCGTACGTGGGCTTCATTTAAAACAAATCTCGCCAAAGTTTTTAGTCGTCCGGCTGTCAGGAAATTGCGCGCCGAGCAGCGTTTGCGTGAGCGGAAGCAGCAGGTCGGCGAAAGCTTTACAAGCCATATTGGAGAAGTCGTCGACCTTTGCAAGCGTGTGGACGTGAATCTGTCAGAGGCTGCAAAAATCAAACACGCCTTGATAGGTATTGACGATGACGCCTTCAAGATGTTATCAGCGTGCGACTTGCGTACCGTCAATGAAGTCTTCACGCTCTGCCAGAGATTCGAGGAGCTGCGTAAGCAGAGGGTGTTGACGCGTCAGCCCCAAGCACAGGTTTAATCGCTTGCCGGACTGACGCCTGCAGCCGACACCCCATTCCTCCTAGCATAGCGTTACCGTACACAGCTATCGCCAGTCGCCGCTTGTTGGCCGTATATAGCTTTGCGCTAAAACTTGTTATTATTTGTAGCAAGAAGCTTAACGCGGTGCTTTTTGACTACAACTCCATACGGCACTAGTCCCTTTTACGTCGGCCCAAGTACCGTTCGCGCCTACAGTTACAAAGAGTAGCAGTCTGTTTTGAAATAGAAAATCCTACAGCTACACAGAGAAGGAGCCTGTCTTAAAATCCCCAGTAAGACCCGCCTGGGTGGCGCCGTGGTTAGGGCGCTCAACTACTGTGTCTAAGGATGCCGGATAAAATCCCAGCCTCGGCGGCCGCTTTTCGCTGGGGGCGCAAAAACAGAAACAGACCGTGTGTATGTATGTATTGCATGTATGGTATGTATGGCATGTATGGTATGTATGGTATATTAAGGTATGTATGTATGGCATGTATGTATGTATGTGTGGCATGCCATCATCGCCTCGGCGAAGACGACAGCCTCAGCACGCCTGCCAAGCAAGCGCAGTTAGTTCTACGTGGCAGCAGGATTGAATGCCGGCGGTTCGCTGTCCCGTTCGGGTCCTGCCAAAAATATATTTGTGGAGACCCGACGACGAGTGTGTCTGTTCATCTCTCCAAATTTGGTGACTCCGGACTTCGCGTCTTTGATCTCTGCTCCTACCCTGCGCATTGCTGGGCCTACCAGCGCCCGGAGCTCGAGATCCCGCCTACCTTCGATCGTGTAAGCCATGGCCACGGATTCCCCAACTCATCTACAGTCTCCGTCGCCTGACACGGCACCACGTCATGAGTCCGAGGTCTCCGCTCTCAAGCTCCCTGGCTTCTGGTCATCGGACTCGGACCTCGTCATTGGCGCACTCATGCCTACTATTGCGGCGATTGTTCGCGACGTCCTGCGCTCTCCGCCTGCCGATTGCCCTTACGATCATCTCCGGGCGACGCTGATCCAGCGAACTTCTGAAACGGAGCCGCGTTACCTGCAGCAGCTCCTTACCTTAGAAGAGCTCGGAGATCGCAAGCCTACTGAGCTGTTGCGTCGCATGACCGCCTTGGCTGGAGACTCCACTGCTTCACACGACAGCGCACTCCTGCGGGAACGTTTCCTGCAGCATCTACCACCACAGGTGCGCATGATTTTGAGCGTGTGTTTATTTCAGACACTAGAATACCTGGCTACGCGGGCAGATAAGATAATGGACGCCGATATTCCCTCCGTGTAAACAATTCATCGTACTCTTGCCTCTTAGTTACCGAGCACAGCTACTGACGATCACTATGCCCGCCTCACCGATGCTAATGAGGAGCTCACTCGGCAAGTAGCGCGTCTTACAGCTGAATGAATGAGTGAATGAAAAACTTTATTTACACAAAGGGAATTCTCCCGGTGAAGTTGCAGCCCTTAGTAAGCGGCGGCCGCGCTCCTCATCTGTACCTCGTCGTACCAATCCCAGTGCTCCTGGCAACCGTTCTTCGCCCTCCAGGACCTTTTGCTGATTATACCGCCGCTATGGCTCTCGCGCACACCAATGCCGCCAGCCCTGCTTCTTCGAGGAAAACGGTCCGGCCGAACACTGAAGGCGACCGATAATCTCGGCCCACGATCCAGTCGCCTCTTCCATGTTACTGACCGTATAACGAAAGTCCGCTACCTAATCGACACCGGTGCCGAGATCTGTGTTCTTCCGCCTACGTTGGCTGAGCGACGCCGTCCTTCAGACTTTCCACATCTGGTCGCAGTCAACGGATCGATCATACGGACATATGGCCAGAAGTCGGTAACTCTCGACATCGGACTCCGCCATACTTTTCGCTGGGTAGTTGTCATCGCGGACGTGCGCTCGCCAATCATCGGTGCCGACTTTCTATAAGCTCCTAGTTGACATGCGGCAAAGTAGCATACTGGATTCCGAAACCAGCCTAGTCGTCCAAGGCGTCTCTTCCGGCGATTCACCACTCCGCCCCCCCCCCCCCCCCAGGCGCACAGCACAGTTCCTGACCCTTGGTCCAGCGTCCTTGCCGAGTTTCAGGACGTTTTTCGACCCCCGTGCCTTCAAGCACCGGTTGCGCACAGCGTGACTCATCATATTGTGACGACTGGGCCTCCCGTGTTTGCTCGCGCTCATCGCCTCACACCGGATCGCCTTGATGTCGCCAAAAAGGAATTCGAGCGCATGCTTCATCCGTCCCTCCTCTAGTCCTTGGGCATCGCCCCTCCATATGGTGCACAAAAAGAACGGCGACTGGCGCCCGTGCGGTTATTACGGGGCTCTCACAAAGGCTACAGTCCCTAACCGCTACCCGAGTCCACATACACAGGATTTTACATCGGCCCTTCATGGCTGCACAATCTTCAGTGAGATTGATCTCGTGAAGGCATATCACCAGATTCCTGTAGAGCCCTCGGATATCCCGAAGACCGCTATTATTACGCTTTTTGGCATGTTTGAATATCTGAGGATGTCTTTCGGTGTTCGCAATGCGGGCCAGACCTTTCAGCGTTTTGTTGACCCAAGTCCTACACGGTTTGACGTGCTGCTTTCCTATCTTGATGACATTCTCGTCTTCAGCCCTACGGCAGAGGCCCGCAAGCTCAATCAGCGTGAAGTCCTCTCCAGGCTCAGCCGCTTTGGTCTTGTGGTCAATGGACCAAAAAGCGAGTTTGGCGTTGCAGAGTGGCCATCGCGTAAACGTCCATGGCATCCGCCCGTTACCGGCCCGTGTCACCGCCTTAACTCAATTACCGCGGTCCATCACCACCCGGCAGCGAGGCGAATTTCTTGGCCTCGCCAACTATTATAGGAGTTTCATTTCTCGCTGTGCTGCAATACTGCAGCCTCTTCACGACCTTCGCTCGGGCTACAGCAAGCCGACAGCTCTTGTCACTTGGAGCGATACCGCTGACCGCGCATTCAGCGGCATCAAAGCTGCCATCGCCGGCGCCACGCTCCTCGTCCATCTTAAATGGGATGCATCCACATCCCTCATGGTTGACGCATCGGACACTGCTCTCGGCGCGGTCTTGCAACAGTTTGTGGCTGGCGTTTGGCAGCCAATCCCCTTCTTTTCCAAGAAGCTTGCACTCCCTGAGCGCCGCTACAGCACTTTCGGCCGAGAGCTGCTTGCAATATATTCAGCCTTGAAGCACTTGCTTCATTTTCTCTAAGGACACACTTTTCATATCTTGACTGCCCACAAACCTCTGACGTCTACGCTGACATCCAGCAGTTCCTCCTACGTCCCCCGGGAAATCTGATAACTCGCCTATATTTCCGAGTTTACATGCGACATTGGTCACGTCAGCGGCAACTCGAACAGAGTTGCCGATGCTCTTTGTCGCGCTGAAGTAAATGTGACGAACAATGGACGGTCAATCATCGACTTCACGGCTATGGCTGTTGCTCAACAAGCCGATGCCGAACTGCAACGGCTTCGCCCGCGCGACGCCTCTCTGGTATTGGAGGACGTCTTGCTCCCAGTTTGCGCCGTTCCTCTTGTCTGTGATACGTCGACCAGTCGCCCTCGCCCCTACGTGCCTCCATTACACCGCCGATCCGTCTTTGATGCCCTCCATTCTTTGGCCCATCCTGGCATCCGCGCAACAGCGCCCCGTCACTGCTCATAATGTCTGGCCTCGCATCAACGTCGACGTTTGCCGCTGGTCGCGCACGTGCCTCAGCTGCCAGCAAAGTAAGGTGCACCGACACACTGCGACTCCACTTGGATCCTTCCCGTCTCCGGATGCCCGCTTCAGCCATCTGCCCGTAGACATTGTCGGTCCTCTTCCTCCCTTCTGGAACCACCGCTACCTGTTAACCTGGATTGACAGGTTGACGAGGTGGCCTGAAGCGATGCCCCTTCTTGAAATAACGGCGGAGTTGATCGCAAGGGCGTTCATGACGCTCTGTATAAGCCGCTACGGTATTCCTTCCACCATTACGACTTATCGTGGTCGTCAGTTTCACTCAGCGTTATTTGCTAACCTATCTCGGCTCCTCGGCGCCAACCACATTAAGACGACCTCTTACCACCCTATTTCGAATGGTATAATTGAACGTTTTCACCGGCAGTGGAAAACTTCCCTTATGGCATCCGCTTTCCCTGCACCGTGGATTGAGTGCCTACCCTTCGTCCTGTTTGGTCTACGCACCACACGTCGCAGCGACCCTTCCACCTGTGCAGCAGAGTTAATGTTTGGCACCACTCTCCGTGTACCTGGCGAGTTCTAGCCTTCGCCACCCACGCCTCCTGACGTCATATATTACGCCTGCCGTCTACGTAGCGCTATGGGCAATGTTATTCCACCACGTTAGCGCCAGTATTCCCGTCGTATCCACGTTCCCCCCGACCTGCAGCGGTGCACACACGTCTTCGTTCGCCACGACGCTGTACGTCCACCCTTACGGCCGCCATACGATGGTCCGTACAAGGTGCTCCGGCGTGCTCCTAAGTACTTTCTACTGCGTATCAACGACCAGGAGGACACGATCTCTGTTGATCGCCTTAAACCCGCCCACCTTGACTCAGATGTCATCGCAAACTGTGTCACTGCAACTCCTCCCCATCGTGCCACTTCTCGCCGCGTACGATTCTCACTACCAGGGTCCGCTTTTCGCCACTCCTCTTCGCTAATGGCTTCATCGCTAGAAGGGAGGCCCTGTGGCATGCCATCGTCGTTTCGGCGAAGAAGACGACAGCCTCAGCACGCCTGCCAAGCACGCGCAGTTAGTTCTATGTGGCAGCAGGTTTGAATGCCGGCGGTTCGCTGTCCCGTTCCCGCCTGTCACAGCGGGTCCTGCCAAAATATATTTGTGGCGACCCGACGACGAGCGTGTGTTCAACTCCACATATGTATGTATGTATGTATGTATGTATGTATGTATGTATGTATGTATGTATGTATGTATGTATGTATGTATGTATGTATGTATGTATGTATGTATGTATGTATGTATGTATGTATGTATGTATGTATGTATGTATGTATGTATGTATGTATGTATGTATGTATGTATGTATGTATGTATGTATGTATGTATGTATGTATGCATGTATGTATGTATGTATGTATGTATGTATGTATGTATGTATGTATGTATGTATGTATGTATGTATGTATGTATGTATGTATGTATGTATGTATGTATGTATGTATGTATGTATGTATGTATGTATGTATGTATGTATGATGTACGTATGTACGTATGTACGTATGTATGTATGTATGTATGTATGTATGTATGTATGTATGTATGTATGTATGTATGTATGTATGTATGTATGTATGTATGTATGTATGTATGTATGTATGTATGTATGTATGTATGTATGTATGTATGTATGTATTTCTTTTGTTTTGTTTTGTGGGGTTCAACGTCCCAAAGCGACTCAGGTTATGAGAGACGCCGTAGTGGAGGACTCCGGAAATTTCGACCTCCTGGGGTTCTTTAACGTGCACTAACAACGCACAGCACACGGGCGCCTTGCTTTTCGCCTCCACTGAAAAGCGGCCGCCGAGGCCGGGATTCGATCCCGCGTCCATGGTATGTATGTATGTATGTATGTATGTATGTATGTATGTATGTATGTATGTATGTATGTATGTATGTATGTATGTATGTATGTATGTATGTATGTATGTATGTATGTATGTATGTATGTATGTATGTATGTATGTATGTATGTATGTATGTATGTATGTATGTATGTATGTATGTATGTATGTATGTATGTATGTATGTATGTATGTATGTATGTATGTATGTATGTATGTATGTATGTATTGTAGGGGTGTTTTTCGGTAAACCCAGATGGATCCAGCCGCTCAGGAGGAACTCGCTGCGGAGCGTCAGGCGTGGCGAATCAGCGAGGCAGCGACCAACTTCTTCGTCCTCGAGTGTGCCAGCGCGTGATGCATGGCAGTGGCTACGAAGACGAAGATTGCCACATTACATTTTTCCCCCGGGTAGAGAAGGAGCCATCCTGGCGACTTATGGAGCCGAAAGAACAGACGGATCGTAGCAGGGCTTGGTTCGGTTCACATGAACTGTTTCGCGTCCACGGCGACGCAAGTCCTCAGAGGGCGTAACAGGCTGAACTACGTAGTTGACAGGAGATGTTTTTTGAAGGACTCGGTATGGACGGTGATACCGAGCAAGAAGCTTCTTTGAAAGGCCGGTGGTTGTGGTAGGAACCCAGAGCCACACCAGGGAGTTGGGTGCATATGAAGGCGCCTCGCCAGTGTCACGATGGTGTTTTTGTTGCAACTGATTTTCCTTTGTAAGTGAACGAGTGAGCTGACGGCATTCTTCTACGTAATGGGCGGCGTCCGAGAGTGGCATCGATTCCGAAACATCAGGGCGGTAGGGAAAAAGCGCGTCCATTGTGCAGGTTGGCTCGCGCCCGTATAGAAGGAATAAGGGAGAGAATCGAGTGGTTGTCTGTATCGCAGTGTTGTACGCGTAGGTTACGAAGGGAAGAGCCTGGTCCCAGTTGGAATAAGCGTCGTTGACGTACATGGCCAGCATGTCACTAAGAGTACGGTTGAAGCGTTCTGTCAGGCCATTCGTCTGAGGGTGGTAAGAAGTAGCGGTGCGATGAATGATGCGGCATTCTTTCAGTAGGGCCTCAAGAGCGTCGGACAAGAAAAAGCGACCGCGGTCACTGAGCAGTTCTTTCGGAGTCCCGTGGCGAAGAAACAAGTTGTTGAGAAGGAACAAAGCAACGTCTCTTGCAGAGGCAGAGGGCAACGGTGATGTTTCAGTGTAACGAGTAAGATGGTCTACTGCCACGATAATCCACCGGTTTCCAGCGGGAGTAGTAGGAAGAGGGCCATAGAGATCTATGCCAACGCGGTCGAACAGACGAGCAGGACAGGGGACTTCTGAGGAGTTTTTCGGCGTTGACAAGATTCGCAAGAGCGCACGAAATGTCGCACAAAGCGGTACATTCCACGCCAGTAAAATCGCAGACGTAGGCGCGTGTAGGTTTTCAATACGCCACCGTGAGCACATTGTGGGTCACCATGGTGCGCAGCACAAATGTCGGCACGGAGATGAGGCGGGATGACTAGAAGCCACTTCCGTCCATCAAGCAAATAATTGCGGCGATAGAGAAGACCGTCACGAATGGAGAAGTGGTGGGCTTGCCGGACGAGTGCTTTGGATGAATGACAGGGAGTAGGACTTGAGAGAAAATCCAAAAGGGCATTGATCCAGGGATCATTCCGCTGCTCGGTAGCCATGTCGATAGTGGCAAGAGTCGACAAATCGTAAGCACAGATGTGGTCAGACGAGGTATCACTAGGCAACGGCGAGCGGGAAAGAGCACCCGCGTCCGTATGCTTTAGACCTGATCGATAAATGACATGGATGTCATACTCCTGGAGGCGGAGAGCCCAGCGAGCAAGGTGACCGGATGGGTCTTTCAGAGAGGCCAGCCAGCGCAAAGCGTGGTGATCGGTCACAACATAAAACGGTCGGCCATACACATACGGACGAAATTTTCCGATGGCCCAAATAATGGCCAAACATTCCCTTTCCGTGACTGAATAATTGGACTCTGCTTTCGTCAATGTTCGGCTAGCGTATGCCACAACATACTCGCTGTAACCAGACTTACGTTGTGTAAGGACGGCACCAAGCCCGATACCGCTGGTATCAGTGTGGATCTTCGTAGGCGCAGTCGGATCAAAGTGGCGTAGAATGGGAGGCGAAACCAAAAGGCGGCGTAAAGTGTCGAAGGCTTTATCGCAGGCTGGAGTCCAGGCGGAAAGGACGGAGCTGCCGGCAAGGAGCCGGGTCAGAGGAGCAATGATAGAGGCGAAGTTCAAGATGAAGCGTCGAAAGTAGGAGCAGAGGCCGATAAAGCTCTGAAGCTGCTTCAGGGAGGTTGGCTTCGGGAACTCTGCAACTGCGCGAAGTTTGGTTGGGTCGGGAAGAATGCCGTCCTTAGAGACTACGTGGCCTAAAATTGTGAGTTTTCGAGCGACAAAGTGGCACTTCTTCAAATTCAACTAAAGCCCAGCGTCGGCGAGACACGTGAGGGCATGCTTTAGGCGGAGAAGGTGAGAAGAAAAGTCGGTAGAGAAAACTACGATGTCATCTAGATAACAAAGACAGGTCTGCCACTTAAGTCCACGAAGAACAGTGCCCATCAGGCGCTCGAAAGTAGCTGGGGCATTGCAGAGGCCAAAGGGCATAACGTTGAACTCGCATAAGCCGTCCGATGTTATAAACGCAGTTTTCGAGCGGTCATCATCAGCCATCGGTACCTGCCAGTAGCCAGAGCGCAAATCCAAAGAGGAGAAATATTCGGCTCCCTGTAAACAGTCCAAGGCGTCGTCGATTCGCGGCAGAGGATAGACATCTTTGCACGTGATTTTGTTTAGCCTACGGTAATCGACGCAAAACTGGATGGAACCATCTTTCTTAGTGACCAAAACAACCGGAGAAGCCCATGGACTGTTAGATGGCTGTATGATGCCCCGGCGAAGCATGTCGTCCACGTTATCAGCAATGACTTGGCGCTCAGAGGCCGACACGCGATAGGGACGCTGTCGTAAAGGTACGTTTGTACCAGTGTCGATTGTGTGCGTAATGACAGACGTGCGACCCAGCGCGGTGTGAGGAAGGTCTAAGGCAGAAGTGAAGTTCTGTAGAAGAGCGGCGAGTTGATCGCGTTGTGTGGGTGGAAGATCTGCGTCAATAGCTTGTTGGAGAACATCGGGTGGTGTCGAAGCGGTCGCTATATCGCAAGAGCAGAGAACATTAACGTCTAATGAAGTAGGTGTAGCAGGAAGAGTATTTACAAGCGCAGGATCAAGTTCTTCAATACGACCGAGACACTCGCCGCGTAGCAGGACGGACGGGCACGAAAATGGATTTGAGACGTACATTGCACTAAGGCCATCTTCGAACTTCAGAACAGCAAATGGGAGCAGGAGGCAGGGATGGCCTGAAGCGGCGTCGGAAGGTGTGAAGAAGACAGTCGAAGTAGTAACGCTTTCACAGGAGAGTGAAACGAGGGCAGCAGAAAATGGAGGAATGTGTGTGTCATTGGCGACAAGGAGTTTTGCAGACTTGGTAGGGACATCACACAACACGGTATCACAAAGAGGTAAAAAGGAAACTTCCGCGCGGGCGCAGTCAATAACGGCACGATGAGTGGAAAGCAAATCGTAGCCCAGGATGATGTCGTGTGAGCAGTGAGACAGTACAATAAACTCGATGGTGTACAACACCTCTTCGATGAGAACACGGGCCGTGCACGCCGCTGAGGGATGAATGCGCTGTGATGAGGCGGTGCGAAGCGAAAAGTCAGAAAGCGCGGTGGTCACCTTGCGAAGACGACGGCAAAGAGCTTCACTGATGACGGATACGGCAGCGCCTGTGTCAACAAGAGCGAGTATTGCGACGCCGTCGACAAACACTCGTATTACGTTAGCGGGAGAACACGGAGGACTTGAAGAGTTCGAACCATGCGCAGTTCTTGCCCCGGGAACTGCGACTGCTAGTTTCCCTCAACAGTGCTGGTAGAACGTCGTAGCGGAGATGGCGAACGGCGACGAGGGGAAAATGATCGGCGAGTGGTATATGTTTGACTGCCGCGAGATAAAGTCGGAACCGGGCGGAGCTCTCGGCGAGGGCTGGTCGGTATCGTAAGAGTAGTTCCAAAGGTTAGGGCGACAAGGTGAAAGGTGTTGGCGGCAAAGGCGTGCGACATGACCCGGCAGCCCACAAGAGTAGCATATTGGCCGGTTGTCCGCAGTACGCCAAGGGTTCGTGGGGCGTTGGCGTACCCTTGGAATAGGGACATTGAATACAGACCCAGCCAAAGGCGAAGGAAGGTTAGAAGGAGCGGCCTGGTAAAAAAGAGGTCCTGATGACATTAGCGTCCTGGCCGCAACTTGGGCGTACGTTTGTGGTGCCGTTACTTGCGCTGGTACTGGGCTGGTCGGCAGCACTGGGCTGGGCGGGAGCACGGACCTGGGCGGTTGGGCATCAGCGATGTAGTCTTGCACGGCACGCCGTATTGTAGGGGCCAAAGACGGAGCCATGTCAGGAACAAGGCGGCTAGTATCTTGTAACTGAGGGACCAGTGATAGCTGGCGGGCGACCTCTTCTCGAACGAAGGCTGATTTGTTGAATCAAAGGGCTGTCCTCTGATGGAGTAGAACCGCCCAGAGCTAGTGCAGAGATAGTGTCGTCTCTAACACCGGACCGCCGGGTAGAAGCGCGCTTCTTACGAAGCACGTCGTAGCTCTGGCAAAGTTTTATTACGTCACTGACTGTGGCAGGATTTTTCACCCATAGCATCTGGCACGCGTCGTCAGATATGCCTTTCATGATGTTTTCTATCTTATCCGCTTCGGACATAAAGGGGTCGACACGCTTGCACAGGTCAACGACGGCTTCTATGTAACTGGTGAATGACTCTTCGGCCAGCTGAGAGCGCTCGCGCAAGCGTTGTTCTGCTCGGAGCTTGCGAACTGCAGGGCGGCCGAACACTTCCGCAAAATTCTTCTTAAATGCAGACCAAGATGGCAGGTCTGCCTCATGGTTGCGAAACCAGAGGTTCGCCACGTGAGTCAGGTAAAAGATTCATCATCATCATCAGCCTGACTATACCCACTGCAGGGCGAAGGCCTCTCCCATATTTCTCTACTTAACCCGGTTCTGTGCTAGCTGCATCCACTTGACCCCTGCGAACTTCTTCTTAACCTCAACCGCCCACCTAACTTTCTGCCGCCCCCTGCTACGCTTTCCTTCCCTTGGAATCCAGTTTGTTACCCTAAGCGACCATCGGTGATCCTCTCTTCGCACTACATGTCCTGCCAATGCCCATTTCTTCCTATTAATTTCCACTAGAATGTCGGTAACTTGAGTTATTTCTCTGACTCGCTCTGCACGCTTCCTATCTCTTACTGTTACCCCTACCATTTTTCGTTCCATAACCCTCTGGGTTGTCCTAAACTTAAGTAGAAATCTGTTGATTAGCCTCCACGTTTCAGCTCCATAGGGGAGTACAGGTAAGATGCAACTGTTGTATACTTTCCTCTTGAGCGATACCGGTAAGCTGCTAGTCATAATCTGCGAGTGCTTGCCAAATGCACTCCATCCCAATCTTATTCTTGTTATTTCCTTTTCATGGTCCGGATCTGCGGTTACTACCTGTCCTAAGTAGACATATTCGCCTACTACTTCCAGTGCTTCGCTACCTAATGTGAACTGCTGTTCCTTCCCGAGGCAGTTGAACATTGCCTTAGTCTTCTGCATATTGATTTTCAAGCCTACCTTTCTACTTTTCCTGTCTTGGTCATCAATCATTATTTGCAGTTCATCCCCCGAGATGTCATCAGCAAATCGCTGATTACTGAGGCATACATAGTCGTGCCTCGTTAATAATGGCCTCTTCACTGAGCAAAGTAGCTGCTTGAGATTCTCCTGAGGCGAGGAAACAGCTGAGCTATCGATACTAGTCAGTCGCAGCTTGGATTGACAGAGAAGGCTTTTGCCGCTTATATTCACAGATTTCTTCGCGCCTGCGTTCAACTCTATTCTTTTGCGTTTAACTCCCACCATGCCAAAAGCCAGACTCAAGTTGAGGCTTACAGGCTCCTGATGCTGTGCACTTTTTTGCCTAGTTAACCTTTCTGCCTTTTCGTTCTTCTGATTCTTTCTTTTTTTGCCTTATACTGTTTCTGTAAGGAAGCAAGGGAATCAAGTTGGCAAGCTGCTATGCAGAGGTTTATCGAACATCCCATCTTCTTGGTGCCGTTTTTATGTGTTCCCAAGTACAGTTTAGAACGACGGCTAGCCGACTACGAAGAGCTCAGACCTTGTCAAGGCCGCATCGTTGACTCAAAGCGAAGCCGATATAGTTTGGCAGTTTGGCCGCGCAACAGGGACGAAAACCAGGAGCATGAGAGAGAAGCGCGTCCAGGACGGGACGCCCGGTCCCGGTTGCGTGTTCGTACGTGGCCTTACTTTTGTCGCTCTACTTTGTGAGTGTGGCTTAACTCTCACTGGAAAGCGTTAACGGCTTCATGGAACACATATTGCGCTTTGGGAAAGAAAATTTCAGTTCCCACCGCCACTGTAGGCACTTGTATTTCTTCCTGTCATTCCTTTCTTACGCTTTTACCGGCCTCTCCTGTTCACGTTCAGCAGAATTTATTGC
Source organism: Amblyomma maculatum (assembly GCF_055883805.1). Classification (NCBI taxonomy): domain Eukaryota; kingdom Metazoa; phylum Arthropoda; class Arachnida; order Ixodida; family Ixodidae; genus Amblyomma; species Amblyomma maculatum. The sequence continues at coordinate 206,500,442 of NC_139347.1, read as the reverse complement.
AACCACATGTTGCTGTTTTCCCTACTGCGGCGGCACTTCCGCTGCACCCAGAAATCTCCTGGTTCCCCCCTTTCGGGGTCTTTCTTACGCTGACCCTCGGTTTGCTGTGTACGTTCTTCGCTCTTGCGCTCCCCCTCCCTTAGAACGGCGACACGCCCCCTTTGGTTCTTTGCAACCCCACAGGACTCGTTCAGACATCCCGCCGTATCGGCTGTCGCGTAGGTTCGCGGGCTGCGCGCCCTTCTTTAACTTGCGTTCGGACTCCTCTGCTTTTTTTTCAAGCACTGTCCATATTAACGAGGCAAAAATACATGGGCCCAAGTGGGGCGCATGTATTCTTCCCTTGTCCATTGTCCGGACAGCGAGTTTCCATATTAACGAGGCATAAATAGATTGAAAAGGTTTCGTTTCCAGAAAAACTGTCCATAATTCGGGTCGTCCATATTAACGGGGCACGACATACATACATACATACATACATACATACATACATACATACATACATACATACATACATACATACATACATACATACATACATACATACATACATACATACATACATACATACATACATACATACATACATACATACATACATACATACATACATACATACATACATACATACATACATACATACATACATACATACATACATACATACATACATACATACATACATACATACATACATACATACATACATACATACATACATACATACATACATACATACATACATACATACATACATACATACATACATACATACATACATCAAACCCGATAACCAACCAACTAAAATCGCCAATATAACGGCCGATCGCCCACGACGGCCGTCAGTGTTTTGACTGTTGCCTGGACGCAGAGCTATTGCGGAGGCCCATAGACACGGCTGGAATTCCAGCGAACAAAGAATCGCCCGCGCTCTCGCATCTGGCGACTGAAACGCAAATAAAAAGAGTAGAAGGGAGCATGACAGATAGTGAACGGAAGTTAAACGTAACGTGTATATATCAGATGTCGGACTGCGATTAGCTCGACAACCATTACGCGGTGTTGTATAAGGGAGATGATGTTTGATTTTGACTGCTTTTTTTTTTTCACGATGGCAGAAAAGGTCAAACAGCGTGTAGCAGCTTGCACACTACGTGGGAATAAAGGCCTTTGTCGCAACCGCCATCGATAAGGAAGAAGTCGTGCACTGCTTTAAAGCTCGCTTTAAAGACAGTCAAGGAAATGGTTACCCGCTATCAGAGAGTCCGCCTGTTCCTCAGATAACTGTCCCCTGCACTGAAGTTTTAAAGTGCCAATTTAGCTGATAGTCAAGAGTTCCCACCGTTTCGATTACATACGTCTGTTCGCCCCGCAAAAAACGGCGTTGTTGTTCGAAATATATTTATTAAACAAAACGTTCCCAAAACTAAGTCCAGGGGCTCAATGGCCTCACCTCAAGCTTCTGCGAAGCATGGTTGGGGTAGCGCAGGGGGACTTCGCAAGTGGTAAAAGAGCGTCTTATTATGGTCTTACTGGAGCAAGTATGTACCATGTGGTTAGAGATACAAAATGTTCAAAAATGTTGTTTGCTTGGCTGGTTTCTAGGGTTTAACGTTTCACAGCGACTAAGGCTATGAGAGATGCCGTAGTGGAGGCCCCGGAAATTTCCACCACATGGGATTGTTTAACGTGCACTTACATAGCCCAGTACAAGAGCGCCTTGCATTCCGCCTCCATCGAAAAGCTGCGCCGCGGCCGGGATTCGATCTCGCATCCTTGAATGCAGCAGTCGTCCGCCTGACTCATTGCACGATAAAACAATTACAAGGGTTTAACGCTGCTAAACCAACTATTGAGCGAAAACCGAGTGACCGAGGGAGTGACCGAGCGTTCTTCTTCTCTTTTTCTTCTTCCTCAGCCCACATATAAAGCCCCGTTTTAACCAACCCATATAAACGTGCCTTAGTGTCCTATAGGGATAAGGGGAATGCCAGGGTCCTAGAAGGCTGATTCTGATATAACCGTCCCATGTGAAACGAGAGACCGAAGTTGGCAGCTCCTGCTAGCCCGTGTGTCACGTGGGGTGTGACGTCACTGTGTGACGTGGGTAGAACGTAACTGCGGCAACGTCACGCGAAGGCTTGAAAGTGCGAGTAGTATTGCTTTCGCAATAATATTGAAAACATGACGATGATAGTCTAAGTGAGATTGTGGAGTTAACTGACATCTCGATACTCTAAAGATTCACCGCAATAAGTACTTTCTGCGTGGATTCTTGTACTGTTTTGATGTCCCAAAGGACTTCTACTTCTATACTTACCGGTACGATCCCCGACGAACTTCGCAAGTCCCTCGAAGTAGCTCCAATCCCGTGAAACATGGACCCTAACCTGCACAGAGGTAGAAGACAAACAAGGGCCGAATTCATTAAAAAAAAAACATACGCTCCTCAAGACACGACCATGTATGCAGACGCGTCCTAGAAAGGAGGACACAACAAAATTGCAGTGGCCACGGTGGTCGATTCGTCTCTACGCGATGTGACTAACGCCTCTATGCGACACTGCACAGTAGCAGAGGCCGAGGAAGTAGCCGTTGCTCTAGCGGTGGTAGAGAGCTATAGAACTGGGAGGTCGCTAACGATACTCACGGACTCTCAAACAGCCTGTCGAAATTAGATGAATGGTAGGATAGGTCATCACGCTCTCCGTATACTCCTCGAAGCGAGCGACAGAATTAAAAACCACGAAGAAAACAAGACCAGACACAAAATTATGTGGGTACCGGGGCACATGGGGGTGGCAGGGAGCAAACAGGCCGACAGGATAGCTCGAACATATACTACTTTCGAGCACCCGACGAATCCGCGGAACTTTTTCCAGCACCCAGGGTATACTCGGTGATACTAGAAAACTACAGAGGCAGAAGAACGCGATATTACCCACCGCACAGGTTTCTAAACAGAGAGAAAGCTGTCATTTGGAGACAATTACAGACGGGTTCATACCCAAACCTACACATACTAAACAAAATGCACCCAACCATATACGCGGTTCGTATATGGTTAGGTGCATATCCGTCGTGCGATGAAAAACCCACGCTATATCATATCACATGGCCCTGTCAAAATATAGACGTGGTCCCCAAAATTCGAAACCCGAGTGCGGAGCAATTGGAGACTCTGCTGTACAGCGACTACTTCGAAGACCAGCAATGTCTGGTACGGCGAGCTCAACGGACGGCAGTAGCCAGCGGAGCCCTGGACTGAGGGCAACCGACCATTGTGTAGAAGTGTACGAGGTCGACGGAGAAGACTCTTGAGGATGCAACAAGCAGACATCTCTGAACACGACCTAAACACCGCCAAAATAATATAGGGCTAAATAAAGTTTTTCCTTCCTTCCTTCCTTCCTTCCTTCCTTCCTTCCTTCCTTCCTTCCTTCCTTCCTTCCTTCCTTCCTTCCTTCCTTCCTTCCTTCCTTCCTTCCTTCCTTCCTTCCTTCCTTCCTTCCTTCCTTCCTTCCTTCCTTCCTTCCTTCCTTCCTTCCTTCCTTCCTTCCTTCCTTCCTTCCTTCCTTCCTTCCTTCCTTCCTTCCTTCCTTCCTTCCTTCCTTCCTTCCTTCCTTCCTTCCTTCCTTCCTTCCTTCCTTCCTTCCTTCCTTCCTTCCTTCCTTCCTTCCTTCCTTCCTTCCTTCCTTCCTTCCTTCCTTCCTTCCTTCCTTCCTTCCTTCCTTCCTTCCTTCCTTCCTTCCTTCCTTCCTTCCTTCCTTCCTTCCTTCCTTCCTTCCTTCCTTCCTTCCTTCCTTCCTTCCTTCCTTCCTTCCTTCCTTCCTTCCTTCCTTCCTTCCTTCCTTCCTTCCTTCCTTCCTTCCTTCCTTCCTTCCTTCCTTCCTTCCTTCCTTCCTTCCTTCCTTCCTTCCTTCCTTCCTTCCTTCCTTCCTTCCTTCCTTCCTTCCTTCCTTCCTTCCTTCCTTCCTTCCTTCCTTCCTTCCTTCCTTCCTTCCTTCCTTCCTTCCTTCCTTCCTTCCTTCCTTCCTTCCTTCCTTCCTTCCTTCCTTCCTTCCTTCCTTCCTTCCTTCCTTCCTTCCTTCCTTCCTTCCTTCCTTCCTTCCTTCCTTCCTTCCTTCCTTCCTTCCTTCCTTCCTTCCTTCCTTCCTTCCTTCCTTCCTTCCTTCCTTCCTTCCTTCCTTCCTTCCTTCCTTCCTTCCTTCCTTCCTTCCTTCCTTCCTTCCTTCCTTCCTTCCTTCCTTCCTTCCTTCCTTCCTTCCTTCCTTCCTTCCTTCCTTCCTTCCTTCCTTCCTTCCTATACTCTGGTCTCTGGTAACGATAAGGAACCACCACTACTGACAAGGCAAAGAAGTGGCGTGTGGAGCAACGCTGCAAGGTGCAGAAAGTGGCCCCCGGAGTATTCAGTCTCTACTGGGTGGTGTTTCATGGATCCCGTCGAGTTATTCTCTCCATAAGGAAATCTATAGTGTAGCTGTGAGACCGGGTGCCATGCTGTAGGAAGCTGAAAGAAGGAATCTCGACAAAGTATACTTTTCAGAAACGCGTGTTCTTCAGCACTAGAGCACGTGCCAGATGAAACGCCGTTGATGCGCTTACGGGAATGACATACGCCTGCTTTCTGGGGAACGGGCAATTTTATAATGACGTCTTCTAGATTCCAAGGCTCACATTCGAGCTGTCTCAATGCGGGCACTGACGGGACAACATTTAGCTGCTCGATATGACAACATGAGGGAGGGGGGGGGGAACTTAAAAAAAAAGAATCACGAAAGAATAATACGCGAAGCTATGGTGCTCGTTCGGTCGAGAAGCCATCGCCGTAATAATAATAATAATTGTAGTAGAGTTGAAACCTGGGTAAATTAGTACATCGTTTTAAAAAATAATAAACCTGCCAAAGGATGGGGACAAAGAAGGACGAGGCACACACGGCAGCTGAACAAACAACTTTGCTTTTTTGAAAAGAGCACATTTCCCTAGAAAACTAGCAAAGCGCGCGCATCTCGACGATCAACACACAGCACAAAAGCACAAAAACAGCGGCGGTTCCGAGATAACCAAGGCACTAGATCCTATGAGATAGGAAGCATTTCTTTCTGCATCAACGAGATAGATGCGATGTTAATACAATTATCACCTTTCATACTTATACGATAAGCTTTAAGACCTTCGCGCTCTACCTTACCCTTGCCCCTACCCAGAAACGTTCTTGACTGCCAGTACTGCCAGCCGCCTTTTCCTAGCCAAGGCAGTAGTGGATAACGTGTACAATGTTTGGTCCACAACAGATCACAACATAACAAAACAATTAGATTGGCACACAGTAAACTTCCTGCTGATCACATCAGCTTGTACGCTGGAGATAATCTCGTTACTTTTGCTCTAAGTATAAAAGAGCATTCAAGAACACTCACTCTCAACAAGAGCATTCACATTGAGAATCAAACACGATATACTAAATTTACTGGCTGGAATTGATTGCACATGAAAAGGATTCTGGAGATGATAAAGTTGCTACATTGTCTTATTCCAATCAGCTATCTTTCTTGGAAAGAACGAGAAATTGTAGGTATTGGTTCTGCAGTGGGGTATTACAATTGTTTTATCAAGTGCAATTTTATTTTGGTGTGATTATTAATTACGATGAATAGCAATTTCAAACGGTGAAGTTTTCGACGAGGTTCCAAGGTGAGCAAACCGGAGCGGCTGAGAAGGTTGGATATCGATACCTGTCTATCATAGGTGTGGCAAATGATTCACCTGGCTTTGCTATGAACCCTTCTATATTTTTAATCTGTTTTATTATCGGGTTTGGTGTGTGGACCTCAGACCACTTCAGTATATCCAAGAAAGGGTTGCAAGAGAGAAGTATAACTTACAAGCTTTGTTTTAGTGGACGCATGTAGCCGGTGTCCATTGGCCACAGCTTTTTGGATGGCATTCAAACTACGGTTTTATTGTGAGGGTTCAGTTAAAATTACAGGTGATGGTTATACCAAGATGCTTAAGTTATTACATTGATTCAAGAGGAACATAATTGTGTAAGAATACTTCAATGAAACGTTTTCGGCTTATGATAATTTGTTTGCACTTTTTAGCATTTAGTCACATCCGCCAGTTGTGGCACCATTACTAATAGCACACAAATCGAACGAGCTTGTCACTTTCCGATAGGATGGTGGGATAAATTAAGCAATCATGTGCGAAAAAACGTACATGCACAGGAGAGACAAACGTGAGGTCGTTTAAATATACCAGAAAAAGAAGTGGACCTAGGATTGAGCCCTGCGGCACCCCTGAAAATACTGGAGTCATCGGGGAATCGGAACCAGAGATGGACATACCACAGCCGCTGCGATAAGTATGAGTAAGCTACCGCAATATTGTTCGTTGTGTAAGATATGCTTAAGCTTATTTTTAAATCCAAAGAAGTAGCATCTATTTGTCCTGCGCTTTCAGGAGTTGAGAAGAAACGTTGGTAGTATATGCTTAAGATGGGCCATGAGCACACACCAAAGACTGAGCTCTGGACGTTGTCTAGAAAAATTGCATTTAATGCGTCGCTCACGAGCTTTCGTTTTTCTTGCTGGTCGTCTTCTTCCTCCTCGCTGGTGCAGTAGGAAGAGCGGTGCTAAAGATTTAACACACTCCCGGTTGCGAAATATCCGGTGTTGATCTCCAAGGACATCAGCTCCTGTATTGCTCGCGTAGAGACAAATCCGTCGCCGAACTCGACCTTGAAGGAGCGGATGTGACCATCAGAATTCTTAAGAACTTGCATGTTTCGCACCGGTTTCCACAACCGCCGTGAGATGTTCTCAGCATAAAGAAGCACTACGTCGCCGACGTTTAGTTCAATGACAGGCCTGCAAGCTGCAAAGCATACTCCTTCATCCATCTTTTCCAAAAACATTCGACGAGATGTTGCCTGTACTTGTATCTGCGCAGGACGTCCGCTATTGTCGTGGTCGCAGTTACTTCGACTTAAGCATCCAGCGGTATCGTAGTCAGCCGACGGCCCAGCAGTATGCCGAAGGGTGACACAGCACACGGCTGCCCCAAGTCCGACTCCGGTATAGGTGATCGGTATGGTGTTCAACACTGCGTCTACTTCTGACTGTCATCAACTGTTCAAAGTTAAGGGCTGATTTGCCCAGAGCTTTACGGTTCTAATCAATCGCTGCCACCAGCCGCCCCACCATGGGGCGTTAGGCACGATGAACTTCCATGTGATACCGGTGTTGCTGAGGTGTCCAGCCACTTCGTTGGACCGCAATTGATGCAGCCGGTGGAGGTCGCAAGATGTCTTCTTTAACGCCTGGGCATTGCCAGAGAAGATATGAGGTAGGCCTCTTTGGGCGACGAACGGCGTATGCATACCAAACACGCTGCTGCGGACATGTTGGAGACCAACTTCAAATGCACGGTACCGGATGTGGCACATGTGAATAGTGCAATGTAGCACCTGGCTTCTCCTTTGGGCGAGGATACCAATAGTGGTCCCGCAAAATCAATGCCGATGATCTCAAAGAGGTTCCTTGAAGAAAGACGTACGTTGACTCGAAATAGGTGCAGCAGGAGGGCTTGCAAGCCTATTCGCGTAACATTGGCATTAAAAGCAGCCCCGGGTCAGTATTTTCGCTAAAGTTCGCCTTAAGCAAATCCAGCAGCTGCGTCAAAGTATCACAGACATCACCGTAATGTTTGGCAATGCGCTCTGACCGTCAGCAGCTGAGAAAAGTGATGATGTATGTGTTCGAAGGATGGCAGTGTGCTTGCGCTCTTCTGCTGAGGTTAGGCGGGACCCATTCGAAGGACGCCTCCCGTGACTAAGAATGGGTTGATATACTTTATACGGCATTTCTCGATTGAAGTGTCCTTCACCCTCTTCAAGCAAAACGCACTCACGCGATCATGGCACTGGACTTGACGAAAGCATTTGACACCGCCATCCTAGACGCCCTTTTCATCCGTAATGTGGGTTCCCGGATCCATGGCTACATCAATGCTATTCTTGCCCATCGCACGGCTGAGATCTCAATCGGCCCCCTCTACTCTCCCGCTTTCCCTCTTGGAAATCGAGGTACCTCCAGGGTTCTGTTCTCTCTTCCCTTCTCTTCAACATCACCCTTTTCCCTATGGCACGTGCTCTAGCTGCCATTCCTAACCTCTCCCAAGCTTTCTACACTGGTGATATCACCCTCTGGGTGACTACCGGCAATCTTGAGAGATGGAAGCGGCTCTCCAGTCGGGCGTGGACACGGTCGCCGATTATGCTCGCACGGTCGGGCTAGCTTGTTCCTCGCCCTAGTCGGAGCTCCTGCTTCTCCTGGCTCGAGGTATAGTTCCAACCTTATCTCACAACCTTAACGTCAGTACCGACGGACATCCCATCCCTTCTGTCTCTTGCATCCGTATTCTCGGTCTCTTTCTCCAATCCAATGGCAAACACACTGCTGTCCTTTCCCGCCTTACTACCACCGTCCAGCAGACGGTACGGCTGATCCGACAGGTCGCTAACCGACACTACGGCATGCGCGAGCACGACCTCCATCGTCTTGTGTAGGCCTTTGTGCTAAGCCATTTTGTCTACTCCCTCCCCTACCTCTTTCTGTCTCGTGCCTAGGAAGACAAGGTCAACCGTCTCATCCGCCAAACCTATAAGTCGGCTCTCGGGCTTCCCACTTCTACCCGCACTTCTCGTCTGCTGGCGATGGGCGTCCACAATACTCATTCAGAACTTGTGGAGGCCCACTCACGCAGGGCCCGCTCACGCAGGACACCCTACAAATGAGGCGGCAAATTCCATCGCTCGTGAGATGACCGACCGAACTGGTCCCCTCTACTCCAGGATGGACACGCGTGACATCCTCCTAATCTTCCATCACATCACCCTCCACTACCGCAACTCCCACTTATCCCTCCCTCCCCCTTACACGTCCCTATCTAAAATCGAACAGGATACGTGGCGCCGTTTACAGGTCTACACTTTCCTCTAATTTGAACGCCTTGCCCTTATTCACCCCGGTGCCTTCTCGCCCAAATGGACGCTTTACAGTTCTTCCCGAGCAGACTAGGCTCACATTCTGTACTCTCGTCCTGCGCACTTTCCCCCCGTCTCCTGGAAAATAACAGCCCGCGGCTGTAGGAGGCTGCTTTGGCCAGCTCGGAGCCACATATTCAACAGCGGCTTACGACCTCGGCAGCGGAAGTCGCCGCCAGGCGTGACCTGGAGGCCATGACCAGCCGCCAGAAGGCCACCCACGGAATTGCGGCAACATAATTTTATTTATTTTTTTGGCCTTCACTAAATAAAGCTTTTACCACCACCAACCAGGCAAAAGCCATTATGCGTGAGGACATAACTCTGGAGAAGCAAGCCATCGGTCTGGCGAAAGAGGTCGCAAGGAACCAAGATGTCTTTGTTTGCCTCTAATCGCGGAGGTCCCGGCCCCCTTCCCCTAGCCTTCGTGCCGGGGGCGGGGAGTAGGGGCTTCCATTCTGGTGGAAATAAAAGTTGTTCACACACACACACACACACACACACACACACACACACACACACACACACACACACACACACACACACACACACACACACACACACACACACACACACACACACACACACACACACACACACACACACACACACACACACACACACACACACACACACACACACACACACACACACACACACACACACACACACACACACACACACACACACACACACACACACACACACACACACACACACACACACACACACACACACACACACACACACACACACACACACACACACACACACACACACACACACACACACACACACACACACACACACACACACACACACACACACACACACACACACACACACACACACACACACACACACACACACACACACACACACACACACACACACACACACACACACACACACACACACACACACACACACACACACACACACACACACACACACACACACACACACACACACACACACACACACACACACACACACACACACACACACACACACACACACACACACACACACACACACACACACACACACACACACACACACACACACACACACACACACACACACACACACACACACACACACACACACACACACACACACACACACACACACACACACACACACACACACACACACACACACACACACACACACACACACACACCCCCGCCGGGGTGGCGCAGTGGAAGTGAAGAGACGCTACTGTGCGGTCATTGACCCGAACAAGCGTGAGTTGGTTTTCAAGGTGCACTGGGTGCCTTTCTACGTTTCGAGTGAAGCGGTGCAGAGGGCGTTCGAAGACTTTGGAGATGTGAAAGAAGTCACTTATGAGCAGTGGAACAGCCCGGGTTTTGAAGAGGCCGAATCGACAACTCGGCTAGTAAAAATAGTGCTCAAAGAGGGGCTTGCCCCACATGTACAAGTTTTACGGAGGGCTTGTGTTAGTGGTGGTGCCTGGACGGCCACCAATATGCTTAAGATGTAAGAAGACAGGTCACATTCGACGTGATTGCCGCACTCCGAGATGTAGTTCGTGTCATATCTTCGGGCACGACCGGGAGGGATGCGCCCACACGTATGCCCGTGTGGCCACGGGTATTGTGCCCCCTCAAGACGACGGGAGCGAGTTGATCATGGACCAGGAGGAACTGGAGAACGCTGGAGCCCTGCCTCCTACAGGATCCGGAGAGGGACCTGATGTCCAACAGCCGGAGCACACCACCGGCGGAGGGAAGACGCAAGTTAGCGAACCCACTGCAGAAACGACTGGAAAGGGGGAGGAGGCTGCTATGTCGTCAGATCAGCCAACAGCGAAAGGCACTTCGGAAGGAAGCGTTGCTGAGTCCCCGATGGATATGACAACCGCCTCCATGAAGAGACCACGAGACTACGAAAAGGTACCAGCTACAGAACGGGAACTGCGTCGACTAGAAAAGCAGTGGAGGGTGGAAGGCGCTAAGAAAGGCAAGTTAGCCTTATCGCAAACCGCGTTGCGGTCCTCGTCGCTCACTCGCGACGAGAGACTGAAGAAGTGAGCCTTTAGTCATTGTTTGTTAGCTGGGTTTAGAGTATGGCTTATTGGAAAAAACCGCTAAAAGTGGGCACTCTAAACGTCCGAGGGCTCGCCTCGAGACGGAAGCAAGTGCAGTTGAACCGTTTGTTGAGCGAACTAGATTTAGACATTGTAGCCATACAAGAAACAAAGGTTGAGGATGAGCAGCAAACAGATAATATGGTGTTTGGTTTTCGGTCACGCTTCAATGTTTGCGTAAGCCATGCAGTCGGTTTGTCGGCAGGTTGCTGTCTTTTCCTGAGGAAAAGTGTAGGCATAGCAGTGGAGCAAGTAATAACTTGTCCAAGGGGGCGTTTCGTCGTGCGCGACATCAAGTACGAAACCTGTGCGGTGAGGGTGGTGGTCCTGTATGCACCAACGACACAAAAAGAACGGCGCGACTTTTTTGAGCAGTTGGTGCCTTTCCTTGAATGCAGTCGTGCGCTTATATTTTTGGGAGATTTCAACTGTGTTGTAGACTCTAAGGATCGTTCGAATAGAAATGTTGGAAAAGACCAAAGTGCCGAATTGCTGAAGTGTGTCCTCAATGAGTGCAGCTTAGAGGACGTATCAGTCCTGGTGAATGGTGAAAAACGTGTGCATTTCACACATTTTCAAGGTAGTAGTCACGCGCGACTTGACAGAATATATGTGTCGCCAGAGTTTTCGCCTACCTGTGAACAGTATGAAGTGAAGCAAATGTCATTTAGCGATCATTGCTTAGTTACGGTCACGCTGGGCGGAACGAAGCAGTGTAAATCAAAAATGAACTGGGACTTATGGAAAATAAACTCGAGGCTTACAGAAGACGAACTATATTTAAGAAAAGTTAAGGAAAGCATTGATATTTTTTATGAGAGCGAAATAGGCTGTATTGAATCCTGGGAACGATTTAAACAGGAGGTTAAAATGAATGCAATTGAGCGCTCTTCCATTATTAAGCATGAGGAAAAGAAAGAAGAAAAGCAACTGCAAGAGCTCTTAAAATATTTAGGGCGTGATGAAGAACGAATGCCGGGTATGTTCATGCGTGATATAAAAGGCATCAAAGTTAGGCTAGAAGCTTTGGATGCCCAGAAGTACAGAGGCGCTGCGATAAGAGCGCGCACTGAAAAATGGCTCGGTGGCGAGACGCCAACAAAACGCGCCCTCGCTGATGAAAAGCGATATGCGCGCGCGAACGAGATAACGGTATTTGAATACAAGGGGCAGAGGCATGATGAGCAAGACGGAATTACGAGCGTCTTCGTGGAACATTGCCGTGAGCTGTTTTCGAGCAAAGCACCAAGTGAAGAAGGGTTTAGAGATAACTTTTTCCTCTGATGCCAATATTAGGCAAAGAAGTTACTGAGAGAGAGAGAGAGAGAGAGAGAAAGAGAAAGAGAAAGAGAGAGAAGGCAGAGAGGTTAACCAGGAAAGCTTCCGGTTTGCTACCCTGCACTGGGGAAGGGGAATGAGGAGTTTAAAGGAGAAAGATAGAAGAGAATGATAGGAAAGGTAAGGCGGCGAGGAGCACAGTCACAGTTTCTCAATCAAGTTTGTGTCTCTCATAAAACACATAAGTGCTTTGAAGGCTTTGCCGTTAGATGCCTTCTGTGGCCATGGGCCGAGGATTTTCTCCTCTGTGAAAGGACGGCTGTCAAGATGGTCCAGAGCCGAACGCAGCGCATATCTTTCGCTTGAAAAAGCAGGGCATTCGCAAAGGAGATGCTGTGTGGTCTCTTCGCAGCCGCATCTTTCACAGTTAGGGCTATCCGCCATTCTTATCACATAAGCGTATTTTTTGGTGAATGCAACACCGAGCCACATACGGCACATCAGTGTTGTTTCGCGCCGCCCTTTGTTAGGGGGAACACGAAGGCGCAGCCCAGGGTCTAGTTCCCTGAGGCGTCGATTGGAAAATTCTCCTTTGTTCCAGGCTGAAAGCGTTAGCTCCGCCGCTAAGGAACGAAGTCGACAAGCTGCGTCAACTCTAGATATAGGAATGTTCATTGTAGTTCCGTCGTTGTGTGCAGAACGGGCAACTTGGTCTGCCTGGTGGTTTCCCTCAATACCGCAATGTCCAGGTAGCCACTGGAAATTATATCATGACCCTTTGATGTAGCGTCGTTACTGAAGAGTTAGAGAACGAAATAAGTGTGGAGGAAATAGAAAAGGCCATTGATGAATTGAATGCCGGAAAGTCCCCAGGTCCAGATGGTTTGAGTGCGGCCTTTTGCAAAAGCCTTAAAACTGAGTTATCTATCATGCTCTATAGGCTTTTCAAGGAGTGTTTTGATGTGAGTTATCTGCCACCGTCGTTTAGCAACGCGCATACGGTCTTGGTTCCCAAGACTGATGAACCAGCCATGCTTTTAAAAGTTACAAGCTATAGACCGATCACGTTAACAAATGTTGATTATAAAATTCTGATAAAGGTGTTAGCTAAGAGATTGCAATACATTATAAAATATATTGTTGGACCTCATCAAACATGTGGAATAAAGACCAGAAGCATATCTAATAATATTTATGTAGCGCGTAGTGTGTTCGAGTGTTGCGATGCTCTAAACAGGAGAGTGGCCATGGTTCAAGTTGATTTCGAAAAATCATTTGATCGTGTGTCTCATGAAATATTGTACTGTTTTTGGAACATATTGGTGTTGGTGCCGTTGTATTGAAAGGAGTTAAAATGGCTTATGCATGTTGCTCTACACGCCTTATGATTAACAAAGTGTTATCTGAAAGAATTGATGTAAGAGCATCTGTGCGGCAGGAATGTCCACTGTCTCCTCTCCTCTTTGCTATATAATTGGAACCATTGTGTAGAATGGTAATTGCTAACGAATACATCCGTGGTTTTAAGCATGGAGTATGTGAAGTGAAAATATTGGCATACGCTGATGATGTGGCGCTTTTTTGTGAAGATCGCGAAAGCGTTTCGGAAGCTTTGAAAGTGACACAAAGGTATTGCAGGCAGACTGGTAGTGCTGTTAATTTAAAGAAAAGTCTCGGAGTCTGGCACGGGGAATGGGAAGAGGAACCGGAAATTTTCTGTGGAGTAAGATGGGCTACATAGCCCGGAGTTAATTTGGGAGTCCCATTGGACAAATACGGGGAAAATACGAATTACTTGAATGAAAAAGCGGAAGAAATACGGGAAAGGACGAAAGGATGGATGGGACGTAACCTCTCTATTTTCGCCCGTGCGACTGTATGCAATACCTTTTTGGTGGCAAGAATAATGTATTTACTTCAAGTATTGTATTGTGCTCGAAGCAATATACAAAGGTTCCATCGTGTATTTGCAGTCTTCATTTGGTCGTCCAACTGGGAACGAATTAGCAGAGATAATCTCTTTCGGCGAGTTAAAGACGGAGGGTTGTCTCTAATGCATCTATATGTGCGGCAGATGGTTTTAAGGTTTTGTTTCTTACGTGACCAAAAAGATGCATTCCTGAGAACCTTTATGCAAATCATGCTATCCAGTGCAATTCCAGAGTTTATAGTCTCTTCATGCTCTGCTCGGGGATACACTGTGTCACGCTTCCTGCGAGAACTGGTGTGGTCGTTCAAGGTTTTGCGCGTGAGGTACTCTGTAGAGTATTTAGCGACGGTACCACCTAAGTGACTGTACAAAAATCTTATTTCACAATTGTTCCAAGCTGCATTGTACAGAACCTTATACTGTGAAGGCCCAGGGAAAGATGTGCTCAAACGAGTTAAAAACATGACTGTTGCACCGGGCGTAAAAACATTCTTTTTTAAATTGCATACAGGAACCCTCCCAGTCAAAACATGGATGGAAGAAAAGGGCCTTTTTGTACCTTGGGGCTCAAACTGTCTACTATGTAGGAAACCTGAAACAGTTGAGCACGTGTTCCTGGATTGTTGGGATGCGGTGTTTTACTGGGATGTGTTACAAAGGACGCTTAAAGAAGACCTGCCATTGGCGCCACGTGGAATTCGGTACTTGACAACTGTTAATGATGATTTTCAGTATGACCTCATCATGCTACTGGGCCTTGACAGTATTTGGAGGAGTAAGATGGCTCATAGACACTGTGATGTCGATGCACGATCTGTATGTTGTATATTTTGTTGAACAAGTGTATAAACTAAAAGAAATTTTGAAGCAGCAAGACGCTGCGGAGGAGGTCTTGAGTCTAATGGGCGAACTTGTGGTAATGAAAGTCCATTAGACACTGTTGTCAGCCAAGGGTCATGACAACCATGATCTTTTACTGATGTATTTGTACCAATTCATGCAATAAAGAAAAAAAATTGGAGGACGCTTAAGCTTCGCCTTCAAGAGTGGAACGCGATAGCGTTATTCCACCTCGTTCGCACCGCCCACTCATTCGCTCGGTTTGCTCTTGAGTCATGCTCATAATTACCGATATACACCGCAGTATAACATTCTACGGTACGTTTCTAAGGCAACACCGCATTCACTAGAAGCGCTTTTGTACTGCTTTCAAGCATCGAACTCGTGGCTGAGTGGTAGCGTCTCCGTCTCGCACTCCGGAGACCCTGGTTCAATTCCCACCCAGCCCATCTTGGAAGTTGCTTTTTATTTATAAAGTGCATGCGGGGTTTATCGCTCACAGCCAACGCTGCCGACGCCGACGACACCGGCTTTTCTGCGACACGAGCTCCTTACCGCTGTCGCGTTAAAAGCAGGGGTGGCGCAGTGGTAACAGCGCTCGACTACTGTTCCCAAGTAGGCGAGATCGAATCCCGACCTCGGCGGCCGCTTTTCGATGGAGGCGAAAAGCAAGGCGCCCGTGTGCTGCGCGATGTCAGTGCACGTTAGAGAACCCCAGGTGGTCGAAATTTCCGGAGTCCTCCAATACGGTGTCTCTCATAGCCTAAACTTGCTTTGGGAAGTTAAACCCCACAAACCAAACCACACGCACGCACACAAACACATACACAAGCGGGATCGAATCCCGGCCTCGGCGGCTGCGTTTAAAGTAAGTTGGTTCACAAGAAGGGAAATGCGCAGTATCTGTCGCGCTTGCTCTGTGGACACCTGAACCGCGCCGTAAGGGAAGGGAGGAAGGTGGGAGTGAAAGTGGAAAGAGAGAAAGGGGAGCCGTGTGGAGGGCTACGGAGCAATTTCGACCACCTGGGGATCTTTAACGTGCTCTGACATCGCACAGCATACGGACGCCACTTCGTTTCGCCTCCATCGAAACGCAGCCGCCGTGGTCGGGTTCGAACCCGGGAACTCCGGCACAGTACTCGGGCGTCTTACCACTGCTCCACCCCGGCGGGGCGCTGCGTTTCGTTCGAGACGCAACGGAGTGGCTTCCGTGTGCTGTGCGATGTCAGTGCACGTTAAAGAACCACAGGTGGCCGAAATTTCCGGAGGCCTTCACTACGGCGTCTCTCATATAGCCTGAGTCGGTTTGGGACGTTAAACCCTACTGCGCCGGAGTACCCGGGTTCGGACCCGACCTCGCCGGCTGCGTTTCGATGGAGGCGAAACGAGAAGGCGTGCGTGTGCTGTGCGATGTCAGCGCACGTTACAGATCCCCAGGTGGTCGAAATTACTCCGTAACCCTCCACTACGGATCCTTTTTTTTTCTCTTTCCACTATCATTCCCACCTTCCTCCCTTCCCTTACAGCGCGGTAGAGGTGTCCACAGAAAACAAGTGAGACAGTTACCGCACCTTTCAGTTCCTACAAATCAATCAGTCAGCGGAGGTCGCTGTTGTTGTTGCGGCTGTAGGAAGAAGAAAAAGAAAATACATGGGCCTGCTACTGGCTCTGTAGCTGAGCCACCTCCGGTGCCTGATTTATTTATTATTTATAGGAAGGGAAAGGCGCGGTAACTGTCTCACTTGTTTTTGGTGGACACCGCAACCGCGCCGTAAGAGAAGAAATGTGGTAGTGAAAGTAGAAAGTAGAAAGAAAGAGGAGCCGCAGTGGAGGGCTACGGAATAATTTCGACTACCTGGGGATCTTTAACGTGCGCTAACATCGCACAGCACACGGACGCCTCTTCGTTTCGCCTCCATCGAAACGCAGCCGCCGAGGTCGGGTTCGAACTCGGGTACTCCGGCACAGTAGTCGGGCGTCTTACCACTGCACCACCCCGGCGGGGCCCTCCGTTGCCTTGTGCGGACAGAAGAAAAAATTAGGAAAGAAATAAAAGGGAGAGAAAAAGACGCGCGCCGGAACAGCCGTCGTCTCTTGGTCTCTTGGGCTTCCTCACAGGTTTCTCCTCTACATTCCCGCCTTTCTAACAAATAGAACGTTCAGTGTGCGTGTCCTCCCCTCAAACAGAGGAGTGCCCCAGGGCTCCGTTCTCGCCCCTACATTATTTAATGTGGCCTTCATTCCACTTGTTCGGGCCCTAGAGGCCATCTTTTCTATACGCGTGCTTGCGTATGCCGATGATATAACCCTATGGTGCTGTCACCCAGATACGTCTGTCCATCAGGCGGCCCTCTTGCATGCGCTGGATGTATTGACATTTCGCCTCCCTTCTTTGGGTCTAACTCTTTCGCATACAAAATCCTGTTTCATTCGCATTGGAAATAAAGCTGGCTTACGGAAAGCTCCCACTATAAATTTTATGGTAGATAATACCCCAATTCCTCAGGTACAAACCGTTCGCATTTTTGGTCTTCTTCATTCCTCTGGGACTGGCACCCCGTGGCTTACAACCATCCGCAAGTCCGCTCACGCTACTCTAGGTCTGATCACGGCCGGTCTCAATGCGCGTGCTCCCTCCGCGCGCATTGCGACTGGCCGTGGTCTGATTCGTCGCATAGCTATGCGTTGTGGCGGCGCGCGCGCTCACACGGCCCGCCATCTTGTTCGCTCTGTCCTCCAGCCGCGTATAATCTACCAGGCACAGTTTCAACGTCTCACCCGCAGACAGTGAGACTCCCTTGAGGCCTTCAATCGTGAGGCTATGCGTGCAATGACATGTCTTCCCCGCCTAACACCCATACCAGTGCTTCAGAGTACACCGAGCTAAATGCGTTCAGTGAACTCATTGATAAGCGGATATCAAACAGAGCTCGCAAACAGTCTTTACAACTCCATGGTTTAAAGACACTACCTCCATGGCCGTACTGCCAGCTCACGGAGAATCGCCCCATTGCTTCCCCGTCGGTATCATCCGTAAATCTGCGTGAAGGGTGCATATTATATGCCGATGCATCACATACTGCAAATCGAGGAGTTACTTCTGTGTATAGTCCCTTTCATCCGCATCTCAACACTCACGTGACATATGCCGCGGATACGTGCACCCCTCTGGCACTGGAACTTCAAAGCCATTTACAATGCCATTTATTCCCTCCCGCCAGTTCCTACATTCAATGCAGTTCTTTACACAGACTCTCTCACTGCCCTTAAACAGCTTAAGGCCGTTCGACGCACATTCCAAATAACACAGTCCATTCATCTGCTCTGTTCAAAGTACCCATGTTCTGTGCGCATACACTGGATTCGCGGCCATGCTCGCGATCCACATAATATTCAAGCGGATGCTGTGGCGTACATAAACACATCAGGCGATCCACCACCTTCCCCTCTTCCGCCAGGTCCGTTCCTGTCCCACGTTTCCGATTCTCAAGTTCTGCACCAGCGAACACGCGCTCTTATTCACCCCATGTTCGCACCCTCTCCCCTGTAGTCTTACTC
The DNA here is from genome assembly GCF_055883805.1 of Amblyomma maculatum. Taxonomy (NCBI): domain Eukaryota; kingdom Metazoa; phylum Arthropoda; class Arachnida; order Ixodida; family Ixodidae; genus Amblyomma; species Amblyomma maculatum. The sequence continues at coordinate 206,481,671 of NC_139347.1, read as the reverse complement.
GGCAGGAGGAGGTAACAGTGCGCCGGATTCGGGCAGGGGAGGCTCTGACCCCATCTGTACAGCATCGCTGGCGTAATAAAGATCTGCAAGTGACTGGCAGGTGCCCTCACTGTGACACTGCACCTGAGGTCTGTGATGTGCGTCACTTGTTGTGGACGTGTCCATCAACGACTCACATTAGACAACGGATACTCATGAAGGTGGGCCTGCAGTAGAATCGCGATTGTGATAACAAGAAGTGGACAATGGACAATCGCTACACCGCCAACCTCTGCGAATACCTAAGCGCAACTGGACTTCACTCCTTCTTTTAACTTTCTATCTCCTGCATCCCATTCTCTCTCTCTAAACTTATGCCTCGTGGAAAACTTTTCGAAAAAAAAAAAAAAACAGCCTTCGTCCCACACCGAAGCTTTGACGGGTGCAATGACGGCCTACAACAGATAAAGTTCGGTGACAGGCTAGGCCCCTCCGCAATTGGCGGTGCCCTACCTGTCCCAGCCCTATCAGGCCAGGATCAGCCACCTGCCCGTGTATTTTATTTTCCTTCTTCCTACAGCCACAACAACAGCCACAGAGCATACAGATATACACGCGCCGTACAGCAGGCATCAGCGGCGTTTAAGATTGGCTGACATAAAAAAGGCGTAGTTTCTGTCACAATTCTGCGCAGACACCTTAACTGAGCTGTAAAGAAAAGGAGAAAGGTGGCAGTAAAAAAAGAAAGAGGTGTTGTAGTGGAAGGCTTCGGACGACCACAGAGCTTTCTTCACGACAGTCAAGAACTGTTAACGGAGTGTTTCTTGAAGGAATATGTGTGAAAAATTAAAAAGTTGTCTGTAATTGTACATACATGTCTTGCTCTAAAACTCACCTCAATATATCGAAAGGGTCGAACAGCTAGTGAGCTGCGCTCAAATTTCGCATTATGAAGTAACTTAATCGTCGACAAATTTTTGTCTCTCTTTCCACTTTCGCTCCCATCTTACTCCCTTCCCTTTCGGCGCGGTTGAGGGGTCCACAGAAAGCAAGTGAGACAGTTACCGCGCCTTTCCCTTCCTATAAATCAATCAGTTCAAAGATCCACAGAGCAAGTATGACATACTGCGCCTTTCTTTTCCTGTGAACCAATTCTTCTTCTTCTTCTTATTATTATTAATGTCAATATCCATAGTTTGCGCAAATACTGGGACGATTTCCGAGCAATCGCAGAAGGTCCCATTGGTGTTGTAGATATATTTGTATATATGTTGCATGTTGTATATATTGTAGTGAACTCTGCGAAGATATTATGAAGACGAGGATGAACTAGGCGAGGATATCACAAAGACGAGGAGAAGAACGACGAAGTGCCGCTGCGCTGCTCGAGCTCGCTTGTGGAGGCCTAGACTGGCTGTGCTCTTGTGTGGTTCTCTGTGCAACTTGGAGAGGGCTATTATCCCTGTTAAAGGACAGTAAACACCCCCTTTCAATATGTATTTGTTGTAGATATATATTTTTTTCTTCTTCTTCTTCTTCTTCTTATTATTATTAATGTCAATATCCGTAGTTCGCGCAATATCCGTAGTTGGGCCGTGACCCCTTTTCCCAAGCATTTCACCCCAGAAGAGCCGAGCACCAGGCCGGGGGAAAGCTTGTACCCATTCAAAAACCGGTGGGTACCCGGCGGCACCAGGGATCGAACCCGGTACCTCCCGAATGCGAGGCGGATGCTCTACCACAAGGCCACCGCTGGCAGCACTTCTGGCAGCACTTCTGGCACTTCCCTTGGGCTCGGAAGCACTTCTGGCATGAGGTTCACCAACCCGATTGTCTTTTTTGCACAGGTGATCGCCACTACGCTGCTTCTACCGGTGGTTCAGCATGATCCGCTACGATGGACAGCGTCGCGTAGAATATGGCTCCCCGATAAAGACCGACACGAGGCCGATAGGCCGCAGCTACAATTGCTGATGACTAGCGAATCCAACCATACGTCATTTCGGACGATTACATCAAGCTACGGAGACAGCGCCATCATGGCGTCGGATCGTCCGCTGCCTGGTATAAAAGCAACAGGAAAACCTGGACGACTCCTTGGGCTCGGCAGCACTTCTGGCATGAGGTTCACCAACCCGATTGTCTTTTTTGCACAGGTGATCGCCACTACGCTGCTTCTACCGGTGGTTCAGCATGATCCGCTACGATGGACAGCGTCGCGTAGAATATGGCTCCCCGATAAAGACCGACACGAGGCCGATAGGCCGCAGCTACAATTGCTGATGACTAGCGGATCCAACCATACGTCATTTCGGACGATTACATCAAGCTACGGAGACAGCGCCATCATGGCGTCGGATCGTCCGCTGCCTGGTATAAAAGCAACAGGAAAACCTGGACGACTCCTTGGGCTCGGCAGCACTTCTGGCATGAGGTTCACCAACCCGATTGTCTTTTTTGCACAGGTGATCGCCACTACGCTGCTTCTACCGGTGGTTCAGCATGATCCGCTACGATGGACAGCGTCGCGTAGAATATGGCTCCCCGATAAAGACCGACACGAGGCCGATAGGCCGCAGCTACAATTGCTGATGACTAGCGGATCCAACCATACGTCATTTCGGACGATTACATCAAGCTACGGAGACAGCGCCATCATGGCGTCGGATCGTCCGCTGCCTGGTATAAAAGCAACAGGAAAACCTGGACGACTCCTTGGGCTCGGCAGCACTTCTGGCATGAGGTTCACCAACCCGATTGTCTTTTTTGCACAGGTGAGCAAACGCTACGGCAACTGCTATCGATCGAGCGACCTTTGCCTCGTAGTGCTGCCGTGCCCAAGCCTGATCTGTCCAGTGTTATGTAATATGCTTTATTCTATGAAACGCCTGCTGCTCTCAGGAGACATTGAAACGAACCCAGGACCCGATACCGAGCAGCTCATGGTTCAACTCCAGGCTATAGCAGATGACATTAAAGAAATAAAGGAAGAACGCCTAGCTTCCATCGATAAAAAATTGGAAAACATTGCCGCACTTGACAGGAAAATATCATCATGTCTCCAGGAAATTGATGTCCTTAGAGAAACAATTACTGCCCTAGAAACGAAAATAGATGACCTGGAGAACCGCTCTCGAAGGTCAAACCTAATAATTTATGGTATTCCGGAGGACAGTGAAGAAGACAATGAATCACTGGAAAAAACCGTAAATGAGGAAATTGTAAAAGATATCCTAATGATTGACCCCGTTACCATTGAACGAATTCACAGACTGGGTAGGGTTAGCACTGAAAAGAAAACCAGACCAGTGATTCTTAAGCTTCTTGACTCTCGCGACAAAACAAGAATACTTCAGAACTGCAGCAAACTAAAAGGATCCAAATATTCCGTTAGCGAGGATTATTCTGCCCGCGTACGGGGCATTAGGAAAAAATTGTGGGACGCTGCGAAAGAGTACAAAGATAGGGGTGATAAAGTTTCTCTAGTTTTCGACAAAGTGCGCATTAAAGGTGAATTTTTCTGTTGGGACAATGAGCAGAACTGCATTAAGCCAGTGGAAACCACGCCCCTTTGCACCGTCGCACCAAAAAACAGCCAAAGCGAAACAGTAACATTACGACCGCGCCGTCCTCACAAAAAAGCCAAATAACGTTCGTTAACATAAATGCCCGTAGCATAATGAACAAGGCTGAGTCCTTAGAAAGCATACTCATCGGCATTAAACCAAACTTCATGGCAGTTACAGAAACCTGGCTGACATCTGATATAAAGGATGCTGAGGTTACTCCCCCCAATTATGCTATCGTTCGAAAAGATAGAGCAACACGTGGAGGAGGGGTTGCCCTCTTCATAAACAAAAAAATTCAATTCATTGTACTTCCAGATATTGAAGGTTTGGAAGCAATTTTTGCAAAACTGCTGCTTGGTTCTTGCTCTATTGTAATAGGCTGTATTTACCGTAGCCCGTCAAGTGATCCAGACTTCATGTTAGCGCTACATCACTATTTGGAACATCATTTTTTAGGAGCCAGACTAATCTTGCTCGGTGATTTTAATCTCCCAGATATTGACTGGTACACAATGAAACATCACAGTGCTTCTTCCCATGCTCTTTTTGACATCATGCTGCAATTTAATCTAACCCAGATGGTAAACCAACCAACACGTGAACAAGGATCTGCACTTAACACTCTTGATCTGGTTTTTGTTAGCGATCGCTTTCCTCTCGAGGACACTAAAATAGATATACTTGAAGGAATATCTGATCATAAACTAACCATGTGCAGTGCGCCACTTACTAGCGCATATTCCGTCTCACGCGCACATACTACCATTCTCGATTTTTCCAAAGCAGATGACACTAGCATCCTAGACCATCTTTTCTATGAGTTCGACTCCTTCAATAATCTTTCACTAGATTCTTCCAGAGATATTAATGCACTATGGAATAGATTTAAAACTGTTGTATCTTACTGCATTCATAACTTCGTCCCACGGAAAAAGAAAGCCATTAGAAAACGCAACCCCTGGATTACACGTGCTGTAATTCATGCAAAGCGCAAAGTTAATCGTCTTAAAAAATCGTTGAAGATAAAATCTTGCTCGGGAACAAAAAGTAAACTATCACGAGCAGTACAAAACCTAAAGGTACAAATAAAGGCAGCTAAATTACACTACTTTTCCTACACGCTGCCCAACTTTATAAGAACTGCTCCAACAAAATTTTGGTGTTACCTTAACCCCAAGACTACCAATGATAATCCAGTCGGAGAAGAAGACAGCACTAAAAAAGCGAATACATTGAATTATTATTTTGCTTCGATATTCACCAAGGATAATGGTACAGTTCCTCCTCTGAGTAAACAGACCACAAAAAATATTGAACCTCTAAATATAACTGAGAGTGGGGTACTGAACCTGCTACTGAATCTGGACACTAAGAAGGGGCCAGGGCCAGATAAAATCCCAAATTCCTTTTTGCATAGGTATGCCGAGTGGGTATCCAAATACTTACATATAATATTTATTAAATCCCTCTCAACTTGTGCTCTGCCAAATGAATGGAAAATAGCCAAAATAATACCGGTACACAAATCAGGAAACAGATCAGATGTTACTAATTACAGGCCCATCTCCATCACCTGCACCGCGTCTAAACTCCTCGAGCATTTAATCCTTAAGCACATAAATGTTTTTCTCGAAAGTAACAACATATTGTCTTCATTCCAACATGGCTTCCGTCAGGGGTTTTCAACCGTAACTCAGTTATTAGAATTAGTGCACAGCTTATCTCAAACCATAGACAACCAGAAACAAACAGACCTAATACTATTAGACTTTTCAAAGGCGTTTGATCGGGTGTCGCACACTAAGCTTGTTAACAAATTGCAATCGACGCTAGGCCAAGGCGCTATAGTTAACTGGATTAGCAACTACTTAACCGACAGGACACAGTTTGTACAAATCAATGATCAAACGTCTAATATAGTTCCCGTTGCATCAGGCGTACCCCAAGGCTGCGTCTTGGCACCTGTATTATTCTTAATCTTCATCAATGATATAGTGACTAATCTTAACGTTGACATAAGACTTTTCGCCGATGATTGCATTATATATCGAGAAATCAACTCATTCGATGACCACATAGCTCTGAACAACGCACTAGAAACTATTAGCAACTGGTGCACTGACTGGCAGATGACACTTAATGCAACAAAATCTGCTGTCATGTCAATAACTAGAAAGAAGCATACTTCAAGATTTCAGTACACTATAAATGGCACCCCTATCGCTGCAGTTAATGAACATAAATACTTAGGCCTATTATTAACCTGTGACCTCAGATGGAACGCCCACATCAGTTATATAACCTCAACTGCACTAAAACGACTATTCTTTATCAGGCGGCGCCTTAAAATAGCTCCCTATAAAACTAAATTACTAGCCTACAATACACTGATTCGCTCTGTCCTCGAATATGCAAATGTCGTATGGTTTCCTTTTACCAATCAAGACATAAATAAAATTGAAGCAGTACAAAGGAAGGCAGTAAGGTTCATATTCAATAAATACAGAACAACTGACTCACCAACTGAAATAATGAAAAGACAGGGAATAAAAACACTTCAAACCCGAGCTAAAATTGCACGCCTCAAACTCCTGTACCAACTACTTCATCGACACTTAAAAGTTGACCCTGCTAAATACATCGCTTTCTCTGCAACTAGACCGACACGTAATAAGCATTCAAATACGCTAACTGAAAATCACTTCCACACTGACTGCTTCAAATACTCATTCTTCCCTTCAGCCACGAGAGAGTGGAACAGCCTGAGTTCATCTATTACTAATTTATCTTCGTTTACTAAGTTTGGAACCGCAGTGGAAAGATATTTAACATATTAGCAAAAAGTTATTTTATGCTCATATTTTCGGTATGCCGCCCGTTCGATTCTGTTCTTGTTCTGTTCCTTGTCATTTACGCGTATACATGTGAAAACAGTACGTTTACGTTTTTTTCTTCTGTTAGTGTAGTGTCGTAATACATGTATAATTCTCGTTCATATCTGCCTCATATTTGTTTTTGTTTGTATAATATGTTTCACCATTTTTGTACCCTATGCATTTTACATTCTTGATTTGCTTTGTACATATGATCATGTCATTGTGTGTTCCTTATATGCTCTATATACACTTCTCTGTATTAATATATGCCCACCTGCAACAATCCCGAATGGGATTAGCAGTATCTATAAATAAATAAATAAATAAATAAATAAATAAATAAATAAATAAATAAATAAATAAATAAATAAATAAATAAATAAATAAATAAATAAATAAATAAATAAATAAATAAATAAATAAATAAATAAATAAATAAATAAATAAATAAAATACTGGGACGAGTTCAGAGAAATCGCAGAAGGTGTCATTGGCGTTGTTGATATATTTGTGCTAACAGAAATCAATGTTCCAGATTCTTGCCTACATTTGCTTACGCTGAACGGTTACCGACCAACGTTCGCAACTCGCTCTTCAGCAGAAGAGGTGGAATTGTGTTTTTGACCGAGACACTCTTTATGTATCTAAGATAGATGTATCATTTGCACATGCGGAATGCCTAGCGTTGGAACTTGCTCCAAGCTGTCATTAATGTTGCTGGCAATTTACCGACCACCATAAAACAGTATCAGCCGTTTCCTACTGGAATTGGAAAAGATCTTACAGGACAATAGTACAATAGATCAATTTTGCATAGCAGGCACACTTGAACCTTGATGCATTATGTCCCACAAAAACATTTGTGGTAGATTACCTAGCCACTGTTTCAGCTTGCGGCATAGAAAATGTTATCATCGCACCGTCTCGCGAGGAAGTGCTTGGCGGTAGATTAGTTCAGTCTTGTCTAGATCACATAGACATACGTACTCCAAACTGCAAACTTTCTTCAGCGGTCATTACTGAACGTCTAGCCGATCAACACTTTACCGTTTGCCGATTCCTTGACCGTACTAATTGCAAGACTGTGGGGCCGTCACCTTCTAACGCCGCTCTAAATGACTTAAGCATGACTACAGTCGATCAACGCAAATTAGACAATCTAACTGGCAACTTTGACTGGTCTAATCCCCACGATTTAGTTCATTCTTTATTCTGCCAACAATTAAAAATGTTTGAACAAGCTTCGAAGCGGGTCACCCGCAAAAACCAAAGACGTAATCGTAGCTGGTTTAATGCAGCAATTATGAAGGCAATTTTGTAGAGGGATTGATTATGGAAGCGGTGTAAACGCGCCCCTCAAACTCGTGAACTGCGCATCGACTACAGAGCCGCAAGAAATAGAGCTGTTGCGCTTATTTGTTCCCCTAAGCGGAGTATTACCGTGAGCAATTTAAACTAGCTGCCAAAAACCCCGCCGAAACCTGGTCACTGATTAACAATTTAAAGGGCCTTAACAGAAATGAGTCATCTGTTAGAGAAATATTTTCAGGTAGTCCCCGAAAAACAGCTGAATTGTTCAACAAGCACTTCGCGTGTGTATCTCAGCCCAATTCATCCTTGCCACGAGATAGGTGTTCAATGACACGTTCCGTATCTGCGTCCGCCATTTATACCGAAACTGTCTGAGTAGATCTGGCGCGCATAATCTTTAGCTTCAAACGTAACAAACCACTTACTCTTGGCATTGCAGCGTCTCTACTTCAGAGAAAGTATGTAAATCTTGAGAATATCCTTCTTTTTATCCTTAACGGATTCTTAGAGACTGCCGCAACACCCAACATGTTAAAAACAGCGATTGTGGGACAAATACACAAAGGTGGCCAAAGAGAGAACCTTGAGAATTACAGAACAATATCCGTTTTGCCAGTACTTTCCCAAATTTTAGAAAAATTTATTCTAGAGTGCATGACATCATTTGTGAAAAAATGTTTCTATCCTATCTGACTGACAGTTCGGTTTCATCGAAGGTCGTAGAACGCTTTCACTTCTCGAAGAAGTTGCAGATGAATTGTATACAACTTTTGATCACAATCTATTTGCATGTGGCTTGTTTCTAGATATCGCCAAGGCATTTGACACCGTAGATCATAAAAGTTTGTTGCAAATATTTTACCTGCTTGGATTTAGGGGACCATTTCATGACCTATTGAAAGTTATTTAGAAGATCGCTCACAAGTAGTAGCCCTTGATTCCACCACAGCCGTTAGCAGCCGTCAGATATTGAGGGCTCAGGTTCCTCAAGGGTTATCTTATGACCATTGCTTTTCAATTTATTTATCAATGACTTCGCGTCAGCAGTAACGAATGCCTTGGTCTTTCAGTACGCCGATGATACTATTTTACTTACGAAGCATATTTCCTGCAAAAATGCTCTTGTTTTACTGCAAGAAAATGTCTTTATCGCAATGAGCTGGTTTTCCATGAATGGTTTTTTGATAAACCATCAAAAAACAAAACTGGTGTGTTTCAGAAACCCATTGAAGACAACTGTACTGAGTGAATCGTTTTTTTTTGCACTCCCACAATGACAAAGACTGCCATTGTACTCCAGTTGAAAACGTTGATTGTATAAAATATCTAGGGATTTACTTTGAAAGCGATCTCTCATGGCATAGTCACATAGCTTACGTTTGTGGCAGATTACGTAGAACGGCATGGTTACTGTTTACAGTTAAATCTTTCCTTTTTCTATCGGTAAAAAAGACAATCATGCATGCTCTTGCCTACAGTGTTATAAGATATGGCATCACAGTGTTTGCGCACTCTTCGGAAACGTGGCATGATCGGGTAGACGCTGTGCTAAAATATATTGTCGCGCTAATGACGACGATGAAGGATGGTGATGGTGGGACAGAAGATGAAGAAGAAGCGTTGGTGCCTGGGGCTAGTAGGCTTCACCTTATCCCCCTGCCATATCACTGTAAATAAACACCCCTTTGCTATTTCATCGTAACAACTTGGTGGAAGGTGCTCCGTTCGTTCCCCAAGTACGGCGCAGCAAGAACAACTGGAGTTTCGACGTAGTCGCCGCCTTGCTGGACTGCCACCGCTTCCAAACATCATGGACCGCACCGATTCTAACCGTGCCAGCCGCGACACTGCAAGCCAGGCTGGTGACAGGCCTGCCCCCTCCAGCTCTATTCCCTGCCAGCCTTACCGGGAACCAAGACCGTTTGCAGGAGAGGAAGGTGAGGACGTTGAGAAGTGGCTTGCTTCATTATGAACGAGTTAGTCGGTACAACCGGTGGGGCCCTATCACCATGCTCACAAATGTCGTCTATTCTTTCTAACTCACACGGCGATGACATGGTTCGAGAATAACGAGGACAATTTGACAACTTGGGAACGGTTTGCCACCGAGATCAAACAGCGTTTTGGTGACTCTGTACCGAGCAAAAAGCGGGCTGAGCAGACCCTTGCCCAAAGAGCTCAATTGCCGGATGAAACTTGTACCACTTATACAGAAGATATCCTCAGATTGTGCAGATGTGTCAATTCCAACATGCCCGAAGAAGACAGAGTCGGCCGCATTTTGAAGGGTATCGCGGCTGACGTGTACAACTTTTTAATCACCAAAGACAGCCTTGAAACCGTCCCCGATGTCATTAAACACATCCGCGCTTTTCAAGCTCTGAAAACGCGTCGTATTGTGCCAAAATTTGGGCGGCTGGCCAACGTGCCTACCGTGGCCAGCCTTGATGACCACGCCCAACTAGATCTTCCGTCGACGATCCGGCAAATCGTGCGGGAAGAACTCCTGCGGCTCAACCCACTTCCCCTGCACAAATCTGCTGAGGTCTCTGTCAAGAGGGTATCTAGACGGCCGGCTTCACCACCACAAGCGATTACCGTTCAGCCTTTCCCACAAGCTCCTGAAGTTGCAGCTTCCATTGACTACCCTCCTATGCATTTCGCCAACCGGAATGCATCGGTGCCTGACGCCCCAAGGTATGACGTCGCCTCAAGTGCACATAGATCTTCCATTCGATCTACCAGGATTACTGAGCAGTATGAGCATTCAGCCAGACCTACGACGCACCCAGCTGTTCCCTGCTCTTATTCGCAACAGCATTTTCTACCTTCCCCGCCGGTATGCTACCGCTGCGGCGTCGAAGGTCACATCGCCAGATACTGCCGCAGTAGGTTCCCACCTCGCTATAACCGTCCGGCGCTTCCAACAGTACCCAACAATCGGCAATACAATCCCGTTTTTCAACAATCAAATACTCAGCGTGGGTATTACCGCAACATCCATAACCAGAATATCCGCGACCACTCCCCTGAATCTGATAGAAGTGTTACTCCACCACCCGCCTTCCGTGCGCGTCGTTCTCCATCACCACAACGGCGCTCCATGTCGCCTCAGCATCCTCAGCAGGAAAACTAACCAGCGCGACCAATGGGGGTGAGGCCGCTGGAAATGTGCTGTGTGCCAACATCCCTCCAACTATAATGCTCAAAAACAAAATTCGTGTGTTCATTGATGGTGTGTATAGATTAGCTTTGGTGGACACGGGTGCGACTGTGTCTGTGATGAGTAATCAGTTTAGGCGCTTGTTGGGACGCAAAGTGATGTTTGAATATGACCGTGCTTCAACGTTTTGTGGTGTGAGTGGAGAGGGGTTGCGGCCACTGGGTGTGTGCAGTGCGCAAGTGTCTGTGGGTGGTGCAATTTTTCAAGCCGAATTCGTAGCCTTACCCCACTCTACGCAAGACATCATTTTAGGAATGGACTTCTTGAAGTTTTGTGGCGCTACCGTGGACTGCCGAAGTCAAGAGGTTCATTTTGATGGCTCGCATCTGCCGACACTTTTTGAAAGTGGTCGTGATGAAGAAACAGTTTTTAGTATTACCGAAGACACAGTAGTTCCACCCTTGTCTGCCATGTTCGTCCCCGTGTCCGTTCCACTTCTTTAGAAGGTTTCATTCCAGGCCATGGTACACCCAGTTCACTCAGCATGCCTGAAGAAAAATGTAATTATCCCTCACTGTATGATATCCGTGCATCATGGTAGTGCCTCGTTATGGACCATCAATTCATCGTCCGAGCCCGCAGTTTTACTAACGGGATTGAAGCTTGCCTCCTGTAGACCTGATGCCCCCCACGTCGTTGCTTTGGTCACAGATGCTACGAGTGCCACCGTACCTCTGCCTGCTGATGAAACTTCGATCTTCCGCATGATCAGCGCCGATCTCAGCTCACCTCAACGCCGTACTCTTGTGGATATTCTTCTACCTTTTTCGCCTATATTTGACTTTTCTGTAACAGATGGACCAACCTCTCGCCCTGCACATCGGACCCATCATAGCATCGACACTGGTTCGGCCCGTCCCATTCGTCAAAAGCCATATCGCGTGTCCCCATCTGAGCGCAAAGTCATTCATGAGCAAGTGGAGGACATGCTACAGAAGAAGGTGATACAGGAGTCATCTAGCCCCTAGGCTGCCCCTGTTATTCTCGTACGCAAGAAAGACGGTTCGTGGCGATTCTGCGTCGATTATCGGCGTCTAAATTCTGTTACGAAAAAGGACGTCTATCCTCTTCCTCGCATAGACGATGCCCTCGACTGCCTCTCTGGTGCGTCCTATTTTTCTTGTCTTGATCTCAGATCTGGCTACTGGCAAATTCCAATGGACCCTGCGGATAAGAAAAAAACAGCCTTCGTAACGCCAGATGGCCTTTATGAGCTTAATGTTATGCCATTCGGGCTGTGTAATGCGCCAGCTACATTTGAACGCTTTATGGGCACAGTTTTGCGCGGCTTAAAATGGGACATTTGTCTTTGCTATCTGGACGATGTCGTCATATTTGGGAAATCCTTCCAAGAGCACAATGACCGTCTAGTACGTGTCTTGAATTGTCTGCACAACGCCGCCCCAATTCTGAACTCCAAAAAGTGCCGCTTTGGAGAGCGCCAAGCGCTGGTGCTAGGACACCTTGTCAATGGTGATGGTGTAATGCCGGATCCCCAGAAAACTGCCGCTGTTGAGTCTTTTAAACCCCCGCAGACAGTGAAGGAGTTGCGCAGTTTTCTAGGGTTGTGCTCGTATTTTAGACGCTTTATACATCGCTTTGCTGATGTTGCTTATCCATTGACGTGCCTTCTCCACAAAAACTCTACTTTTAACTGGACACCAGACTGAGACGCGTCATTCCGTCAACTGAAGTTCCTTTTAATATCGAAACCCATCCTACGTCACTTCGATCCTACTGCAATGACAGAAGTACACACGGACGCTAGTGGAATCGGTCTTGGTGCAGTCCTTGTCCAACGGCACGATGAACGAGAGCATGTTATCGCGTACGCAAGTCGTACCCTGAGCAAACCGGAGCGAAACTACACAGTCACCGAACAGGAATGCCTAGCTGTAGTTTTCGCTGTGCAGCGTTTCCGTTCATATTTGTACGGACGTTCGTTTACTATCGTAACTGGCCATCATTCACTCTGTTGGTTGCGGAACCTTCGAGACCCATGTGGTCGCCTCGCACGCAGGGCCCTCCGGTTACAGGAATATGACTTTGCCGTGGTTTACAAAAGCGGGAGGCGTCATGCAGACGCAGATTGTCTTTCTAGGATGCCAATGGCCACGACTGGACCTGAAAGCGACGATTTCGACAATTATATATCGACCCTCGAGCCAGCGTTCCCCGACACGAATGTTTTCAAAACGGAACAGCAAAATGATACCAGTCTGCAGCCTCTCTTTGCCCAAGCCAACGTACCTACAAGCCGTTTTTGTGTGCATGATGGCCTCCTATGGAAAAACAGTTATTCGCCTGTCGGCCAGCGATACCTACTCGTAGTTTCCAAGACGTTGTGCACGGATGTATTGCGTGTTATGCATGATGATCCAACTTCTGGGCATTTGGGATCGGTTCGAACACTCCACCGTGCTCAAGAAAGATTTTACTGGCCCAGAATGCGCTCGACGGTTGAACAATACGTTGCCAGTTGCAAGCAATGTCAACGCCACAAACGTCCAACTAGATCTTCCGTCGACTAGATCTTCCGTATATTGAAAAGTACCGCCTGTGAACACCTTTCCCCCTCAAGTAAATGTGTTTAATTTTCTTGGTCTTTTGTTGTTGCCTGCTACTTCTAAAGCCACCGTAAACAAATGCTCAAATCTATGAAGGTTTAATTCTAAATGACGCAGGAAACTTGTTAAGTTTTAATGTTTTTTTTTGTCTTCTATACAATGTGTCCTCCTTAGTATTTGCATTTCAGTGTGTGTGTACTTACCCTGATGTTTTATTGCCTTTACTTTTCGCTCGCCGATGTTGCCGGGCCTAGTCCTGCTAGCCTCCTCTTGGCTTTGACAGGCCCGAGTCTGTATGCATCCCAACGTGTTGTGGCAATAAATTTATTATTATTATTATTATTATTATTATTATTATTATTATTATTATTATTATTATTATTATTATTATTATTATTATTGGTTACGTGGTTACACGCTGAAATCAGCGACTTCGAGGTGACACCACCCGGCTACCGAATCTACAGAAAGGATAGAAGTTCTAGAGGCGGCGGAGTTGCCATAATGTTAAGAGATACATTGCACGCAATTAGGCTGCCTGACATATCTGGTATTGAGTCCGTCGTTATTAAAATCTGCTTGAAGGAGCTTAATCTACTTATAGGGGCATTTTATAGGCCTCCTAGCACTGACACTACTTTCTTTGATGAAATGAATTGCTTTTTATGCGAGTGCTCAAAATACTCCAATAACTTACTTTTAGGGGGTGATTTTAATATTCCATCAATCGATTGGACTAAAGATTTTCCTGAAGCGTTGTCAACTTTTGCAGAGCCGTTTGTCGATATTATTCTTTTCCATGACTTAGTCCAGCTAGTCAGGCAGCCTACACGTATTCAAAATGGCACCGCCTCTATTTTAGATTTATTTTTTGTATCGGGTGAATTGCTTCGTCGTGAACCAAAACTGCAGGTTATGGACAGCATATCAGATCATAAGATGGTATGCCTAAACTTACATCTCAACGCCATTACGAATTGCAAGAAAGAAAAGCGAGTGTTTCCGAACTTCACACGTGCTGATGACGTTCGTGTTTTGGACACACTAGATAACTCCTTTTCATATTTCACGTCTTGTTATGAGTCTGATTCATGCTGTGTCAACAGTTTATGGTTAATGTTTAAAAATCTTGCATTGAAATGTGTGAACGAGTATGTGCCATGTAGTTGCAAATTTGTACACAACACTAATCCCTGGATCACTAAAGAAATTGTACGTCTAAAACGGAAAACGAAAAAGATGAGAAAAAAACTGGCAGTGCCCCTCTGCGGCCAATGTTCTGAAACTTACCGGCATGCGCCAACAGCTCAAGAGTTCAATAAAAATAGCAAAATATAACTACCACAATATAACAATGAAAAACTGTCTTCTTTCATCTCCTGCTAAGTTTTGGCGACATTTTTCATCTAGAAAAGACCCATTCCCCGCTATGTCCATTGCAGATGTAACTGTCACTGACAAATATCAAATAGCGAATTCTTTTAATCAGTTTTTCTGCTCCATATACACAGATGACGATGGCAAGATACCGCAGTTCGCAGTCAGTGACACGAACCCTCCGATAAATAATATATGTATATCTGAAGAAGGCGTTCTATCGCTCTTACTTGATATTGATATTAAGAAGTCACAGGGAATTGATGGGATACCCAATGCCTTTCTTTTCAGGTATGCAGAATGGTGCGCTAAGTATCTATCGCTCATATTTAGGAAATCTCTGTCAGAAGCAGCACTTCCTAACGATTGGAAGTATGCTAAAATCACACCGATACCCAAATCAGAAAACAAATCGCTTCTTTCGTCTTACAGACCGATTTCACTTTTGTGCACATGCGGCAAAATTATGGAACATATAATCTTTAAACACATATCCACTTATCTTGAAAAACACAATTACATAGATCCTCGGCAGCACGGTTTCCGCAGGGGGGTGTCAACGGTCACACAACTACTTGAGGCAGTGCATGATTTTTCAGCAGCTATAGATAGACAGAGCCAAATAGATATTATCTTTTTAGATTTTGAGAAAGCGTTTGACTGCGTTTCCCACCAAAAGCTGTTATTAAAACTTGAACCAATACTTAGAAATGACACATTGCTTTCCTGGATAGTGGCGTATCTTTCGTCGCGGCACCGGTGCGTGTCGATTGAAGGAGCGTGTTCCAGTTATGGGCCGGTCAGGTCGGGCGTTCCGCAGGGGTCTGTTCTGGGGCCTCTTTTCTTTTTAGTATTTATTAACGATATCATCAGCAATGTGTCCGTGAAAATAAAACTTTTCGCAGATGATTGCATTATTTACAATGAAATTAAACATCCGAATGACCAGTCTGAGTTAAATTTTTCGCTAGCTAAAATAGAAAACTGGTGCACAACCTGGCAAATGAAAATAAATAAGAAGAAAACAGTAGCAATGACAATCACTCGTAAAAAAAAGCCCCTAACCTTTCCCTACTCCATTAATAGTCACCTCCTAGCATCCGTTGAAAGTTATAAATATTTAGGTGTAATTCTAACCTCTGATCTCAGATGGAATGAACATGTGTGTTACATTGAAAAAAAAGCGATGCAAAAACTCGGTTACTTGCGAAGAACCCTACGCCAGTCTACTCAAGAAATAAAACTTCTAGCTTACAAAACATTTATCAGGCCACTTCTTGAATACGCTTCAGTAGTATGGGATCCTTATACTAAGATGAATATTAACAAACTCGAAAACATCCAAAAAAAATCAGCAAGGTTTGTTTATAGTTCGTACAGTTGGCACACTTCAGCAACCGCTCTAGTGCAAAAAGCTAATTTAGATCCTCTGCAGTTACGTCGCTTTTATGAACGACTGAAGTACATGCATCTTCTCTACTATTCCAAGCTAGGAATAAACCAGAATCTATATATCGAACCTGTTATTCGGCGCAATACGCGTGCACATCACTCTAAAAAAATGAAAGAGTACACCTGCAAAACCAACGTGTTTAAAAATTCTTTCTTCCCTAGAACAGTCAGTGAGTGGAACGCACTTCCTGCTGATATTGCAGAATGCCCGACCGTCGAGTCTATGTTATCAAAATTGAAAAAGTGTTCTTGATATATTCACGTGTAGTGCTTCTTTATTACTGTTGGCGTTTCTGGTACATGTGGTTTACCATTGGTTATCTGTTCGGGTATTTTGCTCCTGTATTGCTCCTACCATTTCCTTGCGCATGTGGTTTCAATGTCTGCTTCTAATGTATCTTTTTTTTTTGTTTTTGTTGTCAATTTCACTGTACGAACAGCGTGTTGATGTGTTAGTATTTTAATCTATAATTTGGTGGCAGGTCGACACCGGTATGATTTTTTATTTCTTAGGTTTTTCCTCTTGTTAAGCTGGTTTTTCTTTTCTGCTGTGTATTTTAACAATGTATGTAATCCCACTCCTGCCTAAGGCCTTCTGTGAAGGCTGGCAGTATTCCTGAAATAAATAAATAAATAATTAAGTCAACACGGCGTGAAGGGAGCGCGTGTGGCGCGCCTGTGGAGAACGTTTCATAGCACTGGAAAAATGTCTCCGACCATGTGCACCTCGAAAGGAGGACACAACAAAATTGCAGTGGCCACGGTGGTCGATTCGTCTTTACACGAAGTGACCAGCACCTCTATGCGACACTGCACACTAGCAGAGGCCGAGGAAGTAACCGTTGCTCTAGCGGTGGCAGACGGTTATAGAACCGGGAGGTCGCTAACGATACTCACGGACTCACAAACAGCCGGTCGAAATTACATGAATGGTAGTATAGGTCATCACGCGCTCCGTATACTCCTCGAAGCGAGCGACAGAATTAAAAACCACGAAGAAAACAAGACCAGACACAAAATCATGTGGGCACATGGGGGTGGCAGGGAACCAAGAGGCCGACAGGATAGCTCGAACATACATACTTTCCGAGCATCCAACGAGTCCGCGGAACTTTTGCCAGCACCCAAGGCATGCTCGGCCATACTAGAAAACTGTAGAGGAAGAAGAATGCGATATCCCCCACCGTACAGTTCTCTCACCAGAGAGGAAGCTGTCATTTGAAGACAATTACAGGCGGGTTCATACCCAAACCTACACATACGAAACAAAATGCGCCCTACTATTGGTGCGATGAAAAACCCACACTATATCACATCACATGGGCCTGTGAAAATATGGACGTGGTCCCCAAAATTCGAAACCCGAGTGTGGAGCAATGGGAGATTCTGCTGTGCAGTGACCGCTGCGAAGACCAACAACGTCTGGTACAACGAGCTCAACAGGCGGCAGTAGCCCGCGGAGCCTTAAGCCGCGTTCAGACTACGTGCGCATCCATCGTAAGTATCGTATTTATCGCAGTGCGCATA
Organism: Amblyomma maculatum; assembly: GCF_055883805.1. Taxonomy (NCBI): domain Eukaryota; kingdom Metazoa; phylum Arthropoda; class Arachnida; order Ixodida; family Ixodidae; genus Amblyomma; species Amblyomma maculatum. The sequence continues at coordinate 206,463,790 of NC_139347.1, read as the reverse complement.
ACGGCTGGAACTCCCGTTTACGTTGCTTGCGACCGCGCATGTTCACACTGGGCCGTTCGGTAAGATGCGTTCTTTACTACCGGCCAATCACCGCTCTCAACATGGCGCCGGTTAGCGAGCGGCTGATAGCGGAGGTCTGGGCTCTTCAAACTCAAAATGAGATGTGAAAGAAAAGACTGGACACACAAATAAAATACGAAAAAGAACAATGGGTATATTAACAATTAACCACCCGATTACAAATACACTTCGTTTCGTACACGCACGTTCGCACATAGTTTTCAAACGTCCGCTCAGCGTGCTGACGCACCACTCACTCCGCACATTTCTTCACGCGCCCGCTCTCATTGTCGACGTACCGCGCACTCCTGCTCGCTGGCTGCGTACGTTGCGCATTTTACGGTCAATACGACAGCAGTGTGAACAGACACGTTACGTTTTTTGCGCTTACGCTTACGATCCTTACGAACGATACGTGCGTAGCGCCCGTAGTCTGAACGCGGGGCAACCGACCATTGTGTAGAAGTGGACGAGGGCAACGGAGAAGACTCTTGTCGATGCAACAAGCATACATCTCTGAAGACGTCCCAGAAACCGCCAAAATAATATAGGGCTAAATAAAGTTTTTCCTTCCTTCCTTCCTTCCTTCCTTCCTTCCTTCCTTCCTTCCTTCCTTCCTTCCTTCCTTCCTTCCTTCCTTCCTTCCTTCCTTCCTTCCTTCCTTCCTTCCTTCCTTCCTTCCTTCCTTCCTTCCTTCCTTCCTTCCTTCCTTCCTTCCTTCCTTCCTTCCTTCCTTCCTTCCTTCCTTCCTTCCTTCCTTCCTTCCTTCCTTCCTTCCTTCCTTCCTTCCTTCCTTCCTTCCTTCCTTCCTTCCTTCCTTCCTTCCTTCCTTCCTTCCTTCCTTCCTTCCTTCCTTCCTTCCTTCCTTCCTTCCTTCCTTCCTTCCTTCCTTCCTTCCTTCCTTCCTTCCTTCCTTCCTTCCTTCCTTCCTTCCTTCCTTCCTTCCTTCCTTCCTTCCTTCCGCGTGAGGAGAGCTCGTAGCCTTCCGCGCATCGCCGTCTCCCCTTCCTCATCATCCGCGACGACGATGACTCACCCGGCGGAGAAGCAGCTTGTCCTCGCCAGAAAGTTCCGCCGGAACTGACCAATGACGACGCACATCTCGACAGGGGGAGGAGAGGACGCTTGTACGGTAGAAGTTGCGTGTATGTGCGCGCCCACCTTGGCGCGTTGTAGCAGATAGACGCGTCGTGTCCTATTGAGTTCATGTCACTTCGGCAAGCTAGCCAGTGTTATAGCCAGTGTTGCAGTGATTCGTCAAGTGCAACTGCTCGTCTCCTGGGATCAACCCACTGTTCGGCAAGCCCACTGATCTGCGATGGAGCAGCGCTCGTCAACGGGACGACCCCAATGTGGCTCTCTAGACGTCGGTCTGTGACAGTGCTAATGAACAATTGGGGTTTATTTGCTCTGACTCTTGCGTGCAAAGTTATTTGATGTGAAGCCTTTGTGTTATAGTATAGCCTCTTTAGTTGCATGCTTTGCATTGTCTGTGAACCTCTTGTCTGTGTATTCTTATTAGTGCGAATTCCTCTGTATCGTCTCTTGCTGTGTATAAAGTTTGTTGCGTGTTAACTGTAACTCAGACCCTTTCTCCGGCTTGAACCGGTGATAGCTGTTCACGAAATGGTCAACCCCTTCTGTCCTCACAGGTAGCTTATTTTCGGCTGAGCTTGCCACGCAAGTCGAAGGCATCTGTTTTGAGACCGAAATGCCCCCCCCCCCCCCCCCCCACACACACACACGCACACACTCTAAAGCCTGAAATACATGGAGCATTTTTACCTCGTCAAGCCGACGTTTTTCGCTTGACGGCGCGCACTCGACGCCGGGCGTCGGAAAAAAACACGCACCGCTGCCAATCTGGCCTTGCCAGATATTTGACGCGTGGCAGCCGCGGCGTCCTCTCGAACCGGACGCTGTTGCGGACTCGAGCCGCGGAAAGCTGGAATTTCCGTTTGCAGAACTACGTAGAAACCCATCACCTCATGCCGCACATACTGATCGGATGTAGGTCGCATCTGTCTAGGCAGGACGTGATGCTTCAACTCTCTAGAGAAACCATACACTCGGGGAACGGTCATGGTACGCGGAACTGGGTTTGTATTTGAAGAAAGTGTTCGATAACGTCTCCCATGAGGCTATACTGTCCAACCTCTCAGAACTAAACTTAGGGCGACACACCTAGGAGTGTATAAGAGATTTTTTGTCCAACAGGACTGCGGAGCTTCCTATAGGGGAGCTCAAGTCGGAATGCATACCGCTGAGAAACAGGGGCACACCGCAGGGGTCAGTGTTATCCCCTTTTCTGCGCTGATCACGCTCCCCAAAAGCGTGACGCCACACACGGTATTAGACACACCCTATACGATTTGGAGGAGTCAGCGATCAGACAAGCAAATCGAGGAAGCCCTACAAGAGGCGGCGGACGTCGTAGACATCCACGCCCGTTGTGCAGGTCTGAAATGCTGCCCACAGAAGTCGGAACTGTTGGTCATCCGTAATAACGGAAGGGCTTGCAAAATAAAGCCGAACAAAATCCAGCTAGAAATCCAGGGAAACGAAATATCGGAGGTAGAAACGATAAGGGTGCTTAGGATGTTTATACAATCCAACAAGTGCAACAAGGTAACGCTGGAAAGGTTGTCGACCTCTATCCAACAGACCATACGGCTAATTAAGCGTGGCGACTAGGCGACAAGGTATGGGAGAGCACGACGCATGTCGGCTCGTTCAGGCTTTTGCCCTCAGTCGGCTCATATATGCCAACCCCTACCTAGATCTCAAAAAGGCCGATAGTGAAAAACTGAATTGCCTGATAAGGCAGGCATACAAAGTGGCTCTCGGTCTCCCCAGAAACACGTTCAGCACGAGACTTCTGTCACAACACCCTCAAAGAGCTCATTAAGGCACACTTGACATCGCAAGAGCAGCGGTTCAGGCAAACTGAGGCGGGGCTGCATATCCTGAGAGGCTTAGGAATAAGGGCGAGGACCCTTCAAGCCAGATGATCTTGCTGGTAGAGATGCGTGAACGCATTAAAGCCAAACCACTCCCCAAGAACATGCAAGCGGATCGCCACGAAAGTCGGAGGAGGGCCAGGGCCGTTAGGCAAAAAGTATCAAGGCGATGATAGTGCCGTGTATGCTGATGTAGCAAAATACAACATTACAGGAAAGGAGGCTTTCGCTGTGAGCGCGGTGACCCTCTCCCGCAGGGTAGCAGCTACGGTGGTCACGAGCCGAGTAGAAGAGACAGAAGAGGCCGCAATAGCCCTAGGAATTGTTAAAAAACGAAGCCAGCAGCATTCTCAGTGATTCCAAAACGGCCTTTCGCAACTTCGCCAGGGGTTGTATATCGGTCACTGCATTCAGAATTCTTAGCGCGTTGCCAAAAGATAGGAACGTAGTGGATCTCGTATGGGTCCCGGCTCACTCGGGCGTTCCGGGGAACGAGGACGCTCACCAATATGCTTGAGGTTTTGTCAGCCGAGCCGATGAGGGGATCTCCGACGCGGGTGCCCGACAGGGTGAGTCACTGGATAGGTACCAGGCCATTACCACTTATTACGAGGAGCTCAGGGCGAGCCTGCCCCCCCCCCCCCCCCCCTTTACGCTTCGATCAGCCGAGAACAGGCTACGACGTGGCGGCAGCTGCAAAAGCGGTCGTGACAAAATCCCTGGATGTATGCCAAAAACTTTCCCGACATAGTAAATCCGTACTTCCAGCTCTGCGGCCATATAATCTGGGACTGCGCGGAGGATCCACCTCCGGCAGATCTAGTACCATCTCCCTCGCTGGAACAATAAGAAACTGCTCACGCCAGCCGGGGCCCAGACGCCCAGTCCCGAGCCTCGGCAAGAGCGCAAAAGGTCGCTGACAGACTTGGACTGCCGGCCACCTGGAGCAGCTGAATGCAACCCAAGGCAAAAGCAATCTAAATAGCTAACAAATAGATGTTTTTTTCTCTCTCTCTCACACTCCGGTTTCAGCGGCCGCTTTCAACATGGCCGCCACTGCAGCAGAGGTGTGCGGCTGTTTGGAACAGAAATGTGATTATCGTTAAAATAAACGCTTTATAAAACACAGAATGTCGCTTTTTCTGCAATTATACGGCTTAATCGCGGATTGTAGTGTGTGTTTCCTCCCTGAAGCAAAATGTGTAAAAAAAGAAAAACATGCCGCTGGTATTCGTGTGAACATTCCGAAGTATCTTCGTTCGTTCGTTCGTTCGAGCACGCCAAATTCTTGTGCGACCTGTATACGCTTTCCTTATTTAGCGCAGTAGCATTGGAATAAGCCCTTTCGCGGTTTTAACACAAACATCGCGCACCTTGATCTTTACCCCCACCCGTGTAAAGGATTAACGAGAGCGGAGGAACAAATGTTTCTTCGCCTCCTTAGAACACCATGATGTGCCCAGCGTCACTTTGGCACTGCCTTTTCCAGTGAGTTCCCGCACTGTGGAGAAATGTACCTCGGACCTCTTCCACATGATGTGGGCGTGCCCCTTCAAACCCGCTCTTACACCCAACCCAAACCCCACCCGAAAGGATAGAGAAGCGACCCTACTCGCCAGCTCCGACCTGATATCACAAAAGGCGTTGGTAAAACGAGCAACGGCGCCAGCTGGGGTCCCGTACTAGGGACTCCACCTAGTGTTTGTGAGGGGAAGGGCCCCAAGCTTGACCCCAGAGCAACCTTAATGTAGCTCTATTTTTAATAAACGTTTTCACCACCACCTCTGCTATTATTTCCTCTCGCTGACGGAGGAGGAAGAAGTGGAGGTTTCCGAACATCTGAAGATAGCGCTCTTCCACTTCTCTGGATTTTTTATCGCTGTGAGCTATTTGTGATCTCGTCATCCTTCAGAATGGCGGGCGCATGACCCCTGCGCCCACCCGCCACCGTCGAACAGGCTGCGGCGTACTCGACGGGTCATCTCAACGTCGCGGACGTGGAGCTTCCAGACTCAGCGGATGCCTCCACAGTGACTGAGATGAATTCTGACAGCAGCTACACGTCTGTACAGCCGCGCCACCTGAAAAGGCAGCTGCGCCGAACATCAATAACAAGTGAAACATCAAAGAAGAATGCTGAAAAGTAAAATATCTTTTCCGTGACATTCGTACCGACAACGGCGACGGCAAATCAGAATGTTATAAACAGACAGCACCTGACCCAGTGTTTCGACCAGATGGTTTCCGGTGAAGTTGACGAGGTCAGAATTAATCCCTAGAAGAATGTCCTCACCGTGGATGTCAAATCCCAGGCTACAATGGACAAGCTGAAAGGAATCGGTGCGCTTGGCAACATGCCGGCCCGTTCCTTTTTTGCGCATGGGAAAAAGACTACTGCAGGTGCAATCACCGACGTTGACGCCGAGATAGTGAAAGCGATCTCTGCATGCTAATCAAATCTACGGCGCACATTGTGGATGCTCATCGTTTCGGCCGCTCAAAGTGCATAAAATTAGTCTTTGAAACTGAATCCCTCCCATCCTATGTTAAAGTGGGCTTTGTGAGACATCCAGTTCGGATGTATGTTCCAAGACCCGTTCAGGACCACAAATGCAACAAGATCGGACATGTGAGTGCCATTTGTCCACCTGTCCCAGCCGGTGCCAGCTCGCAGCCTCAAACCAACAACAACCGTACATGTTGTTGTTGTTGTGGCTGTAGGAAGAAGAAAAAGAAAATGCACAGGCCTGCTATTGGCTGTGTAGTTGAACCACCTCCACCGCCTCGTGGGGACAGAAGAGAAAATAGAGAACAAAGAAGAAGAGAGAGAGAAAGACGCGCGCCGCAACAACAGTCGTCGTCCACTACCTAAGCGGTGGCGAGTGCAATGACGGACCACAACAGACACAAATTCGGTGGCTGGCCAGCCCCCGCCGCAAGCGGCGTTGACCTACAGTCCTACAGTCCCAACCCAGTACATGGAGAACGCACGCCGTCTTATACCTGCGTGAACTGCCGGCGCATGCGCAGACATGACGAACGCGATCAGCCAACACAATACATAGTGAGCGTCCTACTCGCGATACAACACCACGCTATAACAGGGCTCAGTCAGACGCCCGGCACATTCGTCTAAGAAGGCTCGATCGCACATTGAAATTTTATGTTCCGCATGTTATTCCGCGTCATCAGGCATGCTTGCTACATAGACTTCGTTTAAACGTGGCTTTCACGCGCAAGTACTTACATTTAATTGGACAGGTGGATTCGCCGGAATGTTCAACTTGTGGCATCCCAGAGACTGTGGACCATATGTTATTGGTGTGCCCAGCGTATGCGAGCGAAAAAAGTGGCCTCGAAGTGTTTGGACAAGAGGCCTCTGTCGGAGGAACTGCTGCTGGGTGCTTGGCAGGGCAAGGGGAAGGGTGTCCAGGCAGTGGTGCTCTTTGCCGTTTTTTTTTTTTTTTGCGCCAGCGGACTTGATTTGAGCTTGCGAAGCAAGCTACTGTGCCTGTATATGTATTTCATATGCCTTCTGCCACATCGTCACCCATCATGATCTTCTTTCTTCTCTCCTTCTCCAGTGCAGAGTAGCAGGCCAGATTGGAATTATTCCGGCCAACCTTTTCTTTTTCCTTTCAATAAATCCACCTATCTATCCTCTCGCTGATGCATTTGCTTTCGCATCGAGGGGTCCGCGGCGGCGCTCACGCCGCTTCGTCGTTCCATGTATCTCGAGTTGGGCGTCGCGTCGGCGCGATACGTTTCGACGAGCGACAATCGAGGGAAACATTGCGGCATGTATTCTGGGCTTAAGAGTGTCTGGTAGTCTACGCACCAATAGTGGAACTTCATAATTAATATAAAATTATTAACGGCCGATAACCACTGGTTCGTCTGTCTTAGCTCCTCGACTATCCTCAGCATCGCCCTATGGATGGGTGGATGGAATATAGATGTGTCTCCTTTGAAACGTGGTGGTAGCAGTTGCTATCATGATCATTGGCCCCTCCCCCCACAACATCTTAATTACTGTTTTAGATTGAATACCTATCCCATCATTCTATTTATTGAATATTTGTTTCTACATTACTAACATTATGTCACTTTTCTGCTTTTAAGCCACCAATCTTCCAGTCGTTTTTTGCTAGATTCCACCGCAGGTTTATTCCCTCGGTCACTGGCATCCTTAAACCCCAGACCTTCAGGAAGAGTGACTGCGCCTGAATAGACTTTCGGATGGATACCATTACGTTCGAGTATACTATGGTTAATTGTTTCTGTGGCTTTACCACATACTGCACATGTTTCATCTTCATGGTTAAATTTCTTTTTGTAGCTGCGTGTTCTAAGGCAACCTCATCTGGCTTCAAAAAGTAGGGCACCCCTCAAAACCTGATACCTGTTGTATCCCCACAATGCCCTATGCTTCATTATCCCGGCATAACTTCGCCAATTTGCATTAAATGATTGCTCAAGCTTTCTAATGTATGCCAATCCTTCGTTTACCCATACCCCGAGATATTTATATTCTGCCACTCTGGGTATTTCATAGCCTTGTATTTTGAGACCCTGATCAGTTGAGCAGTTGAAAATCATCATGCCCGACTTAACTACGCCAAAACTGAAGCCTAGCGCGTCCCCTTCGTTTCCGCAATGCTTATTCTTCCTGACTATCTGCCAACAGCACAATATCATCTGCATACACTAAACAGGGCAGGCGCTGCTCTACCGCCTCTCCGCCTAATATATACGACCGGTTAAAGCCTAGGTCACTTTCTTGTATCCTCCGTTGCGCGGGATCGAATCCTGGCCTCGGCGTCAGCTTTTCGATGGAGGCGAAAAGCAAGGCGCCCGTGCACTGTACGTTGTCAGTTCACGTTAAAGAACCCCAGGGGGTCGAAATTTCCGGAGTCCTCCACTACGGCGTCTCTCATAGCCTAAGTAGCTTTGGGACGTTAAACCTCACAAACCAAACCAAACCATCCGTTCCATATTTACCATATAAAGCATGAACACAGCACGCCGCTCAGCGGCAAATAATGGACTAACTTGACGCATGAGCCCAAAACGTGGCCAAAGGAAGGAAGAGGCCACCCAGTTTTCAGCGACCCAGCTTGCGATACGGCTCAATGGAACTCGCTGATACGCAATTCACGACTTCCCAGCAAACATTCAACGCCGCTTATCTGGGCAGGAGCGCGCTATATCAGCTTGCGAATGAGATACACGGCATGTCGAGGGCTGGCTAGTGGCACGACCTGCTGATATCACGCTAACCGCCGCACACGGACTCTTGCGTCAATGCGCGAAGGCACTCCCGGGATTCAACCCGAGCGTGTCAAAAGATAAGAAACAATGCATATAGAAGGCACACGCCGACTAAACGTGCGCTGCAGAAATTTGCGCAGGCGCAGACCGCATTGTGGCTTGAATATACCGCCTACAACCGTGTTTTTCCCGAACAAGTGAATAGCAGCTTGCTGTGGTCTAGAAGCCTGAAAGTTATTGGTTGGTTTGGTTGGTTTGTGGGGTTTAACGTCCCAAAGCAACTCAGGCTATGAGAGACGCCGTAGTGGAGGACTCCGGAAATTTTTGACCACCTGGGGTTCTTTAACGTGCACTGACAACGCACAGCACACGGGCGCCTTGCTTTTCGCCTCCATCGAAAAGCTGCCGCCGAGGCCGGGATTCGATCCCGCGTCCTTGGGAACAGTAGTCGAGCGCCGTAACCACTGCGCCACCCCGGCGGGGAAAGTTATTGGGGTATTTAAAAAACTAGTTACAGGCTGTGAATGCGAAAACGTCAGATGTAGTGCGTGTTGTCCGGCTAATTAGTTCTACATAATATACTAATGCCCGTATTCTCCCAGGGGGATCACAATATAGGCAGTAGAGACACCTATGAGACCCTGCTGCGCCGCTCGGACCCTGAGCTCTAGCTCCTGCTCGTCCAACTGGCTGAAGAGGCTGCTGGGACCCAAGACCTCCCAGCCTGCATCTGAGGCGGCGGCAACCGCCCCCTGACCGGCGTGTCGGGGGGTGGGTAGATCACCTTATCAGTTGGACATTAAAGTTTATTCTATCTATCTATCTACATAATAAAGATGAAGTTAGAGCTAACACGTGGACGAAGACAGAAGAAACGCTTGTCAATAGTCGTGTATTTTCTTTCTTCTGTCAGATGGATTCACCATCATCAGCCGAAGAAGCCTGACTAAGCCCACTGCATGCCAAAGGCACCTCCGATTTATCTCCATTAATCCCCGTCTAGTGTCACTTGCAACCAGACAATCCCAGCAATCTTCCTAGTCTCGCTCACGTCGGGACTTTCTACCGCTCCACCTATGTTCGACTACCCTTGGAATCCATGATCTAAAAAATAGCGCGAACAAACGGGGAAAATAATTACAAAGCTTAAATCGCCGGCATTGCTGCCATCTTCACAGAAAACAGAAACGGAGACAGTTCGCAGTCCTTCCCTATGTATACATCGTCTTTCTCATGGTCTTAAAAATGTGGCCCATAGGTATCAAGTTGATGTTGTTTTTTCTGCCCCTAATAAGCTCAATAAAATTTTTTCAGTGGTAGAAAATAAGTCCCGCAATCCTAATAAATTTGTAGCATCTCGTGCAGTTAAACACGATAAAAGATTTGTGCCGTGCTCCAAAGGGGTAGTTTATAAAATCCCCCTGTCCTGTGGTCAGATATACATTGGGCAAACGGGACGATGTATTAACACACGACTCAGAGAACATCTCAACTCATTAGAGTCTAATCGCTCCTCTAATCTAGTTCATCATTGCCGCTTGTGTCAATCCGGTTTTCCGTCCTTGCATTTTCTGAGATTTTATCCAAACACCCCGACCAGTTGACCAGGGATATCATCGAGGCGTATAATATGGCTAAGAAAGAAAGATTGTGTGTCAGAAACCTTCCCTGCTCCTGCGTGACTGCGAGGTTGCATATCTGGATATCACATAGTAACACGTGCGTTCTGGTTTTGGTGTTTGATTGTTTCTGTTCCTTATATAAACGTGTTTCCTGCGAATAAACTTCAGTTGAGAGTGAGCGCTTGTTCCTGTGGTTTCTTCCTTTCGTTCCCGTTTGTTCGCGCTGTTTTTTGGATGATGTATCACCAAATCGCCCGCTTAACTATCCCTTTGGAATCCAGTCTGTCATCCTTAGTAATAAGCTGTGTTATTGCATTGGTATTACATGTTCTGGACATTTTTTCTTGATTTCCACCAGAATGTCATTAACATGCGTCTGCTCTCTAACCCACCCTGCTTGCTTCTACCACTTTCCGTTGCATAACTCTGCGTTGCCCTCCGTCCTTAGCCTCCACGTATGTGTCCCGTATGCGAGTGCAAGCAAGATGCAGCTGTTATGCATTTTTATCCTGGGGATAATGGTAAACGGCCATTCATGATATGAGAAAGACTGCCAAATGCACTCCATTCCATCTTATGTTTCTAGTTATTTCAATTTTGTTGTTTAGGTATCGGATATACGCGGTGCTATGTGTATATAAAAATAATAAGTTTAATAATAATAATAATAATAATAATAATAATAATAATAATAATAATAATAATAATAATAATAATAATAATAATAATAATAATAATAATAATAATAATAATAATAATAATAATAATAATAATAATAATAATAATAATAGTAATAATGTTTATTCGGACATAAATCGTGTGCACTCAGAACATGCCCACGGGAAGAGGCAAAAGAAGCTGGTGGCATACATACTTCCTGACGAAGCCTCACACCGGCTCACACATCTCGACGCTTAATAGTGCGTTGAATAAAGTTGTTTCCTACTCCTCCTCATTGGCAAAAGGATGGACAAGGTCAGTTTCACCAAGACAAAACAAAACATAACAAATAAAAAAAATCTCATTAAATTGTGTTTGGCATTGTAAGAAATTAAATAAGAACCATGGCATTGTAAACAAAGAAAGTACATCAATAACGCTACAATTCGCGACACAAAATGTAAACAAAATAATAGAGTGAGACAAGCACTACATCTTACATAGATTTGGCGCATTGCTAAGAAGTGCAAAAAAGCAACTTCATTTTCTTTTTAAATTCAAAAATAGTTTTACTGTTCAGAGCATCATCAGTTATTGACGGAAAGGCATTGCATACTATACTAATTTGGTTATCTATATTTTGGGTGCCGTAATTAGTCCGGAAGCGAGTGGAGACAAGAGAGGTAACACGCAGACTGCAGCTGGTATATCTGTTCACATATGTATTTATAAATGATACGATGTGTTGCTTAATTTTATGAAAAATATGTAAGGCAAAATAATACTTATGGCAAACAGGGAATGGAAGAATATGTAGGGCGTGAAACGAGTGGTCGCCGTTTGAAGGGTTTCTGGAACAAGCGCGTAAAGCTCTTTTTTGAAAAGAAAATAGTCTGTCTGAACAAGTTTTGTTGCAAGTCCCTAGGGCAAAATACAACTGTTTTTTTTTTATCTGCAAGGGCAACAGGTGTCTGATACGATTGATCACACCAATTGATCGAGCTACCTGCAGACGAACATGATTTACATGGTCACCCCAGCCTAGGTCACTACGAAAAAATACGTCCAGGAATTTACAGGAGGTTACAGATTTAATCAGGGTATTGTTAAACTGGAGTTGAATGGCATAATCTATAGGCTTATTTTTAGGACGGAACAATATGAATTTAGTTTTCTTAACATTCAATTTCACTTTATTCACAGCAAGCCAAAGCATCAGTTCATGAGTTGGAGCGACGCTCTAGTTCGCGAAGAACAAAACCACACACACAAAAAATGTTCGCGTCATCTGCGTAGAAAACAATGTTAGAATAAGTTGAAATATTTACTATGTCATTGATATATAATATAAAAAGAAGGGGCCCCAGTATGGATCCCTGAGGAACACCAAAGTTTATTATTTCTGATTCAGATACGGCATTGTTTAGTCGTGTGTACTGAGTGCGATTGGACAAGTAGCTTTGGAGTAACCTGTGAAGCATTGCACGAATACCATATCTGTGTAATTTATGAAGTAGAATATCGTGCTTAACCGAATCGAAGGCTTTGGAAAAGTCAAGAAACACACCGACAGTGAAAAGCCTATGTTTAATATTATTAATGAAACTATTTTTGATTTCAAGCAAAGCTTCCTGCGTGAATTTTCCAGGCTGAAATCCATACTGCTCGTTACAATTTATATTATTAGAATTCGGGAATTTGTATACCCTCGTGAAGATAACTCGCTCTGAAACTTTCGAAAACAAAGGCAGTACGGAAATAGGATGATAGTTATTGGGAGCATTTTTATTGCCTCCTTTGAAAATTACTGTAACATGGGCGGATTTCAATTTTTCTCGGAATTCACCTCTAACAAGCATTAGATTACAGATATGTACGAGAGGAAAGGTAATAAATGTAGCAGCAGCTTTTACGGCGAGTGCAGTAATGCCATCTGGGCCAGGAGAGCAAGTATTACGTATTGAGTTTATAATTGAAAGGATTTCATCTTCTGATGTCGGAGATAAGAATACTTAACTCTGACACACCGGAAACAAAAAGGAATCGACAGATGTTGCAGCTGAGGGAAGAGTATATGAAGTGGAATTTCCTACATATACAAAATAGGCATTAAGTTTATTAGGGAGTGGGGCACCGCTATAAAGAACTCCATCGATTTGCATTTCCGAAGGAAGAACATGTCGCTTTCTTCCAATAAGTTTTTGATGCCTTCTCAAATATGCACGGATGAAAACTTTAGGCGATAAAAAAACGATTTTGCATTTTTTAGATCCTGATTTAATTTGTTCTGAAACTTCTTAAACTCTAACCAATGTTCTTGATTACGTGTTACAAGAAATCGTGCAAATACCTCATTTTTTATTTGAATACATTTCAGAAGGTCGCGAGAGATCCACTCTTTCCTTGCCTTCCTGCATTTCTTAACTTCTTCAATTGGAAACGCCTTGTTAAACGCAACCAGTGTTTTCTTTGTGAATACGTTGTAAAGGGTAGATGAGTTCTCCGTTTTGAATACATCAACCCAGCTAATTTCAGACATAAGTAAACAAAATTTAGCGACGTTCTTTTGGTCATAGGTTTTACGTATGTAAACAGGAGCATCCGCTGCCTTCATATTCGAAAAAAGTGCAAAAAAGGGAAGATGATCGGTTATTCCCGAAAAGAAAACACCAGGCATGATGTTGTTAGGTAAAAAGTTTGTAATACATACATCGAGTAGGGTTTCCGTCTGATAGCCTATTCGAGTAGGCATATCAACGATATTTTCGCAACCAAAAGATAACATTATTTCCAATAATCTGATTTGTGTTTGGTTAACACTCATGATATCAATATTCAGGTCACCTAGCAGTACTACATGCATTTTGTGTTGGCTGGTATATTCCAAAAAAGACTCAACAAACTGAAAAAACACAGACACATTTGCTATGAGGAGGACGATACACTACCATGATAGCTGTGTTATGATACAGGATAGTAACAACTTCAAAATGGTCAGTCACAAGTGAATAATTGTTCATTATGTCACAACGTAGGCGGTTCTTTATGAACAGAGATACTCCCCCTCCTCGTTTGTTTACCCTGAACTGTGATACGTCTTCATATATCCTACGATTGGCATAACATCTTCCGGACAGCTGAACCAAGTTTCCGTAAATGCCAAAAAGTCAAATTCGTGCACTAGGTATTTAATTTCGCCTTCAATGCGTTCGATCTTATTTTTCAAACTTTGAGCATTTAAATGATGAACACATAAACACTTGTCTACATTTCTACATTTCTGAGTAAGTCGTTAAATGTTGTGGTATTGAAATAAGACATGGTAAAACAAAAAAGGGGGAATCCTCGTATGAAACTTGTATACGAGGCCAGACTACACAAATTTGTTCAAATCTTCCTCGTACCCAATCCTGATGGCATTTGCACCTGCTTCCATTCGAACATACACCTTCCCTTCCTTTGTCCAGACAAATTCATATCTCTTTTCTTTGGCTGCGGATTTCGCAAGCCACGAAAGCTTCTTATTTAAAGCAGTCAAGTTGTCAACAAAGTAGACATCGTTCGTAAGGCCTGAACGCTTAGCCTTCCAATTTGTTTTCGTCGCCGGTTTCGCTAACCTGATAAGCACAGCTGGAACCGTGTTTGCTCGAGCGGGGAGACGATGTAGGCCTTCAATGTCGTTCTCTGTGAGGCATGGTACATCGAGCTGATTCGCAATTTCATTCACTTCTACGAGCAGGTTTTCACTTGCTGACAAGGTAATCTGCGAAATTCGATGTTCTGGCAGCATATGCACGTATATTCCTTTAGCACTACCAGCGCCTCGCTGCCTATCCAAACTGCTGATGCCTCCCGACACTGCGGTGGACGATAAAGTGAATTGACGTATACTTGGTGGATTACAATGAAATAATAGCAGTCACATCTATACAGTGCAATCGCTATATGACTACTGTGACCATGTGGCTGTTCCAACGACGGTATGCCGATTTCCTGGACACCGGAATATACCCCGAGTCATCATGCGCCATCCCGCCGTCTGAAATTCGTAGAAAAGCGAGGTGAGCCATGCCTCGAAGACAAAAAAAATATTGAAGAAAGCCAGAAAATATGCCTTTTTTGCTTGCACCTGGCGCGGCTTGACAAGGCATAAACTCTCCTTAATCCCGTGTTATTGTTTTGCTCACAAGGATTGTAAAAAATGTTTTACTGCTTGTGAAACCCACTTCTTGCGTCACAGAAGGGCGGCGTCGCACAACTGCAGCGCGCCATTATGAAAAGGTTAATCGTTTCGGACAATGTAGGTATCAGCGCTGCATACCGGGGTTCACAGAGATAGCTATAGGTCATGTTCCATATCGGACGCAGGTTTCCTTGAGGTTGCGGAAAACGGATTGCTTACCTTCATTATATCGATTCTTTTTGTTCTTCATGACCGTCTTTTTACCTTGAGGCCGCGGAAATTCGAATGGATGCGTGACCAAAAGTTTCCTTCGGCCATTCTTTGTTTTCAGTGCTACGGGACACACTAATTGCAGTTCACGCTGTCGTCAATACTGAACATGCATGGACTATGAACTGAGACAGAAAAAAATATTAACATTAGGAAGGGCAAGGGAAGGAAAGGAAGAGGAGAACTGGTTACATCTTTTTGTTTTCTGGTCTAATCTTCCATTTTATCCGCACTTCTTTGTTGCAGTCTTTACAAGTATATTTTTGTCATTACGCTTTCTATTGGTACCAAAATGTTACTTTGCTACTAATAGCATTTTGCTGCCGTTACTATTATAATTTTTGTGATCAATTTTTTTTCGTGTTTTTCATCTCATCTATTGTGAAAAAGATTTCCACTGTCAATGCCATCTTTACATTTCACATATGTATAGGCATTTTAAAAGGGCACCAACCCCATCAACCCCTTCAGCTTTTTGTTTGTGCTCCTGACCTGTGTAAAGAAGTCGATTAAATTGATTCTGATTCTGATGTTTCGGAGGGCATTGCTCGCAAATTGTGAGGCCCCTGGTTTACGTTTTCTGTGGATGAGCGAAGACTCGGTGGTTTTAAAATAATTGATGTTTTGCCTAAATGGTGGAGGCGACGTCTTGGGATACCACGGTAAGGATTTCTCCATAATAGCGCCAAACAAAAATAAGGTAACTTACTGAACACGTGCTATGAGGGACGCCGTGCTTCGAGCCAGTTTAGTAGGGGCCACTCGAAAGTTTAGAACAGCTAATCGAATATCCTTCAGTTCAAGTATTCGAACGAATCAAGTAGCGTGTTTTAAAAATTAATTGACACAAATCGAATATGTTCTCATACATCTTTATGAATATTTTTCGAATAGTCAACAGGGGGCTCAAATAAAGCTCGCCGTATTTTCCCCTTGCTACTGGTCCAAAAGCAGAGCTTACATCGACGCTGAGGCGGTTCAGTAGTTGGAGCGCTCCAGTGCCGAGTCCGGTGATGCGGGGCCGTTCCAGGTCACGGCGGCCTCGTTTCATTCGATGCGAAACGGAGACATCCGTGTACAGCGCGACGCCAGTGCACGTGAAAAAAACAAAAAACAAACGTCCAGGTAGTCAAAATTACCTGAGCCTTACCATATGGAGTCCCCTAAAGACACGTTCAGTTTGGAAAGTTAAACCCACTAACAATTTCACACCATCCCTCCACGGCGGGTCTTCACGTTCAACAGAGCGAGTAGGTCCATTTATGTGGCGGCTTTCATTATTCTCATACATGACATGGGGCAATCACTCAATGGTCGACGCACTCGGGCTCACATCTAGATCACACTCAGATCAAGATCTCAGTTGTGAGGGAGTCCGGACTCGCGTTCGGATCCTGTTCTGCGTCATGATTGATTCTGCGGACTTGCATTCAGGTATACGATCAGAGCCACGTATGATTCTGGGCTGCAGTTCAGATCGTGACTTGAGTCTAGAGTGACGATGATCTGCGCTGCGCATCCGGACTCAATTTCAGATTATGATCCGATTCGCGAGTCTGGGCTCAAGCTCAGATCGTGATCGTGCGTGCATTCGGGCTATGGTGTCCGCTCTTTTTGTTTCCTAATTTGCTGATAGCGGAGGGTGAAAAGATTTGGACACCTGAAGGTGCGGTTACTTGGTAACATCTGTCGGCGACCAAAGTAGGAATTTTATGTAACGTCTTCTTGTGTGCGCTCCCTGACGCATTTTGTGCATATTGCACGCAATGAATGCCGCCAACTATATATTCACAGACGGACAGACGCCTAACTAAACCCTTCAGTACTTTGTATTTATTACTGCTAACAACTTATGATAATAAAGTTTGAATGTACTGGATAAGAAAGTAAACATCACACGTGGCACCTCACTCACATATATTATGATAAAGGATAAACAACACCGCTTGAAGCACAAACGACCTCTTGCCTAAAGATGACTGCTAGTTCAGTGAGTGAGTGGGCCGAAATGACTAAGCCCAGACGAGTAAATGAGCCCTGATGAGCAGTGAATAGCAGCAAGTGGTTGACTACGGATGAGTCGTGAGTCGGTGTGACTACGAGTATGCGATCTGTCTAATTGTGTTTGAGTTCATGGTTTAGGTGAGCTTTAACAGATATTTGTGAGTGAGCGTGAGAGCAAATTCATGATTTCACTGGACGACGCAGAAGAGTTGAGGCAAGCTTAGAAGGCCGCAGTTGGTGCCATGGGGGACACAAATCTGCCACATGTGTAACGTGTTGTGGATCTAGATTTTAATAGGAGGAATTTAATAAACATATCTCTTAATTGACGCTTATTAATAGGTCAAATAGTATAAACTGACCTCACGTCGGATGACGATGAAGTGCTCCCTGAATCAGACGTGTTTCCAGTGCGCTCCATCAGATTGACTAACGATTTCCTGTAACGCCGCATCTTTGCTGCGTGCGCTGATTAGCTGCCACGTGATCGCACCGGCTTTAGTCGCCGTCCTTCACAATGTTTCCCAAGCGAGGGCTGTGATGCAGCACGTCTCCTATGAAGTGAACTGCCGAAATGACAGCCGAGTGTGAAACTCGCTTCCAAGGCGCTGCTCAGGAGAGAGGGCTCCTTTCTTCTCAACCTGGGCAGTCACCGCTTTACAAAGTGGAGGTCAAGCCACGTGAGTGTTTTGATGTCACAACTTTATCACATCGCTTCTGCAACCAACCCTCGTCAAATGCTTTGGAACAACATGATTTCAAGGCTTTGCTATTAACCACCCCATCAATAGTACAACCGATTGAGTGTGCGCTTTCCGACGTTGATCGCCTCCGGGAATTCAGAACTCTACGTGCCTCTGATATACCTTGACCGCCTTGACTGTATAAGCTTTTATGGCATCTGGATCGGACCTTCGGCATAATATTGTGTAGGGTGTCAGCCCGGATGTCGCCCCCAAGGATCCTGCTTCTTTATTGGACCGTTCTACACACAAGGTGGTGTAGGCACGCTACATAGGTACGGGGCGTACGTGTCTGGCTTGCCTCCTCCGGCTCGCATCTCACCTTATGGCGGCATCTTGCATCGTCGCCTGTACAAACCCGGAGTGAATGCATTGTTATCGGTGCGTACGCCAGAGCCACAAGAGAGGTTCCTGTCTATATCCAGCATCCACCTCTACGAAGGACTCTGATTCCAAAGAATATCGCCTTGGCCCGTGCCGCATGGGCGACCTCATATTACCTCCGAGGATTGCCTAGTAAAAGCGCCACGCCATAGCGAAATGCCGTACGGGCTCCCAGGGTCATCGCCAGAGGCCAATACTGAAGCCACCGTCGAACAAAGATGAAACCACCGCAAAACCCGAAATAGATGAAGGTTTTTCCGCGACTCGAGCCTATCATGAAGCATTGAGTGGCGGCAAAGCGCGCTCCGGTAGACGGCCCCAAAACGCGGACCTCGCCGATGAACCTACAGACGACATTGTCGAATGAACAAAAAGCTTACAGTTCTGTGGGAGCAGGTCCAACGTCTCTCCCGAAAATGAGCCCTGCTTGCATGATCGTTCAATCGCCATTCTGATAACGGCCCCTACTGCGTTTTAATCAGCAGGCACTGATGGCATCAATGCAAAGGTATTGAAAAACACGAAGCATATTATTAGTATCATACTGTCTCATATCTTTCAACAATCTTTGTCATCAGGTGTTGTACCGCATGACTGGAAAGTGGGCAAAGTCATTCCAGTTCCAAAAAAGGGTTCTTCATCTTCACGTCATAATTACCGACCCATATCTATCACTAGCATTCCTTCAAAGTTGATGGAACATGTCCTCTTTTCTCATATTATGAATTTCTTAGTATCGGTCAACTTTTTTTACCCCAGTCAACACGGCTTTCTCAAAGGTTTATCCTGCGACACTCAGTTAGCATTGTTCATTAACAACCTAAGCTCTAACATTGATCTTAACATTCCTGTTGACGCCCTGTTCCTAGACTTTGAAAAGGCATTCGACAAAGTTCCTCATAACCGGCTTTTATTAAAACTTACCCGCCTGAACCTTAATTCCTTTGTTTTAGAATGGATTTGCAACTTCCTCACTAACCGGCAACAATTTGTTCTAGCTAATAAATATTCATCTTCACGTACATCTGTTATGTCTGGCGTACCCCAGGGCACCGTCCTGGGGCCTCTGCTTTTTCTTATTTATATAAATGACTTACCATCTAACATACGCTCTAACATCCGGATGTTTGCAGATGACTGCGTTATTTACCATCCTATAATTAATAGCAATGACTCCCAAACTCTTCAACTGGACGTCGAAAGCGAAACAACCTGGTGCAATAATTGGTTAATGTCATTAAACACGAAGAAAACATCATTACTATCTTTCCATCGTCGTCGATCCCTGCCATCATCAAAATACTTTATCTCCAACACCGAAATCGTCACTGTATCAACGTATAAATACCTAGGCATTTATTTAACCCGCGAACTAAATTGGTCCCATCATATAACGCAGGTAACTAACGATGCTAATCGCGTGCTCGGCTTTTTTCGGCGAACACTGCGCGCAACTCCCCCATCAGTTAAGTTACTAGCTTATCTAACATTTATTCGTCCCAAACTAGAGTATGCATGCGCTGTCTGGGATCCTTACCAAAATAACCTTTCCAGCATACTAGAAGCAACACAAAATCGCGCGGCAAGATTCATATACTCGGCTTATTCCTATCATGTAAGTGTCACTGAACTAAAACAAAATGCTCACCTTACTAAGTTAGCGCACATACGCAAAATTGCTAGACTTTGCCTTTTTCACAAGTTTTACCATCACCCCCTGCTCAAGTCTGTCATCAGCCCCGCCCACCATACATCCAGCCGCACGCACCATGAAAAGACCGTTTACCCTCCACCTGCCCGGACATCTGCGCATCTGTCATCTTTTTTTGTTCGCACCCCACGGGACTGGAATGACTTGCCAAACACCGTCGTACTTCATTCCGACCCATCAACCTTCAGATCATCCATCGAATGATTCATGTACTCGTCAACCACTCCCTCATGTAATACCCCTTAAATGGGGCCTTTGAAGTATAAATAAATAAATAAATAAATAAATAAATAAATAAATAAATAAATAAATAAATAAATAAATAAATAAATAAATAAATAAATAAATAAATAAATAAATAAATAAATAAATAAATAAATAAATAAATAAATAAATAAATAAATAAATAAAAATATTTCGCTTGCCCCTTGTGAACCACAAGCAGCTTTCAGGTTGTCCCTTGTGGAACTGATCTATTTCCTGTCACAGCAACTGTAACAGCTCACAAAGGCTGTAACTGCTAACCTTCCTCCAGTTTTCTAAATATGGATTGAACGTTGAAGATCCACCGCCCCATGTTGCAATGAAACTGTGGGGGTTTCGTGAGCAAGAGGGGGAGATTTGTGCACGACTGCGCATAGTAAGCTTACTTCTAAAAAAAGAAATGCTTTAGCTCCCCTTTCTGCATTCATTGCCTACCCTTGCCCAAGCATCCCAGACAGTTGCTGCACTGCTATTTCCAAAACGCCTATTTATTTATTTTTATTTACAAATACATCAGTAAAGAACACCACGCAGGTAGGAGCATACACAAGAAAAATTATATAAGGATAAGCCCAGCAAACTCATCATTCTGGAGCAGCAAGCAATAAAAAAGTTGTCTTGGTTTAGCTCCGGTTAACCCTAGCTGAATTGCGAAAGCAACGGCGGAAGCTTCTTTTGGCTGCTACATTATTCCCCTATCATTCCCTATCGGCGTAAGGTGCTACATTATTGGGGACACTTAAGCCCATCCTTTAAGGGTATGACGCGAGAGCGTAAGCTAACAGCCCACATATAAAGTCACGCTTCAACCAAGCCATATGGACGTGCCTGCGTGTCGTAGGGGTAACGGCAATGCAAACGGTTCTGGCAGGCTGATTCTGATATCACCCTTCCATATGAAAGGAGCGACCCGAGTTGGCAGCTCCTGCCCGTGGCATAAGGGTAACCTGATTTCAAATGTCATGGCAGGCTGATTTTCTTATGAAGACACCGTAGCTGCCTCTTCGCGGCGTAGCTGTGGCCACCCGAGGTCCCGCTTTGGCTGTCGTAGTATTGCTTTCGCAAAGCTACGAAACAACACAACACAATGAACAAGGAAAAGGTGAGTGAGCAAGATTAACTCTATACATGCTACAAAACAATTTTGTAGTCGTTTCGTGGGAGAGATTTGGGTTTGTAGGCTTGTTCTTCCGCGTTCGTTGGCTTGTTTTCCTCGCCAATTCTGCCTTGGCGTTACTCGTTTCGTCTTTCCGTGGGCTTTTTCTGCTGGGTGCGTCTATCCCCACGCATTCTCTGGTTGCACGCTGGAACTCTAGGTACTGTTCCCAGTTTTTTCGGTCTTGTTCGGGCCTGCCTTCCTTGGGTATTTCTGACTGAGTTAAATTGTGTCCCTCGCCCGCGTCCGTTTCCATGTCTCTGAGCAAGTCGAAAGGGTTTCCAGTTGTGATCGATGGCGCTTCGGCTGGAATCATGTCGCCGCATTCGTCGACCGACGGCTCTTCGACGCATTTGCCGCGTTCGTCGCCAGGCCTAGCGGCGACACGGTCACATGCGCGTCCAAAGTAGGCCTAGCAAGGCCGGTCTTCGCTTCGGAAGCTGAGTTGTCGATGGATAGCGATTGTATGGTTCCACGTACCGGGGTTAGGTATCTACGTGAAGCATTCAACTTGCTGGGTCAATCCTTCCTGAAGCCGAACATCGAGTTTGGCAGTAGTTTTTCGTCTTCCAGGTAGTCTGTGAGTCGGCTATTGATGATTCTTTCGAGCCATTTTCCTATGCAAGATTTGCTACTTTCCTAAGCACCCGAGATAGGACGTAAGTTGTCCAGATCTAGCTTCTTCCCAGGTTTGGGAATAGTTATAATTTCCGCATGTTTCTATTATTTCGGTAGATTTCCGCTAGACCAGATTTTATTGAAGAACTTCGTTATTTCCTCCATTTTCTGCTCGCTAAGGTTTCTAATGACTGCGTTGCTGACTTGGTCTTTGCCAGGTGCAGTCTTTGTGATGAAGGATCTAGCCGCTGCGTATACTTCTGCTACTTTAATGTCCGCGTCCAGCTTTGGGTTGGGTGTTCCTGCGTATTTCTGATCGATGTGGACTGTTCCGTCTGGCTCTCCGATGTACCTATTCCAGATCTGATCCGCAATTTAAGAGTCTGTCGATTGGTTCAGGTGAAGCATCTTCTCTATTTCCTTTCCATTTCCGTGCCTGCTTTAACTTGGGTCAACTAGGTGTCTAATTAGTTCCCAGCTCTTAGCATTGGCTAGATTTCCGTTGAGTTCATTGCAGATTTGGTTACAGTTGTTGCTGGCCACCGTCTGCGCGTAGCTCTGATATTGTCGTTGAGCTTTTCGATCCGAATTTTGAGTTTCCTGTTATGTTTTTGGTTTTTCCATCGTTTGGTCAGGCCTCTTCTCGCGTCCCATAGGTTGAGTAGGTATCGGTCTACTTCCTGTACATGACGTAATGCTGCAAATCAAGCACGACATCTTGGACAGAATATCAGCCAAAAACGAAGGTATCCTCCTCGCGGTGGACCTAAAAGGTGCCTTTAACAACATCAACCACAAATCAATTCTCGATAGCATACCGGAAACCGGGTGCGGGGAGAGAACGCACAATTACGCCCGGGACTTTCTCAGCATCCGGACAGCAACAATAAATGTCGGTGGTATCAGGACCAACGAAAGAGCAACTGCCGGGAAAGGAACCCAGCAGGGATCCATCATCTCGCCCCTTCTCTTTAATCTGGCCTTGGTGCCGATAGCGAGGAAATTGGAAAGCATACCTGGAATTTGTCACGCACTCTACGCCAACGACATTACGGTGTGGACTACGACAGGATCAGTGGGAGAAAAAGAAGACAAATTGCAAAGAGCCCTGGATGGCATTGAAGAAATTTCAAGAAGAAACGGCATGCAAAGCACCCCTAAAAAAACCGATTTCATTAGAATCCACAAGAAAAAACTTCAAGGCAGAGCCGATTAAAATCCGACTTCAAAACGAAGAAATCAGAGAAGTAAAAACCTTGAGGATACTACGTATGTGGCTACAGAGCCACGGGGAAAGAACGCACACAATCAAGTTACTAACTCGGACAACCAGTCAGGTCTGCGGCATGATTCGAAGAATAGCAAACAGGAAAAGAGGATTAAAGGAGAAGGACGCGATCAGAATAGCAACGGCGATGATACTCCCCCGCTGGACCTATAGCCTCCCGTACCACAACGTCACCAGAACGGATTCACAGAACATTGATGCGCAGTTTCGGAAACCTTATAAACTAGCACTCGGATTACCAAGTCATGCATCCAACGAGGCTTTTATGGCGATAAGCATCTCGGCCACCTACGAAGAACACAAAGAAGCAATCCTGGTCTGCCAAGAACGCAGACTAGAACAACGTCGGACTGGTAGCCACCTATTGAACATCATGGGACGACCCATCGACGAAAAAAGTATCCCACTAAGAGAAACACCGAAAGCAGAGCTGTATACCAGGTCCTTCCAATTCCCAAAAACATGGACCCCCTACACAACAGCGAAAGACGAAAAGCAAGAAGTCGCCACATACAAAACAACGTCGTCTGAAACAATAGCGACATACTTTATGTAGACGCCAGTCCATATCTGAGGAGAAAAGCGGCGCTAGCCAACACAGTTGACCACACCGGAAGAGAGGTGACCCGCTCATCGATCACGGTCAATACCTACAGTTAGGTTTGGGGTCGCGTGCGCCTGAGTATCGCACCGCTGCCACCAGTTATTACATGCGGGTCGCGCGCCCCTCGGTAGCGTTGGCCTGGTGGCTCCGTGGACCGGCGGATGGCATCAACGGTCCCAGCAAAGACGAGGCGTCTTCTAACGAAACAACCTCTACTAAAACATCATGAAGGAACGGAAAGAGAAGCTGACCCGGAGAGAATACAGACACGTTCACACAGCTGGTGTCTAGCGTCGTCTCCACGGCGCGTCAAAGTAGTCTCTGTCTCAGCGGAGTCTGCCGCTGCTTTTTATAGGCATGCCAGTTCACAGGGAAAGGGAAAGCCCTCACAGGAAATGGAGAGCCCGACAAGTCTGAGCACGACGGGATGATTCAATCGCAGGTGGTCCGACCGCATCTCCTCCACCTCCTGCAGACGGGCGAGGGCGACGCACTCTCCCCCGAGCTCCAGGCTTGGCCAGCGTTTGCACACACACGCACGCACACACATTTGGCGCGTGGCAGGATCACGTCGAGACTTGCCCGCGGGAGGAAACTTTGCGCGGCCGATGAACGGCGCCGAAATGGCCGATCCGCTCGCTGTTCTGCCTGTTGCTATGTGGTGGCCGCGTCAGCTGTCCCACTTGTCGGTGGAGAAACGTAACAGACTGCCCCGCCGGAGAAGGGAGATCCCGAAGGGCAGGGGACTGCATCCGCTGTCCGGAGGGATCGGGATGTTGATGCTAGCCGGGGTCGTCCGACTCTGTTTCTCTTGAGCCAGTCAGCCTGAAGAAGTCCTTGGCAAGTCCGGTTTCCAAGGCATTCTGCAACTTTTCTTCAGGAGAGATTTCTGACAACCCACAACGTCACAACCACGCTAAAAACTCAACCGTTCAGCCAGCAAGCATGGCACAATCTTCACTAAGTCATTCCAGACTATTTCCCTCTTATGCCCCCATCTATATTAAAGGGCAGCTCAGCAGCACTTGGAACGCGTCCACAAATTTGAAAATTGCGCTTTCAAAAACATCACTTCAAACAAAGATAATCAATACAAATGTTCAAAATCCTATGTCAGGAAGAAAAACACCAAGAAGTGAAACCTGAGGCTTCTTCTCACGTTATGGGCTTCGAATTAAGCCATCGGCGTTACCGTTGAGATCACCCTTTTCAATAAAGCTTCGCCTGTTCGTTTCACGGAACAACCTTACATTCCTGTTTCTATGCAAAGAAACACATGAGCATGAATCACTCACTTTTCTGAACAACCTATCCCTCTCCTTACAAGTGGCGCACCAATCACGCATTTTATTTGCACGGGCGCATTTTTGCATTTGGGATAGTCGCTTTCTTTTTCGCGATATCTTCAACTTGCTCCATTCTTTCTCGCGCCTGCCTTACCTCTTTTTTCTGCGGCAGCACTGGAACACATTCTTTCTTCTTTCTTTTCGCAACCGTATGAGTTTGCTCTCCTTACGATGGCAGCATTCTTTCCCGCGCCTGCCCTTTCGTATCTTTCGTCGGCAGCACTGGAATACTAGCCTTCTGCTTTCTTTCTGGGCCGTCTCTGACAAGCTAGCGGTAAATGCTCTAGCGGTAACCGGAGCTAGTAGGGCAGCGGTGTCGTCAAAGTGGTCAAAGTGCGGCGCCGCGTCTGCATCGCATGACTTACTTTCAGTCAAATCCGAACAGCAACGGCTTGCGTCAGTTGCGTCAGTCCCCCTTCTAGGCATTTGCTCTGGCGGCTCGCCACTCAGTGCGTCACCTCGCTCAGAGCTAGCCGGCGCACGATCAAGCTCCTTCGACAGATGGGGCACTTCGGATTGTGTGAGAGCCATGTGTGCCACGTCCGCGTTCGCACTGGGGTTGCTTTCGCGAATACAACCTAGCGTGGTATCGGGGCACGATCGATTCTGACCCTGCTCTGGTCGCTCGCTGTCGCCTTCGCAAGTCTCGCTCTTTACAGCGTACGCGCACTCCTCGTTGGTCTGCCCTGGCTGATCACAACTCGCGGGCTGCGCAGTTTCCCTGATCGGCACTTCGTTTTTCTGCGTGCCTTGCTCTACGACACAGCTGATTTCGGAAACTGAAAGTTTCTCCACTCCTAGCTCATTTCCATCTCCGTCACGCTCTACACAAGCTTTTGCATTTAACTCGAGAGGCGGTTCAGTTACTACCAGTTCCCCACATTCATTTGATGGAACTGTATCTCGTACAGCTACTTGGGCCGGCATGCAATTCACCTTGCTTAACGGCGTCACTTCGGACTTCTCGCCGATTAAGCCTGTGCTAACCGTCTCAGCTAGTGGCTCGACCAAGGTAACACGATGCTCCTCTGTTCGAGGCTCGGTCGGCTCGCTACTGCGGTCACATTTCTCGGCCGCTTCCCCAAGCTGTTTCTCACACTCCGGTGCAAGTTCGATTTGCTCCGAAACTTCCGCACTGTCTAGCCATTCGCTTACAGCGGCTTTCAACTGATACGCCAAATCAAAGTACGACTCGGCACAATGTCTCTCGCTCTCATACCTCTTCCAAAGATCGTGAGGCGTTATCTGATATCGTATCAGCAATGACTCTTTTAGTTCGTAATTTTTCAAGCGGTCGCCAACCAAGCGCTTGATTTCTTCCGACGCTTCAGCGGAGAGAAGAGCTACCAACTTCTGCGCCCAACTATCTCGCTCGAAGCGTTTACTTCTACAGACACTCTCGAAGTCTGCCAAATACTCTGTCATATCCTCGGCGATGAGGAACGGTGGCGTACCGTCCGCGGTATTGAGCCGTTACACTGAAGGGCATTGAAAGCCTTACGCTTTTCCACGCTCATTCTATGTGCTGAAATCTCTATCTGCATCAGTTTCCTTACGAGGGCGTCCTCTTTCTCGTGACGTTCACGTTCCTCTATCTCATGACGTTCGCGTTCCTCTTTCTCGTGACGTTCTTCAATGATCTCAAGGCATTCCGAAAGCTCGTCATCTTCAGCTTCCAATGCAAGAATAGCCTTTAACACTTCTGGTTTTCTGAGTTTGTCTGACAAATCCAGACCCAATTCCTCCGCAAGCTCCAGTAATTTCGGTTTGCGCAACGACTTCAAATCCAAACCCATGGCTGTTCTGCCTTCTCTACTGCCCACTATTGCCTTACTGCAATTAACCCAGAAACAACGACAACACAATTACCAGCTCTGTTCTCTACTTAACGAAAGCCAGGCAAAACTCAGTAGAAGAAAGTCCCGCACTCAGCAAACCTCGCAGCCAAGAATCCAACGCAGCCGTTCCGCTGCAGGCAACCAGTCATCACACAGGGCTTGTTGCACTGCTCCTGGCTTTCCGCTGAGCTGCTTGTTTCACGGGTCACGCCTCGGACATCTCCGCTCTTCCAACCAGATGTTGCACCTCGGTCAGGCCTGGCTCGTTTCACCGACCACGGTCACTGCTTGGTCGTCCTCGTCCCTCCGACCACGGTTACGGCTTGGTCGTCCCACCGCTGCCTACCAGTTGTTAGGTTTGGGGTCGCGTGCGCCTGAGTATCGCACCGCTGCCACCAGTTATTACATGCGGGTCGCGCGCCCCTCGGTAGCGTTGGCCTGGCGGCTCCGTGGACCGGCGGACGGCTTCAACAGTCCCAGCAAAGACGAGGCGTCTTCTAACGAAACAACCTTCACTAAAACATCATGACGGAACGGGCAGAGAAGCTGACCCGGAGAGAACACAGACACGTTCACACAGCTGGTGTCTAGCGTCGTCTCCACGGCGCATCAAAGTAGTCTCTGTCTCAGGGGAGTCTGCCGCTGCTTTTTATAGGCATGCCAGTTCACAGGTAAAGGGAAAGCCCTCACAGGAAATGGAGAGCCGAAAAGTCTGAGCACGACGGGATGACTCAATCGCAGGTGGTCCGACCGCATCTCCTCCACCTCCTGCAGACGGGCGAGGGCGACGCACTCTCCCCCGAGCTCCAGGCTTGGCCAGCGTTTGCACACACACGCATGCACACACATTTTGCGCGTGGCAGGATCACGTCGAGACTTGCCCGCGGGAGGAAGCGTTGCGCGGCCGATGAACGGCGCCGAAATGTCCGATCCGCTCGCTGTTCTGCCTGTTACTATGCGGTGGCCGCGTCAGCTGTCCCGCTTGTCGGTGGAGAAACGTAACACTGCATAGAAGATGCAGAGGAAGTTGCAATCGCCCTTGCAGTTAAACATGTCAGCAACCAAGGTAGAAAACACATTATACTGAGCGATTCACAAAAGGCCTGTCGTGCCCTCCTCCTGGGGCGCGTATGCAAACAGGCACACCGAATGGAGCAGAAAAAAAGACGGGCAACATGAAGCACACAATCATGTCAATACCGGCACACGAGGGAATCGATGGCAACGAGGCTGCCGACAGGATAGCTTGAGGGCATACTTTCCGGGCACATGCGCCAGCTGCCCCAGAGCCTTCAACCCCTCTCACATACGGGGAACTAATACAATACTTCAAATTAGACAAAAAAAAACGATACGCAGAACCGCACAAAGACGTCAGCAGACAGGAGGCAGTAACCTGGAGGAACATAGAGGCTAGGACATTTCCACACCTAGCAAAGTACAACAAAATCTGGCCCGAAAAATAAAAAAAAAACAAAAACACATGCACTGCATGCTGTGAAGTCTCAGACATCCTTCACATGATATGGAACTGCAAAGATCAATTAGAGAAATATAAAGTTCGAGCGCTCAGCCAAGCGGAGTTGGAGGCAGAGCTGGCCCACACGGGTCTCTCTGAGCAGCGCAGCCTGCTCACCACGGCCCGGGAGACAGTCCAGGCCAATGGTATCCTTGACTGAGGAAACCACCCACGCTATTAAGTTAAACAAATGAAGTTTACTCTCTCTCTCTCTCTCTGCTACAAAAGAGTTCTTCAAAAGCAGTGCTGTGACGAGCCGCCCTATATGCAGCCGATTGTTACACCCAAACTGAGGTTTTCCTGGTGTCATTGTGCAACACATGGCAGCGGCTGTGTTAGTTCGCCTCCCCAGAACCGGTGTAGTTCTCGTCGAGTGCTACAGGCATGCGTACAGTGGTGGAGCACGTTGACTGCAGCTAGGATGGATAGCTCAACTTCATCACACATACCCATGATGTCCTATTTTGGTTGGCGGTGATTTATTGCACCGCCAACCAAAATAGGACAATATATATATATATATATATATATATATATATATATATATATATATATATATATATATATATATATATATGTATGTATATAGTGGCTGCACGGCAACCATAGTTCTGCATAAATAAAATAACAAATTCCTATAAAGAAAGAGGTTAGGCAAGGAGGCACGATTTCCCAAGTGCTATTCACAGCTTGCTTAAGGGAAGTATTCAGAGACTTAGAATGGGAGCAGTTAGGGATAAGGGTAGATGGCGAATACCGCAGTAATCTGCGATTTGCTGATGACATTGCCTAGCTACATA
The DNA here is from genome assembly GCF_055883805.1 of Amblyomma maculatum. Taxonomy (NCBI): domain Eukaryota; kingdom Metazoa; phylum Arthropoda; class Arachnida; order Ixodida; family Ixodidae; genus Amblyomma; species Amblyomma maculatum. The sequence goes on along the minus strand of NC_139347.1, from coordinate 206,434,489 downwards.
ACTCAGGGGATGAACTGCGAAGAATGATTCATGCCCTAGACCGGAAAAATAGAAAGATAGGCTTGAAAATCAATATGCAGAAGACTAAGGTAATGTTCAACAGCCTCGGGAAGAAACGGCTCTTTACGCGTTAGGTAGCGAAGCACTGAAAGTAGTAGGCGCATGTGTCTACTTAGGACAGGTAATAACCGCAGATCCGGACCATGAAAGGCAAATAGCAAGGAGAATACGATCGGGATGGAGCGCATTTGGCAAGCACTCGCAGAATATGACTAGCAGCTTTCCGGTATCGCTCAAGAGGAAAGTATACTACAGTTGCATCTTACCTGTACTTACTTATGAGGCTGAAACATGGAGGCTAACAAAAAAGGGATCTACTTAAGTTGACGGCAACGCAGAGGGCTATAGAACGAAAAATGGTAGGGGTAACATTAAGAGATAGGAAGCTTGCAGAGTGGGTCAGAGAAATAACTCAAGTTACCGACATTTTAGTGGAAATTAAGAAGAAGAAATGGGCATGGGCAGGACATGTAGTGCGAAGAGAGGATAACCGATGGTCGCTTAGGGTAACAAACTGGATTCCAAGGGAAGGAAAGCGTAGCAGGGGGCGGCAGAAAGTTAGGTGGGCGGATGAGGTTAACAAGGTCGCAGGGGTCAAGTGGATGCAGCTAGCACATGACCGGGTTATTTGGAGGAACACGGAAGAGGCCTTTGTTCTGCAGTGGGTATAGTCAGGCTGCTGCTGATTATAAGAAGCGGCTCACTTGAAGACAAAAAGGACCTTAAAGGGATTCAAAAACTTTTACCAATGGATGCGTTTCTTGCAGCTTTTGACCAAACGAAACGGCGCCGATCTCCGTTGTCGTATGGGCTGTCTAAGAAGTCTTTAGCAATATTCAAGAACCAGATTTAGAGCGGCTACGTGAGGCTCTAAACACAATTTGTACCTCTGGAAATCGCCCAATCCCTTGGAAACATGCTGAGGTGGTGCCGATCTATATGGCAGGGCAACCTCCCACGAAAGCAGGTGACCTTTGCCCAATAGTGATTACGTCCACACTTTGCAGGTTACTAGAACGCATGTTAGCTTTGCGCCTGTCAAGACATCTTGAATGATGCAACCGGTACCACCTAGCTCAGATTGGCTTTCACTTGGGTACTGAGGGGGACTTGGATCAACTTTCAAGTATGGCATTCTAGGAGGCAGATCTCGCAAAATCCGTACTATTTGAATAATACATGTCCATATGGTCTATGACGACGTCAGCCATTCAGCGATATTAGCCATCCTACGCTGGCTTCATTTCCCAGCAGGAGTATGTAAATTCATGATATCGCTCGCAGAAGATCGTTCTATATCCACACACGTAAGCAAAGAACACCAATTGAAAAAAAATCTATATATACGGGACCTATTCATTCCGGATTATTGGACAAGGGCAGTTGTAGGAGGTATAGAATATGGGGGTTGTAGGATGAGGTCGGCGGCCCTCGTTCTGCGGATTCAGGTTAAAATACGTTCAGATATATAAAATAACGTCGGTAAGTTTCAATAGGGAAATGAAAAACAAATTATTCGCGCCAGTAATCGAACGATGTCCCTACGGATCCTACCACTCTTCAGTCCAGTACGCTAACCAATACGTCATTTTTTTTCCGTTATTGCAAGGAAGTACTTCGAGGCAATTTAACCAGGTCGCATCCCACAACCTGTCATACACAGTTACTCCAGCATCGAACTCTCACTTTGGTCACACGAGAAAATTTCTAGAGACATATACATGCGTCTAGTAAAGGCACAAAAAAAAAAAACACTGCATTACGGCAATACACAAAGCAATGATCGATAGTTTCTGGCTGCTGACACAGGCGACAGTAAACTTATCATGGTACAAAACTCCTTTTTGCACGAAGCCACGTTTTGGCAGGTAGGTTGATGTGTGAAGTTTGAAAAAAGAACGTCTTTGCGGCTGATTGTATATACATCCATTGAACCCGCTTTAATTCACCATTGTCTAGAAAGGTTGAGGTGGCTACCAATACATCGGTGCAGGAAACAATGTCTCAATAAGAACTTCTGTCATCTGCCTCTGGATAGTTTGTATAGGTATTCCAAGGAAAACCGTACAGTGAGGAAATGGAATATGTCGCAACTTCGTTAAGAAAACCCCACACAGGCCCTCACTCCTATAACCAGTGGGCGCAAACAAATTAGGCAAATTGGAACTTAATCGCCTATTAAATACAGCTAGGAGCAAGGGATGGCGCGCTATTTAAAGAAAGGAAAACATTGAAACAAGCTGATGAGCAGTCAAGTGTCGAAGGCCAGCTCCACCACCCTTCAGAGGGAAAAACAAATTGTTTCGACGCACAGACTCCCATTGAGAGCTCCACAGAAAAGTGGCAAAAAATCTATGCATGGACTGTATTTTGTTTCTCGCCCAATGCAGCACCTGCAATAAATAGATAAGCTTCGAAATCAAGAAGACATTGCAGACTTGTGCTCGTGCAAATAGAGACAGTTCCCTGCCCATCCATGCCCTATAGGTTTGTCGCCTAACTGATGAGATCTGAGAATCCCAGTGAGGCCCACTATTGCGATATTGACGCAAAAGTCTGTGAAGAACCCTATGTGAGAGAAACTGAGCAAAGACGAAGAACAAAATCACATTTGGAGAAACGAAGAAAGAAGAGGAGAACGTGGAGGGTGGCTCAAGGACCGCGAGGCTTGAGGAGAAGAGAGAGGAACCTGCCATCGGAACAGGAAGAGAGAAGCCCCCCGACCTTCCGTTAGTTCGCACGCAATTCCGCAGCGCCGACTGCAGCTGTTGTCTCTTGAACTTAACTGAATGCGCCGATGTGCGGGGGAGAGGCCACAGCTGGCCCCGGTTCAAGGCACGGACGCCGTGAGTATGAGCCATTAAAGGCTTTCGCCCTAAAAGGAATGGTTGCATCAGATAGAGCATCAAACAATCTCCAATAGGAAATCGAGAGGTACGTGTATATTAATTATTCATTTAATCGCAACTAATTAAGTCAATCCGACGTCGAAATAGCAGGGAGGGGTAATGTCGACGTCCAAAGGAGGGTCACGCGGTACTCGACTTCTGGTGACATAGGCCTAACTTCTGGTGGCAGGAGATTTGAAATATTTGAATGTTTCGTTTGGTTTGTGGGATTTAACGTCCCAAAGCGACTAAGGTTATGAGAGATACCGTAGTGGAGCACTCCGGACATTGCGACCACCTGGGGATCTTTAACGTGCACTGACATCGCACAGCACACGGACGCCACTGTTTCGCCCCTATCGAAACGCAGCCGCCGAGGTCGGGTTCGAATCCGGGTACTCCGGCACAGTAGTCGGGCGTCTTACCACGGCACCACCAAATGTTTGAATGGGAATGAGCTGTAGGAAAAAGTTATTTGCGTGCACAAATGTGTGGGAATGGTTAGATAGTGTGTAAAGGGAGGCAATCAACCGACTACAGTCTGAAAAATTGCGATAGCGCTGAAAAATCTGCAGTGCCGAAATGCGAAAGCCTAAGTGTTGATGCTGCACAAGGCATGTGCTACATCTGGCGCCCCTTGCCGAACACAAATACACAAATAGTGTTCCGTTGAACGCGTTAATGTTCGCCGGCGTTCTATAATTCGTTCCGTTCTATAATTCGTTCACAGAAATGAAACGGCGCAATATCTGTAACTCGCGGAATCCCGCTGACACATCCTAATACGATCGACGCACCGTGAGTACGAGGGCTCTCCAGCTGTGGTGGCAGTAGCAGCAAATGAAAACCGAGATTAAAGCTAGCTGCTCTCTCCGCACAATATCTACAGAAGCGGCGGAAGAAATGTCCGTAGCGCTTGCAATAACAGGTAGAAAGGCAAAAGTAATAATCAGTCGTTCCAAGTCCACGGTCAGCAATTATGTCGATGGGAGAGTTTAAAAAGAAGTTTGCTTACAAGATATCAAACCTAGGCTATTCGAAAAGAGAGATTAAAGTACGAGTAATATGGGCACCGGCCCACTCCTGGCTACAGGGAAATGGCAAGGCTTACGAGCTCGCCCGAGGTCTAACTTTCAGGGTGGATCCGTGTCCCTACCATGATAGCAATAGTGGCCATGACCGTCTACTTAATATAGAGACATAGCACTAAGTCGAGCGGTATACTCGCCGGCCGACGTATCACTAAACAAGAAGCAAGAGAACATTTGGACACTCCTATAGACAAGAACATATCCCAACCTCCTGATCATGAGCAGGCGGTACCCAACACAATACAAAGATGCATGAAAAACGTTGAAACATCAGCAGACATGGTTCACATGGGCATACCCAAATGTAACACAAATACATCAGGAAGAATGAACAGGGGCCTCCTGGGAAGCTATAATGCTCAGCTTGGACTCTTATAATATTCCGTAATTATCTGACACCCTTTCACATTAACCAACGTTCAAAAACTAGAGCGAATACAGGACAAGATAGTTAGGTTTTTGTTTAACTGATACGGCCATGCATCTGTTAGTGAGCTCGTGAAACGCAGCGGATTACCCCCGTTAGTGAGCACAATCATGTCTGCCTATTAAAGTTTTTATTTCAGCTCATAAAAGGTCACTATAATATTAATATTTCTAATTATTTTGTTTACTCCTCAGGTTACAAAACAAGACAAAGGTACGATCTAACAATAACTCTCTTGAATGCGCCAAATAACTGCTTTAAATATCCTTTTTTTCCTAGGATAGTTACTGAATGGAACGAACTTAACAGCGAGACTGTTACTCGGAATAGTGTAGTAATATTTGAAAAGTGCCTGCACATGTTATGAATTTTATCAATTTTAGTTGTGTTTATATGCCTGTATTTCATTTTCTCCCCACCGTGCTATGATCTGTACTGAATTGCAGCATCTATAAATAAATATAAACAAAGATTGAACTCATCCAACTGGCTGAAGACGCCACCCGGACCCAAGAGCTCCACCGTTTAAGCGGATGAACATTCCCATCGTGATCTATTGGTAAATAAAGTTATTTGCGCATTTCTCCAGTGCCGACTATGAAGTGATCTCGGAAAGTTTTTCTACTTTTAGCCCCTTCTTCTTTCCTCCTCTTACACCGGTGGTGGTGGTGGTGGTTAAAAGATTCTTTAGTCATTAAATGGTTACAGAGAGATGATTGGGTTACAGCCATTTGGCCTCCTTCTCTCACAGTACTAGGTGGAGCCCCTAATCCGGGGCCCCATTGGCAAGCAACGCCTTCCGCGTCCGTTGAACCAAGGCCTTTTAAGCTTTGTGGTCTTGACAGCCGAGCGGGGCCGCCTCCCAGTCCTCTCTAGTTGGATTGGGGTTTGGAGGAATTGATGGGTTTTATTGGCACGCCCAGACCATGTAGAAACGACTGAGCAACTACTTGGAAGATAATGAGCTCCTGCCTACCAGTATGTTCGGTTTCAGACCAGGTTTAGCTGCACAGGACACTTTCCTACAATTACATTATGCACTAGAATTTAAAACGAAGTACACTAAAGCCATATTGGCGGTAGCCATCAATAAGGCCTTTGATCAAGTTATCCATGCAGCTATCTTAGCGAACCTACAATCCGTTGGTGTTGGAAGACGTATGTACAACTTCATTCGTGATTTCTTTAGTAACCATACCGCTCATCTTTCATTCGGCCCGTACTCCCTCAGCGAAATTTCTCTCGGTGCACGAGATGCTTCACAGGGAGCGGTCCTCTCTCCAACCCTTTTTATATAGCCATTTTGGGGTTACCCAAGTTACTTGTTGCGATACCCAAAACCTGCACCATATCTTTTATGCCGATGACATTACGCTCTGGAGGTGCTGAGGTAGTGACACGGAAATAGAGCATCGTTTACAAGCAGCGCAAAATGTAATTTTCACATATGTAAACGAGATAGAGCTGTCATGCTCTCCCACGAAATCGGCACTTTTCATATGCAAACATCATGGAACGTCTGACACAACACCCAATATTCAGCTCAATTTGGGCACAGGATCAGTTCCCACAGTCTGAGCCATTCGCATACTAGGCATATTTCTCACGACCCACGCATCTCACACTGATAGAATTCAAACAATGCAAAAGTACGCCTAACAGACAATCAGGCTGATCAAACGAGTGGCACCAAGGAAAGGAGGTTTACGGGAATCAAAGACGCTTCGACTTACACAGGCTCACATTACCAGCTTATTGATTAGCTTTGATATCTCGGCCAATTCTATCTGGTCTGTTAGATTGGAAGCTTTCATACTCTGGCGTTTCTTAATCAAACCTTACGTCTCCTTAAACAGCTTACCGGTGTCCTCTCCAACTATCCTACCGCGTACTTCTACAGCGAACTCAGTAATGATATCTCTGAAATTATTGTTCATTGCTTCTAGGGTAATGTCGCCATCCTCGGCTAGAGCTCAATATCTATTCTGTAGCGAGATCCTGAACTGTTCTGCCCTCCCCCTCACCGCTAATTCGTTGATAGTTTTCTTTCTTACTACTCTGTTGCGTTCCTTCTTCAGATTTAGGCTAATTCGGGACCTCACCATCCTGCGAGGTCCCGAAGGTCTGCTTAAGCGCAAGGTGGCCAATATAAGGAAGTATAACATGGAGGAAATTGAGCATGCTATAGAGAACGGGGGCAGCCTTAAAGCTGTAAAGAATAAATCGGGCATAGGCAAAAACCAGATGCATGCGATAAGGGACAAGGCGGGCAACGTCATCACGAATATGGACAAGATGGTCAAAGTAGCCGTGGAGTTTTATACAGATCTCTACAGCAGCCAAAGTAGTCAGTACCGTAATGAGATTGGCGGTAGAGAAAAACAGTCAGACGTTCCATCAGTGACGAAGGACGGAGGTCAAGAAAGCATTAAAGGGACACTAAAGACAGCCAAAGATGGTATGAAAATCTAATAAACTACATTTGGTGACACTGTCGCCGCATATCCGGCAGCAAAATATCGAATAATTGCTGAGATATTGTGATAAGAAGTTGAGGTTTTTTCTTGTTCCCGCCGGTCGAATTCAAACTGTGGCCTCCGACTACGTAGTCGGAGTTGAGTGACGCACACTATGACGTAAGCGGAGACTCCGTGATAGCTAGCGAGCCGGCGCGGCCCGCGGCGTCGCATCCCTCAAGGGCCAACATGGCAACAGCGTACTCGCAATGACGGCCTCAGCCGAAATAAATAAAACAATAAAAAGAGTAATTTACCGAGCGATGGGCCCATAAAGGAAGAAAAAAAAACATAGAGCGCTTGTAATGCACAATACTTTACATTTTTCTCAAGCTTTTGCGCTCCTTCTTGCACTGTGTATACACAAACCGAGCCCTCGGTCATCGCAACGCTTCCTGACATGTTTACATACAAATAAGATTTAGTTACCAGCAAAATAGTGTCCTCGCTGCTGCGCTTGTCAGTTTTGAAGCTTCGTCGCACTTTTTTCCTTCAAGGTTTGTGCTACAGCTCCGTGTTCAGCAAAAATTACATCCACGGTAGCAGAACATGACCGAAGTGCCGGCGCCACTACATTTGCCAGCGCTAAGAAATTCCACATGTTAAAATGGATCCAGTGCACAATATAGTGCGCATAGGCATCCAGAACATTAGTTGCAAGACGTGAGAGCAGGCAGCATGCGCCGATGATCAAGAAGTTGTAATTTTTAGACCGGCAGCAGAAACACTTTATTGTAAATGGGGCCATCACATAAAAATTAGAAATATTTCCAAGGTTTCTGTGGCGCGGCGTAGCCGAGCGGTTAGCGCCGAACGTTACGGAGCAAGCAGTAACGAGTTCGAGTCATACTGCTACTGGCGTTTTTTTTTTTTTTCTTTTACAAATCAATTTTTTTTAACCGTTTGTAATGTATTTCTGGTGCTTCATTATTTTTAGTTTTTACTTTTTACCCGAGGCCCTTTTTTTCGCCGAGCGACGAGCGCAATATATCGACGCTCTCCTTGGTATGAGCGGCAAGTATGCCCCTTTTGTTTACGACGCCTGCAAATAGCACGTTGAAAGTCTTGTTGACGCAGTGCCATGATTTAGTGAACAATTGAATGATAATGCGTTTTTCCTTTGGTACTTAGCATATGTATGCTTTTCGTGGCGTACGTAGCTGCAGTCAAGCGGTCAGGTCGCAGTCGAAGTGGCAACGACGGCAATATGTTGGCGCAGAAGTGTGGACGAAGGAGCGTGTCGGCGGCAGCGGATTTCGCTCGCTCGTGCCTCCGAATGCTTAAATGGGAACCATCAAGGCGCATCTGCTGTTCCAAGCTCGTAATTCAGGCGCTGCAGGTTCAAACAAACTATCCGAGTGCGCACGAAATGCCTGAGCCGAAACATAACCAAAACTGAAGTGGGCGCCTGTGGCGCCTCCAAGTATATTTTTGTATTTGCCTTGCAACGTTTACGTTGTCTTTTCGCCGTCTTTTACGTATGATAAAAGCGTGTTATCATGTTTGAGAAAAAACGTACTACCGCATTCAAACATGCAACGTAATTCGCATTTGTCAGCCTCCAGGATCTCTAAGCGCGTCACGTGATTTGTAGTTGCGAGCCTCGGCCGTTTGGCTGTGGTGGCGATACCTGTATTTCTGTTATTCTTCTTTACTACCTTATAACAGCTCTGTTTTCAGTAAGAGTGGTCTTTTTGTAATCAGGAACTGGCATTCTATCGATGCAAACCCACTTCCTTTCTCTCTTTAGTGTCCCTTTAAGTAGAATCCTCTTGGTTAGCCTCCACATTTCAGTGCCTTAGGTGAGTACAGGCAAGATGCAACTGTTGTATACTTTCCTCTCGAGCGATACCGGTAAGCGCTAGTCATAATCTGCGAGTACTTACCAAATGCGCTCCATCCTAATCTTATTCTTCTTGTTATTTCCTTTTCATGGTCCGGATCTGTGGTTACTATACTTCTCCTAATTAAGTAGACATATTCACCTTATATTCCGAGCATTTTTATGTCACCTGGTTAATGGTATGGACATGATAGATAGTAGAGTACCGCTTCCGAAAACCTGCTTGATTGCAGTCTAAGGTTGTTCTGATTCTATTAGTGATTACCTTAGTAAATACCTTATACGTAACAGACAGTAAGCTGATTGGTCTAATTTTTAAGGTCCTTAGCGTCCCCTTCCTTATGAATGCGCTTTTCTCAACATCCCCCCCCCCCCCCCCCCCCCATCCTTCAACAAATCTATAGTATATCTGATCCTCTCCAGCTGCTACCCCCTTTTCATAGTTTCTATTGCTTTCTTAACCTCGTCCTTCGATGGTGGAACGTGTGACTGTTTTTCCCTACCGCCAATTTCATTGCGGTCCTGACTACTTTGGCTACTGTAGAGATCAGTATAGAACTCCTCAGCTACTTTGACTATCTTGTCCATATTCGTGATGACGTTGCCTGCCCTGTCCCTTAGCGCATACATCTGATTTTTGCCTGTGCCCAATTTCTTCTTCACTGCTTTAAGACTTCCCCCATTCTTTACGGTATGCTCAATTTTCTCCATGTTATACTTCCTTAAATCGGCCACTTTGCGCTTATTGATTAGCTTTGATATCTCTGCCAATTCTATGTGGTCTGTTGGATTAGAGGCTTTCATACTCTGGCGTTTCTTAATCAAATCTTTCATCTCTTAGACAGCTTACCGGTATCCTCTCTAACTATCCGACTGCCTACTTCTACAGCGCATTAAATGGTAATGCACGGGTAATGTCGTCATCCTCAGTTAGAGCTGAATATCTATTCTGTAGCGAGATCCTGAACTCTTCTGCCCTCCCTTACCGCTGATTCGTTGATCGACTTCTTTCTTACTAATCTGTAGCATTCCTTCTTCAGATTTAGACTAATCCGAGACCTCACCGTCCTGTGGTCACTGCGTCGTACTTTCCCGATTACCTCTACATCTTGCATAATGGCGGGGCTGAAGACATATTATGAAGTCAATTTCATTTTTAGTCTCTCCGTTAGGACTTTTCCATGTCCATATCCGGTTCTTCCGTTTGCTGAAGAAGGTATTCATGATTCTTAAGTTATTGGACTCTGCAAACTCAACTAGTCACTCCCCCATCCTATTCCTAGAACCAATGCCATAGTCACCTACTACCTGGTCTCCTGCCTGCCTTTTTCCTGCCTGGCATTGAAGTCGCCCATTAGTGCCGTATACTGCGTTTTTACTTCTCGCATTGCCGATTCTACATCTTCATAGAAGATTTCAACTGCCTGGTCATCATAACAAAATGTAAGTACATAGGCCTGTACAACCTTCAGTTTATACCGCTTAGTAGGCCTAATTACGATGCCTGCCCCCCTGTCATTAATACTATAGAATTCATCTATATTGCCCGCTATATACTTATTGACATGGAAATCTACTGCTAGTTCTCGCCTCTCCCACGTCGAGAGCTTGCCCTGCAGGCCGTCGCAGGTCTTCAGCCAATTCTCCCTGCATAGTTTGGCCGCGTGCTCGGCGATCTGCTTGTTCAAGGCTGCTATGCGCTTGGCCAGCTTTCTGTTGTGCCGCTGACGTTTCCATCGCCGCGTTAACGAGTGCCGGGCCGCCCACATGTGGGTCAGTCTGGCGTCCACGTACGGTGTCTGCGAAGTCGTTGCGATTTCTTGGGTAAATTTTTGGAGGGTCTTCTTCTGGTCCCTCGACCATTCGGTGTAGGTCTGTTGTGTTTCAGCTCGTCCCGATTCTTCCTCAGACGCCTCTTCTTGTTCCTGGGTGAACTTTCTCATCTTGTCCCAATCCGTGATCCGCGCTGTCCCCAACACAGCCCGATATCGGGAACCTCGGCTCGTGATGCCGATCACGCTGTGGTCAGAACCCAGGTCCACTTCTTCGCTTCTCCAGGAGACGTCTAGCGTTCCCGATAACCACGAAAGGTCTGACGTAGTGTCCCTCGCGGCACTGTTGCCTCTTCTGGTAGTTACGTCAGGCTCGTTCAGGAGGGCAATCTCGTGATCCTCCATTGCTTTGGCCAATGCTTTTCCTCTTTTTGACTGGAACTTATAGCCCCATGTTGTGTGAGGGGCGTTAAAGTCGCCGAGGATCAGGAGCGGCCTGGTCCCCGCCAACCCTTTCGCCTGACTCACGATGCGGTCAAATTCGTACTGCCGTTGTGACGGCCGACAGTACGCGCTCATTACAAATAAATTGCCCGCGCTGCCAATTTCTCTTGCATGAATTTCGACCAGCGTGTGCTCGCACCCGCCCTGCGCCGTAACATGTTGAGTTGCCGCCACGTTGCTGCGAACGAGCACCGCCGTTCCGTTCTCCGTGGGGTCCGTGTAAGTGACGTACCCCGGAAGTCTTGGTTTCCCGTTCGTCTCCTGTAGAGCAATTACAACAGGCTTGTTGTCTTGCCCGTCAATGTATAACATTAGTTCCGCTTCTTTGTTGCGAATCCCACGGCAGTTCCATTGGTAAATCACGGTGGTTTCCCCCCCGGTCTTCTTGTGCTTCTTACTTGGCTTCTGCATCATCCTTTCCGGCTGTCTCGAGTCGATTGCGCCTTTTCGCGATCGCGTTTTTTATTTTTTCAGCCCGCTCCTTTTTCAGGGACGCGAAGTGGTTCCTCACCGATGTTGAGGCTACTTTTAGCGCTTGGCGTTTGTGCTTCGCCGATGGCGTCTGAGGCTGACTCTCGACAGCTTTAAGTCGGTCGTCTATTTTGCTGAGCCTTTCGTTAATTTGGGAAATTGCGGCCAAAATGGCCATAAGCTCTCCTTCTCGCGGGATCTGTGTCGTTACCGTGGTCGCGGTCTCTGCGTTCGCAGTTTCCTCTCCGCTCGCGGGGCTCTCTTCGGCGTCCATCGCCTCTAGGTTATTTGCTGCACGTTGCATGGCCTCAGCCTCTCCAGCTGTCCGCCCTTGGCGGGGCGAGGGGGGGGCCCTCCGCGGCACCTTGCGCAAGCCTGCGGCGTTGCTTGTCGCCGTGTTATCTTGGGGTCCTGAATTTGCCAAGCTGCCGTTACTCGCTAGCGTTTCGATCTCATTCATAAGCGCCTGTATTTGGGCGTTCTGTTCCTGGATCTGAGCGTTTTGGCGCTCTATGATCCTCTTAAGCTCTATCACTTCGCTACTGTCCTTTTGCGGATTCGCTTGTGAGTTAAGGGGTTGGGAGGGGGTGAGGGGTGGGAATTCGGTGTCGCTGGTTAGAGCGACGGGAGACCTGTTGGTCCGGCCCACCTTTTTCTCGGCGATCCCTCGGTGTCCGGTTGACTCTGGCGACTGTTGTTGACAGCCACTGTTGTTGCTGTTGCGGCCCGACGTGTGTGACCGGCCCCGTTGTTTGGAGGCGCTGCGGTGGGGTCCGCCTGCAGGACCTCTCTTGTCTTGGTTCCCGATGTCTTCTTCCTCTGCTCGGCGCCGTTCCCAGCGCCGCCGGCGGACGACGTAGGGTGTCTTGAAGCGGGCTTTGCAGGCCTTGTCCGCTGTCAGGTGTTTTCCTCCGCACAGGCCACAGTTCGGGACACATTCGTGATCTTCGGCGGGGTTGGAGATTCCGCACCCTCGGCAGATCGTGTTCGAAGGATCCGGGCACACGTCCATTCTGTGGCCCACTCTTCCGCACGCATAGCATACGTCGATTTGTTTTCTATGTAACGTGCACTCCATGAGCAGGTTGCCGTATCTCACGTATTTGGGTACTTTATGCCCTTCGAAAGCAATGACGACTGATCGGGTCTTACCGATCCGGTTTGCCTGTAGCGCCGTTGGGTTATGCTTGTGCACAACATTGTCCTGAATATCCTGGGCCGTATCCTCGAGCGGGATGCCCCTTATGACGCCCTTCACCGTGCCGTGGGGGGCCGTTTCGTAGGTACTTACTTCGTGTGCCGTGCCGCGTATGTCGATCCTTCCGACTGCAGTGTATAGGTCGGCGTTCTCTCTCTTGGAGGTGCTCACCACAACGATATTCTGCTGGAGGTTGGGGCACACGACATCTTCACTTGCTTCATTGCCGGGGATCTGTGCCGCCGCCACAATTGTACGACTTAGTTCAACGCGGGTCACGTCGCTCACGTGGAGCCCGCCTCGTGGTCGTAATAGGCTTCCAAAGCACCGTCGAGCGGCGCTGCTGCTCCTGACAGGGAGCGCCATCTCTGACAGAAAAATAGAAACTGGGGATACGCGCGGCGGCACCACCTAGGCATCCCGAGCAAGTTTTCTCCTTTCGCTCGCTCGCGTCCGCGCACGTGCATACGTCTCGCGTTGCTTTGTCGCGCGGGCACGCACTGGACGCCGCCGGCTCAGCTCGCTGTCTTCACGGCATGCGCCGCGCGCGCTTTCTCTCGCACGAGCACGCGCCTTGACGCGCCCCCGCAGGCGCACCGCGACATGCCAGTCTTGATTGGGCAACCTGAAGCGAATTTTCATGAAGGATACTTAATTATAGGCGGGAAACTTTCTATTCACGTCTGTAGTGTAGAGCAGACAACAGACGGGGATGAGTAAATATTGATTGTGAATGCGTCCCACGTTAGCAAAAACGTCGGAAGTGTATCTCGAGGTAAGTCCGCTAAGTAATTATATTGTCGTATATAATATGTTTAAAAACTGTAAAGTATCATCAGTACTGTGAAATAAAGTGGCCCGATAGTTGACCATCGTTTTGGCCTGTAGCATGCTGTCTATATACGGATTTGTTTTTTGTTATTACGGCGTTACCAAAGGGGAAATCTTGCAGTAGAAGAATAAGTATATAGTCCGAAGGAGGTGTTTCTTCAAAGACAAGAACGCTAGCAATCTCATAAGCGCATGCGTGCTCCGTGCGCTGCACGCGACATAACCGGCTCACTGGCTCGGAAGGCAGGTGAAATCCAAGCTTGTACTACATAGTGTTTTATTTCGGTTCTTATTAAATGGTCGTGCTTCATTTATGATATTTGGTTTGCACTCACGAACCCTGTGACGCGAATGGGGTGCTCCGTGCGAGTAGGGTCCGTCGAGCCATAGCTTGGATCACTTTTTAGTGCACTTCCGACATATCTTTGTTAATAATAATAATATTAATAATAATAATAATAATTGATTCACTTATTGGCCAATTTGCGAAAATCTGTAAAAGCGTCTCAGCGAGGCATGTTTTCCAACGCCGCCCCCCACCCCCGAAAAAAAAAAAGGCCTCGTTCCTAGATATATTCTCGGTCAATCTAAAAATGAAAAGGCAGCTGTGGACACTTAGGGCACTTTCACACATCAGTCTCGATCGCGAACGTCGCTTCTGTTGATTTGGTTGATTTCAGAGCACTCACAAAGCAGGGAGAGAGCAAAGAAAATCGGCAAAACTAGACACGCGGGGAGCGAAGAGCAGGATAATCTTCCATCCTCCTCACATGCATGGTGTTAAACCACTGTACTTTTTTGATGCCTCTCCGAGCCGTCTTTGTCAACTGTCAACATTTCTGAGTTTACGAAGAAAGGGGAAATTGGCTCTTTTCGTTTCCAAAAAAAACGCAAGACTTCTCAGAACGCCGTCATGCGGTTGGAAAACAGGTCTTGCGGACACGCTTCCAAAGGAATCTGCAAAGTTTCACACGTGAGCCTCGTCTTTTGGTGCTTCGCCTGCTATTGTGGCTTCCTATAACACAATGCTACTTAGTACATCCGTTTCGCATCAGCGGAAGCGTTTTTGTATCGCCAAATAACCTCCAGGCGCAACGCGATCGCCGCGCGTACACAGAAAGCTAGCGGAGCGTCTGCTCCAGCGAAGCCCCATCGTTTCACATTTCGCCACCACGCCAGGAATGCGGCGCTGCCGTCGTGCGGTGAAACTTGAGCTTGGGTTCCCTATACGATCTTTATGTCGCCGCGCGGCAAGTCTGGCATGCGCGCGCCCTTCAACAATTTGCCCTTGTTTATACGTTTCGCCCTTGAGTGACGTGTATCGCTGCCAGTGGCAGCCATGGCCTTGGCGCCATCTTGGTTCGTTTGAAGTACGGCATTTAGGCCTAACTTGCCCATGCCTTTGTGCCTGACCCTCTCGACGGCAGTTTTCCAGCCTTGCGATCTTGTGCACTGGTCCGGCGGAATTTCGACGCCGTCCACCTCTACTCGCATAGCTGTAGTTATCTTAGGTCAGTGCTCACTTGCGTAATCACCGATGATTCGATGTTCCGCTGGCGGCCTCACCGAGGCTCGGGCTGGGCCTACCGCTCCTCCGGCCAAGGCCGGAGTCGACGTTAGGCCCAGCTGCGGGCGCTCCTCTCGGCACACAAAAGTCCTTTAAATTTGGCAAAAGCGGTCCCCTACCTCGGAATTCGAGTTCCCGGTGGTCCACACAACTTCATGCATCCGGTCGACGCACTTTCATTAAGGTGCGACTCAAAAAATCTGGCAGTTCAATGAAAAAAAGCACGGAGCCCAGGTGAAACGCGTCCGCTCGCTCCGCAGGAACGCCAGAGAATCCAGGCATCTGATCGACCCGCTGAGTAGCAAAACTGCGACCAATCGCAACCTTACCAAAGTATTGAACATGTACAAGGGAGACGGCCGCAGGCTCCTGGAAGACCTGAAGGCGAAGTACCTAAAGACAGAGAAGGGACAGTACCCGGAGCCAGAGAGGTACGAAGGACCCGACAACGAATACTAGCTGGACCGGCCCTTTTCCATGACGGAATTGTGGACAGCGATAGATCAAAGTAACAAGAAAAGTGCACCCGGCAGGGATGCCATAACATACAAACTACTCAGTAACATGAGCAGTAAAGCGGCCCGCGGCCTCCTAGGGCACATCAACGAAGCCTGGGAGAGCTCGCGGTTGCCGAAGGAATGGAAGGACGCCGAGGTCTGCTTCATTTCAAAGCCCGGCAAGGCCCTCACGATAGACAACATGCGGCCCATCTCCCTCACGTCCTGCGCGGGGAAGGTGATGGAGCGTATGGTCCTTCGCCGGCTGCAGAAGCACCTCGAAGAAACAGATCAGATGCCGGAGACGATGTACGGCTTCAGGCAACATCTCAGCACCGTGATGATCCAACTTCACGAACTGGTCGTCAAGCCGGCAACGAGGCACACGCCGCGCGGGATACTCGCCCTCGACCTGAAGGGAGCGTTTGATAACGTGTCCCACGCGAGCGTGTTGCGGAATCTGAATATGACCAGGTGTGGCCGAAAGACATTCGACTACATCAAAGAATTTCTGTCAAACCGAACAGCGACCATCAGAATAGGGGAGGAGAAGTCAGACCCTGTCGAGCTGGGTGATAGGGGCACCCCACAGGGATCGGTCTTGTCGCCCCTGCTCTTCAATCTGGCCCTCCTGCCCCTGCCCGGTCTACTCAAGCAAATCGAAGGCGTGGACCATGCGTTCTACGCCGACGATATTACGGTGTGGACAGCTCGAGCCGGTTCTGATGCCTGGATGGAGGAAGCCTTGCAGAAGGCGGCAACAACCGTGCACGAGTACGCAAAGTCATGCGGACTGAGCTGCGCTCCCCAGAAATCAGAGTTGCTTATTATCCAACCGGGAAAATCCAAGAAAGAGCTGCCGCCGAACGTGATCGTCACCATCGACGGAACGGCTATCAAGCCAACACAGCAGATTAGGATCCTCGGCCTACTACTTCAGGCCGACGGGAAGGCACACGCCGCCGTCACAAAGATCAAAACTACAGCCGAACAGATACTCAGTATGATCAGAAGGGTATCTAATAGAAACCGAGGCCTCAAAGAGGACGATGTCATGCGCCTAATACGCGCATTCGTCGTGCCACGGGTTACCTACTCCGCCCCCTATCTCCAGCTGACGAAGGCGAATAGGGACACCCTAAACACGATGCTTCGTAAGGCAACGAAGCAAGCACTGGGCATTCCCATATACTCGTCCACACAAAGACTGCTGGACATGGGCGCCCACAACACGGTGGAGGAGCTCATTGAAGCCCACCTCTCTAATCAGAGAATCCGGCTCAGTCATACGAAACACGGACGAGCCGTCTTACGCAAGATAGGATGGCAGATTGAGCCAGTACCCCTCAAGGAAGCCCTTCCGGAAAACTGGAAGACGGCCATTCAGACCAAACCCCTTCCCCGGAACATGACGCCGGGCAAGGACGACGAGAGGCGCACCGCGCGGGCCAAAACCATAGCCCGGAAGCTGGAAGAGAACCCCAGGGTCCTCTACGCGGACGCCTCGCTCCGAAAACACAGTGACCGTGCAGCAGTGGTGGTTACGTCAAAAGACAGGCTGATCGTCAGCGCGTCCATAAAGACAACAGACGCCGCAGTTGCAGAAGAAGCGGCCATGGCCCTCGCACTCGCACAGCCGAGCGTGGACACCGTGGTCACTGACTCAAAGACAGCCTACAGAAGCTTCCGCAGAGGGGTAATATCCTCCGCGGCCTGAGCCATTCTATCCAAGTGCAAGCCTCCGGGAAGAGCTATAGAGCTCGTGTGGGTCCCGGCTCACTCGCAGGTAGCAGGCAACATCATCGCAGACTACCATGCCCGAGAAATGTCAATCCGGGGCGAGAACGAGCCGGAAGAGCTACCGCATCCGGTTACCAGCTTTCGGGAAATTACAAGTATGTACCGAGAGGAAAGGTGCAGACTGCCAGAACCGCACCCCAAGCTCACCAGGCAACAACAGACGATCCTGCGCCGAGCGCAGGCGGGATCGCTTGCGCATCCCGTATTGATGAGCCGCATGTACCCTGCGGAACACGACATGCTCTGTCCTTTTTGTAAAAAAGAAAAGGGCACCCTGCCACACGTTTTGGCAGAATGCAAACAACTCAAAACCCCCCTCCTCCCCTTCCCGCCAACATCCCCAATCCCCAACCCCTTGAGCGATGGGAGACCTTGTTGTCCAGCCCCGCCCTATCGATCCAGCTCGCACTGACAGACAGGGGCCAGGAGCTGCTGGAAACATATGGGTCCCGCAACTAGGGAACCACCCCGTCTGGTGCAAGCATGCACCACCGAATTATTTCGGGCTTAATAAATGTTGATTCCTCCTCCTCTCGCCTCTCCGGTAAACCTCGATAACACAGTAAATGCCCATCCTTCAGTACAGTATATGCCTCATTCGGCCTCCTAACCTCACTAAGCCCTATGAGATCACATTTCATACCTTCTAGTTCCTGTAAGAGCACTGCTAAACTAGCTTCACTAGCTAGGGTTCCAGCGTTAAGCATTGCCAGGGTCAGTTTCTAATGGTGGCCTGTCCAGCGGAGCTAGGAATTCTTAGCACCCCCTGTTGCGTCACAGGTCTGACCGCCGCCGTGGTCAGTTGTTCCGCAGCCGCTGGTGACTGAGGGGCGGGGTTGAATAAGACTAATCATGGGAGGTTGTGGCCATTACTGCACCAGGGTGGTCAACTTCTGTTCTGGTGAGGGAGTGCGTTGCCGGAGGTGTTCACCAGCGTCAGGTCGCACCCCAAACCTGTTTATGCAATTCCATCGACCCGCGGATTTTTTTATTTTTTTTGTTTTTATCCGGAGCAGAATTGCGCGGCACCGAACCTTGGTCCTCTTGCATGCGAGGCGGACGCTCTACCACTACGCCAGCGTTTGAATTCAGTCTGTACGTCAAACTCAAGCTTATGATGTAATATTATTTGCTAATTTCTAACATTGCAGCAATGAGAACACTGCACTAGTTTGCATTAAGCAAATTTTCATAACAAAAAATATAAAACAGCAGTTGCCTTTAATATTAAAGTAAGATTCCACTGCAACATACAAAATTATTGCAATAAAGCAACTTTAAAGCATTTTTTTCGTCTCATGTAACATCCAAAGTAAGCATCTTAAAACAGATGTATGGCACAGGACTTGTACAGCCTTTGTCAAAGAGTAGGGGCCTGGTTCTGAGCTGTGTAGTGGTGCTTATTGTGTATAGCCAATATGAAGATGGCAGGCTATTACTTCCATTAAACGTGGATGCTGTGTGCTTGATATCCATTCTTCTATTAGTGGTTTTACAAGGCATAATTTATTATTTTCTGTGTTATTCCACAGACTTCAACTTATCTTTATATTTTCACTGCATTAACTTCAGGCGATCTTTACGTGGAATATGCTGACTTTTTCGATATTCTGTTGCGAGCTTGTGCAGTGCAAATGTCCGCTCTCTCATTGCCGTCGATGCCTACATGGCTTGGAACCCAGCATAATGGTATGTTATGCCCCTGTGCTGTTATCTTTGCTATATATTGTGTACTATATTACCAAGTAATGGCATGGCTGCATTTTTGGATTTTAGAGCTGTAAGTACGCTCAGTGAATCTATGTAAATAACACTATTCCCGATGCTCTTGTTTATAATTTTTTCCACAGCTTGCAGGACAGCATAACATTCGGCTGTAAATATTGATGCGCATTGATGAATTCTAATTACTTTTTCGGACCACGCTTCCATTACTGCGCAGCCAACATAGGAGTTAGTTTTGAACCATCTGTGTAAAATTCGGTACAATTACTGTATTTTTCTTTAAGGGTACAATATTCTTGTATGATATGCTCTTTAGGTGTTTGGAGTTTACTGAACTGTGTTAGAGTAAAGTCACATACTGGGAGAAGGTTATAACACGGGGGTTGCTGCTTTGAGTAACATCAGGCAGTGTATCCAATATACCAAGGTCCTGGCATATGCCCCCAAACCGTAGTATCAAAGGTCTAGTTGCTTGAGGTTTATTGGTAAATATGATTCTGGAAGGACTGGAAGGATTGGGTAGCAAATGTTTTTTCTATGACCTTATTCTGAGAACGTATGCACACGTAAGTGCTTTTCTTCTGTCTTTCAGTGAAGGCTCATTTGCCTCCACACAGAGGCTGAGTACGGGGGACGTTCTGTATGCTCCGCATGACAGACGCAGACCGAGATTATGTACTGGATCTAACTGTTTTAAATATGATGGTCTTGATGGACCATAGACTACAGATCTATAACCCAGACAGGAGTGGACCAGAGAACGATAAATGTGGAGGAGGCATGCTCTATCAGAACCCCAACACTTGTGCGACAGAACTTTAAGGATATTCAGAGCTCGGTTAGCTTTAAGTTTTAGGTGCTTTATATACTGTAGGAATGCGAGTTTTTTGTCAAATATTACGCCTAAAAACTTATGTTCCTGCTTTATTGGAAATACGGTTTCAGTTCAGCGAAGAGTAGGATCAGTCTGCAAGCCCCTCTTGAGTGAGAAGGGAAGAGCAAGTTTTCTGTGGGGAAGACCTGAATCCATTTCTGTCTGCCCAATTTCCAAGTTTGTTTAATGCGAGTTGGATCTGTCTCTCACATGTTGATAAGTTGGTTGATGTGTATGCAATCTGGAGGTCGTCAACATAAACCGAGTATATAACAAACTTCGTAATTACTTTGGCTATTATACTTTTATACTTATTATGTTATATTATACTTATTACTTTTTCTACTATAAAGAGTGTAGTAATGAGAACACACCCCTGCGGTACTCCATTTTCTGCCTTGGAAGGTGTGATTAGATAGGAAGTCATTCAGGCAATTCAGCATCCTTCCACAGATGCCGAGGTCGGATAAGTCTTTCAGAATGCCAAACCTCAGATGGTATCATATGCCTTTTCCATGTCGAAAAAGACAGCTAGACAGTGTTGTCTATGGATGACCACCTCTCGAACTGTGTTTTCAAACGAGGTGGTCCACTGTTGAACATACTTTTCTGAAGCCGCTCTGGTGTATATCGAGAAGCTCACGGGATTCAAGAGTAGACATTAACCTCTTATTTAACACGCCCTCGAAACATTTAGCAAGGCAGCTCGTGAGAGCTATGAGTCTATAGCTGCCAGAAGATGATTTTCCAGGCTTCAAGAATGGTATCAGCTTTTTTTCAACCATCAGGAATTTTTCCCGATACCCATACCCTGCTAAAAAACTTAAAAAGTGCCTTGACAGCAGGCACTGTAAGATGGGCCATCTCATAATGGATTTGGTTCAGGCCAGGTGCAGTCTGTTTGCCAAGTGAGAGTACTATATAGATTTTTTTATGCGTAATTAGTTTACTGTAAGACTCGGTCAAGCCATCAGTTGTAGGAAGTTTTTGTTTTTTGGCTTGTTTTTGTATTTTAGGAAAGAGTGAATAATGAACTGAGCTTGAAATACTTGAGAAGTGTTCACCTAGTATATTTGCCTGTTCTTCGATGGTTGTTTGTGTGTCAGGGGCTGTGACAAATAGGGATTGTTAATGGTGAGAAGCGGCCATTTAGTTTTGTAACTTGCTCCCACGTTTTCTTAGATGTGATAGAGCTGTTGATGGACAACACGTATCTTTGCCATGACTCTTTTTCCTCGTTGCGGCA
This sequence comes from Amblyomma maculatum, assembly GCF_055883805.1. NCBI lineage: Eukaryota > Metazoa > Arthropoda > Arachnida > Ixodida > Ixodidae > Amblyomma > Amblyomma maculatum. The sequence continues at coordinate 206,413,179 of NC_139347.1, read as the reverse complement.
GATATATAGCGCTTCAGCTTTTGCCTTTTTGAAATTTGTTAATTTTTATGGGTTGGGTATATTCGGATAATTCCCCATGCTTTATTTTGTCTTTTTTTTCATTTCCTGGACTCTCGTGTTCCCCTGGACTCTCCTGATGATTGCGGTATGGCCAAAAGTGCTGCAGCAATGATATACGCAGTGAACATTTCATTTATGCTCAAATTATCTGAATATATCTCATCAAGTTTCGCTTTGAATTTAAAAAGTGCCCAGTCAACTAAACGAAGCTTCCATTGGTGTGGCTTTGTCATAATTAGTGATGGTGATGATGTTATGCTGATAATTACAGGTAAATGGTCGCTTCCATATGGGTTGTATAAGACGTCCCATTTAAAATCACTAAAAACCGAAGGTGACCAAAAGCTTAAATCTAGAAAACTCATTTTCTTAGTGCTTGGCAAGTAATAGGTATCCTTTCCTGCATTCAGCAGGCAGACATTGTTACAGAGAATAAAATCTTCTAAAATGTAGCCTCTGGTGGCAGTTTGCTCACTGGGGCGGGGACGGCCCTGCCCGAGGCTTTGGCTGGGCAGGGCCCTATTCCTGTTATGGCGTGCCGCCATTATGCGCCACCACAATGGAATAGTCTGGTTTGGCTGTGAATAGGAAAGCTCCTTGTGTAATTTGGCAACGCTTTCGTGCCTGTTTGAACGATATGCTTTTCTTTACCTTCAGGGTAAAAGACGGACATGACTGAGAGTATGCGGTGTGGTCACCTTCACAGTTTGCGCAACGCGGCACAGCATCACTTCATCAGACTGGTGGTCATTTGCAGCACATTTAGCACACGTTTGTCGGCCACAGCAAGTCTGGGAGCCATGGCCGAATTTTTGGCAGCTGAAACATCGTCGGGGATTGGGGACGTGCGGTCAGATATCTACTTTCATGTAACCTACTGCGATAGAATCTGGAAGTTTGCTGGTGTTGAAGGTCAGAACTATGTGCTTCGTGGGTATCTCTATATCTTTTCGGATTTTGATCCGGTGCACAGCGATGACATTTTGTTCAGAGAGTCCGAATATTTCTTCCTCAGTGAGCGATAGAAAATCATTCTTGGACAATGTTGAGAGATCTGTGAGCAGTGACACTTGGTGGAATGTCGCCAAATGTCACAAGATTCTGAAGGTTGGAGTACTGATCTTTGGTTTGGAGTTCGAGCAGGAGATCCCTGCTGCTCAGCTAGTTACTTTGTAATCGGGGCCTAGAACGTCTGTGAGACACTTTGAAACTATGAATGGTGATATCAGACGAGCTTGTTTTTCAGTGTTTTCACTGTGAATAACAAGGTAATTGGGGAACATTCATTCTTTTGGGAAGAACTGAGAAGCTGCTTCGGTCCGCCTCTTTTTACGGAGGCGATCATTCAGTTGTGAGGAGGAAGCCATAAAAAATTGCTGTTTTTCAGCCATGGTGCCACCCACCCACCATAGAGCCTAATTAGGGGACAGGACAGGCGCTCAAAGCAAGCCCTGCCCACGCCAACTGTGCACCATAACTAATAAGCGAATATGGGGCAACTCGGGTTAGCTACTCCACACAAGGTTAACCCTTGCCGCCAGGAAAAAAGGGAAAACAATAAGAAAAGAGAAGACAGGACAGTTGTAAGAAAGGAGATAGGAAAGGGAAAGATGAAGGGGGGATAGGAAAAGGTGACTGCCGATTTCCCCAGTACAGAACACACAAACATCTGCTTTAACAGATGCCTCCTGCGGGAAGGAACTGCACAAATGAATACAATACTTTTCCATTTATTTATACCTAAATACTATTATAACTTGCATCAAATTGTATAATATGAATGTAAATGTAGATATATACAAAAGTGCACAACATATATACATATATGTTTCTAACCAGGCTCATAAAAAGGAAGAATTATGGTCCCTATATCACAAAACAGCCACATACTTTAGCAAGACCGAATGAAATGATTAGCTGAGCTTTGAAAGATTGACTGACAATGCTTGGCAATTAAGGCTTCATTGAAACCGACAAGGACGAACAGAGCAGTCAATACTGACTGATTTTTCAGGCAAGAGTCTCAGGGCAAAATCTCTGGTGCTCAAAAAAGGACAGTTTTGTTCACAGAAAAGACTACACATGCTCTTGAAGTGAGAATTTCCCAGTTTCATATATATACAGTTTATCAGTGCATCAGATGAAAAGGCATAAAGGCAAATCAACAACATGGAAATCACCCAGGCACAATGACAACAGCCACATTTAAGAAGTTAAATAATTTCAATCAATGACAAGAGGAAGGCTGTGAATAAAAAGTACTAGGCCCCACTGACTGTCCCATCCTCACGTTGCTGGCCTGAATGTAAGGCACATGGATTTCAATGCTCACAGAAGAAACAAGATATCACAGATTGGCACGTCTGTGCACGATGCAACAATGCACCAAAGGCGTGGTTTGCTCAGAGAAGGCACTAACGGCACCATACGCACTAATTAATCCACCAAAGCACGACACGCTTTGCACATTTCGTTGATGTGCCTCAAGGCACAATACATGCTCCACTGCTGCTCGTCGAGAGAGGCATGTTTCAATTACGGGTGAAATTATGAGACTAGAAAGATGCAAGCCCTTAAATGAAGAAAAGGCCCTCTCCAGTTAGCATCGTCATAACAACCATTCCAGCAAAACAATAGTGCACACCACAATGCATTGCTCACACAAAGTCGTACAACATAAGCTGCGTGAGAACTAAAACGAAACAAGGAATTACTGGAACAAGACATGAAATTAGACTCCATCACACACATGCAGGTGCACACAAACCAAAACTGCTTCCAAAGGGCTCATGCCGAGGTGAAAAGAGTCCTAAATAATGTGCAATATCTCTGGCGTATGCTTGTTGCATAAAGTTGCTGGCACTAAAGACCTAGCCCCACTTTCGCGTACAAAATCAGAATGTCTCTCAAGGTTTCTTCCTCGACAAGAAATGAAGTCGTGAAATCCACAGGCGATCGTCAAACTCATACTTGACCCAAAAGACCATTAATGTCATATTATTCAACCCACCCAACCTAGCTGATTACACACTGACAATGTTCTCATAGGGGCTATGATCCCAACAGTCGTCACTGCTAACCTATTTCACGGTGGTTACGCTGCAATATGCTCAGTCTAGCAACTTTGCAGTAGCTACTGGCAAGCTTCTCTACTTGGCATCCTTAAGAGCACATGCAACGATGAGTGTTTTGTAAAACTGTCCTTCGTGAAATAAAATAAACGATTCGTAGGTGTTCTGCTTTCCGGCAACATAAGCTGCCGCATACAATTCCATCAGTTTACACTTTCTGAATTACAGAAAAAATGCATTCAGAATTAAAAATAACAAAGCTGGTAATAAAACAAATTATGCCTTTGGCCTGCAGACTCTTCGGCTGCGGTCGCAACCTTAGGTCAACGGGAGGTCACTGCTATCATCAGTATCCTTGGCAACTGTCGGAACACAGTAAGACTTGTGGTAAAAGCAGTCACTGGGGTATTCCCAGTCACAACGGAAGACAGTGCATGTGACAGCTAAACTATAAATCTCAGTACAAAGCACCGGCATTAATCACAGTAGTCATTTACAACAAATGCACATTAGTACAATGCGTCACATACCAGGCTACAACAACAGCCAAATAGCAACAATCAATTAAGATTAAAAAAAAATGTGCAGTGAAACAAGCCCACAAGGCATCCGACACTGATTAGAAAAGAGAGAAGCAAATTTTGCAGCATAACCTGCAAAATGCGTACATCTGCCACTTCATGGTGGAAGCAAATGCAAACAAGAACAAGCGGATCATGGAATGTGGCCGGACACGCTGATGACATTAGCCATGCCTTTTGCTCAAGGGAGACAATGAAAGAAAGCTGCAGCTACTACAAGCAGAAAGCGCAGCCTAGATGGTAGCACTAATAACGTATCAGCCGACTGCGCTTTCGCTAGGTAGGTTAGCAGCCTACAGGAACGTCGTATAAAAATTCCACAGCCCTTAACAACTGTGGCAACAATGCCCTTGGCTGGCATACATTTCAAAGCACAAGCCTCTCAAAGCGGCACATTTTTTTTTCAACGGAGCTGCGAATGTAGGTCTTGACAGAATAAATATGTGCACAACTGTCCCTCAAGTGTTGCATTAGCCACATCCTCAGAGGGTGATCCACATCCTAAACAAAAGTAATGCACACAGTTTATGTGTCACATAGCTACAGTCCAAAATGTGGTGCGGCCGCAAGCCTCAGTTCACGTTATGGTAAAGTGTAGACAAGTGCTATCATATTTTCCCAAGAAATCGAGTTGTCAAAACCTGCCACATTGAAGCCAACTGCCCACCAGAAGGCAGTAGTACGCATACAAAATATGTCCGTGTTGATTCCCCAAGACCTAAAAGAGAAATATCAAGTCACGACAGCAAATGCGTGAGCAGACACTGCCACTCCCTTCCGAATTCAGCTAAGCACATGTCCTTAAGCACCCATCAGATTGTGCAGCATCAAATGTCCACATTCCTCACAACTGCAAGGAGGTCCACTGTTTTAGTGTTGACCCAACTGCAGCACAAGGTTTGCAATATCACACACAAAAAAGGGGCGACTGTTCATGCACTTTGTCCAGTTTGGCCATCAATGATTGCTTGAGCAACATATCCCCCATGTTTCTCGATAAAAGTAGCTACACATGCAGCACCCTTGTAATAGAGAAAAAAATAAATCTCAATGCAAAACACCGACGACAGCCGTTCCCAATTTGAGCAGACGGAGCAGTTTGAACAGCTGGCACAGCTGCCAATAACGCACATACACGATTAATTTTGCTTCGACTCTACGGAGACCCTCTGTCTCGTCGAGTTCACATGAGAAAGACAAGACGAGTGCCTCGTTCCGGGACTTGTGGGCAGCTGCGCAAACCCAGTGCGGTTCGGACACGTGACCAGGACAAGTGTTGTCCCGTGTGCAAAACAAAGAAAGTGTGTAGCCAAGGCACTGTACGCAATCATGCCGGCGGGCTTCCACCCCCCGGGTTATTCGAGAAGGTGTTAACGATCTCGGTGATGGTGACAAAAGTGCCCGTCACAAAGCCCAGCACTCCGAGCAGCAAGATGAAGAGGTTCTTGGACCACAGCCACGTCCACGTGAGCTTGCCCTGGTCGCCCTCCCACAGAGTGAAGAGCTCCAGCAGCGGAGGCAATATGAGCGCCAAACTGCTGCATGCCAAGGCGCCGACCAGTGGAATGAACAGATCCAGCCTGGGTACCGCCACCGCCAGCACAACTGCACACAAAACAGGTTATCAAGGCAAAAGCTTTACTCGGCTATGTTTGCGAAAACGTGTGCGCAAAAGTGGAAGAAAAATGTAACGTGTGATATGACATCACAACATTAAGATGAAACTGGTAGTCATGTGTATGTAATGCAAGTGGCATGTAAATGTCGTGTCATGCGAGTAACTATAGTTTAGTGACGAGTCATAGACAGTCGCCTGTCATGAGTCAGATTGGAGATTCAATGTGCATGACTATGGAGTCCATGACTTGTGCAAGTCAGTCATGACCACGACTAGTGTCTAGTCACGACACCCAAAAGTACTGAGTCATGACACTGTAGGAGCTACTAAAGAGCAGCCAATGATACCAGTATATTTCAATTTTCTTCGTCCTTTCTTAAACTTATAAAGTTAGTGGAACGTTGTAGAAATATACATCAATAAAGGCCAGCAACAGTTCATTCTCTATGCCCCTTTAAGTGTGAAAGACAGCGTCTTCAATATTCTAATGCCAGAACATCTCGGCATCCTCTGGCAGCTATTATACCGTATTTACTCGCATAATGCTCGCCCCCCCCCCCATTAGGCGTCAAAAATTGGAATGATTTTTCCTTGCATAATCATCACACCACTTATCCCCACGAGAGTCGTCTGCTACAGTCGAACCTCGATATATCGAACAGCGCGGTGATTGCAAAATAGTTCGATATAGCCGGAATTCGATATACAAAATCACGTAGAAAATGCGTCAAAAACTAGTACAAATCAATCAATGAACCAATCGTGGCACAGTGGCGCAATAAATACTCACTTGAAGTTTCAAACAAAGTATTTATTCCTTTGGCTTAAAGTACTGTAGCAGCGTAGCTTGCTTCAAATTGGCAACCGCGTGCTTAACCACGGCGTCCTCAACGTAGTCTAAACGGTCCATAAGCGATAGTCCAGCGCCTTCTATTGCGCCGCAGTAGCGGCGTACAAGGTCCAAAGCAGCTACAGCCTCAGTTGCAGTCGGGAGCGGGGCAGCGCTTACGGGATCAACCTCGGCAGCGTCTTCGTTTGGCCGCTCAGCAGTAACTTCCGCTGCAATCTCTACATCTGTCAACTCCGCCACTGTTCCGGTGCTGTCATCACCACCAACGAAGTCATCAATGCACATGCTGTGTGGCTCAGCACCGACAAAGCGCTCCAATTGGCTCCAGGTTTCTTCGAGCTGGCATTCTTCCTCTGTGCCGTCGTCCAACGCTGATTCTTCAGTTGCTTGCTCGGAAGCTTCTTCAATGAGGCTTACAAAACCCGCATGCCGAAAGCAGTGAACTACTGTCGACTGCTTGACGCTGTCCCACGAGGCTTTCAGCATTTGAATTGCACCCAAAAGGTCTGTCTTTAGCTCTTGGCCCATCCGCAGCTTGAGAAGCAAAATGTCGATCAGCCGACGTTTATAAATGGATTTGAAAGCGCGAATAATGCCCTGGTCCAATGGTTGCAGCTTCGACGTCGTGTTCGGCGGCAAAAACTTAATTTCAATGTTGCTCAGCTGGACATCAGTGTGGTGTGCTGTGCAATTGTCAACGATGAGGCAAACCGTCCGGCCTTGACGCGCCAGCTCCGAGTCCCATGCCTTCAACCATTTTTGGAATATCTCCCGAGTCATCCACGATTTCTTGTTCTATGCGTATGTCACCGGAACACTGGGGCAGTTGCGCATGCATCTCGGGGTTTGGAACTTGCCTATGACAAGTGGCCGCAGCTTCGTGCTGCCGTCCATATTCGCAGCCAACAGAACTGTAATACGAGCCTTGCCTTGCTTGCCGCCGTGGCACTTGTCTCCGCGCGTGTCGAGCGTTTGTCGCGGAAGCATTTGCCAGAACAGGCCCGTCTCGTCAGAATTGAATATCTGATTGGGCTCATACTTGACGAGAATCTTAGGCCACTCTTCTTCAAGCCACTTCTTGATCTCGCCTTCATTGGCGTCCTCACTTTCCCCCGAGACTGTCTTCCCGACAATGTTAAAGCAGGCCTTAAAACGTTGCAGCCAACCGCTGCTGGCATTGAAGTTCTCGGCACCGAGAATGAACGCAAAGTTCTTGGCTTTCTGTTGTATCATCGGTCCCGATACAGGAATATTCCGGGCCCTTGCGTCGATGAACCATTTGTGCAGCGCCTTCTCAACGTCTTCAAAGGTAGCTTTGCGCACCCGCCGCGCGCCTGAGTGCTGGTTTTGTTCCGCCTTGGCCTTTATGTGACTCTTGTTTTTCAGCAGAGTGCTCAAAGTGCTCCTCGGTATGCTGAAAGCTTCGGCGACGCTTGACTTTTTTTCACCATTTTAAACGCGGCGGATCACTTCCAATTTCGCAGCAAATGTCAGGGTCGTCCGCTTCTTCGCGTTTGCAGCCATCACAACACCGACCACGCCGTGACAGGCCTAGGCCACCTAGGCTGCCTAGGCCCCACATGATAACAACGACTGGCGCAGCACAAGTGGCGGCGCCGAGACGCGGTTAGTCGTTGACAAACTAAATCAAGCTAGCCACCCTAGCCCGGCCAAGCCGCCGCGTGCATACGCCGCTACGTTCAAATGGCGCCCTCGGCGCGATCGATGTATGCAGTGATCGTGCGCAGCAGTCGGGAACGCCCATCGCGCCGCCGCTATCTTCGAGGGCGTTGAGGGAAAGCTCGCCTCCTGTCAACAGAGTGCACATGGTTTGGGGTGGCGGAGTTCGATTTATCCATTTGGCAACCGACGCCGTTCGAAATAAAAAATTAAAAATGCATGCGATTTTCCGCGTGATATAGAAAGTGTTCGATATAATCAATAATTCGATATATCCGTGTTCGATATATCGAGGTTCGACTGTAGTATAGTAGCAAGCTCCATCTTTGGAGCGCTATTGAACCTAGCTGGCCTCGTGCGTGCGCGCTAGAAGGCGGCGATAGCGTGCTTGGGTAGATCATTAGTGAAATCTCGTTACTACGAACACCACATTAATGAATTTTTCAAATTAACGAATTTTTTAAGAATCCCCGGCAGATTTGCTATGTTTTCAATATAAAACTATTTCAGAATAACGAACATATTTTATTTCTTCTTCTATAATTTTGGAACATCAGTATTACGAATTCGGCTAAAATTAACAGCGCCGCAGCTGAAACGAAACAGAAACCGCCAATTCTGTGTGTATGGTCCGTGGGCTGTAGCTGTCATCATCAGGACATCCAGCTCCTAGTGCCACCACGAAGCTATGGTTTATTACGCAGTAGCCAACCGGATTAGCTTCCTGCGTTTTTTCCTTCCTGTGTTGTGTGCCATACGTGGCTCGGTCATTCATGAGTTCGTGCGTACGGGACGGTATTTTATTTATTTTTTTTTTGCCGCAAATTATCTTATTGCGAAGTTCGTGCGAGATTGGCAACGATATTAGCCAGCGAAGTGCCAAGAAGATATGAACGCAGCTGCTTTCACTGCAAGAAATCGACGCAGGGAAAAAGCGATTCGGCCTCTGCAGATTTGCCCCATCGACTGCCGCGATCATTGTGAAAGACCGAGACAAGATTTTCAAAGTTCAGGGAGCATTGAAGATGGGGTCATAGAGAACTTTGATGTTTCTTTGTTTTTTTTTTTCTTTCCACATGGACAAAGTCGGTACTTTTATTGCTCGGTGCAATCACGCACGCAATGAGGTGTTCCGGAAAGTGGAAGGTTTATGTGCTGTAGTGGTGTAATGTAGTGTGCGATCGTGTTTGCTGCACGCGGCAGAAGAAAATAATTGATTTCTTCAAATAAATCAGCTTTGAAGTTAGTACAACATTTTCACTTGAGGTTTTGCTCGCCTACCCACGTGCCTACTGCCAACGTACGTCATTTTCATACTTTGGTTTGGTTTGTGGGGTTTAATGTCCCAAAGCAACTCAGGCTATGAGAGACGCCGTAGAGGAGGACTCTGGAAATTTTGACCACCTGGAGTTCTTTAACGTGCACTGACATCGCACAGCACACAGGCGCCTTGCTTTTCACCTCCATCGAGAAGCAGCCGCCGAGGCCGGGATTTGATCCCGCGTCCTTGGGGACAGTAGTCGAGCACTGTAACCACTGTGCCACCCCGGCAAGGTTCATACTTAGGTTTACCACTGGCTTATAATCGCAGATTTTTCATTACAACAATATTTCAAAAATAATGAATGATTTTTTGCGGTCCCGCGGGATTCGTTATATCGAGATTTGACTGTATCATCATCGTCATAGGCTCGTCTTTCTTCTTTTTACCTCCATGATGCTTGTAGTCGACGCTATTTTGAGAGGTGTCTCCACGTCTCATTATCATTGTTCCTACATTCCGTCTGTGTTACATGCTTTGTTCCACTGTCTACCATGTTCTTGGTGCTGCATCGCAATGGGGCGTTAAGCTGAAAGCTTTCGAGTATGCGCTACAGCATAGCAACCGTGCTGCCTGTAGGCACTTCGGCGTCAACGAGTTCTGCATAGTACGCTACTAGTGACAGCGATTGCAGTGTCGACAAGGACTCGAATCAAGTCTCTGATCAAGAGTAGAACTGTATGGTCTGCTGTGAGCATTATACCATGGAACGCGGGGAGTGATGATGAAGCTGAATGCAGCCAATAAAGTGCTTTAGTGATTCGTGCTTTCGGCGCCCCTGTACTTTTATAACAAAGGTAAGTTTTGCTTGAAAGTAATGTTTTGGTTATATTTACAATAGCTGGCCTAAGAATCCCGATTCACATCCATTTAAATTTCCTTTTAGCGCTCCCAAACTTTTGTTTGACAATTTTCCCCGCATAATTATCGCACCTCCCAACTTCGCATAAATTTTCCACGAAAAAAAGTGCGAGCATTATGCGAGTAAATACGGTATATACCTGAGCAATCGTGTAGGCCAACTTTAAATTTCATCTTAAAGATACCGCAGTGAGTGAACACTTAGAAACAATTTAAAAAAAAAAGGCGAATGGAGCGTCGGTGTGCTGATATGAAAAATTAGGAAATTTAAAACTGGATGTAACAAACCTGCATATCCTGAGTTCTTGGTTACAACATTCCTGATAACAGGCATCTATGAACTCCGCGCAACGGAAATGCTGCAGCAGTTGGCCCTGACACGAGCTTGTTATGACAACTATTTATCAGCTGGTGCCTGTGTTACCAGAAGTTCAGCCACACCACACAAAAGCTTTGTGCTTAACAATGACAAAACAGAAACAAGGACCAAGGAAATGTCTATGGTCACAGTGACTGAATGCACCTAACCCAACCCCACCAGCAGCATCCCACAGTGAACGCAGAAGTCCTCGGAGCCTCCACTTTAAAAGCGTGGACTGAATGGCACTATGACAATAGCATTTGAAACAAATGCAAAACAACAGGATGTGGCAAACATGTTACGAGACTTGCAGAGGACAAAACAATGCGCGTCTCTTACTGCCATCCTGCTTTCCCAATTCTGGCGCTTGAAAAACCTAGAACTGTAATGCACCAGAAGCAGAGATGTAATCTGGGTAAAAATTGAGCCTGTTTCCCAGGGGCATACTGAGATAAGGTACACACGAGAAGAGATGGGCACCTTGGACACATTCCACCCTACAGCTGACCACGGGTAGCAGCAATGCACAAATCTGGTGAGGTATTTACCCGCATAATGCTCGCACCCCCAACATTGGACGTCAAAAATCGGAATTTCTTTTTTCCTCGAATAATCATTGCAACATCAATATTATCACCGCGGGAGTCATCTGCAAGTGGTAATAAGCGCCATCTTGGACGCGCTACTAAATCTAGCTGGCCTTGTTGTGTGCACGTGCTACCAGGCGGCGATAGCGTGCTCGAGTATATCATCATCATCATTTTTTTTAAACATCTATAATGCTCATAGTTGCCATTTTGCGAGGTGTCTCCGCGTCTTGTTGTCACTGTTCCTTCGTCCCGTCCGTATTACTTGCTTTGTTCCACCGTCTACCGTGTTCTTGGTGCCGCATCGTGGTGGGGCGGTACACAAGTTATACAGCTGCTTTTAAGCTGAAAGCTTTAGAGTACGGGCTACAGCATAGCAATCGCGCTGCCAGTAGGCACTTCAGCGTCGAGTTGTGCGTAGTGCACTACTGGAGACAGTGATTGCAGTGTCGATATGGACTCAGATCAAGTCTCTGATCGAGAGTAGAACTGTGTGGTCTGCTGTGAGCATTATACCACGGAACGTGGGGAGTGATGACAAGGCTGCGTGCGGTAAATAAAGTGCTTTAGCAATTTGTACTTTTGGCGACCCTGTACTTTTATAACAACTGTAAGTTCTGCTTGAAAGTAATGTTATGGTTATATTTACAAAAGCTGACCTAAGAATCCCGATTTGCACCTATATTTAAATTTGCTTTTAGCGCTCCAAAACATTTGCTCGAAATTTCCCCTGCATAATCATCGCGCCCTCCAACTTAGCATCAATTTTCCGCGAAAAAAAGTGCGAGCATTATGCGAGTAAATACGGTATTCAAGCCTTTTGCATTCGTTTTCAGCTGTGTCGCCTGCACTACACTTGGCTTCTTTTATTATTGTTTTGTTCATGCATAGTTTCCATTAAAAATTTTTCCAGTGCTCGATTAGGAAAAATTTACCTCTGAATGTTTCACGACTTTTATAACTTCAAGTAGTAGGAGTTTACTGTAAACACTGGCGGTGAATACGAACAGAGCCCTTTTCGTTGAGCAGAAACACTCTCATTTTCAGTCAAAGCAATAAGCAGAAGGTAATTCATCCCCACAGTGCAGATGGCTAAGCCAATGTCGCAGATAGTTCGCTACGCACATGTGAGGGTTACGAGGGCAGTGCGGACCAGGAACTCGAAGAACATGACCCAGCGTGGTGAGTACTTTGGCTGGTCGAGGGAGAACCGCCTTACGATGGTGGGCCAGATGATCTTCACGGGCACATACATTTGCAAGGCATACGACAGGAAGATGGAGATCGCAAATATAATCCGGATCACCTCGTTCAAACTGAAAACACACAAGAAGAGACAAAAGTCACACATCGAAGAAACTCTGCCAGCGGTCAATGAGACATCTGGTTTCGACGAAACCCAGTGTTAGCAACAAAAAGTACCAGATCTCAGAGAACAAGCATCTGCAAAGCACAGCACACCTCACATGCTTAGATGCACTCCACTTTTTCAACTCTTCCTGGAGGCGTGTATACAACCGTGCACATAACATACCATATTTATTCAATTCTAAGGCACATCTTTTTTCCAACAAACGCAGCTAAAGATTAAATGTGCATTATGAAACTATGCCGCCAACACCCTATTGTCATTGACATCACAAAGTGGGGGCTTGGTATCTCTCACATTTTCTGCAACATTGCCTATCTAGCCTGTCACAGCCATGGACACCAATAGTCCTTGCAAATACCTCAAGCGTCCCTTCAGCAACAAAGATGCGTAGTGTTCCCCACAACAGCTGATTCAAAAAGAAAAGAAAGGTGACTTTGTGAGTGGAGACAAACGGCAATCAGGTGTACGTATGTGCAGGGTTCGGTGGCCTTGTGGTAGAGCATCCGCCTCGCATTCGGGAGGTACCGGGTTCGATCCCTGGTGCCGCCGGTTACCCACCGGTTTTTAAATGGGTACAAGCTTTCCCCCGGCCTGGTGCTCGGTTCTTCTGGGGTGAAATGCTTGGGAAAAGGGGTCACGGCCCAAATAGTTGCGCCGATGTGGCAGTGATTCGTTCCGCCATCGGACAACAATAAGTCCGCCTTGCGCGGCAACAGCCCATTATGTGGCCCTTTTTTTACCGAAGCGGTGGCCTTGTGGTAGAGCATCCGCCTCGCAATCGGGAGGTACCGGGTTCGATCCCTGGTGCCGGCGGGTACCCACCGGTTTTTAATGGGTACAAGCTTTCCCCCGGCCTGGTGCTCGGCTCTTCTGGGGTGAAATGCTTGGGAAAAGGGGTCACGGCCCAAATAGTTGCGCCGATGTGGCAGTGATTCGTTCCGCCATCGGACAACAATAAGTCCGCCTTGCGCGGCAACAGCCCATTATGTGGCCCTTTTACTGCTCACACAGTTGGGCTTCGAAGGCGCGGGCTCCTTTTCCAAGCCACGAGCCCTGGCAAGCCGAGCACCAGGCCGGGCCGTGGCTTGTACCCATTTGAGAAAGCCGGTGGGTGTCCGGCCGGCAATGGGAGTCGAACCCACTACCTCCCGTAACCGAGGCGGGTACTCTACCCCGGGGCCACGGCTCTACTCTCTACCCTCTACTCCGAACAATACACCCCAAATTATGGGGAGAAAGGCTCGCGTTTTCTCCTTTTGTGCCTAGGCTTCGCTGAACAGTGGCAGAAAGCTGTCCGAGAGTATAAAACAAGGTGCAGCATGTCGCATGAGCCGGTGTCTCCTTTAGTGCATGACCATGAACACCAAGGATAGTAAGAGCTGCATCGGACCGGTGAGTAATCTCGGTATCTCGAATAAGTGTCTAAATCCACTATGTTTTGCCCCAGAGCAGTTCCCCAATAAAGCTGACGCTTTATTCACTCTTAATGAAGTTAACGGTTTATTCAGAAAGCAGTGCATGATGCGATATATGATAATGCAGAATATCATTTGCTGCCGAGAATTTAAAAGTTTCTATGCTCCGAGGTGCAGCGGTGGCGTAGCGGTAGAACATCCGCCTCGCATGCAAGAGGACCGGGGTTCAAATCCCGGTGCCGCGCAAATCTCCACCGGATGAAAAAAAAAAAAAAAATCCGTGTGTCGATGGAATTGCATATACAGGTTTGGGGTGCGACCTGATGCCGGTGAACACCTCCGGCAACGCACTCCCTCACCAGAACAGGAGTTGGCCACCCTGGTGCAGTAATTGGCCACAACCTCCTATGATAAGCTCCATAAAACCACGGCCCTCAGTCACCAGCGTCTGCGGAACAACTGACCACGGCGGCGGTCAGACCTGTGACGCAGCAGGGGGTGCTAAGAAAGCCTGGCTCCGCTGGACAGGCCGCCATTGGAAACTGACCTTGGCAACGTTTAATGCTAGAACTCTAGCTAGTGAAGCTAGTTTAGCAGTGCTGTTAGAGGAACTAGAAGGCATGAAATGGGATGTCATAGGGCTTAGTGAGGTTAGGAGGCCGAATGAGGCATATACTGTACTGAAGGACGGGCATGTACTGTGTTATCGAGGTTTACCAGAAAGGCGACAACTAGGAGTAGGTTTCCTTGTCAATAAGTATATAGCGGGTAATATAGATGAATTCTATAGTATTAATGAGAGGGTTGCAGGCATCGTAATTAGGCTTAATAAGCGGTATAAACTGAAGGTTGTACAGGCCTATGCACCTACATGTAGTTATGATGACCAGGCAGTTGAAAGCTTCTATGAAGATGTAGAATCGGCAATGCGAAAAGTAAAGACGCAGTATACTGTACTAATGGGCGACTTCAATGCCAAGGTAGGGAAAAAACAGGCAGGAGACAAGGCAGTAGGTGACTATGGCATTGGTTCTAGGAATAGCAGAGGGGAGTTACTAGTTGAGTTTGCAGAGCGCAATAACTTACGAATCATGAATACCTTCTTCAGCAAACGGAAGAACCGAAAATGGACATGGAAAAGTCCTAACGGAGAGACTAAAAATGAAATCGACTTCATAATGTGTTCAACCCCCGCCATTGTGCAGGATGTAGAGGTAATCGGGAAAGTTCGATGTAGTGACCACAGGATGGTGAGGTCCCGAATTAGCCTAAATCTGAAGAAGGAACGCAATAGATTAGTAAGAAAGAAACCCATCAACGAATTAGCGGTGAGGGGGAGGGCAGAAGAATTCAGGATCTCGCTACAGAATAGGTATTCAGCTCTAACTGAGGATGGCGACATTACCCTAGAGGCAAGGAACAATAATTTCAGAGATATCATTACTGAGTGCGCGGTAGAAGTAGGCGGTAGGATAGTTAGAGAGGATACCGGTAAGCTGTCTAAGGAGACGAAAGATTTGATTAAGAAACGGCAGAGTATGAAAGCTTCCAATCCAACAGACCAGATCGAATTGGCCGAGATATCAAAGCTAATCAATAAGCGCAAGGTGGCCGATATAAGGAAGTATAACATGGAGAAAATTGAGCATGCTGTAAAGAACGGGGGAAGCCTTAAAGCGGTAAAGAAGAAATTGGGCATAGGCAAAAACCAGTTGTATGCGATAAGGGACAAGGCGGGCAACGTCATCACTAATATGGACAAGATAGTCAAAGTAGCCGAGGAGTTCTATACAGATCTCTACAGTAGCCAAAGTAGTCAGGACCGTAATGAGATTGGCGGTAGGGAAAAACAGTCAGACGTTCCACCAGTGACGAAGGAAGAGGTCAAGAAAGCACTAGAAACTATGAAAAGGGGGAAATCAGCTGGAGAGGATCAGATAACTACAGATTTGCTGAAGGACGGGGGGGATATCGTGCTAGAAAAACTGGCCACCCTGTATACGCAGTGCCTGGTGTCATCGACGGTACCGGAAGCATGGAAGAATGCAAACATTATCCTCATTCACAAGAAAGGGGACTCTAAGGACCTTAAAAATTACAGACCAATCAGCTTACTGTCTGTTACGTATAAGGTATTTACTAAGGTAATCGCTAATAGAATCAGGACAACCTTAGACTGCAATCAAGCAAAGGATCAAGCAGGGTTTCGGAAACGGTACTCTACTATCGATCATATCCATACCATCAATCAGGTGATAGAAAAATGCTCGGAATATAACCAGCCCTTATACATAGCATTCATTGATTACGAAAAAGCATTTGACTCAGTTGAAACCTCGGCGGTGATGCAGGCATTGCGAAATCAGGGGGTAGACGAGCCGTACGTGAAAGTGCTGGAAGATATATATAGTGGCTGCACAGCAACCATAGTTCTACATAAAGAAAGCAACAAAATTCCCATAAAGAAAGGTGTTAGGCAAGGAGACACAATCTCCCCAGTACTATTCACAGCATGTTTAGAGGAAGTATTCAGAGACTTGGAATGGGAGCAGTTAGGGATAAGGGTAGATGGAGAATACCTCAGTAATCTGCGATTTGCTGATGACATTGCCTTGCTAAGCAACTCGGGGGATGAACTGCAAATAATGATTGATGACCTAGACAGGAAAAGTAGAAAGGTAGGCTTGAAAATCAATATGCAGAAGACTAAGGTAATGTTCAACAGCCTCGGGAAGGAACAGGAGTTTACATTAGGTAGCGAAATACTGGAAGTAGTAGGCGAATATATCTACTTAGGACAGGTAGTAACCGCAGATCCGGATCATGAAAAGGAAATAACAAGAAGAATAAGAT
Source organism: Amblyomma maculatum (assembly GCF_055883805.1). NCBI lineage: Eukaryota > Metazoa > Arthropoda > Arachnida > Ixodida > Ixodidae > Amblyomma > Amblyomma maculatum. Next base: position 206,396,549 of record NC_139347.1, on the reverse strand, counting down.
TGGGATGGAGCGCGTTTGGCAAGCACTCGCAGATTATGACTAGCAGCTTACCGGTATCGCTCAAGAGGAAAGTATACAACAGTTTCATCTTGCCTGTACTCACCTATGGGGCTGAAACGTGGAGGCTAACCAAGAGAGTTCTACTTAAGTTGAGGACAACCCAGAGGGCTATCGAACGAAAAATGGTAGGGGTAACATTAAGAGATAGAAAGCGTGCAGAGTGGGTGAGAGAAGTAACTCAAGTTAACGACATTCTAGTGGAAATTAAGAAGAAGAAATGGACATGGGCAGGACATGTAGTGCGAAGAGAGGATAACCGATGGTCGCTGAGGGTAACAAACTGGATTCCAAGGGAAGAAAAGCGTAGCAGGGGGCGGCAGAAAGTTAGGTGGGCGGATGAGATTAAGAAGTTCGCAGGGGTCAAGTGGATGCAGCTAGCACAGAACCGGGTTAAGTGGAGAGATATGGGAGAGGCCTTCGCCCTGCAGTTGGTATAATCAGGCTGATGATGATGATAATGATGTGCATTTTAAGCTGGAAGCCTTTATAGGCTCATGAGTGTCCATCCTTGCATGTGTGTATGAACGCATGCACAGATGAACGGATGGATGTGGTATTCCATGAGATTCCGCATATACTGCAGGATTGTGATGTCATCGACCATGACCAGATGTGACGAAATCCTGACGTCACATCCGGTCATGACGACATGTCCAGTCATGACCGATGACTTCACCAAGGCGATTCACACATACAGTCGTTGACCGATATTTCGGACGGCCAATTTTTCAGGCCTGCCTGAAAATCCAGACCTTGCAATGGCATCGTCAAGCACTCTATAGAGTCAATGTATAACACTGACCAAAATTTTGAACGTTTGAAATCCTTCTCGTTCAATTTTCCAGACATTTTTGTTTCAATTCGCGACTCAAGAGCTGCCGAAAACGCAAACAACGCCGATGCCATTTTGCTTTTCTGGCCACTGCCATTTTGGTTTTATGCAACCTCGAACCACGTGTCACTGACGTGTCATATCGTCCGCTGATCTGGCTTATCACGCCATCAGAACCTCGCATACCCAGTATAGCCTCGATAGCAGACACCACTTGCTGCACCGTCCCACCAGTGCCTGCTCTGCTGTGCTGCCGTCGGGCACAGTCGTCAGTCACCGCGGTCGCTATTCGCATGTGATGCGTTGTGCTGTACGACGTCCATACTACAGTCCATAGACTAAGGCGTTATCCGGACACCCAAGCACCTCTGTCGGTCATGCGTACTAAGTCGCATGGTATTATGCGTGGACAGTGGCAAAACCTACAGAGTCGACTTGTTGTCTGTACTCGGCGTGCTTTCCGATGCATGGAAGGCGGTGACCGAGGTGACACAGTGGAACTGCTTCCGCCACGCAAGTTTCGCAATCAGAGATGAAGTGCCGTCGTCATCCGATGATAGCGCCAGTGAATCCCATCAGCCGTCTTCGTCTGCGGACCTCACCTAGCACTTGCGCGCTGCAGGAGCCGTTCCCATGGAAGTGATGATGCTGGAGCAGTTCGCTAACGCTCACAGCGATATCGAGCTCTGCTGCGAACTAGCAGTAAACTAACCCAAGCTCTGATGGTGCTTTCGGCTGTGTGCAGCGAGAGCGTCACCTTTGCAGACATGCAAGCCTACTTACTTGTATCGCAACGTAGCGCCCCGCAGAGGCATATTGACCACTTTTTCAAGCCGCTCGCTAAATAAAGTGACTTTTTTTGCGTAAATTAGTTTTTTCGGACTGCCTGATTTTTCGGATGCCATCTCAGCCCATTGAGGATCCGAAAAATCGGTCAGTGACTGTATATGAAGCTGATCCCGCCAGGTGTCTGATACAGGCGTCCGTACTGCACCATTCATTTGGCGCTTCTTCGAATGCCGCATCACACAGCTTACAGAAGCAGACGCAGTGCTACAATTTCCAACTGCAGGAACACCTTATATGAAATTCTACACCAAGTTGTGGAAAATAGTAGTCACAAATGTTTTGTGTAGCAAACTTAATTAGCTTCCATCAAGTATATTTAGGCGGAAAAATAACTTCTCCAGGGAAACAGTCAAGGGCACCTGAAAAGGATTAACAGCAAGCTTTTCTTTTTCCATGTAACAGCAGCAGAGGTGCCATGAAGGCAAACATTATCCATGTAAAGCACTAACCATGGCAAGAGAAGAATGCAGGGGAGAGGACAAAGAGTACAGACTAAGAATGACTCAGAAGAAATGAATACAAGAAGGAATGACAGAAATGGCATAACAAAACCAGAACTGAAACAGACTGGGGAAAAAATAAAAATGCTACAGCAGCAGCTCCTCTGTATGGTTGGACTAAATCCTTTTTCTTCCTGCAGGTTAAGGTGATATTTCTCAATTTAATGGATTTAACAAAAAAAAAAGTTGTCACAGAAGCAACGAAACTCACACAACAGCTGAATGGTGGGTTGCCTGTGCTTTCAAGATTTCGGCAAAGTGCCTAAAACGGTTCCTTGTAAACAACTCTTCGTTTATACAGCGTAGACTGCTTATAACATAGGTTGCAGGGGCATGAAAATCCATATTATGAGAGCCACTGCACTATAACCAAAACATTGTTTTTTTTTAGGTAAGAAATGAATGCCAGGTGGTAGCTTCCCTTTAATGCTTTATTAATCAGAACAAAAAGAAACCCACTATGTCCGCTTCACACTAAGACTAGATTTAGCATACCGCGTGACTGCAAAATGTACTGCACTCGTATATGCGGAACTACGTAGTATGCACTTTTTATGAATGCATGCACAGTTTCGAGAAGGCACTAACCTCTACAGCCACACTCTATGTGGTTAAGTCATCGCTTGGATCTTTTCGCTCCCACAAAGAATTCGACCCTTTGGTTGGAAAACAAGCCTTGCAGTGAGGCTTACAGATTTACTGTTTAGTGTAACTGTTGTGGCAGCCCATAACATCGAAAGGAGTAGCTATTGTGCAATCAAGACTGGAAGACTCAAGGAGAGGAAATAAGCAACACACGTGCTTGTGCCGTGCTCTAAATACGTAGCGCGATGTGCAGTGCCATGCAGAGAAGCTTGATGCAGCACAGAAAAGTGCACTTGCTGCTCTGCGATTTCACCGAGCGGATTGCAAAATTGGTTATTCCGCTATAACCGGTATTTCGCTTTGCACGACCACATAATAAGCAGTATGACTTTACATTGAGTCCTATGGAAGGCAGACCGGTGGCCAACAAAAAACATGTTATAACTGGTCCTGCACTATAAGCAGTTACATTGTAAATGGTCTCCAACTGTACAAAATACTACCTCAGTAGCAAAGTTCTATTGACATATGCATCCTTATGCCTACAGGGACACTGAGGTCAGCTCTACCAAATCATTGTTGCTGGCAAACTTTGATAGTTTGGCAGCTGATGCATTTGGTGTTACATGTCCAGCAGCAAAAGACGTCATTTATTTCGGAGAGATTCTGATTTGAAGTTCAAAGCCATTTTCCCGGAGCTCTGGTTCTCAATATCGTGACTTGCTTATGAAGACTTAAGCAAAAAATGACATAAACCTTGAAATAAATGCAGACTCTGTGCCTGCTGCCTACTGTGAGTGCTGCGGTCTAGCAAAACCTGAAGTGAAAGCTATCACAGGCCAAGCGATACATACAATTTATCAGCCGTTGTTTTGTTTGCATCATCCTTGTTGTGTATCCCGCTCCCAGTCCTGAAAATGCAGGTTTTGCTAATGACTGTGACCTGCAATTCAGCAACCTCGGCCTCATACAGTGTGCATTGCTTATCAGGGCTGAGGCAGCTGAACCAGGTGTACAAGCTCTATGAGCATCTACAGGCGAGTGTGCTTGTAATGAACTTGATGGTCACATAACTTCCGTTCGTTGTATCCAAAGTTCATTGTTGACATGAACGCCGTGGCAGGGAGAAACGAGGACAGAGAACTCACAAGGACGAGCTCCTCGTCTCTCCCTGCCACGCTGTTCATGTCAAGTATGTCTGACCAACTCGCCCAAACTTTCACGCTTCTTGAAGCTCATAGTAAGTGGACTTCTGCCCAAAACTGCAAAGCTCAGCAAAAGTAGTTTTTGTTACTACTATAACGTCTCCTGTTTACAGTAGTACACACAACATGACCACCATTCAAACAGCAAATTGGTGATGGTGGTTGATCATTGGCCATGTTCAGAAGTTTCCCTTACTCATGTTTACCGCTCTTTTTCTTTCACAATAGCTACTGTGCCCAACTGAGGTACATGCACGCACCAATAGACTTTTCCAGTAATTCCACCGTGCCCCTGAGTAACCGCGCAAAGCCCCCTGGGAAAGTGGAGTGCCGCCGCGTTCACGTCTCTCAGACTTTGCCGGTTCTCAGGCGAACTTTTCTCTGCCATCTTGGCGTCCTTGCTGCGCTGCTGCTTCCTGCTGTTTTCTTTGAATTATGCTGTGCCCACCATTCCTTTGCATCATGTTGCACAGTTGGATGTTGCATTCTAAATCCATGGATCATTAGCCGACACAAAACGTCCGACGTGGTGGCGCGTGAATGCGCAGTGCGGAAACAACCCTTCTCTCTCTGCCGATGCGCGCAATAGAGCCCGGCGGCGGAACACCAAGAGTAGGAACACCTTAGAAAGGCGCAGCTAGTTGCCGTGGTTATGGCACGTCCGCTGTAGCAGCGTGTGCCAAGCACGGCGACCTTAGCTTTACGTGACGTAGTAAAACTTTTGCTTCAAAAGTCACAAAAAAATTGTGCAAACACTAGCAGCTAACCATCAAAGGAATCCAGTGCTTGCTGCGTTTTGCAAGAAAGCACCAACAATGTGCACGAGAAGACGCATAATGGCAGAAAGCAGCGGCACAGCAGCACGCCAACAGGCGATCACTCCGTTCTCCCATCATGCTTTGTGCGAATCCACCAGGGGATGGCGCGGCGCTGCAATTTGTGGCAAGGTCCACTAACCTTCTAGACTGTCGGTGCTCATATGGTCAGGGACTGAAGGCAGTTTTAATTCCTCCACATTATTGTTTATGGGAGGGTTGACATCTTAGTTGCGACAGAAGGGGCGGGCAGTGATGCGCACATTATTAGACTGTGACAGATAGTCTGCTGGACTCCACGTTCATTATAACCAGACGGTGTGGCCAGTTGTTCATTATATCTGAGACAAAGTGCTGCAGCTCTAATACATATTTTGATGGTAGCTCTGCCCCAATTCATAACAAGCTCGTTATAATTGTGGCCGTTGTAAGTGGGCTCGACTGTAACTCCAGCCCAATGCATGTGCATCTAGTGGGAGCACGAGCATCTGGAGTGAGCGAGTGGTGGTGTGAAGCAGTTAGTTGAGCAGCACATTGCTTTCATGGTAGAGTTCCTCTCAGGCACCTGATGCCTTCTTGACTGCACTTGGCAGAGATGACCGTAGGGACCAAGTTTTACCACTTTCCAAGGAAGAGAAAATGAAAGCCAGAGTGGTGGACATGTTTGATTCAATATACTCATCATCAAGAGTAAGCTCTTGTTACATTCTTTCTGAGCAATCAGTTTACCCACAGACGTGTTCCTTGTTGTCTAAAAACAAATTTAAAAATCTGTCTTGTCAAACACTTGCTCTTTAGGGTGAAACAAAATGGAATAATACCCGGTTTGCTGCAGATGAAGTTATGTGATGTTAGGAAGATAGTGAGAGACCGGAAAGTGTGGCATGATATGGTCCATAGGGTCACGAAGAGTAGCACACGACTGAACGACTGAACTGAACTGAACTGAACTTGCTTCCTTTGACGTTGTGTCATTTGTCTTCAGCATCTGGCAGATGATGCCGCTACTTCACTCCCATTTAAGTCAAAAGTTTTTTCATGCTGTGCATATGGTGCGATTCAAAAATTTAATGCCTTTATTCAAGTTTCACTTTGAAAGACCTGTCAACCCATTAGTTGACTGAAACCCCACTGTGTTTAAAATATAACAGGCTCTCGTAAACAGCAGAAGTGGCTGGCTTATCATACTGACTATATTCAGCAGCGGTGGGTGCAGTGTGCACTTTTAGAGAATTATCGAGCTTGTAGAGGACAGCTTTTAGTGTAAAGCTTTCTAGACTGTTTAGTTGCAATGACTGTACTGTTGTGCCAATGTAATGCCAGCGACATCACGTCGGTCTATGCTAGAACCTTGCACGATTCAGAGAACAGTTGTGGGTATATTTGCTTTCACACGACTTTACTGTGCAGTTATAAAAATTAGCATCTAAATGAGGTTGCTAACTTTGTAACTGTCTTCTTTAAAGCACATGCCAACTGTTAACAACTGGCTGCCTTCATAAATTTCATAAATACAGAGTTAAACAAGGAAAAATTGTTCCGAAAGATTTGTTTCTATGTGTACCTGTGGATTGCACTTCTGTTCGGTGCCTGCAGCCAGATGTGGCTTTGAGGGGCACATATCCCAGGGTTTTCATCACCCCAGAATGAAATTTTTATACTTTTGCAATACATTCTAACCCGGATATATCGAACCTGGATAATTCGAATTTTGGTTATATCGAACTTGTGGAATATCCCCTTGAAAATCCCATGTAAAAATACAGGAAAGTTGTGTTGTATATCGAACTCAATTTCACCTGTCGTTCGATATACCAAACTCCGCACCACGCATTGGACGGTGCGCCTTCCCCCAAAGACGATCGCATCATCCTCGGCCGTTTGCCGCGCGACGTTTTCAAGCCACACGCGGAAGAAATGAAAGGGCACAGTTTGGCAACGGCTGGTCTAGGGCAGCGCCACGCCCTTTCCCCAAAGGCGTGCGCATCTGCGGTGATCATTTGCCGCGCGCCAGCACATGACATTTGCAAGCCATGTGCGTGAAGGAACAAGAGGGAACCAATGCAGCTGTGGTGTTCGGGAGAGGGAAAAAACACGATAGAGCGAAGCGCAAGGGTGTGCCCATTCTTCTGCCATGATTTATCTCTACCCTTCCTCTCTCTTTCTTGGTCTTCGTTCCAAGCACGCGGACTAGTCAGCTCGGCAGCTCGGTCCGCGGCAGACGCTTTCTCCAGTATGTGTTGTGAACGCTCTGCGCACGGCGGCTGACGTGGGATGCACGTCTCGCGTCGTGATGCCGAACGTGCGTAGCTATGGCGGCTGCAAACGATAAGAAGCGTCAGTTTTTTTCTTTCCTTTTTTTTTTTTTTTGCGGGAGTTGTTCGTCTTTGCCGTCGTGCTGAACGTGCGGCGTGATGTGTGCTATGGCGCCTGCGGACAATAAGAAGCAGCCATCTTTTTTTTTTGTTTTTCGAGAGTCATCCTTGCTTGTCGATCGTGCCAAATGTGCAGGCCCAGCGCAAGCTACGGCGGCTGCGGACGTTAAGAAGCAGCACTTTTTTTTTTTGTGGGAGTCGTTCATTCTTGCATTTATGAATCAACAAAAGCACGCGGTCAGCTGCAATCATGACACTGGCTTTTAGCATTGTTCGCTTCAAGCGACATTTGCAGCCATCATGCTTTCCCAATGATTTTGTGGCAGTGGACTACGCCCGCCCCAAGCGTGGCGTGATAAATCAAACCAGGCTTGTGCAATCAAGCCATCACGGGCACTCTGCCAAGTTCACTCCCCGCCACTGCGGGATCTATCAAAAGTATAGTAAAAAAATAAACACGCCGTGAAGTTATCGCAGCATTTTGGCTCGCTGCCAATAAATGAGCTGTGGATATGCGACGCCAAATTCTCGAAGGGCAGAATTGTGGGGTGAGGGCTCATTATGCGAGCGGGTTGATTACGTGACAAATACAGTATCATTTTTCACGATCGCAAGTGGTGTCTCAAGCCGATTTCTGTATATCGATAATATTGTTACTTAGCTGTATTCGCTGTTCGTGATGAGGATGAAGTGCAACAGACTCCGAGAAGACGACGACGCTGAGTGTTGTGAAATCGGTGCCCTCATCAACGTTAGTTGTGCGGACAGCTTTGGGATGTAAGTCTTCCACGTAACATCTCTTGGTGGAGGTGAATCTATTCGATCCCCCGTCACAAGCTGAATCTCCGCAGCGGCCGCCACATCGGAACCACCACAATGACTACTGACTACAGACGCCTTTACCTCTACAGCCGCCGCTCCTGCTATTGTAATGGCCCACCCCCGTGACCCCGGAAACTTCTGCGGGACCGACGACGTCGACGTAGACGACTGGCTATCCCTATACGAACGCATGAGCAAGCACAACAGGTGGGATGCCACACTCATGCTCGCGAATGTAATATTTTACTTGGCTGGGACCACGCGTGTGTGGTTTGAAACCCACGAAGACGAGCTAACATCTTGGGATATTTGCAAACAGAAGCTCCACGACCTATTCGGAAAGCCTATTGGCCGCCACATTGCCGCCAAAAAAGCACTCGCCTCTCGCGCCCAAACGTCTACAGAGTCTTATCTCACTTACATCCAAGACGTCCTGTCTCTATGCCGCAAAGTCGACCAAGGCATGCCTGAGGAGGATAAAGTCGGCCATATAGTAAAAGGCATTGCCGACGATGCCTTCAACCTCCTGTAGTGCAGGGATTGCTCCACCGTGGACTCTGTGCTGCAGGTGTGCCGACGTTTCGAGCAGGCGAAACAGAGGCGCATATCTCACCGTTTCGACCGGCTGCTGAACACGGCTGCTAGCTCCTCCTGTATCGACATCCCGACTCCTCGACCGCCTGCTAACGACAGCACTTTGACACGCATTGTCCGCCAAGAGCTTGAGGCAATGACTCCCGCGGCCTCGCTGTCAACAACAGGCTTTGACAACACCCTGGCTACTATATCCCTTATTAAGGCTGTTGCTCACCAAGAGGTTGCGAATATGGGCCTCCCTTCTACCAGCACCACCGACACCACGGATTCAGGACCTGCCCCTCCAGTAATTGCTGCCGCCTCAACTAACGCCGGTTTCTCGCCCCGATATCGTCACCGCAACCCAAATGAATGGCGTACCCACGACAATCGCCCCATCTGTTTTAGTTGTTCTCGCGTTGGCCACATTTCCCGCCGCTGCCGTAGTCGCTGGTACACGCCATCTCGTCAGTACACCTACGTCGACCGCCGCGGAGACTATGCCCCTCTCTATTCCCCACCTCGCCCCGACCAGACCCGTGCTGACCCCGGGTCCACTGCCCGTGCTGCCAACCGTTCACCATCCCCGCAAGCACGACGTTCGCGTTCTCCTCTTCCTCGCCGCAGTTCGCCACCGTCCTATTCTGGCCACGTACCGGAAAACTAGCCAATGCAGCTCCCGGAAGTGACGCTGCATTTATGACCCGGACCGAAAAACCTCTGTTGACCCCTGCCCTACAAAATAACCGTATCGACGTCCTTGTGGATGGAGTTCCCGTTTCTGCTCTAATTGATACAGGCGCCCAACTGTCCGTTCTCAGCTCCTCATTTCGCCGTCGCCTCAAGAAAGTCCTTACGCCAGCCGTCTCGTCCACAGTTCGCGTCGATAATGGCAGCCCTGCTGCCGTGGTTGGCATGTGTACGGCGCGAGTTACAATTGCTGACCGTGGCCGCTGTTTTCTGTCGCGAGTGGTTGACGAAATTCTCCGTTAGTGCTCCGTCCGCCACAAATTCACCACCGCATATCACCCTCAGACCAACGGCCTCACGGAACGTCTAAACCGTACCCTCACAGACATGCTGGCCATGTATGTGTCTGACGACCATCGTGATTGGGACGTTCATCTCCCCTTTGTCACATTCGCCTACAATTCATCTGTCCATTCTACTGCTGGATACTCCCCATTTTATTTATTATTTGGCCGACACCCGTTACTACCCTTCGACACTTCTCTACCCGCGGCAGACGCCACCAGTACTTACACCGGTGATGCCGTCACCCGCGCTCATGATGCCCGCCGGATAGCTCATGCCAGGCTCTCTGCATCTCAAGACTCCCAAAAGATCCGGTACGACAGCCGCCACCGTGATGTCCACTACACTCCTGGATCTCCCGTTTTGCTGTGGCTCCCGTGCCGTCGAGTGGGCTTGTGTGAAAAACTTTTGCCCCGTTACACTGGCCCTTACCGTGTTTTGCGCCCTGTGACCGACGTCACCTACGAAGTTGAATCTGTGGTTCCGAAGTCCCCGTCCACAGCTCCAACTTCCGAAATAGTGCATGTGTCCCGTCTAAAGCCCTATTATCAACATTCTATTTCGCTAACATAGACCGCACCGGGACTGTGCTTTTCTCGCGAGGGGGTAGTGTTACTTAGCTGCATTCGCTGTTCGTGATGAGGATGAAGAAGTGCAACAGACTCCGAGAAGACGACGACGCTGAGTGTTGTGAAATCGGTGCCCTCATCAATGTTAGTTGTGCGGACAGCTTTGGGACTGTAAGTCTTCCACGTAACAATATTATCAATATATCGAACTATTTCGCGATCCCCTTCGAGTTCGATATATCCGGGTTCGGCTATGTTCTAGGGTGCACTTGGCTTTTCTTCACAAAGGTGTAAATAACATTTATAGGTAATCTGTAAAATCCTAATATGTAAAACCTCGTTAATTCGAAGTCATTGGGACCAACAAAAGTGTTTAAATTAACCGAACAGGACAAAACATCTCACCCAGACAAAAAAAAATTCATTGTGAGAACATGCTGGGCGCATACACCCCCTCCACCTTACTCCTTCCATCCATCAATTATCAACGAAGCACGCGGTCCGCCGTGATCATAACATTGGCTTCGAGCATCATTCACTTCAACGGCGTTTGTTGCTATCATGCATTCCAATAATTTTGTGGCAGTGGACGGCGCAAAGCTAAATTGTGGCGTGATAAAGCGAATGTACCAAAAACCAGCAGCCTTGCACAGCCGGACGAGTCGAGCAAAGCGCTGCTGGCCCTCCTGTCAACAGCGCTGGCACTCTGCTAAGTTACCTGGTGATAATGAAACAGTAAAATCCACAATTTTTCGTTATCTCCAGATATCCTTGCATGCAGTTTTCAGGCCAAGACTCAGAAAAACAATGCAGAACAGAAACCAGATTAAGAATTGAACGCAAAGGACACCACATTGAAAGTTACATAAGTGGCAAAATGCTACGCAATTATGCTGAGCGTGCGCATGACTATGGCAGCAAGTTCCACCTCCACCAAGGCTAGCCCGAGGCATCTACAAGAGGGACAGGGAGATGGGAGTGGTGCATGGGGGAAAGTGCACGTGGTTGCGCCGCCGCCGGGTGAGGAGGTGCCTGCTGTCATCACACATGCCCTCTCCCCTGCCACTGTTGCCCCAGGAAAAACCAATTCTTGTTTCGTGTCACCAGCGCTCTTCGCTGTTTCTGCTACTAGCGCTACCGATGCGCGAGAACTCTCAAGCAACCACATGCTTTCCTTGTTTCTTTTTTCTTTGTCCTGCTATTTCTCGGTGATTTTGAGCGAACAACTGTAGTGCCACCATCCAAAAGTGAAAGCAGACTGCTGCATTTCTCTCAGAGATGCGCTGTCAGCCCCGAAACACGGCGCAATGTATCAGTCACTCGTTGCAATCAGAGATGTTCCTTTCCCATCAGTTCGTGTTAAACTGTCATGAAACTTGTGGTGTCTTGCCTAATTTCGAATATTTCAGCAGTAGCCAAGACATAGTCAGCGCCGTGACTTTGTTAAATCGACATCAATCGCCGCAACATGTTCATTACATGGAGTTTTCTAATGCATGCATTTCAATGGAGATGGAGTTGGAGAATCGAAAAACCTGGTAACATCGAGGAATTCGCTACAAGAAGGTTCGTTACATAGAGGTTTACAGAGAGATGTCGGACCATGTAGGACCTTTTTGTGTTCTTTGCTACTATACAAATATAAGCACACACTCAAGCGAGTTTTCAAATTAGCCAGAAAAATAAAGGCTGAGCATGAAAGCTTTACCCGTGTACAGCCCCTCAGAGTTTGTACAACTGCGCTCGATAAAGGTGCAGTCAACACCTTCTCCAGCAGAACTCATCATGGCTGCCTCACCACTGCTGGTAGCCACAATTTTGTGCGTGCTAATTTCTATGCCCACAACATGTTTGCACACCTGTCTCAATTTACCTCCGTTTGTGGCAAAGCATTTCTTCGTGGCTCTGCCAATCTCAAAGACTTACGGTGATGGTGGGAAGTTGAGAGTGATGCTGCCCAACACATGACTGCCGTACTTGAGGTAACCAAAGAAACCAATGGCCGTGTAGAGACAGACCACGATGGTCATGCCAGTGTTGAGCACACCAGTCAGACCACCAAAGTCCTGCGGCGTCTTCATCTCATTTTCCAGGGGCAGCACCTGAAGTGGCATACACCATCATCCAAATGTAGTGCCTGAAGGGATCTTAAGGCGAGGGGAAACATTAGCATGATGAGAATCTGTACAGCTTTGTGGAACGCCCTTGAACACAAAATCAAAACCTCAGACCGCTCCATCCACTCTAAAGCAGCAAATTAAAATGTACCTTCTATGCAAAGTTTAAATAAAACTGTGTCATTGTATGGCTTACTGGAAATTGCAGCACAGCCGCCAGTCACAAGGACGAGACGAGAAGAACGCAAACACAAGCACTGTGTTGCATTCTCCTCGTCTCATCCCTGTTACTGATGCGCTGCAATTTTCAGTATGCAAAACCAACTAGCTGATCCCTGCATGTTATATGGCTGTTGCTTTTAGCTGCATATGTGCTGCTGTGCTAAAGGAAGCACAACAATTCGAAATCACAAGACATTCTAGAAACAACCTCAGCTTCTGCTAAATACTACTTTGAAATTTCAAATATCAACCAAATGGATTGGGCTGAATGAATACTGAAATTCTACTATTTGACTGAATATTCGAATTGCCAAATATTCATACAAGCCTCAACATAGAGCAAAATTGTGTCAATTTGAAGCCATCGGGACCGCTAAAGATGATAAAATTAACCTTCCAATTTTCATGATAACCAAGCAAAGCAAAAGACAGTCCAGAAAAAAAAAATTCATTGTGAGAATACATTGCACACCCCCCCTTTTGAACAAGGTTCTGCCACCGCAATTTGTCTCGCTCTTGGCAGAGCACGTGCAACTTAACGCAACAAATTACAAACACCTTATAGTGCCAGCAGAGTATTTGTACTGTGAAAAACTGCGCCGAAATAAACACACCACAAGAAAGAAGACGGGACGACTAGCCCAACTAGCCCAAGAAACGGTATTAATGCCAGCAGAGATCAAGAGCAAAACGTTGTTTCAGCATGTTTGCACGCCCGTGCAGTTTTGGATTTTGCGGCGCGCACTCAACCCTGAGGTTATTATTAAAAGTTGCTCTCTTGCTTTCTACTGTTTGTCCAGGGGGCAACAGCCAACACAAACGAGGTGGGCAAACAGCACTCTTCATATTCTATTGCGCAGCCAATGTGCATACAAATAAACTACAGTCATCGAATGATTTTTCGGACACTCAGTGGGCCGTAAAAGTGTCAGTAAAACCAGGAAGTTTGGAAAAATGAATTCACAGCAAAAATATCCCTTTACCGAGCACATGAAATACTGGTCAGTCTGTTTCTGCGTCAATCTCCTCATTTTCACGGCCAGTCTTCTTTCCGGCACAGCAGCAGGTAAAATTGTGCAACAGTTGGAGCAGTGCGACATTCAAGCAGAAAGAGTCCAGGCAGAGCCTCCCTCCTCCCACCTGACTCTATGCCAGCATCTTTTTTTTTTCCCTTCCGCACGAAAAAAAAAAAGAAATGGTGGTCGTGGCTGTCTCGAACACCTGGGATTCTTTAAAGTGCACTGACATTGCACAGCCCAGGAGTGCCTTGCTTTTTGCCTCCATGGCCGGGATTCGGTCCCACATCCTTGGGAACAGTAGTCGAGCACTCTAACCGCTGCACCATTGAGGTGGGGCTGATTTCAGGAAGCAACAAGTCCATTAACTCCTCACAACTAGTGATGCCTGCTATCGAGGGTATAAGTTAGTATGCAGGATGCATGCAGTGCGGGTTTGAAAAACTAAATGCTAGCCATGTCATGGCAATTTTTCATAGCTTCGCCCTACAATCGAGAGAAAAAGTCCCTAAAATTGAAAGTTTGGTTGGTGGAGTGCATGATGGTGCGGTGGCAAAGTCGGAATAATCAGGCATGCCCGAAAAATCGCGGTTGCAAGAAATCAGTTGGTGACTGTATACGCGATGCACAAAACGGCGACAACTGCGCTTGTCGCCGAAGCCACAAAGCGTAGGCGGGCTCGGTCGGGCGCTGTTCATGTCAGCCTCTATGCACGCGCGTCGTGTTTTCGTTTAACAGATATAACGCCGCTGTCAACCTTTAGCAATGTCCCGGAAGAATTGCCGAGTACTAGTTGGTTTTTCGAACAGACTAAAACCTTGCCAGGAACACGTTTGTACTATAGGTTTTCAGTGATGCTTCACGAGGACGGCGGCCGTGAATTGCGGTTTTTCGACGCAGAAAGCAAGCAATCACACCGAATGACATTTGCTCAGGTTAATGCCATTTTTTCGACGCGCTGATACACGACCAAAGCTAATGCCATTTCCAAAGTATGGTAACTGCGATTGACATATGTTGCGAAGATGACTGTGCTGTAAACGAAAGCAGCCTTTAAATTAACATTCATGTCTTGCATGACTTGTAACCAACCTATTGATTATGAAAGGGCACGGAAGGTGCGCACATCTGTGCTCAACTGCGAAACGCGTACGACTTTCAACAACGCGTACACTTTGCGCACTAAAGCAAGTGTCAAGAGCAACACATAAAATAGGCAGTATCTAGTGTACTGTCCGACGGCGCTTTTATAGAACCTTCGAGTATTGCCATATGACGAAGCATACTACAGCCCCGCTGACTCCCGTATGTTTTCGCCAGATCGTTTGCTCGGCGTATTAAGGCCTGTCAAAAAATGCCTGAGCTTGGCCTCATCAAGAAAGCATATGGCATTCGTAAAGCCGCGTTCAGACTATGTGCGCAACGCACGTATCGTTTGTAAGGATCGTAAGCGTAAGCGCAAAATACGCAATGTGTCTGTTCAGACTGCTGTTGCATTGAGCGTAAGATGCATAACGTCAGCACCCAGCGTGGGCGTAAATGTCCGAGGACCTGCGACATTTACGACTAGCACAGATACGTCTGTTATGTGCGACCAATGCGCACAGCCGTTTCAGTTTTCCCTTTCCGGTTACGGGGCTTCCGGTCCTCCCAGATTTCGCGCGCAAACCACTAGTAGGCGACATCATCCAACGCTCCTACTCTGCTGCAGTGTCTCGGCTCGCCGGTGTTATTGGTGTTGTGTCGGTGATTGTGTCTGTCCGCAGCTTGATCATGTGCAGTGCGGAATCTTCGCTGTGGAATTATCAGCCCCTCATAAAAAAAGTTCGGCAGAGGCCGGCTCTCTGCTACGAGTAGCTGAAATCGCACAGAGAGAAGTGCAAAACGATGCCTGGCCACAAATTGCCAGTGCGCTGAGTCAAAGCAGTAAGTGGTTTATCAATCCGTTTTTTCATGTGCGAACAAGCTCTCAACAAGCAAATGTTTCCTCTAGTTTAGAAAAGTAAGGTTATGGAGGCGGGGGATGCCCTCTTCATCCCCGTGCAGTCTCGCAGCCCATCGGCTCCGTTGACAAGTGAGGAAACAGTTGACCTGCAGCGAAAGGCCGATGCGGGGCGATGTTGCGGTTGGGCCGTAGAACGGAGCTGGCGTAGACTCGTCGAAGTTTGAAAGAAGCTCACCGTAAAAGAGAAAAAGAAAACAGTATTTTCTGAAGGAGGACGAGGTTCTGCGGACATTTCCGTGTCTGCCGCGCGCCCCGGCTCATTGTTTGGTGTCTGTAGTACGGCCTTTGAGTCACCGCCCTGGCCCGTCTCCAAGATCGCTCCGGGGCACTGGTAAAATCGCAAGCAGGGATGCAAGCGGACCGTACGCCTGTTTTGGTGCGAGAGAGTGCGATCACGGGACACCGAGCAGGAGTGCGCAGTACGTCGACAATGAGAGCGGGCGTGTGAAGAAATGTGCGAAGGAGTGAGCGGTGCGTCAGCACGGCGAGCGGATGTTTGAAAACTGTGCGCGAACGTGCGTGTGCGAAACGAAGAAATGTATTTGTAATCGAGTGGTTAATTGTTAATGTACCCATTGTTCTTTTTCGTACTTTATATGTGTGTCCAGTTTTTTCTTTCACATCTCATTTTGAGCTTGAAGAGCCCAGACCTCTGCTATCAGCCGCTCACCAACCGGCGCCATGCTGAGAGCGGTGATTGGCCGGTCGTAAAGAACGCATCTTACCGAACGGCCCAGTGTGAACATGCGCGGTCGCAAGCTACGTAAACGGGAGTTCCAGCCGCTATGCGCACTGCGATAAATACGATACTTACACTCTAAGAAAAAAGGGTGTGCGAAAGGGGTAAAAAGGGCATAGCATGGTCATTTATCCCCTTTAGAAGGTCTTGGGGGTAACTTTGCACCTGCTGGAAGCAGGTCCCTATTCACTTACCCCCTCTTAGAAAACTTGCACCCTACTGTAACCCTACTTACCCTCTCTACCAGCGTTTGTGTGTGTGTTCGTGCCCCTTAAAAAGCAGTGTGATTAGTTTGGGCACATGTCACGATGGGGCGCTCGTGCAGCATTCTGTCTCATCATGTCTCGTTCCTGCACCGTCGCTTTCAGAGAGGGGACGCCTTTTGTGCCACCTTCGCCACCGTTTTTCTCTGGCGGCGTTTGGGTCCCTCTCCATGTTTACTCTCCCCAGTCAGGAACTGCAAGCTGCAGGTGTGTCGTGGTTTCTATGGGGCGACGTCATGACTGCAAAACTGCTTCTAAATTGTAATGAAACAGCAGATACTTTTGTTTTGCTTGTGGGAGTAATGCTCTGGCAGTGCACAGCCTGTTTCAGGCTTATAGTGGAGCCACTCCGACTGCATAGCGAACTGTCACGGGCCGTTCTGCAAACGTATTTCCTGAAAAGGCACAGTATCTGTCACACTTCTTGGTAGAATCCTGAACCACACCGTAAGGGGAAGCTTGGGAAGCTTCGAAGGAAGGTGGATTAAAAGAAAAGAGAGAAAGAGGTGCTGGTTGTGTTCAGCAACAAAATTATGCACATATTTGATTTTACCTGAAGCGCATACAGCTCGTTCGGCCGAAAAGGCATCGCCATTGCCATGGTCGTTGCCGAAACTCGCAACTCGTGGAAAAATATATGCTCTGATTTATATTAAAATCTTGATAAAATCGATTCCTTGTACAGCTTTCAGGGTGGTGTCATACCCTTTTCGCGTCACATTTAGCATTCATCCGCTAGTCATGTTGAAGGTTAGTTTGCGACAGAGATTGGAACCAACGACATATGTACAGCTGCCGAAATCTTAACTGATGTTCGTTCGTGACGTCAGTACTTTCTGTGATTTTGAGCGTTACAGAGCAGCTAACCTGCGAAAAGTCCAAGTATATATATAAGAAAGGGCTCACCATCTTGATCTTCTGGCAAGTATTGTTCGCACTAAGGCGCAGTAGCACAGAAAAGGAGGTCGTCATGCGCACGCCAGTTAAAGATTTGGGCGGCTCTACCTGCGGTTTTATGCCTTTCATTTTAAAGTTCGCCGTTCACCGAGAAGTGAGGCGGATACAGCACCTTCCATTCCTCCAAACAAAGCAAACTAAAGGCTTTAATCGCATTGCCAAACTCTGCGTCTCTTAACGGCAAGAATTCGCGGAATGAAAACGCCGTGTTAAAGGTGCTATCGCGTCTACAGCTTTGGTGTCATGCTGGCTTGAAATTATTTAATTTTATAGCGTTAACTAGAGGCAGGCTGGTGGGCAGCTGAAAGCTGTGACACTCGAGGACAAATTTCATCAAAAGTTGTTTCTTTCTACTCGTTTTTGTTGAATGCGACCAGCTACACTGAAAATAAGGATTTCTTCACCCTCATTTACCGTACCGCAGAAAGTATGTCAGTCGGACATTCTTAGTTTACAAATGAACACACACAAACGTATATATAATATAATACATTATAATATAATATAATATAATATGATATAATATAATATATATATATATATATATATATATATGGGCTTAAATTGAACATTAAAAAGACAAAGATCATGGCGTCTTCCCCTATCAAGTTCTGGAGCATCAAGGGACAAGAAGTGGAAGCTGTGACAAATTTTCTCTTCTTGGGCTCCAAGATTACCTCGGAAGGGGACTGCAGCCATGAAATTAGGAGACGTCTGCTTCTGGGCAAGAGAGCCATGGCTAGCCTTGACCGCCTGTAAAGAGCAGAGACATTACACTGCCAACCAAGATCCGTATAACTCGTGCTATGGTCTTTCCAGTTGTGATGTATGGATGCGAGAGTTGGACTGTGAAGAAGGCTGACCGCCGAAGAATTGACGCGTTCGAATTGTGGTGCTGGCGGAGACTCTTGAGAGTTCCTTGGACGGCCAGAAGATCAAATCAGTCGATATTGTCGACCATAAACCCTGACTGCTCATTGGAGGGTCAAATTCTAAAGTTAAAGCTCAGCTACTTTGGTCATCTGATGAGAAGAGAGGAGTCGCTGGAGAAAGATTTGATGTTGGGAAAGGTTGAGGGTCACCGGAGAAGGGGTAGACAGCGAACGCGATGGTTAGATGGCATCCTCGAGGCGCTGCAGATGAAGTTATGTGATATTAGGAAGATAGTGGGAGACCGGAAAGCGTGCCGTAATATGGTCCATATATATATATATATATATATATATATATATATATATATATATATATATATATATATATAGCTCAAATTTCGAGCAGAAATGGCATTTTGTCGATAGTATGGTTCTTGCCTGATTCGATCAGAAGTCGGATGTTCCCATCGTATGCGGCGGCGATGCCGGTGCTATCGCTGAGGCAGTGGCTTGTCTTGCATCGCCGGCGCCGCATATTATGGAAACATTCGACTTCTGATCGAATCAGGCAAGTACGCCAAACAACTTGGTTGGTTGGTTGGTTCATAGGAAGGGAAAGGCGCAGTATCTGTCACACTTGCTCTGTGGACACCTGAACCGCGCCGTAAGGGAAGGGATGAAGGTGGGAGTGAAAGTGGATAGAGAGAAAGGGGGCCGTAGTGGAGGGCTACGGAGTAATTTCGACCACCTGGGGATCTTTAACGTGCGCTGACATCGCACAGCACACGGACGCCACTTCGTTTCGCCTCCATCGAAACGCAGCCGCCGAGGCCGGGATTCGATCCCGGGAACTCCGGCACAGTAGTCGGGCGTCTTACCACTGCACCACCCCGGCGGGGCACGCCAAACAACTTTAATATTAAAAATACTAACGGCAAAATGCCATTTCTGTGCGAAATTTGAGCTGCGAGGATTTGGCGGTTTAGCTTGGAGGAGCATTCTACAGCGTGCTCGTAATTGTGCAACGGCCTGTATATTCCTTGGTCTCCTCTTTTAAAGAGTTTTTATGTTTCTGCAAACGACCTACCTGCCTGTCTGTCCTATAAATGCACTTTTCCACGGGCCATCGGAATGCGGTAAATAACTCGTCTTGCCTCGACCAAGGTTTTCATTTGCTTGATCTTACTGTGCTACACACATGCTCCCTTATTCATTCCCTTTTTTTTTTTTTTTTCAATTTTCAAAAATAGGCTAATCAGTTTGGAAAGTGAAGAAAACAGAATGCGTACACCCTGTCGTCGTGCTCTGTATTAATATTGCAGGAGACGTTAGTTTTGCATGTCATCATTCATAATTTTTTCATTCGTTCCGATTTCAGAAGGTTCTTTTAATTTTAAGGTGTACAAACTGCCCCAAGAGCTAGCTCTATTGTTCTTAGTTTACCAGGGCTCCTTTTTTTCGCAGTGCTTCGGCGTGTTTCGTACTTGCTGCACCAGGCTGTCGGGCGGTTCCAATCGCAGCTACTCGGGCGCTTTTGTGATGAAACACGACACATACATGTTTTCCGCCACGCCGCACACCAGGCACTTCGCGTTTTTCAATGCAGCACACACGTGTTTGCAGCAGCATTGTGCGACAGGATGGCTTCGAGCATAAGTTGAGTGGAATACAAAAGACCAGCTAGCTGGCTGCGGAGCCACGTACAGCCTGTGATACTTGCACGTGGTCACTTATCCTTTCTAGTTCCAAGAATTCAGGAAACTGGGCATTGATTCCTTCGCTCGCCGTATGACACAGCGCAAAGGTGACGCACGCTCTTTTGTCCTGATAAGCTTGCCCCTCCAGTGAACATCAGAATTTTGGACACTGAATCTAAAGCGCCAATGATGGAGGTGGGGTAAGGAACAATCAGAAGAACCTGCTGCTCCCCGGAACTCTTTTCTTCGCTGCATGAAGTCATTTTTCGCCGGACTTTCGGAAACCAGTTTGGCTGTAGCTTCCACAGTGCCTAGGCGGGGTACACAAGACTTCATTGTGAACAATATGACAGGTCCCAGGGAGCCCAAAATGCGTGCCTCTTTTCGACGGCGAGCACATGGTGGCTCTGAACACATACCCTTCTCAAGGCTCCGTGGGGTCACGAGTCATTCCAGCAGAAACGATGTCCTGTTCGGACGCGGAAGCATCGAGCGGTCTCAGTCTTATGCCTATGGGCTGCACTGCCCTTGAGTTGTAAATATTTGTATCATACTCAACATGCAAATAGATATGTGCGAGCAAAGTCCTTCGTTGTCACTGCAGGGAACTACCCCCTGTAAAGACGTAATCTTAAATTAACTGACGCGGCAGAATTCTGTTAAGGGCACAGCTCACGACGACTCTGCAATCAGCGACTACATGGAGCTTGGATAAAGCAAGAGGTACGCATCTTTTAGTGCTGCAACAGTCTTGGGCTGCCCAAAAGCAGCAGCAGAGGAGAGATCACGTTAGCAGATTCGCTGGGCCAGCGTTGAGAACAAGTATGGACTTGAAAGGTTGCTGCTACTGCGGTGGCGCCGTGTCACAAAGACCAGCTTCGGACTCCATTACGCATGTCAATGATGGGCGACAGCAGCAGGTGCGGCGGCAGCGGTCAACGTAAAACGGCGCATGGTGCTTGTAAGTTCCATTTTTCAAACTTTTTGCTGCGCTTATTGTGGGTTTAAGCCGGTACTCGTTTAATCAGCATGCGTCGAAATAGTGAGCACAGTGTTGAGTCTGAGGTTCGAGTGGTCCCAATCTCTATGATCAGCAGGCGTGACTGCATTTGAGTGACCACCCATACGTATAGCATGTGTTTCAGCGAAGGTGAAGCAGAATTTTTGAAACTGCTTTTTGTAATATTGAGGTGGTTTCAAATTGCAGTTGTTTACATCAGGATACAGGTTAATCAAGCTAATTTGGTGGCTAACTAAACTTGTAACAATTGACTTCTTATGGCACTTACGTAATCAATATTCGTGGTTACCCAAGTTTGCAAGTGCGAGATGCCGGGCTAGTGGGTAGTGCATTCTTAAAGAACAGCGCTAGGACCAACACGGAAACACACAGAATGGATGGACACTGCGCTGACTATACTTCGTCTCACAAGATGCTTGCAGCACTGCGAAAGGCAGAGGCACCCCAGTGTAATCAGGATCACGCGCACTGCAATAGGCTCCTACGCGGCTCTTGCCACCAGATTGGCGGGGGTAACAGTATAAAAGCACAATTCTCTATTATAGTGTGCAGGGGCAAGATGCACTTCGGAGCACAATTGCAAGGACTCCTCCGCCTTTTGCACTGCTACAGATAACTTGTGAGACGAAGAACAACAACTGAAATTTTATTACCGAGCAAAACATATATAAACATGCATAAAGAGGTGGAACCAGGGCGATTACTATAGACTGTTTTCGGTGATCGCACAGCATCACCTTGGCTTCACACCTTTATGCATGTTTATATATGTTGTGCTCCGAAATAAAATTTCAGTTGTTATTGAGCGCCTGTGTCCGTCCATTCTTCTGTGTGTTTCCTTGTTCCTTGCACTCTTATTTAGGCATTCCTAAGTTTGGTCTACTTTTGGGACATGCCTTTCACAGTTATCTGGCGTTGAGATCTTGCGTTGTTGATTACTGTGTCATATCCTTTCTCCTACAGTAAAACCGCTTAACAGAATCATGCACACAGCTTTGAACTTCAGGCCAGTTCGCGCAGCCTAATTTCATGTCTCATAATGGACATTTTTGCAGTAGCTTCCTGCGATTGCACAAAGCCCCCTCATCTACCATTTTTGATTACCATGCTTGCGAAAATGGAGGAGTTTTCTGAGCGTGATTTTTTTATCGACGCCCTGGCCTGCTGCACAATAATGGACCTTTTCTCAGCTGCGCACCCCTCTTGTGACCGCCAGTTGAAGTACCCTTGACGGGACGGCTTACTGAGGTTACCTCGCATATTTCCAGCAAACATTTTTTCACAGTAGTTTAGTGGGCTTATTTTCTGAGCAGTAGTTGAATGCAGGGCTGTCATGTATGAAGCAGGTCAAGTGCAGGGGGAAGGTATATCAGGGTGTGCCCACAGATGCCTCAAGTATATCACTACACATGCTACCTGAAAGTAGCCCAGCACTTATATATACTGCTTGGAAAACAGGCCGGCACCACTACTGCGAAAGAATTTGTGCAGAAAAAATAGGAGCGATCCTCGTTAACCGCCCCGTCAGATGTTCCTCGCTCGGCGGCCACAAGAAGGGTGCGGTGCTGGAAAAATGTTCTCCATGCAAGAGAAAGCGCTTGCTGTATCTGCAGCCGCGACGCGGTTCCAACACGCTTCCATTTTTTTTTTGCCGCGGCGCCGCAGTTTAGTCGCCGAGGTGTTTCCATCGCTTGCATGTATATACATTGTGAATGTGTCTATTCCCTCCACATCTCATTTTTCTCTCGTTTTTCTCTCACACAGGTTCCCTCGGAGCATGGATTCAACCACGACGATGACAAAAGACTGCTCGGTTATCCTGCCATTTTCAAACGCAATAAAAAGTAAACCCTGCCTTCCGTTCTCATGTACTAATATCGGTGTGCAAACTGCACCCTGAATGGCTACATGGCCCGTCACAAATATGTCGCTCTAGCACGAAGAAACCAACATTGCGGAAGCGAGGGCGTCTGCGACCGGCTGACGAAGACATCATACATCTTTTCACCAAACGTTTTTCTTCTGTATAGGGCGTATGTTAAGGCTGTCTAATGTTGCAGCGGAGGCAGCATTACCACACATATGCCAAACGGAGTCGCTTGCGTTGCAAATAAAGAGAATGTATGTCTCGTATCACTTCGATCGCGGCGATGCCTTGTGACTGACTGCACAATTAGTCGAAGTGTGGTTGTTTCCAAATTACTAGCGTACCAGTGTGCACCTAGACTATATTTAGAAGGGCGCAAACATACCCTTCGAAGGAAAAGAACATTATCTTAAATGGGTGTAAAAAACACTATAATATAAATTTATTTTATTCCTCTGGGTGGTAATATTACTCTTCCAAACGAAGCATAAATATGAACGTAAAAGTGCAAAGTTACGCCCATTCATAGGGTGCAAAGATGCACTTACGGGGTGCTGTAGTAAGCTCATTACGCTGGCATAAATGCAGACCCTGTGAGGGTAAGTTTACGCCTTATGATTAAGCATAAGCTTATTCCAGCTGGGAGCAAACATGCACACGATTTTAGAGCATATTTTTGCACTTCCATGGCCTAACCTTTAGTCCTTCTGAGAAAGGGTAACGTTACTCCCCAGAAGCATATACTTGCACGTCACCATATGGCATAACGTTAGCCTCGTTGTAGCGTAAACTTTACACCACACACACTTAAGCCCCAGTCGAGGGTGTAACTTTGCACCCAAAGGGGCTCCCCAGTGCGTCAGTGGACTTACCCCCCTAAAGGGGTAAGATCACACCTTTTTTTCTTAGAGTGTACGACAGATGCGCACGTAGTCTGAACGCGGCTTAACGCTTGCCACATCGAATACCGCGAGCTTACCGTAACGACGCTGCCCGCGAAAGCGGCCAACGACGACGCTCTGGCCGTGTGCTAGGCACTAGTCGTCGCTAGGCCTAAACGCCTAAACGGTTTCGCATCAAAGCCGTAGCTAGAAGCGCTTTGGAAATAGTAAATTTCCTATTCATAAAACTGCCTTAGTATCAGTTCAATTGTCTCACAAATTGCCTTACAGTAAATGGAAGGTGTAACTTCGGCGACGCCTTAGCAGCAGAGCTAGAGAATGAAATCAGATGAGCTGCATCACACCGGCGGCAGCTGCTAATAGCAGAAAATAGCTTGTATTGTGGTTCTCACTTCTTCCAAAATCTCGTTACATAACAGCGATTGTCAGTAAAGATATATATTTTTTATTCCTTCATCAAATTAAGCGCTTATTATTCAAGGTTAACAGAGCATGCTTTTCTGAAGGTGGCAAAAGAAATTCGCCGTGTCGGCGACTCCGCGGTAGAAGGAGCGACCTGTTCCGCCCGCACTGGGTGCGATGGCTACGGGTTGGCTGGCAGCGATGGGTGCCAATGTTTTTTTTTTTTTTTTTACGATGGTATTTGGCATATTTCACAAACATGACTAGCTGCACAATTATAGGAGCACAGTAGTATTTAATGCAGGCGGCACGTTTGTAGTTTATTTTGAGTGCATCTTCTCACCGAGTCTTTGGGGGTAGCGATAACACATTTCCTCGTTGATCGCATTTAGATGAGTATTTGAAACTCATTCGATACCTAATGTCGTTTTTTATCGAATGTCATTATATTTTCTCGCGTAGCAGCAAACAAATATCATTTTGAACGAACGTCATTCGATGGAAAAGGTATTAAATTTGCCTTGTGGCAGGGCTGAGTGATAACTATGTTTTCAGTGTTTTCTGATGTCATTGCACCTTCCGTGAACACTTCTTATTTAAACTTGGTTTCCTCCGCTGATGGGAATATACAATACGCATTAGAATTACGAAATGCTTAGCCAGACAATCTTTAGCGTGCACTGACATCACACAGCAAACGGTTGCATTTTGCATTTCGCCTCCACTTTAAACGCGGGCGGCGCGGTCGACTTCGGTCCCAATAACTCGATCTTCCTCAGTAGCGTGAGCCGCTGCGGCAGGTTATTGAACAGACATTTTCCAATATGCGTTTTGAAACTTGCTCTGCAATTACTTTGAAGACCAGAGCCAGTGTTCATGTTGGCTGGCAAGATTACGAAAACATAACATGTCGCTGCATTTGATATTCAGTCTAAAGGTTCTAGAGCTTGTTATAAAGCGCGCTGTAATTCTGCAGCCAGTGCAAGGGTGATACAAATGAGATATAAAGATGATACTAGAATAATAAAATAGGATATAAAATTTAAATATAATATGCTCTTGGCTAACCTGTGATGCAGCTTTTTAGATATTGCCTCTGCTGATATCTCCCTCCCCATCTACCTGATCTGCCTTTTCGACAAAAGGATAGGTGAAATCCATCCTGTACAGGCAGTGGTAAAGCGCAAGCATGAAAAATCTGAACTTTGCTGCAGGAGCCCAATATACGCTATTTTTCTGATGCTCGGAATGCTGGTTTGCAAGCTCGCTGGCTTTTCCTGCGGTGCACAGGTGCGAAACCACTCGCAGTTTCGACGACGCTGCCTAGTTTGCTGTAGCAATTTATTGCATGTAAACGAAGCAAGCGTGTACCACTAAGCAAAGAAAAAACATTGGTTCATAGGTCAAGGAATGAACGAATTAGCGTGGCATTGTAATGAAAGCGGGGCACACAAAATGAGCTCCATTTCGTACGCAACCTTGTTGACGCCAGTCTGCAGGAGACACTTGATGTATATGGAGGCGATGCAGTTTCAGACGGCAGTGATATCGAACACATGTCCCCTATTATAAAGGGCGATCCCCTTGTCCACACCGTCACCGCAGAAGTGCCCGCTAGACGCGCACAAAAGGCAGATCGCACGCCGCTACGCAGCTATCAGTGGCGCCCCTATAGGCACTACGCATGGCGTAAATTCTTTGTGATGCATGAAGCCCCATGCACGTGGCCCCAAAATGGGCGTTCGGGGTGCGTACTACTTCACGCTCATCAAAAACTACACCTTGCAAATACAGTCGAGTCCACTTATAACGATACCGGTTTTAACAATATATTGGTTACAACAATGAAAAGCTGCTGCACCGTTCACTTTTGTATGCTTTCTATGGTAAAATAACCCATTTACTACAATGCCCCCATGCCGCATTATCGGTTATAACAATGAAGTCTGGCTCCTGAGTGTTCGTGCCAAAAGGTAGCACAATGCGAAATCCTTGAAAGAAAAAAAAAAGAAAGAAATTCCAGCTGCTGTGCCCTCCCCCCCACGCGCTGATACAATACGTCCTGTTTTCTGGCCTTCTCTGCATTGCCAGCCTCGCACGCCTTTCTCCCACTGCCCTTCCACCCCTCCGAACACAAATGGGCTGCGCCCATAGCTCTACGCCGCGCCACCCTCCGAAACACGAATGGACTTCGCAAATGCGCCGACAGCTATGCCGACAGCGCTGATCTGCTTACTTGCCCCTCATTCTGAAGGCAGTTCTGCTGGTTCTGCCAACGGATTTGGTTGTTTGTGCAAGTTGATTGCGTCGAGGTCGTTCCTGGCCACGTGGTTTCTCCGTCTCGGTTGAATCGCCACCAAAACGGAAGATGGCTGATTCGCCCGCTGATTATCGAATGACGTTGCCGGTGAAAGGAAAGCGCATGGCTATCGATTTGGAGACAAAGTGCAGTACCGTGAAAGACTACAAAGAGGGTAAGAAAGTGTGTGACTTGGTTAAGAAGTACGCACTATTGCAACCGACGGTGTTGACGATCATTCGCTCCGCTAATAAGTTCGACAAAGAAAAGTCCTCGCTTGACAGTGGGCGCAAACGCATTCGACAAGGGGCCTATAAAGAACTGGAGGCCCTCTACGAGTGGTTTCTTGGCGCCTGTGTCTAGAACTTGCCTATCAGCTGGCCCATTCTGGCCACAAAGGCGAAGCAATTTGCCCTGCTAATTAACAATGTGTAATTCCAGCCATGTGGTGGCTTTTAAATAAAACTTGTGTCTTTCTCTCTTCATCCCACCATTACTTCAGGATTTCTCGAGCTGAGAAGCGGCCGTAGCAACCTTCTCCTATTTTTTGCAAGGCCCCTTTAGGGCCCCCAAAACGATGCCTCGGCAGAGCTCGCATGTCACTTGCCGTCCGTGACCCCTCTTTGCAGTTGTTATGCTTTTTTTCAATCAAGCCTTTTATAACAATTATCAATTATAACAATGGAATTTTCATGGCACTTGAATATTGTTATAAGTGGACTCTGGAGTATACTGTAGATCGACCGCATATCCGAAGGTTGCTTTTCTGAAGAAAGGTCAATTTTACACGACAGTACATAAGATAATACGTACATAAGTATGTATTATCTTATATATACATACAGACAGTACATAAGTGAAGTTGAATGGGCCTTAGCCAGCCTTGCTAAGAACAAAGCTAGTGGAATTGATGGCATTCCAGCTGAGTTGCTTCAAAACCTCAACCATGACGCTGTTAACGTTCTGTATACATTATGTCAGCAAATTTGGACAACCCTGCAGTGGCCACAGGATTGGAGGTGGTCAGTTTACATCCCCATTCCAAAGAAAGGCAGTGCCAAAGATTGTTCCAACTAACGCACGATCGCGCTTATTTCGCATGCTAGCAAAGTAGGCTGCAGCAGTATATAGATCGGGAGCTTCCGGACGTGCAAGCTGGGTTTCGCAAGGGCAGAGGAACTAGAGACCAGATTGCCAACCTTCGCTAGATCATGGAAAAAGCAAAAGAGTTCCAGAAACCCATCTACTTCTGCTTTATGAATATGCGGTGTTTGACTGTGTAGATCACAGCAGATTGTGGCAAGCTCTCCAAGAGATGGGAGTTCCAATTCACCTCACCTGTCTCCTCAGGAACCTGTATGAAGGGCAAGAGGCCACAGTCAGAACTGGGCATGGTCTTACTGATTGGTTTCCGATTGAGAAAGGAGTGAGACAAGGCTGCATACTGTCGCCCAGCCTATTTAACCTATATGCTGAGTGCATCATGAGGAAGGCCGGTCTGGATGGGTCTTCAGCTGGAGGAACTCAAGAGACTTCTGATGCGCGTACAAGAAGAGAGTGAAAAGTTTGGGCTTAAACTGAACATTAAAAGGACAAAGATCATGGCGTCTTGCCCTATTAAGTCCTGGAGCATCAAGGGACAAGAAGTGGAAGCTGTGACAAATTTTCTCTTCTTGGGCTCAAAGATTACCCCGGAAGGAGACTGCAGCCATGACATTAGAAGACGCCTGCTTCTGAGAAAGAGAGCCAAGGCTAGCCATGACCGCCTAGTGAAGAGCAGAGACATTAATCTGCCGACCAAGATCCGTATAACTCGTGCTATGGTCTTTCCAGTTGTGATGTATGGATGCGAGAGTTGGATTGTGAAGAAGGCTGACCGCCAAAGAATTCACGCGTTTGAATTGTGGTGCTGGCGGAGAGTCGTGACAGTTCCTTGGACTGCCAGAAGATCAAATCAGTCTATATTGTCGACCGTAAACCCTGACTGCTCATTGAAGGGTCAAATTCTAAAGTTAAAGCTCAGCTACTTTGGTCATCTGATGAGAAGAGAGGAATCGCTGGAGAAAGATTTGATGTTGGGAAAAGTTTAAGGTCACCGGAGAAGGGGTAGGCAATGAACGCGATGGTTAGATGGCATCCTCGAGGCACTGCAGATGAAGTTATTTGATGTTAGGAAGATAGAGACCGGAAAGCGTGGCGTGATATGGTCCATAGGGTCACGAAGACTCGGACACGACTGAACAACTGAACTGAATGTAAAATAATATAAATGCCAGTAACCTAACTCTCTAGTCATGGCACACCACTGAAAAAATTTAAGGGCAGTGCAGACTCTGCACTGGAGTAATGCAAAAGCATGGATGCTGCTGTTGCTTGCTTCTGGTTGCTTCTAGTTGCTTAATTCACTTCTTGCTTACCCATTTTAGTCTTTGGTACTTTCAAATTGCGCACCAATCCCTTCCTATGCCCTTTTTCGGCTCTACTTTCGGTTGCCTGACGTCACATCCTCTATGTCACATTAATTAATTTCTTGTTTACTCATTTTAGTCTTTGGTAGTTTCAAATTGCACGCCAATCCCTTCCTACGCACTTTTTTAGCTTGACTTCAGGTTGTGTGAAGTCACATCCTTGACGTCCCCTTAACTGACTTATTTAATCAACTCTTTTAGTATTTGATACATTCAAATGTGGCGCCAAGCCATTGGCTAATAATACTATTTTCGCCTTTACTTTTGCAATTTTTGCCTCTAATTAATAACCTATTTAACTTATTCGCCTAATTATTTTTTTGGACATAACATTACGTCACCCTCTATCGATTGACACCATTCATTAACCTCTACCACTTCTCAATTACAAACAACTGCTGCGGAAGCGATTTTGCGTGTTTTGCCTTTAATTATAAAGTTTAATAATTTTTTCGGGCACAAAATTACGCCACCCTCTATCGATTGACTTCACTCATTAACCTCTACCACTTCTCAATTACTCACAACTGCTGCGGACACATTCTACGGACACGATCTACAGACAGAAATCTGTGAACATAGCGAAGTAATGCTTTCGCATTAATAATCGGAGCAAGTCGACGTTCTGCGTCACAGGGCACACACTGCCACTGCTGTGGATACTTCACCATGGCCGGGCATGGAAAAGAGCACTGACTGTACGCACCACTGCCTTCACTCCTGCCGTGCCTTCAGGAAGCACTGAAAGCAGGTATCTTTGAAACTAAGGCTGCGTTGCAGAGAAGCAAGCATTCTCCTCTGCATAGTTGCAAGCCATACCGCGAAGTGCTTTGTGTGCAGTGGCATGTCAAGCATCAGGATCACTTTGTGTCGCCACTCTGAAGCCCAGATGGGCCGTCACTTCATTGATTTGTTGCGAAATAAGCATTAGGCATTCTCGCATGGCACCCCAAATCTTAAATTTAGCCAGGTTAGTGCAGGCCATCGATTCAAATTCAAAGGTCAAATTCACATTAGAATTGATAGGACCATAGAAATCCTTCAGATTTTCCATGATTTCAGATTAACTGTGCACCTGTGCTGCCTGTGTTATCTTTCCCATCTGCTATTTCCTTCAGCTGAGCCGCCCTATTTCACTGATAGGACAAGGAAGTTTTGTTGAACCGCATCAGTGAAATCACACGATACAGCAGAAACCTTCCGCACTGAAAGAGGGAGTTAAAGTAGAACCTCAATATTTTAAACTGTAAGTGTTGAATGAGGTACAGAAGCCTTTAATGACATTTTCATTCGACAAAATTCTTAACTAGCATTCCTTGCCACACGATTTCTAGTGCTGGTTCTTTCTGTTTGCAGTAACTTTATGAACACGACTGCCACCCCGCTTAAGTCTCGTGCAGATTTTGTTAAAACTGTAACTGAGATTACCAATATCTAGCTTGAAACAGACTGAAGTGAATAAATAAATTAAATAAACCCAGTGAAATCTGCCGCAGATACAGTTGAGCCCATTTATAACAAACCTGACGGTCACGCTGATTGCGTTCATTATATCCGAAGTTCGTAGTAAGTGGGCTTCACATATCATGTGGACGAAAATACAAAATCAATGAAAAGATTGTTTATTTCTTAAACGTCCGTTATCTGCGTCTGCTTTTTTAAAGCACACCCTACCACAACATTTTCTAACTTGTCCAGGGTGGTCATGTGGTCCTCTCCAAGGCCCTTGCTGTCAATGAACTGTTTTAGAGAGGCGATGTAACTAAGCACTGTAGAAGTGCTCACGGAAACAAGCGGCAAGTCAGCATACTTGACGTCTTCGTCGCAGTCGTCGCCTTTGGTGTCTTGCACTTCACGCATTGTGGTTTCGTCAATGCATGGCTCTGCTATCTCAGTGCCATTGTCTGCACCCACGAAGTCATTTCAAGCAACATCAGGTACGGCCAGCTGAAGCATCAACGACACTGGACCACAAACCCATTTGCAACAGATCGCGAGGCTGTTCGGCAACCTCCTGCGTCATTCCTGGGCCCATAAACACCGCCTCACGGAAGAAATTTGTGATGCTCTCAGCAGTTAGGTCAGTCCAAGAGGCCTTATGCATTCCCACGTTATACAAAGAGATCGGACTTGGGGTGGCTACACCTCGTCTCTCAGTTGCTATCAGCATCTGCTGGATTACTTGCCGCCAATAAGAAACTTTGAGCACGGGAATGCTATCGATGTCCACTGGCCGAGTCTTACAGGCCGCATTCGGTGGCAGGAAAAGTTTGACCACCACAGTCAGGGAGGGCTTCACGTGGTGCGCCGAACAGTTGTCTAGCATGAGTAGGAGGTTCCCATTTTCCTTCGTCATGTCCCGGTTGAATTCAGCCAGCCACTTGGCAAACAACTTGAACGTCATCCAGGCCTTTCTGCTGTGTGTGTAGCTGACTCGAACATAAGTCCCAAAGCGCCACGGCTTGCAAGACTTCCCAATGAAAAATGGCAGCCACCCACCACTGCCATCCATGTTCATTCACAACAGGACGGTAACGGAAAGCTTACTGCGCTTTCCACATGTGTCTCCTCCAAAGGAATGGGCTTTGAGGCAGCATCTGCTAAAAGAGTGAAGTTTCATTTGCATTCTACACATCCATGCTGAACGCAGCTGGCCATTGTTGGGATGTTCTCAGAGAGCCACGCATCGATGTTTTCGATGTTCGCCGAGGCTGCTTCACTGGCGATGGTCTTGAAAATATTTGCATGGCGAGCTTTAAAATGGTACAGCCACCTATTTCCCGGACTGAAATCGGGAAAGTCCAATAGGCAAGCAGTCTCTTGCCTTGGTGGACCACTGACGGCAATGTTTCGCAACCGGGCAACAAACCATTTACGCAACACATCTTTAGCATCCACGTATTGGCTTTCCGAAAGCACTTTCTCGTCATCGACACAGAGTTTATGCTAGCACTTAAAAGCTTGTACTTGCCTTAGGCAATTGTCAAGATGGTCAACTGTGAGAGACCGTATTTCTTCCCCAAGCCGCAGTTCTTCGCTCTTTGACCAAGTTCATTAAGAATAGTTTTCTTCGTTGCGACGTCTAGTCTCTCTTTTTGCAGTCCAAGTTGTACCTGAAGCACAGTCTGTCATCACAATCGATGGATTTGCAGCTCTCAGGGGTGCAACAGGTGAAATTGCATTTGTAGCAATTTTTGGAGTCGCAAAATCTTAAGCTTTGGAGCAGTGAATATTTGGAGCTGCTCACAGGGAAAAAAATACTGCACTTTGCAGCACAAATCCAAATCTTGGAACCATTAAACAGGGAAGAACCCTTATTTTTGGTCCAAAAAATGAAAAGGTGTGAAGATCGGACCGTATGAATGAGATCCAGAAAAAATCCAGCAATGGCCACCTGTCGGCAATGGCATATTTCCTTTTGGAATCTGGCATGTACCTATTCGTGTAAATAAGCGTTTTGTACCTCAAGGCATGGTATCAACTAAAAAAAAGAAAAGAATGTGATTATGTGAGCCAGAAAACCGAGAAGGTAAATTTTTCAAACTTCGGGGTCACAAAAAATACAAAAAGCTAGAGAATATGCATTTTCTTTTTATTTTTTTGCTTCTACCGCGATTTAATAATCTCAATCACGGGATCTTATCTTGCCCCCAGGACTCACAAAACTATGTTTTAATGTCTGTGAAATTCGCAGCTGGTGTTGTGCGACAGCAGCTACAAAAAAGCTTAATTCGAAGCCGCGACTATGATCAGCTCGTGCCCAAAAAGTCCAGAAACAAGCGCAGTACAAAACAAAAAACAAAAAATGTTAATTCAAAAGCAAATAAGCAAGCATGCCGTTAGCAGAGAAAACTTGAGCGAGAGCATCTTCGGCCTGTATTTATGCTTTCTAGGGACAGGCAATGACACAGCATATTAGATTACACATTTCATGCACAGCGCAGACATTATAGTATATTTCAATGTTCTAGCATCTGGAAATGTTAATTTTGGCAGTCTTGGGCTCTACTGCGGTATTATGGAATTCAAAATCTAAGGCTGCTGCGTGTTTCCTAACATGCGTACGTCGCCCCACCCGCTCCCCTCCAAAAAGGAAAAAAAAATTACCTCCTCCACCTCAAAATATTGTATCACAAACACAGTAGCCATAACTGATTGCACCTTTATCTGACGACGGGAAAGTGAGCCTATCGGTGAGACAGCACAGAGACAACCCTGCTATACATGAATGGCCCAACAAACTACGAAAAACCTTCAAGAGCCGCAAAAGAGCTACTAGATACGGTCGAACCCAGATATATCGAACCCGAATATATCGAATTTCGGTTATATCGAACTCAAGGAATATCCCCTCGAAAATCCCATGTAAAAGTATAGGAAAGCCGCGTCAAATATCAAACTCAATTTCACCGGTCGTTCAATATATCGAACTCCGCACCACGCACTGGGAAGTGTGCCTTTCCCAAAGACGATCACATCACCCTTGGCCGTTTGCCGCGTGACGTTTTCAAGCCGCGCGCGGAAGTAATGAGAGGGGACAGTTCGGCTAGGGCAGCGCCGCGCCAATTCCCTAAAGGCGCGCGCATTTGCGGTTATCCTTTCCTGCGCGCCAGCACGTGATGTTTGCAAGCCATGTGCGTGAATGAACTAGAGAGAACCGGTGAGAACGAGTGGGGAAAAACGCGACAGAGCGAAGCGCAAGGGTGTGCCCATTCTTTTGCCGAGCTATCTCTCTCCTTTCTCTTTCCCGGCCTTCGTTCGCAGTAGCACGCGCTACGCATGCGCCAAGCCAGCTCAGCCCGTTTTCAGACAGAACGTCGGACGCTTTCCCCAGCGTGTGTTGCGAACCCTCTGCGCGCAGTGGCTGACGTGGCTATGGCGCCTGCGGAAGTTAACAAGCGGCAGATCTCTTTTTTTTTTTTCCCTAGAGTCGTCTATTTTTATCGTTGTGCTGTACGCGCGGCGTAGCGTAAAATATGGTGTTACGAAGCGGCTTTTTTTTCTTTCATTTTTTTTGCGGGAGTCGTTTATTCTTGCATGTATGAATTAACGAAAGCACGCGGTCAGCTGCGATCACGGTGGAAGAAAGAGAGGTGCTCCGACGACGCCGCGAGTCCTCGCGGCGTGACTTTTATGCATGGCGCGGCCGCCAGGGGCAGCACAGGTACTGGGGGGCTGTCTCGTCGCTCATTTCACTGGCGTTTCTAAGGGAACACCTAGGACGGGCGCTTGTTTTTGACACATAAGGGTGTTCGCCTGCTTGAAACAATTTTTACTTTGGTTGGAATTATGTACCTTTATATTTCTGCCCATTTTCTAGGTTATAATTCGGCTCGGGGCCACATGAATGATTTTTTAATTGATATACAGCTCTGCGGTTTACGACAAACACGAGTAATACAATACTGAATACAATACATGACGCAAGGAATTTAACAGCGGAACCCGTAGGCGCGCCTTTGCTCGCATTTCTTTTTATTGCCATTACACGTGCGTGTCGTGCATTACAGCACAATTTGAAGGTAGGATGCTATAGGGCGATTCCATGTAAGATGTAACAAAGGATGGTCGGCCGACCTTAAAAATTGATTTTAAAATTTTGATATACTGTTGCCCGATAACTGGAAAAACGATATCTGCAATTGGTTGTGCTGCCAAATTTTTCTTTTTCGGAGCATAGCAAATTAATAATAACAAAGGAGTGGAGTGCCGCCCTTATGTTCTCTGTTGTTTTTGACAACTTTGCTTACTGATTACACTGATTGCAGAAATTATAATAAAGTTAGGTAGCTGAAAATGGTCTCACTAAAAATATGCATGCTTTTGTTTGTATTCAGAATTTGTTTTTTTAGGAAGTGTAGATTTTTTAAATTTTTTATTTACATGAACAATAAAGGAGAAGTTGATGCCGCATAGCGGTTCCGGCTACTCCTTTCCACCAGATTTGTAAGAAACACCTAGTCTGTTTTTATGAAATATCCTAAAATATGAATGAGGATAATGTTTGCATTCTTCCATGGTTCCGGTACCGTCGATGACACCAGGCACTGTGTATACAGGGTGGCCAGTTTTTCTAGCACGATATCCCCCCCCCCCCCCCCCCTTGTCCTTTAACAAATCTGTAGTTATCTGATCCTCTCCAGCTTATTTCCCCCTTTTCGTAGCTTCTAATGCTTTCTTGACCTCATCCGTCGTCACTGGTGGAACACGGATTGCGCAAAATACGATAAAGTTCAATGGGCAAGCAACGTATTCCAAATATTACTAAGGAAATGAAGAAATTGTTAGCCCCCCCACCCCATGGCGAATTGCTCCACTAAAACAGAATGTTTCTTGGCCGCAATCGTTTAGTTTAATCATTCGACGATGCACATTTCCTTCATTCCTGTGCACAGTTTCTGTGTTTCTTTCATGCAGTCCAGGCTATGCATGCCTGCATGAAGTGTGAACCGCAGATTGAACGCGCGGCAAAAGCCCCAGTCTGACCGTGTGGATGCTGTCGTCTGAGATAGACACGCACATCTGGCTACAGATAGCTTTGCTTTATTTGTGTTCAATACTTCACTTTGCCACTGGAGCGCCACGTTCATTCTGATACCATCTGGCGCAGCGCAGTTTCTCGTATGGCAACAGTTGTGGCATCCGCGAGTATGAAGCAGACGCTCAAACATCCCCGACAGCGCTTTGATATTGCTTCCTTCACCGCCATGTAATCGGCGTCTGGTTGCGATGCGAACAAGGGGCAGATAAATAGCGAAACTTCATTTCACATGCGTTGAACAGCTACCCAAGAGGCATTGCACCGGCGGCATCATGTTATGAAGCTTCTCTTTAATTGGCCAGACGTGGCAACAATCCGCTAGAAGCGCGCCCAGTGCGTGCTCCGGAGCGACGAGCGCAGCGTGTCGTCTGCCCGAGCAGACGACGCGTCTCTGTTTGCTCGGAAATAGAGTTATTTGTTTAGTCAGCGTTACGAAAGTTTCTATCTGCTCAGCAGTTGGGGTGTAAATATAGCTAAATAAATATCTAAGGGTTAGGGCCTTTTAATGCTGATTTAAGTTCGAAATTATAAGTGCGCACGCCGGTGCTTCATAGGCACGCCAGCAGAACCAGCGGAGAGGATGGCCCCCAGAACACGTGCTGCCCCTAGCGGCTGCCCTCTCTTCCGGTCACACTAAGCGGCCGCGCGCTCGCTACAGCGCGGCCGCGCCGTCGGAGCACCTCTCTTTCTTTCACCGTGGCTGCGATCATGACACTGGCTTTTAGCATTTTTCGCTTCAAGCAGCATTTGCAGCTACTGTATCACGCTTTCCAATATTTTGTGCGCGGCGTGATAAATCCAACCAGGCTTGTGCAATCAAGCCATCACGGGCAGTCTGCCAAGTTCGCTCCCCGCCACCGCAGGAGCTATAAAAAGATAAACAAGATAAACACGCTGGGATGTTATCGCTGCGCAGCATCTTGGCACGCTGCCAAGAAATGAGCTGTGGATGAGATGACCCAAACGGAGTGCGACATGCAAGTGAATACGCTGGCGACTTTTCCGCGGCGACACAGAAACCTTGTTTAGAGCTGCAGGGTTCGAACCGCAGAGGGACGCAGTTCCAACAAGTTGGAAATTTTTTGCTGTGTCGCTGCAGCTCGGCTCGTCGCTAAGATCGCTTACTCGCTTGCATGTGAGCGAGTTGGCCTTAACGCTTTTTTTTTTGTTTCAAAATTCACGAGTGCGAAAGTGAAGGGTGGGTTCATATGAGAGTGAGTTGATTACGCGACAAATGCGGTATCGTTTTTTCACATCGTAAGTGCTGTCTCAGGACGATTTCTGTATATCGAATTATCGATACTATATCGAACCATTTCGCGATCCCCTTCGAGTTCGATATATCCGGGTTCGACTGCATATCCATTAGAAGCATGCGGCGTTTAAAACACAGCGCAGAAGTACAGTGGAGGCCACTTATAACGTAACCGCTTTTAGCGCGGAACCAGTTATAACGCGGGTTTTTCTGACTCCCGGTATTCGTACCATAGAACTCAATGTATAGGCAGACCGCATAATACGCAGGCGCGCGAACCAGAATACCGGTTATAGCACGGTATTTGGGAGGTTGAAGGGTGCACTCCGCGCCCTTCGAGGGAGTGCAGTCCGCGGTGGAGAGCAGTGGCCGCAGTGGCTGTTGGGCGGACGCACGCGACGAAAACAGAGAGGGAGAAGGCAACCCCGAAGCACCCGACAAAAGGCAGGCGCGTACATCACCAAGGTAACCATGGAGCATGTACGTCATGCTGGCAGCGCCCAATCCGAGCGTGCGCGGCACGGAGTGCGGGGTAGAAGCAGTAGCGCAGCCTTTTTTTTTTTTTTTCCGGCCCGCCAGTCTTTTCGTTGTGTCCGTCGTCGTGACTTGTGCTACTTGTGCTGTTGATTCTGCTGTCATGGCATCGGCGTCTGCGTCTTCAAGCGGCGTGAAAAAGCGGCATGCTTTATCGCTCGAAACGAAGGAATGCATTATAAAGGACGCCGAGAGCGGGTTGAAGAAAGTGTCGGTGGCTGCAAAGTATGGCATATCCGACACAACCGTGTCGACTATTTACAAGAATCGGGAGAAGGTGCGGCAGCAACTGCAGCAAGATTCTTCTTCGCTGTCGCGAAAGAGAATTCGTGCGTCGAAGTATGAGGACGTGGACGCAGCACTTTTCAGATGGTTTCGAGAAGTGAGGGCTCAGAGCATACCAGTAAGTGGCCCCCTGCTCCAACAAAAAGCTAGGTGCCTCGGTGCTCTTCTAGGCCACGACGACTTTAATCCACTTAATGGGTGGATCCAACGTTTCAAAGACCGCCATGGCATCAGCTGTTGTTTGCGGCGGAAGCGGCGAAGTGAACGACGAGTCCATCGCAGCCTGGCTCCGTTTAAATTTGGAACCTATGTTCTCGTCGTATGCGGACAGGGACATCTACAATGCTGACGAAGCTGGCTTATTTTACAAGTGGTTTGGGCGCCCGTCTCGACTGCGGGAGGTGGCCAGTTCGAAACCCACCGCCGGACACCCACCGGTAAAATGGGTACAAGCGTCCCCCGGCCCGGCGCCCGGCTCTCTCAGGGGTGTGCGTTTGGAAGAGGCTCTGCTAACCCTGCTGTGCTCCTTAGAGGGCTTAAAGTTTCGAACAACTAATGACCTGCAAAGGTCTGGTTCTCACAGGTCGGGTAGGGCAGCAGTCGCAAGGGGCCAATCGCAGTCTCGCGCTGAGAGGCGAACCCTGCTCTGGCCTCAAGGCTTCGAAGGAGCGTATCACAGTGTTGTTTTGTGCAAATATGGACGGCACCGATAAGCGTCGCTTGTTCGTAATTGGAAAATCGGCGAGGCCACGTTGCTTCAAAAAGAGTGAGTACCTGCCAGTGACATACAAAGCGAACAAAAAAGCGTGGATGACGCAAGAGCTTTTTACAAACTGGCTGTGTAAGTTTGATGAAGATATGGTGGCAGAGAAGCGGCGGGTTGTGCTTATCCTTGACAATTGCACAGCTCATAACATCCAGCGAAAGTTGACTGCAGTAAACTTGAAATTTTTGCCTGCTAACACTACCGCTAAAAGTCAGCCCCTTGACAAGGGCGTCATCGCCACTGTAAAGGCACTGTATAAGAAACGCCTTTGCGAGAGAGTTCTGCTGAACATACAGCAGCAGCAGCCCCTCAAGGTGCATCTAAGGGGCGCAATTGACATGGTTGCTGCTTCGTGGTGGCAGTTGAAGGCCACAACGATAAGCAAATGCTTTCAGAAGGCTGGCTTATGCGCAATGCCGAGGCTCTTGAAGCTGAGGAGCAGGGCGACGTTGTCGATGAGGCAGTCGACGCTGACGACGTGTGGTCCGGCCTCATTGAGAGCAACTTTGTTTCCACGACAGACACTTTTAAAGAATATGTCGATGCTGACGAAAATGAGCTGGCTGTCTGCGAGAGTGAGCACGGACGATGCGATTGTCGAAGCGGTGCGCAGTGGCATGGAGCTTGCGACCGAAGATGAATCTGACGACGACGATGTAGACCCGATGCCTGATGTGCCTTGCAAGAATGCGCTCGAATGTCTGAACAAAGTTAAAATTTACTGCGCAAAAAACAGCTTGAGCGATAAGGCGCTTCAGTGCTTAAGCTTTGTTAGAGACGAGATCGTTCGGAGTGCAGTGAAAAAAACGCCGCCAGACGAAGATCACCGCATTCTTCTGCAGATAATTCACTTGTGACAAACATCGTTCCTGCTGAGTTGCAATTGTTTTGTGTGTGTGTGTGTGTGTATGTGAAATGTGCAATAAATTGTATTTAAAAGGTAGGCTGCTCGATTTCACATGCGTAACAGCCTAAAAGCGCGATGTTTTGGTTATAACGCGGTACCGCTTATAGCGCAGATTTTCGCAACTCACGCGACTTACGTTATAAGCGGTCTACACTGTATTGCTAAAATATCACAAGCACCACCACGGCCCTTTTCGAAGTGCAACGCAGTAGAAGTGGTGCCTCGTTACAAACGGCCCTTTGTGTTATGGGGATTGCAGTGAAGCATCCTGAAACCGCAACGGTTCAGCATACTTGAAGAGCGGAAGAAGCACGTGGATGCAAGACAGGAAAATATGAGTAGGCATTATAATGGCGTGATGCCATCTCAAAATAAAATAAAAGGCCAGTGACATGTGCTGCAGTATCTGAAACGTCGCAACTGGTCATATTACGGCCGCAGAAAGTTGTCCCTGAGTATGGCCAACATTTGCGGCCAGTCGGGGAATTTTGGCATAATGTAGAGCACATTTAACGAATTTCGCGCTTATGGCACAGCAACATGCAGCTGTATCAAAATGGCACAGTTTGTGCAGCTGTTGCATCCCTGAGCTCTTGCAATTTTGTGATGAAAGTGTCTGATTGACATCTGACATCTGAGATGCAGTGCCATTGCCGTAATATAAATTTTGACGGTTGCTCCACTCTCGTTCGTAATAACCGACTGTTCATATGACTGTGGTCGTTATACAGTCGACAACTGATTTTTCGGACTCTCAATGGACCACGAAAATGTCCGAAAAAACGAATGTGCACCAAAAAAAGCTCAATTTATTGCCTATTATTCACTTGGAGGCTGGAAAAAGTCATCAATGCTTTTCTGCACCACGCTCCTGCTGCTGCTGCTGCTGCTGCTGCTGCTGCTGCTGCCAGCTTCTGCTCGCTGCTGCTGCTGCTGCTGCAGCTGCTGCTGCTGCTAGCTGCTGCCAGCTGCTGCTGCTGCTGCTGCTGCTGCTACCAGCTGGAGCTAGCTGCTGCTACTGCTGCTTGCTCCTGCTGCCAGCTGCTGCTGCTGCTAGCTGCTGCTAGCTTCCGCCAGCTGCTGTTAGCTGCTGCTGCTGCTGCCAGCTGCTGCTAGATTCTGCTGCTGCTGCTTCTGCTGCCGCCGCTGCAGCTGCTGCTACTGCTGCTACTGCTGTGGCTGCTGCTAACTGCTGCCAGCTGCTGCTGCTGCTGCTGCTGCTGCTGCTGCTGCTGCTGCTGCTGCTGCTGCTGCTGCTGCTGCTGCTGCTGCTGCTAGCTGCTGCTGCTGCTGCTGCTGCTGCTGCTAGCTGCTGCTTCTGCTAGCTGCTGCTTCTGCTAGCTGCTGCTGCCAGCTGCTGCTAGCTGCTACTTCTGCTGCTGCTTGCTTCTGCTAGCTGCTGCCAGCTGCTGCTGGTGCTGCTGCTAGCTGCTGCTTCTGCTAGCTGCTGCCAGCTGCTGCTAGCTGCTACTGCTGCTGCTGCTTGCTTCTGCTAGCTGCCAGCTGCTGCTGCTGCTGCTTCTAGCTGCTGCTGCTGCTGCTGCTGCTGCTGCTGCTGCTGCTGCTGCTGCTGCTGCTGCTTCTGCTACCAGCTGCAGCTAGCTGCTGCCAGCTGCTGCTAGATGCTGCTACTGCTGCTTGCTCCTGCTGCCAGCTGCCAGCTGCTGCTGCTGCTGCTGCTGCTAGCTGCTGCTAGCTTCTGCCAGCTGGTGCTAGCTGCTGCTAGATTCTGCTGCTGCTGCTGCTGCTGCTGCTGCTGCTGCTGCTGCTGCTGCTGCTAGCTGCTTCTGCTAGCTGCTGCTGCTACTGCTGCTAGCTGCTGCTGCTGCTGCTGCTGCTGCTGCTGCTGCTGCTGCTGCTGCTGCTGCTGCTAGCTGCTGCTACTGCTGCTGCTGCTGCTGCTGCTGCTACTAGCTGCTGCTTCTGCTAGCTGATTCTGCTGCTGCTGCTGCTTGCTGCTGCCAGCTGCTCCTGCTGCAAGCTGCTGCTTCTTCTAGCTGCTGTTGCTAGCTGCTGCTGCTAGCTGCTGCTTCTGCTATCTGCTGCTGCTGCTGCTAGCTGCTGCTGCCAGCTGCTGCTAGCTGCTACTGCTGCTGCTGCTGCTAGCTGCTGCTGCTGTTAGCTGCTGCTGCTGCTGCTGCTAGCTGCTGCTATTACTGCTAGGTGCTGCTGCTGCTACCAGTTGGAGCTAGCTGCTGCTAGCTGCTGCTATTACTGCTAGGTGCTGCTGCTGCTGCTGCTGCTGCTGCTGCTAGCTAGCTAGCTAGCTAGCTAGCTGCTGCTAGATTCTGCTGCTGCTGTTGCTAGATTCTGCTGCTGCTGCTGCTGCTGCTGCTGCTGCTGCTAGCTGCTGCTTCTGCTAGCTGCTGCTGCTGCTGCTGCTGCTGCTGCTGCTGCTGCTGCTGCTGCTGCTGCTGCTGCTGCTGCTGCTGCTGCTGCTGCTAGCTTCTGCTAGCTGCTGCTAGCTGCTGCCAGCTACTGCTGCTGCTAGCTGCTGCTTCTGCTAGCTGCTGCTGCTGCTAGCTCCTGCTTCAGCTAGCTGCTGCCAGATGCTGCTAGCTGCTACTGCTGCTGCTGCTTGCTTCTGCTCGCTGCCAGCTGCTACTGCTGCTGCTGCTGCTAGCTGCTGCTATTACTGCTAGGT
Source organism: Amblyomma maculatum (assembly GCF_055883805.1). Lineage (NCBI taxonomy): Eukaryota > Metazoa > Arthropoda > Arachnida > Ixodida > Ixodidae > Amblyomma > Amblyomma maculatum. The sequence goes on along the minus strand of NC_139347.1, from coordinate 206,354,547 downwards.
GCTGCGGCTGCTAGCTGCTGCTGCTATCTGCTGCTGTTGCTGCCAGCTGCAGCTAGCTGCTGCCAGCTGCTGCTAGCTGCTGCTACTGCTGCTTGCTCTTGCTGCCAGCTGCTGCTGCTGCTGCTAGCTGCTGCTAGCTTCTGCCAGCTGCTGCTGCTAGGTGCTGCCAACAGCACTGCTGCTGCTGCTGCTGCTGCTGCTGCTGCTGCTGCTACTACTACTACTACTACTGCTGCTGCTGCTGCTGCTAGCTGCCTCTGCTGCCGCTGCTTGCTTCTGCTAGCTGCTGCTTCTGGTAGCTGCTGCTGCTGCTAGCTGCTGATGCTAGCTGCTGCTTCTGCTAGCTGCTGATGCTAGCTGCTGCTTCTGCTGCTGCTGCTGCTGCTGCTGCTGCTGCTGCTGCTGCTGCTGCTGCTGCTGCTGCTGCTGCTGCTGCTGCTGCTAGCTGCTGCTGCTGCTGCTGCTGCTGCTGCTGCTGCTGCTGCTGCTGCTGCTGCTAGCTGCGGCCAGCTGCTGCTAGCTGATGCTGCTGCTGCTGCTGCGTGCTACTTCTGCGGTTGTTTGCTGAGGCTCGCAACATGCGAGTAGCTGCGCTTGCTTCCGTGTTGTTGCAGGGCTGGCGAGACCGTTTCTTCCAGCACAACAGCGCGCACGGCGGGCCGTGCGCACTTTGCCTTTGTGATGGCAGCGCCGCGGTCCGCCGGCTGGAACAGCACTGTCCAGTGAAGCCCCTCGTGAGATGGCAACGCAGCATCAGCTTTCTGAAAGGCAGCCCTGCGTCTGTTGGGCTCGGGTTGAGACCTGGCGCCAGGGAATCAGGCCGTTGGTCTCCTGTGAACACGCGGATGCCATGGTGGTGTGGCCCTCTTCACTGTCAAGCGGGCGTACGAACTGACGGCCATTCGTCTGGTCCCGCGTCAAGCTCAGGCTCGCTGCAGCACTGTCTAGAGTCACGGGCGGTGTCTTTCGGGGCCTGCTGCTCTTCCTCAGCCTGCGTCGTCGCCATCAGCTAATCATCCGTAGTGCTGGTTCCCCTGCCTTCGAGAACGGGGGGAAGACGGCCGGCAGGTGTGGGAGGGGAGGCAGAAGGGGTAACGCATAGCGCTTCGCGCTTAAGGCTGGTTCACACGGCGACTCGCGCATGTAATCGCGGTGTTGACGGCCAGCCCGCGGCCCGCGCGCCCTCTCATTTAGTCCTCGGTATATCATGTTGATGATTGTCTACGACGTTAGTTATGTAGTTTTAATTCCTCAGTTTCCTCACTTCAACCTGCGATGGGATGCGTCACGTAACGCGTCGCTTTTTGCTCGTATTGAGGTTTACATGTGTTTTGCTGTGCTGCAAGTTCTACATACATACAAGCGGCGCTGAAAAAGCCGCGGGTACCTTCGATGTGTCTCTAGCCCAAGCATCGCGTCATCCTTGTTTGTTGTGCGAATGGTGTAGGCGCCGGTTTGTGTTTTCCGTGAGATGTTATGATGTCCGTGCTACGTCGTAACGAAAGTGCTGTGTGAGACTACGATAGTGCCTTGATGATGCGATGCGTGTGCCGATGTCCAGACGGACATGATCGCCGATGTTCCGAGTGTATGCTAGTATTTATTAGAAGCAGTGGTAAGTCCAAAAGCGTGGCGTAATGAGATTCACACGCGCTGTGCAACAGTCGACGGCAATAAGTCATCGACAATTTGTTATCAGACTGCACTACAGAGCTCAAAACTCGGAAAATGTGGTGTTTGTACAAAGTACACGCCTATTGTTTACATTAGTGTGTTTTGAAGGTTCGAAAAAAAATTAAATGGCAATACTTTAACCTAGCCTTCCACAAAGTTGTTGGGAATGCACATGATACAGTTTTTGCATGTTGGAGTAGACAGAAAAATAAGTGCCCAGCAACCACTGTCGAGATATGCATTATTACATATATTATGCTGAGGCATGCAAAAGGAAAGAAAAATAAAGAGCCTCTGCAGGAAATGGTTCAGGCTTCTGGGAAATATCAACTGCCTGTCACAGCATCTTCCTAAATGTTCAGGCTTTGTACTATTGTTGCAGGCCATTTTATCATTAATAAAGGAACGAATATAGTCTATTTGTTAATGACTAGTGCTTTTTCAATGTATTATGTTCTTTTTTAGTTTTTTTTCTTATTTCTTTTGCTTTTTGATGCTAGACAAACTCAGATGGTACACTTTTAAACTTTTCTGTCTAAAGCTGAACATTAATATCTACCATGCAAGTGACAGCTGTGATGCTGGAAAGGTTACAAACTGCGACATCTCAGCGACACATTCAGCTACTTTCCCCAAGGTCGTGATATTTAATCCCAGCGATAGCAGCCACACTTTGGTGGAGGCTAAATGCAAACGCACTTGTTTCCTGCGAGATGTCAATGCAAAGTACAAAGTCCAGGCAGGCAATTTATCTAGAGCTCTCCACTGCAGTATTCTTCATAGCTACATATGTCACTTTAGGAGGTAAAACCCTACATGCCACATGTAGGATGTGTTGTTTTTTAGATTTTGGAACCTCGCATCTATGTTGCACAACATTTGGCTAATTGTAGCTCTCAAACTATTGTTGAAGATGAAACTAAAGCAGTTATTGGCATGGTTTTCCGCTTGGATTAATTTGCTGATATCAGTTCTTTGAAACTTGCATCACTGCTAGACAGTTCAAATAGCAGGTAGTTGAATTACAAGAATGATGTGGATCATGCATTTCAGTTGACAAATGGAAAGTAATGGTCCCCTCCATGCATGCACAGGTGCTCATAGATAGATACATAATTGGATGTGTGATTGTGACACATATCAAGGGTCCACAGAAAGCCATGTGGAGCCAGTGTGATATTCTTCATGAAGACTAAAATAAAATTGCACAACGCCTGCTGTCTATTGCAGAAAAATTTGGTCATTTTGTGTGTGATTAACTGACCATGATAGCATTTTAATCAGAGTGATATATATTATCTAGTTTAGCATCCGAAAACAATTATGAGGGAGGCAACAGTTGAAGGCTCCTGTACAATTTCGACCAAGTGGGGTTCTTTTACAAGCACTGACACCGCACAGTGCATGAGAGCCTATTGTTTTTCCTCTGTTGAAATGCCTCTTCTGTGGCTAGAATTATGTCTGCATCCATGGGTTCAGCAACCAAGCACTTTAACTACCGAGCCAGCACAACGGGGTCAAGTAATAAAATGCACGCCATTACATTTCCTTCACAGAACTAATGTATACAAGAAAAAGTACATAGCAAAAAAACGAGTTTTATTGCACATTATATTCACATGTCAGTAACGTCCTCTAGGGAGAAATTTCTCGTAATATTTGCATGGAAACAATGAACATCTTACAAAAACGAAACAATGCACTTACTGCACTCCAATTGTTAATGGGCAAGGTTGCATCTATGCTACTAGACTTCACTTCTCACAAAAAAAAACCACAAGCCCCATCTGCTTTGGCCAATCACATGATGAAACTAACAGACACAGATGTTGCACACCACAGGCTGGTCGTCTCGCAACATATCTGCATTTGTTGCATTTCAATTTCATGCCTTTCCACTTAGCTTTAACTGCTGCCAGCATTACTAGTCACCCATCTTTTGTCAAATATTTTTTTACCCTGTTCAGATCAGCATCCTTGTTAACGATGGTCTCAGGCATTCTCGATGCTATCATTTTCACATCTTCCTCACCTGGAAGAATGAAGAAAATGAAAAGCCTTGAGCAGACAAAAAATTAGGGAGGCACCTAATCTCCACCTGTAAGAGTATGATGCACCAGCGTTAATGGCTCTTGTCAGCAGATCCCACTGTGGATTCCCATTCATTTACATGCCCTTTGCTACAAACTTAATCACTATTTCTTTAATTCATGTCTCTGTTATCTCACACATACTCATTAGCATATGGTCGTAGGCGGTCCTGTTATGTGATAGACAACCTGGCATAGACCTCTGTAAGCCTTGCATTAACCAAGCTGTACAAACGTGCCTCCATGGCCTTGGAGTAAGCTTTCTTACTCAAAGCTGTAACGTCCCGGAACATATTTCAAAATATAACTTTATAAGCTCGAGTTAACAGCTCGTGCCATGTTGTGTGGCCTCATGACTGTTGGCTCGTGGTACTTTTGGCTTTTGCACAGGGTCTGTCTGTTAATCATGATGGCTGGCATGCATGAAAAAGGCATTTTTGCACAAACATTGGTGGCAAATTGTCAAGTGGTGCACTGCAGATTCTGAAATGTACACCTATATATGCATGCAAGGGCAGCATCATCACATAGCATAATCAAGAGTTCTGTCGGTACCTGCAGTTACATGGCACTCCAATGCCCATTAAAGGACCACCTCAGACAATGGTTGTTACCACAAGATCTGTTCTAACAGCGTGCTGGCACCATTCCACTGAGCGATGGGCATATATATGCATGCCTTAGATAGATCATGATATTTTGGGTCTCATTATGACTTCCAAGGAGTTCGTGTCGTCAGAAGCCCTACACTTTATGAAAGCGGGACAGCTGTCTTGAAAGGTGATGAAAAGAAATAACCAGGTTACCTTACCACAACGCTAAGTTACAGAGTGAATATACTGCATGAAGATACCAAGAAGCTTGTACAAAGAAAACTGAGAGTGAAATGGCAGGATTTTTGAAGCATTGAAATAAACAACAAACTAAACTTTGTCAAACCTGTCATCGAGGAATGGAAATCATGCAGTCATCAAAAACACACCATGAAGTACATTTCAGGTCATCTTCACAAAAGACACACCCACACCTGACACACAGCTTCATACTTATGAAAGATGACAAACTAATATGCAAGGAGTGTAGATATGAACTAACAATAAACGATGTTTTACTTATATCTGTGCCAGACTCGAGAAAAAAGGAGGAAAACATTTTGTACAATTTTTCAACATCCCTTTCCATCCCAGCATGATCCTAGGAGAGACTGCACTAGTCCGAATTCCCTGAATTTTTGGTTTCCTAAAATGACTCAACGTTCCTAACAAGCCACATCCTAAAGAACACAAGTCATTACACACAAAATAAATACATTAAACCTTATTCTTGGTGCATGGCAGCATTAGTCGAGTATGCATCGTAAAAACCAACACAACGCTTATAAGCTTTCAGTCTGGTGTGGTCCTTATTCACGTGACAGCGCTGTCATGCGGGTCTAATGTCCCAGCGATCGGAAAGTGACCTTTTCTAAATGCTAGCATAAATTTAAAAACTGTGAAGGCGATTCTACAGATATCTAAAGACGCGCGGGTGTTTGGTTTCGACTAGTGTACTCGGGTGTTTTACCTGCTTTGTTAGAAAGCCTGTAGTGAAAATGTTAAAGAGAAAACATTTTTGAACAGTGCGTTTCTGAAGGCGTTGCTTTACTTTACGGGGCCCACAAAATGCAGCTGAATGTCAAACGCCGCCTAGGTAGGTTTTCTAGCAAGACAGCGGTGTAGCGTAGAAAATTGCTCCGCCGGAGCAGCGCTGACCGCGGACTTGAAAGGCGAACTGTTCAAACTTTTAGCTACTGACCACACCTGAAACACTGAGTTGTGCATGGTCAAGGCAGAATTTTTCCACTGAGCACTGGTAGCTATCGATTTCGCGCCCAATATTAAGAAAATCCGTCCTCTCTTCAGTGGAGCATTTATGCGCATCAGGGTAGGCCAGCCGTAGGAACACGGATGCGTGGTTGTAGCAACGATCGCTTGCATGACACTCTCTGCACAATTCCAAGAATCGGCATCTGCAACGAAATGTGCAGCGCACATTTTCTACCGCGTACCGAAATCCGGCGACGCATGCATATCTTCCGCGCTCGTTCAGGTCACGCTAACATCGAGCATGCAGGTGTTTAAACTACATGTAGGCAAAATTGAACGACGAGAAAAAGATGCACGCTGAGTATTTGTCTAGACTTCCTCTAAATACTAAAAAACATTGCTGTTTGTAGGGAAATGGATCATTCGCGCTTCTTGCTTTTCGGTTGTGCACTCATGTATTGCGGTGAAGCGGGTCTTCGCCTCGACGAGTCGACGTGCAGCTCGCCGCTGTAACTGCGCAGGCTTCTGGTAGATTCGGCGGGTATTTTGCCACCTAAGGCTCTGAGGTGGAATCTAAAGGAAGGATTTAACTAGGATCATTCTATTTCCTCTGTTTGCATGTGAGGAACGAGCATATGACGTATGTCACATACAGAATATATACATACTTTAGACGGCCGAATGTTCTGCAAGGCGAGGTATGTGTTTTGTGCCGGCGCTCAATCTTCGGAGGTCGATGCAGGGCCTAAGATAGTGTAAATGCTAGGAATAGCTCGCTTGCATTACGGGCAGATCGAGGTGATAGTTTAGTGCGAAGCGAAAGCTGCTCGTGAATGTGCATATCTCGATGCCAGCTGGTGGAGCTGGTGCAGTACGTCGTATCGCCTGCAGCTATGTGCGTGACAAGCGATGTTTGCCGTACACAATCCTGAGTGAAGAGCGTGATCTATGTTAGAATGGATGAACTCTTCGTGGCACCTCATCGGTAGTCGCGGTGCGACATACGCGTTCGACGAGTATATAGCCATGAGCCTGTATATCGACGTCCGCCGTATCTTTACGAGAATCGAATGGGTACGTCGGACGTATTTTAGACACTTCTTTCATTTAATTATCAACACGCCGCACAAATGGTCGATTCGGCAAAGACGAGACGGAACAAGACTACAGTACGCTGCTGCGCCGTCGGCGGTACATGAAGGTTGATGCCGCCTTTTTAATCGGTAAACGGTGTTGAATCGGACCAGCTCGTGCTCTTTTCGCACTCCTGCACCGCGATGCGCACTTTCAGTCGGACGCACATCGTTTGGGAATTCGTGCCAATGAGTAACGTGACGCATCGGCCGAGCCAGAATCGACGGCGCAAAACATCAGCAAAGCAGCTCGGTACATGCAGTTCGGCCACGCAGGTTGTCACTGATTTCCGCAGCTTCACGCCAGAATCGCGCACAGGAGCACGCGAGCGACTACGCTAGATACGCAGCGAAGCGGGCGATTTCAAAATGCCGTCCGCCGTCGCTTCGATGCAAAAGAAACAAGGCCTAACGACTAGCAGGCATGACCGGAGTGCCGTTGGCTGCAGCGCCCGCGGACGGCATCTCTGCGGTAACCTGACGGCATCCGGTGCTGCACTTAAGTTGTGCGAATTTGTGTACTTTCGCGATGAAGTGAGGGCAGACGTTTTTTGACGCACGTTCCCTTTAATTAACAACACGCCGCACAAATGGTCGATGCGGCAAAGACGAGACGAGACACGGGACTACAGCACGCTGCTGCGCCGTCGGTCGGTACATGAAAGTTGATGCTGCCTATTTAATCGGTACGGTGTTCTTTTCGCACTCCTGCACCGACGCGCACTTTCAGTCGGACGCCCGAACCGAAGCGCCAAGCTCGGGTTCACGCATGCAGTGCATGCCTGCAGCACTCGAGCAGACGACTTTCGCAGCTACCGGAAGTGTGTCCGTGATGTAGTGGCCGTCGCGGCTACAGCCAATGACAGCCTGTCGTGGCCTGTTACCATGGAGGAAGAAAAAAACTAGGAGGGAGCGCGCGCAGCCTCCGCAAGCCAACCTCCTCCGACGCCGCTCCCTTCTCTCTCTTGCGCGCAATGATTCTTGGGAATTTAGCCAACATGGTTGCCAGACTCAAAAGCAGCAGGGTACATGGTATTTTTAGTGACTTTGGATGTCCCCGCCGAAAGCCTACCGGAGTGGCCTGCCGAAAGTTGCGCGTCTCGTCGTAACACATAAGTTACTTTGTTTACAATTGTTGTATTGTACTCCGTGTTTATAGGCACACTAGTGAGAACTGCAGGTGGCCTTTTCATCTTTGGTTTCGTCAGGGAGACTACGAATTCGACATAATCTTGCATGCATGGGGAACTGGCTTCAGCGTAACAATGTGTATTCGAGGTCTGTATTTCCTAAATGAATCAAACGATTTTAGTCTCGAACAATACATGTACCTGCCCTGACAAACAAACGTTCCGTTTCTCGAGGAGTGCCCATAGCACGATACTCACCGTTGGAGCGACAGCCCCGAGAGGTATATCCGTGTAGTTCTTGCATCCCGGCACGCAGCATTTCATATGGCAGTACTTTTTGTTGAGCTAGTTGGTTTGATTTCATGCTTGCGAGACTCGGCGCACCAAGACAGAGCACAAGAACACAGCGGACGACAGGACGAAGCGATGATCAGCGCTTCGTCCCCTCGTCCTTCTTGTTCTCGCGTGCTTTGTCTGATCGCCGAACCCACCAAGCATTTCATATGGCGCAGCTGAAAGAACCCAGCCATACTTCGAGAAATACACGGGTGCACTGCGCGGCGGCGGCAGCCCCTACGGGATCAGCCCGTCTAAAAGTCCAAAGTTCCATCTACCGCCTGCTCGCAGCGCGCGCCTCAAGTTTCTAGTGCAGGCGTAGCGTAGCGAAGGCCACGCGAAGGCATTCCTTCGGAGAGAAGCGTGCGAAACCGCAACCGAAACCAGCTACCGGCTACCGCTTGCCGACTTGCCGTGTCACGTGACGGCTGATTTCCCATAATTATTTCCAATATTTTTTATGACTAGGCTTCACTTATCCGCCGCGGCGCTCCCTCCTAGTTTTTTCTTCCTCCATGCCTGTTACTCGTGGCACTTGTGACGTAGGTAATCACGGCCGAATAGTTCCAAATCTCGCCGCCACGCGGAAGCGGTGCAGCTTGCGAATTTCAAAAAACGCAGTTTTTAAAAACTAACAATAAATCGCTGCATTTTTTCTGATGAGCTTTACTTTGGACGAATGCTTGGCAGCATTTGTTCTACACATTGAAAACGTTTATCAGTGAGTGACCATTCTAGCCGTTTCCTACCCCCTTGAACACTCACCTTCCTCACCGTCCACCTAAGGGATCCACTCTCACCAAGTGGGATTCCCTTCGGAAATGCAGATCTACCAGGACAGCTACTCCAAGCACCGACATCACTGCTTGAACTACACAATTACAGAAGGATGTCCAGGCAGTCACACGAAAATTTCCTATTAACTGCCCCAGGACACTGTTGATGCTCGCCTCCTACATTTCTGGGAAGCTAAATCCAGTCTTGAAAGACGCTGTCAATGTCAAAGATGGGACAGGACCCTCCGCCGCAGGCTGGGCCTACTAGACTAAGACCTAGAAACACACGCAGCTACGCTTTCGAAGCAAAACTGGGAATCCCTATGCAATCGTCTTGATGGTAACATGAGCCTGCCTAGAATATGAAACCTCTTCCGACCTCTCAATCTATGACACCGCACAGACTTAACCTCACAAATCTAATTCACACTTCCCCCACACCGCCATCACCGCTATTCGAGGACCTCAAGGATACATTCACCGCAATATAAAGGGCTTCCTAATGATCTTCTAAGTCTGTCTATCACTCTATTAGTGAAGTAGAAGTAATGGCAGAACTTCAGAAACTATATACCTCATCAGCTCCCGGGTTAGACGATATAATCAATAAAACTGTTCGCAACTTAGACACCTCCTCTATAGCCGCCTTAACCGATTACTTTAATGAATTCTGGCAAAAGGCACTTTGCCGGCCCAGTGGAAGAAGGCAAAAGTGGTATACCAAAACCAGGCAAGCCGCCTCTCCCCACCGATCTTCGACCTATTTCCCTCACTTCTTGTGTCGGAAAACTACTGGAGCATGTCATTCATATACGACTAAGCAGTTTTCTGGAAGAACGGGAGCTCCTGTCAAACTACATGTTTGGTTTCCGTCTGGGTCTGGCCACTCAGGATTTTTCATACAGCTAAAGCACCATATCCTTGATTCAAAAACTCGCGATACCCGAGCAATTCTTGGAGTCGACCTCACCAAAGCATTTGATAATGTAACATATTCTGCCGTTCTTAATAATCTACAAACTCTACAAGTAGGCAGCCACATGTATAACTACATAAGGGCCTTCCTCAGCAACCGAACAGCGACTCTCACACTGGGCCCTCATACACTTCCAAACATCAAGCTCGGTGCTCGGGGGAACACCTCAAGGAGAAATCCTTTCACCGACACTCTTTAACATTGCCCTTATTCATCTCCCAAAACAACTTCCTGAGATTCCAGACATACATTTCGCCCTTTATGCGGATGACATTACTGTCTGGCCATATCGAGGCAGTGACGCCATCATAGAGATCAACTCACCTCCAAACAGCCGTCAACACTATTGATACCTATGTGAAGGAGAGAGGCCTATCATGCTCACCGTCTAAATCTCAACTCTTCCTTTACCGACCCAAATCCACACATCTGCATAGCCCACCTATCACTCTGACACTCGGTACACAACCGATTTCCGTAGTAACTCAAATCAGGGTACTAGGAATGACTCCCTACTCCCATGGAGCACATGGAGATGTAATCAAAGCAGTCCAGACTCATGCTCATCTAACTACTCGGCTCATCCGTCGTGTAGCACCTCGGAAAACAGGCCTTCATGAAAGAAATACACTTAGCCTCACACAAGCATTGTTACCAGCAGAGTGCATACGCTCTTCCATACTTACCCCTCACTAGAAAGGAAAGCGATCGAGTGAACGCTTTACTACGCAGATGCACAGAAACAGCCTTGCGCCTTGCTGCCAGCACATCAACACACCGCTTATTTAAACTTGGGGCCCATAGTACGTATGAACAACTCCGTGAAGCCACGCTGACAGCCCAGCCCAGACAGCCCGCCTTTCGTGTATACCAGCAGGTCGCGCACTGCTCTCTTCTCTACACATATCCCCAATAGGATTCCCATCTAAAGGCATCCTATTACCTCCTACAATTCGATCCAAAATTTTGGTACCCCCCCCCCCCCCCTTCTGAAAAACATGAACCCAGAACAGGACGGGAAACAGAACAGCCAGGGCGCAAGCCTTACACAGACAATATGGAGAAGACCCCAGTGCAGCATATGTAGATGCACTTATGCAAACACCCATCGTAACGTACTAGCAGTTACTAACAATCATGCAAAACTTCTCTCTGCTTGCTCAATTCTCACCGATTCCACAACAGAGGCGGAGGAGGCAGCCATTGCGCTAGCCATGACATCCACACCCACTGCGAAAATAATTTCGGATTCTAAAACAGCTATCCTAAGCTTTGACGATGGTTTAGTGTCCCCCAACACCCACCGCCTTTCGCGTTTTTGCAACCCCGACGTCTGTCACCCTTATTTGGACACCCGCGCATGCGGGCCTTCCCGGTAATAAGAAGGCTCACTCCCTGGCCCGAGGTCTCACTTTCCAGGCAGGGGAGGAACAGTTAAAACAGAAGCTTGGGCATGTTGGTAATTCATTGTGTAGAACAGCGCGAAAAACACGACAGGGACGAACGAAGACAACAAGACGAGCGCTGACTTTCAACTGACACGTTTATTGCATGCCTGCATCCATATATATGAACACGTTCACACAATAAATGAAACAAGAACAACTAAACAAACACCGAAAAGTGTAAGAATGCAATCGAACCATGTGTCATCCAGATTTTCACAACGCATCATTTTCTCGTGTTCATAAATCTTACTTCACGTTCCGATAAAGCTATAGACGGGCTGCTGATACAAGTTTCCTTTATCCTGTTGATTTCTTTTGCTTCTAAAATCTCCCGTACTGTCTGGTCATTATGCCGATTGATTATTTTTGCTTCCTGTAGACTGTTCCACTGTCTTGTGGAAAACATTATATCGGACAGACGGGGCGTTGTATTAATGAAAGACTAATGGAGCATCACAATAATGTTTTTGGTACGGTAAAAGAAACTATGGGCATACACTGCAGGGACTGTAAAAGCGACGCTTGCCAGCCATGTCTACAGGAAGCAAAAATAATCAATCGGCATAATGACCAGACAGTACGGGAGATTTTAGAAGCAAAAGAAATCAACAGGATAAAGGAAACTTGTATCAGCAGCCCGTCTATAGCTTTATCGGAACGTGAAGTAAGATTTATGAACACGAGAAAATGATGCGTTGTGAAAATCTGGATGACACATGGTTCGATTGCATTCTTACACTTTTCGGTGTTTGTTTAGTTGTTCTTGTTTCATTTATTGTGTGAACGTGTTCATATATATGGATGCAGGCATGCAATAAACGTGTCAGTTGAAAGTCAGCGCTCGTCTTGTTATCTTCGTTCGTCCCTGTCGTGTTTTTCGCGCTGTTCTACACAAGGAGGAACAGTCTTCCTCAGATGCCGGGGAGTGCCTGCTGTCCTTTCGAGACATCCTTACCTACCACCACGAAAACAGGAGGACTTACGCACCCCCTGCCCCGAATCTGATAACCCAAGCTGCCCATTGGCGCAAGCTACAAACGCGCACAGCCCCATACCCCATTCGTCTCCACGCCCGCTTTCCTGACCAGTTTTCTTCTTCCTGCAAGCTCTGTGGCAAACTTGGCGACTTTCTGAGCACACTACTCACCTGCCCCTCATTCCCTCATCCTTCTTCACCAGAGATAACCCTAAATTGCAGGGAGAAACTACTCACCAGATCCTCCTGTATGGACCAGCGCATTTAAGAAGAAATGGGCATGGGCAGGACATGTAGTGCGAAGAGAGGATAACCGATGGTCGCTTAGGATAACAAACTGGATTCCAAGGGAAAGAAAGCGTAGCAGGGGGCGGCAGAAAGTTAGGTGGGCGGATGAGGTTAAGAAGTTCGCAGGGGTCAAGGGGATGCAGCTAGCCCAGAACCGGGTTAATTGGAGAAATATGGGAGAGGCCTTGGCTCTGCAGTGGGTATAGCCTTGGTGAGGATAATTATGATATTTTAATTTCTTCACCTGTCGCAAAACCTAAGACCGCACTTCACAAGGCAGGCACCGATGTCGGGGAATTCAATGCGAAGATGTGGTCTTGTAGTATGCCGCACACCTCGACGAAGTTACCGCGGTCGTACGAGCCGTTGTTTTCACAAGTCGAACATTTTATCGAGACCATCGTTTGTCTTGTTCCACGAAGTCCACGGGTGTATCCACTCGCTCGCATGGTTTTCGCTAGCGAACGCAGAAATTCCGTCAAGACTAGAAGGACGCACCCCACGGATCACAACGAGTTGAACACTGCTATAAAGGCCGGGATACATGCGGCGTTTTTTTTCCACGATTTTCGTGCGTCGAAAACTGCCGCGCCGACGCGACGCCCAGCTCGAGATACACGAAGCGGCGCGAGCGCCGCTGCTGACCCCTCGATGCGAAAATATGCATCAGCGAGCGGCAATAACAGCAGAGCGAGGTACGTGGGAGACGAGACGCTGTTCCTTGTGTTAAAATTACGAAAGGGCTCAATTAAATACTACTGTACTGAATGTAGAAAGCCCACATAGGTCGCACAAGGATTTGCCGCGATCGAATGAACGAAGATATCTTGGAATGCCCACTCCTAAACCAGCGACACGTTTTTTTTTTTTTTTTAGAAATTTCGCTTCAGGGAGAAAACAAATACATTACGATCCGAGAGTAGGTCTTATATACTCACAAATAAAGCGACATGCCGTGCTTTATTAGGCGTTTATTTTTACGATAATCACATTTCTGCGGCCAAACTGCCACACACCTCATCGGCCATTGTGGAAAACCAGTTTCCTCCCCTTTCGCCGCCACTCCGGCGAGCGTCGTAGAGGTAAGTGCGATGCAGTGACCACAGGATGGTGAGGTCCCGAATTAGCCTAAATCTGAGAAAGGAACGCAACAGATTAGCAAGCAAGAGACCCATAAACGAATTAGCGATAAAGGGGATCTCGCTACAGAATAGATATTCAGTTCTGAACTAGGATGGCGACATTACCCTAGAAGCAATAGACAATAATTTCAGAGATATCATTACTGAATGTGCGGTAGAAGTAGGCGGTAGGATAGTTAGAGAGGATAGCGGTAAACTGTCTAATGAGACGAAAGATTTCATTAAGAAACGCCAGAGTATGAAATCTTCCAATCCAACAGACGGGATCGAATTGGCCGAGATATCAAAGCTAATCAATAAGCGCAAGATGGCCGTTATAAGGAAGTATAAGATGGAGAAAATTGAGCATGCTGTAAAAAACAGGGGAAGCCTTAAAGCGGTAAAGAAGAAATTGGGCATAGGCAAAAATCAGATGTATGCGATAAGGGACAAGGCGGGCAACGTCATCACGCATATGGACAAGATAGTCAAAGTAGCCGAGGAGTTCTATACAGATCTCTACCGTAGCCAAAGTATTCAGGACCGTAACGAGGTTGGCGGTAGGAAAAAACAGTCAGACGTTCCACCAGTGACGAAGGACAAGGTCACGAAAGCATTAGAAACTATGAAAAGGTTGAAATCAGCTGGAGAGGATCAGATAACAACAGATTTGCTGAATGACGGGAGGGATATCGTGCTAGAAAAACTGGCCACCCTGTATACGCAGTGCCTGGTGTCATCGACGGTACCAAGAATGCAAAAATTATCTTCATTCATACGAAAGAGGACTCTAAGGACCTTAAAAATTACAGACCAACCAGCTTACTGTCTGTTACGTATAAGGAATTTACTAAGGTAATCGCTAATAGAATCGGGACAACCTTAGACTGCAATCAAGCAAAGGATCAAGCAGGTTTTCGGAAACGGTACTCTACTATCGATCATATCCATACCATCAATCAGGTGATAGAAAAATGCTCGAAATATAACCAGCCCTTATACATAGCATTCATTGATTACGAAAAAGCATTTGACTCAGTTGAAACATCGGCGGTGATGCACGCATTGCGAAATCAGGTGGTAGACGAGCCGTACGTGAAAGTGCTGGAAGATATATATAGTGGCTGCACAGCAACCACAGTTCTGATAAAGAAAGTAACAAAATTCCCATAAAGAAAGGTGTTAGGCGAGGAGACACAATCTCCCTAGTACTATTCACAGCTTGCCTAGAGGGAGTATTCAGAGACTTGGAATGGGAGCAGTTAGGGATAAGGGTAGATAGAGAATACCTCAGTAATCTGCGATTTGCTGATGACATTGCCTTGCTAAGCAACTCGAGGGATGAACTGCAAATAATGATTGGTGACCTAGACAGGAAAAGTATAGAAAGGTAGGCTTGAAAATCAATATGCAGAACACTAAGGTAATGTTCAACAGCCTCGAAAAGGAACAGCAGTTTACATTAGGTAGCGAAGTACTGGAAATAGTAGGCGAATATGTCTACTTAGGACAGGTAGTAACCGCAGATCCGGACCATGAAAAGGAAATAGCAAGAATAATAAAATTGGGATGGAGCGCATTTGGCAAGCACTCACAGATTATGACTAGCAGGTTACCGGTATCGCTAAAGAGGAAAGTATATAACAGTTGCATCTTACCTGTACTCACCTATAGGGCTGAAACGTGGAGGCTAACCAAGAGAGTTCTACTTAAGTTGAGGACAACCCAGAGGGCTATGGAACGAAGAATGGTAGGGGTAACATTAAGAGATAGGAAGCGTGCAGAGTGGGTCAGAGAAATAACTCAGGTTACCGACATTCTAGTGGTAATTAAGAAGAAGAAATGGGCATGGGCAGGGCATGTAGTGCGAAGAGAGGATAACCGATGGTCGCTGAGGTTGGTTGGTTGGTTGGTTCATAGGAAGGGAAAGGCGCAGTATCTGTCACACTTTCTCTGTGGACACCTGAACCGCGCCGTAAGGGAAGGGATGAAGGTGGGATTGAAAGTGGATAGGCAATCGCCGTCGTCGTCTTCTCGGACTAGCAGAGTCGCAGGGAACGCAGGCAGGCTCAAGCAACTACGAACACGTGACGCTGCGTTGAGAATAAAAGCAACAAAACTAAAAAGCAACTGCTTCGCATCTCGTCTCTGAGGTTCGACAAACTGGATTCCAAGGGAAGGAAAGCGTAGCAGGGGGCGGCAGAAAGTTAGGTGGGCGGATGAGGTTAAAAAGTTCGCAGGGGTCAAGTGGATGCAGTTAACACAGAACCGGGTTAAGTGGAGAAATGTGGGAGAGGCCTTCGCCCTGTAGTAGGTATAGTCAGGCTGATGATGATAATGATGAATCTTGATTTTTTTTGGAAGTGTAGCTTTTTTTATTTACATGAGCAATAGAGGAGAGGTTGGCGCCGCATAGCGGTTCCGGCTACTCCTTTCCACCAAATTTATAAGAAACACCTAGTTTGTTTTTATGAAATTTCTTAACCTATAATGATTGGTTTTCACAGGAAAGGAAAGGCGTAGTATGTGTCAGAAATGTTTTGTGGACACCTGACACGAGCCTTAAAAAACTGATTTATTTATAGGAAGGAAAAGGCGCGGTAACTGTCTCACTTGATTTCTGTGGACACCGCAACCACGCCGTAAGGGAAGGGAGGAAGATGGGAGTGAAAGTGGAAAGGGAGAAAGAGGAGCCGTAGCGGAGGGCTACGGAGTAATTTCGACCACCTGGGGATCTTTAACGTGCGCTGACATCGCACAGCACACGATGCCTCTTCTTTTCGCCTCCATCGAAACGCAGCCGTTGGCGGTCGGGATCGAAACAGGATGCTCCGGCACAGTATGTCAGGCATATCTTAACCACTGCACCACCGCGGCGGGGCGAAATCTGCCCAGGAAATGAAATTTTGCCTATTTCGGAGGCTTTTGTCTCAAAAAATGTTTGTGCTAGAGCGGCAATATTTCCACACTATGTTCTCAGCATATTTATCTATCAAACTGCGAAAGATTATATTTATATAACGTTTTAATATACAGACGTACGATCGCGCTAATTTCAAGAAAACAGCGAACAATGAAAATTTCTGAAGACAAATAATTTTTCTTAAACTTAGTCCACTTGTTCTCCTTTGCTTAAAACATATTGCCTAATTTCGTTGCGCTAGTAATTACGGCCACTCCAATAACGCCCTTGCGCAAGTCGCAGCGCACGATGCAGGATTCAAGATTCTAAGACATTTGTGAATCGCACACTGTTTTTCAACTGTGGCATAAAATTGTATTTTGTCATTTATGTCTTGGCGTTGCAAATTAGCTGGCAGACACCATAGTGAATGATTCGGAAAATTTGTACGCGTGGCGTTCCTGAGGCGCTTGTGGCACCAGGCAGCACAGAGATGTTTTTCGAGCTTTATCTTCACCAAAACACGGATTACGCAAAAATACGATAAAGTTCAATGAGCAAGCAACGTATTCCATATATTACTAGTGAAATGAAGAAATTGTTAAGGTCATGGAGAAGTGCCTCATTAAAACAGAATGTTTCTTGGCTGCGATCGTTTACTTTAATCATTCGACGACGCACATTTCCTTCATTCCTGTGCACAGTTTCTGTGTTTCTTTCATGCAGTCCAGGCTATGCATGCCTGCATGAAGTGTGAACCGCAGATTGAACGCGCGGCAAAAGCCCCAGTCTGACCGTGTGGATGCTGTCGTCTGAGATAGACACGCGCATCTGGCTACAGATAGCTTTGCTTTATTTGTGTTCAATACTTCACTTTGCCACTGGAGCGCCACGTTCATTCTGGTACCATGAGGCACAGCGCAGTTTCTCGTATGGCAACAGTTGTGGCATCCGCGAGTATGAAGCAGACGCTCAAACATCCCGACAGCGCTTTGATCTTGCTTCCTTCACCGCCATGTAATCGGCGTCTGGTTGCGATGCGAACAAGGGGCAGATAAATAGCGAAACTTCATTTCACATACGTTGAACAGCTACCCAAGAGGCACTGCACCGGCGGCATCATGTCATGGAGCTTCTCTTTAATTGGCCAGACGTGGCAACAATCCGCTAGAAGCGCGCCCAGTGCGTGCTCCGGAGCGACGAGCGCAGCCTGTCGTCTGCTCGAGCAGACGACGCGTCTCTGTTTGCTCGGAAATGAAGTTATTTGTTTAGTCAGCGTTACGAAAGTTTCTATCTGCTCAGAAGTTGGGGTGTAAATATCGCAAAATAAATATCTAAGGGTTGGGGCCTTTTAATGCTGATTTTATCCAGCGCGCGCGCCGGTGCTTCATAGACATGCCAGCAGAACCGGCGGAGAGGATGGCTTTCTAAATTTTTGCGAGCCATTTCGCGATTTTAACACAAGGGACAGCGTCGCTTCTTTCGCGTACCTCGTTCTACGGTTATTTCCGCTCACTGAAGTATTTGCTTTCGCATCGAGTCATCCGCGGCGGCGCTCGCGCCGCTTCGTTGTTCCATACATCTCGAGCTGGGCGTCGCGTCGGCGCGGCAGTTTTCGGCGCGCACGAAAATCGTGAGAAAAAACGGCAGTTTTTGACGCACTAAAATCATGGAAAAAAAACGCCGATTATGCGGCGTTTTTGCAGCGTTTTTTCTACGATTTTTGTGCGTCGAAAGCTGCCGTGCCGACGCGACGCCCAGCTCGAGATACATGGAACGACGATACGGCGCGAACGCCGCCGCGGATCCCACGAAGCGAAAGCAAATGCATCTCTCTGCGAACACCTAAATGCAACTGGACTTCCTTTTTTTTTATCTTTCTATCTCCTGCATCCCATTCCCCCTTTCTCAACTTATGCCTCGTGGCAAACTTTTCGAGAAAAAAAAAAAGAAGCGACACTGCCCATAGTGTTAAAATTGTGAAAGGGCTAAATCCAATGCAACTGTGATAAATATAAAAAGCGTACATAGGTCGCACAAGGACTTGACTCGCTCGAATGAACGAAGATGCCCGCTGGGATACCAGCGGAACGGTCTTTTTTTTCTTCTTCTTCTTCTTCTTTTACAAATTTCGCTTCAGGGAGAAAGGAAATACATTACGATCCGAGAGTAGCTATATAGGTCGTATATACTCACAAATTCCGTGCTTGATCAAGAGTTTATTTTTACGATAATCACATTTCTGCGACCAAATTGCCGCACACCTCGTCATCCATGGCGGCCATGTAGCGGTCGCTCCAACTAGAAATGTCAGCTTTCCGCGCTTCGAGAAGACGCCGCGCAGCCCGCGCGTCAAATATCTGGCAGGGCCAGCAAGATCGGCGGCGGCGCGCGTTTTTTCCGTCGAGTGCTCGGTTTGTTGCGGCAAAAACGCTCCCTGAATTGACGTGGCTGCAAAAAAAAAATCAGTCTTGCTTGCGGCTTTGTGGGACGCAGCTGCTTAAAATACGCTTGCAATAAATTCGGATTCAAGTGCAGAAGAGAGCGACGATTGTTTGCTCGAGAATTGGCGGTAATCCGGTGAGACGGTCGTCCCCAACGAGATTCGAACTGAGGATGTACGTACAGCCGTTTTCTTCACCTCCGTCGTAATGGTCCCAAAGCCATTGACGATGTACAATTCGCGTGCGTAATGCGAGCTCCCAATCCTGGTTCTAGTCAGCACAGAAATCTCTCTCGCTCTTTCTGGCCCTGCTTACGTTGGCCCGGCACCTAAATTTTTTTCCCGCCGCCAGATTCAGAAACCCAGGGGGCAGCACTCGCGGCGAACAGGCAGCGCCACGAGTGAGCGCCGGAACAGTTTGATAGGGAGACGCGCGGCCGCCTAGGCAGGGCGCGCGCTTGAAAAGGCGGCCTGCACAACGAAATGGTAGCAGTTTTAGCCAGCTCGAGCGACGTAGCGAAGCACAAACGATGCGAGAGCCACACGACACAAGACGCAGAGACAGAGACGAGCCCTGGCCGCCCGCTGGGCGTTTATCTCTAGGCTGGAAACACGCGAAACGGAAGACGACAGGAGAAGCGCGCGCAGTTGGAAAAGGCCGAGCAAAAAACGAAGGGGGTGGGAGGGTGGGGGCGTAAAAAACACGGTAAAAATGTAGAAAAATACAAAAAACATTTGTGCGAACGCCCCTCCTCCCAAGTGTGGTACAGCTTCACAAAGGCCAGCTAGAACGCCTCAAGCTGGGTTGGGTGAGAGAGAGAAAAAAAAAAGAAGCAATGCTGCGGGGAATCGAGCGTCCGAGAAGGGTGGAACGAGTATGGGAGAAGAATGGGAATGAATGAAGCCGTAGTCGAAGAAGAGAAAAAAAGCCTAAAAAAAAAGGGACAAGCCTGAAAACTCGAGAACGCGATTACCGGGGCCTGAAGATGCCGCAGGCACTGATATTACGCAGACGGATTTTGAAGAGCTTAAGGTGTTTTCTGGTGAGGCGGTTGCCACTCTTCTCGACGATAAAGGAAAGGATGGCAGATGGCACGCGGTCGCTGATACAGCGACACAGCTATGAGAATGGAAACTGCCTCACAGCACCGCACAAACGATCTACAGTTTCTAATACGCATTCATGTCTTCCTCTCTGTCACATGTCAGAATTGTACCATGCTTAATTTCCTTTTCGTTGAAAGAACGTCCTGCCTCATCCCGACTTGAATGCTAGTTTTCTTTCGTTTTTTTTTTTAACGATCATTAATGCCTCTTTAACGGTACTTTCAAGTCCTTGCCACAAAATTAAGTTTTGACAGGGGAAGGTAACAGGTGGCAGCCAGCCGCTCGACAACTTGTTTGGAGCAGGATGGCATGTAATGAATGCAAGATCTGTTCAGAGTGTCCACGAATAAGTAAAAAAAAAACATTCTTTTTACTTATTTTTTATTATAGTCTCGATTGAGCAGTATCGCATGAGAAACGTCTTATCATTCGAGGTTCAACAACTCAGTAGACATCGAAATGTCATTAGCACAACTAAATAAATAAAGCGTATGGAATGGCACCTCCTGAAACACATCTACAGAGGAGGGCGAAGTGGGCAGCGAAGGATGGCGAGGAAAAAAAAAAATATCAGGCTGGGGGACGGACAAAGAAAGCCGCCCAAGAGGAGAAGGAAAGTAGCGGCATAAGCGTGGAAGGAAAGGGTGGGGGAAGAAGAAAAGGAACAAGCTGAGAGGAGGAAAAAAATAATGAAAGCAAGCAAGCAAGCAAAAAAAAAAGTTGTCAAGGCAAATTCGCGAAACTAATGCGCAAGACATAGTAAATGCGCCATTTAAACACTCCATTCCTGTTGATTACTCTCTGCATTGTACTGGTGCTTATGCAAGCTATCGTAGACAGGGAAATATAGACCACAGGACAGCATAAATAAAAATTATGTAATGAACAACTGCGTCCACGAGCGCCGCCCACAGGCGCGCACGGCGGTCCCAGTAGCGCTGATGCCTATAGAGCTGCCCAATTTCTTTAAATATTATATTTTTTTGCGGGTTGAGAAAGGATGCTAATGCAGGTGAAGGTATTTCGTTGCAGAAGCTGACTCTTGGAATTTTTCAGAGTGTGCCATGCAAGTGATCGTTGCTACAACCACGCATCCATGTTCCAACGGCTGGCCTACCCCGAGGCGCATAAATGTTCAACCGTGGACGTATCAATGATCGAAGAGAGGACAGATTTTCACACTATTGGGCGCGAAATCGATAGCTGCCAATGCTCAGTGTTAGAGAAATTCTGCCTTGATCATGCGCAATTCAGTGTTCCGGCGGAGCGATTTTCCACGCTACACCGCTGTCATGCTAGAAAGCCTACCTAGGCGGCGTTTGACATTCAGCTGCTTTTTGTGGGCCCCGTAATTGAAAGCAACGCCTTCAGAAACGTGTTAAATGTTCAAAAATGTATTCTCTTCAACAGTTTCACTCCAGGCTGTCAAAGCAGGCGGACGTTGATAAAACAGTTGAGCACTCCAGTCTTTAGAAATCTGTAGAATCGCCTTCAGTTTGTAAAATTATTGGAATAGGTCACTTTCCGATCGCTGGGACATAGACGCTCATGACAGCGCTTTCACGTGAATAAGGACCACACCAGACCGAAAGCTTGTCTCATATAACATAGCTAACCAAGGTATACCTTACAGCATTGTGTTGATTTTTATGGTGCATAAGCGACTAATGCTGCCATGCACCAAGAACAAGGTTTAATGTATTTATTTCGTGTGTAATGACTAAAATGTTCTTTAGGATGTAGCTTGTTTAGGAGCATTTTAGGAAGCCAAAAATGCAGGAAATTTGCACTTCTCTCCTAGGATCATGCTGGGATGGAAAGGGATCTGTTGCAAAATTGTACAAAATGTTTCCTCTTATTTTCTCGACTCTGGCGCACGTGTAAGATATGGTTTATTGTTAGTTCGTCTCCACACTCCTTGCATATTGGTTTGTCCTCTTTCATAAGTATGAAGCTGTGTGTGAGGTGTGGGTATGTGTTTTGTGAAGATGACCTAAAATGGCCTCCATGTTGTGTTTTCGATTACTGCATGATTTCCATTCCTTAATGACAGGTTTGACAAGTATAGTTTGTAGTTTATTTCAATGTTTCAAAAATCCTGCCATTTCACTCTCACTTTTCTTTGTACAAGCTTCTTGGTATCTTCATGCAGCATATTCACCCTCTGTAATTTAGCATTGCGTCAAGGTAACCTGGTTATTTCTTTTCATCACCTTTCAAGACAGCTGTCCCGATTTCATAAAGTGTAGGGTTTCTGACTACAGGAACTCCTTGGAAGTCATAGAAATAAATGAGATCCACAATCATGAGCTATCTAGGGTATGCATATACATGTCCATCGCTCAGTGGAATGGTGTCAGTACGCTGTTAGAACAGGTCTTGTGGTAACAACAACCATTGTCTGAGGTGGTCCTTTAATGGGCATTGAAATGCTATGTAACTACAGGTACTGATAGAACTCTTGATCATGTTATGTGATGATGCGATCCTTGCATGTATATAGGTATACATTTCAGAATCTGCAATGCACCACTTAACCATTTACCACCAGTTTGGGTGAAAATGTATTTTTCATGCATGTTAACCAGTATTTAACAGATGACCCCTATGCACAAGCCAAAAGTGCCACGAGCCAAATGTCACGAGGCCACACAACATGGCAGGAGCTGTTAAGTCAAGCTTACAAAGTTATATTTGAAATATGTTCTCGGACGTTTCAGCTCCAATTAAGAAAGGTTGAGGCTTACAGAGGTCTATGCCAGGTAGTCTATCACCTAACAGGGCAGCCTATGACCGTATGCTAATCTGAGATAACAGAGACATGAATTAAGGAATTAGTAATTATGTTTGTAGCAAAGGGCATGTAAATTAAAGGGAATCCACAGTGGGATCTGCAGACAAGAACCATTAACGCTGGCACACCATACCCTTACAGGTGGAGATTAGGAGTCTCCCTAATTTTTTTTTTCTGCTCAAAGCTTGTCATTTCCTTTGTTCTTCCAGATGAGGAAGATGTGAAAATAATAGCATCGAAAATTCCAGAGACCATCGTTAACAAGAATGCTGATCCCAACAGCGTAAAAAGGAATTTCAGAAAAGATAGGTGTCTAGTAATGCTGGCAACAGTTGAAGCTAAGTGGAAAGGCATGAAATTGAAATGCAACATATGTAGAGATATGTTGCGAGACGACCAGTCTGTGGTGTGCGACATCTGTCTCCGTTAGTTTCATCAAGTGATTGGCCAAAGCAGATGGGGCTTGTGGTTTTGTGATAAGTGCACTGTAGTAGTATATTTGCAACCTTGCCCTTTAATAATTGGAGTGGAGTAAGTGCATTGTTTTGTTTTTGTAAGATGTTCATGGTTTCCATGCAAACATTATGAGAAATTTTTTCCTAGAGACTGTTTGCTGAAATGTGAATATAATGTGCAATAAAACTAGAGTTTTCTTGCTATTTACTTTTCCTTGCATACATTAGTTCTGTCAAGAAAACCACAGGCTAGAAGGAAATGTAATGGCATGCATTTTGATACTTGGCCCCGTTGTGCTGGCTCAGTAGTTAGAGTGCTTGACTGCTGAACCGAAAGATGCAGATTTGGTTCCAGTCACAGCAGGGGCATTTCAATAGAGGCGAAACAATAGGCCGTTATGCACCGTGCGGTTTCAGTGCATGTAAAAGAACCCCAGGTGGTCGAAATTATACCGGAGCCCTCAACTATTGTGTTCCTCATAGCCGTAGTTATTTTGGGATGCTAAACCAGATATATATCACATCATACTCTGAGTAAGATGCTATTCATGGTCAGTTAATCATACACTAAATGATCAATTTTTTTCTGCATGGTACAGCAGCTGTTGTACAATTTTACTTTAGACTTCATGAAGAATATCACACTGGCTCCATATGGACTTCTGTTGACCCTTGATATGCGTCACAATCACACACCCGAGTATGTATTTGTCTAAGGGCCCCTATGCATGCAAGGAGGGGACCGTTACTTTCCATTTGTCAGAACTGAAATGCACAATTCACATCATTTCTGTAATTCAACTGCCTGCTATTTGAACTGTCCAGCATTGATGCAAGTTTCAAAGAACTGCAATTAGCAAATTAATCCAAGCAGGAAACCATGCCAAGAACTGCTTCGGTTTCGTCTTTAACAACTGTTTGAGAACTAAAATTAGCCAAATGTTGCAAGACATAGATGAGAGGTGACAAAGTCTAAAAAACAATGCAGCCTACTTGTGGCATGTAGGGTTTCACATCCTAAAGTGACATATGTAGCTATGAAAAATAACGTACTGGAGAGCTCCAGACTAATTTGACTGCCCGTGCTTTGTACTTTGCGTTGACATCTTGCAGGAAACAGAAGCATTTGCATTTCACCTGCACCAAAGTGCGACTGCCACCACGGGCATTAAACATCACGACCTTGGGGCAAGTAGCCGAACGTGCCACTAAAATGTCGCAGCGTCTACGTACATGCTATACACGTCAACCTTTCTAGCATTAAAGCTGTCACATGCATGGCAGATATTCATGTTCAGCTTTGGACTGACAAGTTTAAAAGTGTACTATTTGTGTTTGTCTAGCATGAAAAACAAAGGAAACTAAGGAAAAACGAAAAAACAATGAGCATATGTTGAAAAACCACTAGTCATTAACACATAAAGCATATTCGTTCCTTTATTAATGATAAAGTGGCCTTCAACAATAGTACAAAGCCTGAACATTTTAGGAAGGTGCTGTGCCAGGCAGCTATTTTACAGAAACCTGAACCATTTCACCTGTAGTAATGCGCATCCCGGGGGTGTGGGCTGGGCACTTATTTTTCGGCCCACTCCAACATGCGAAGACTGCATCATGTGCACAGCCTCTACGCGCGCCATACTGGCCCTGGATATTCACAAGGCATTCGACACGATAAGCCATGACCATATCCTGACGACATTAGCCACCACGGGCTGCGGCACGCGCATATGGCAGTATGTTCGGGCCTTTCTTCAGGGCCGCACGGCACAACTTTACCTTGGGGATATTGCCTCCCAGCCTTTTCCCCTGCCTAACCGCGGAACACCTCAAGGGGCGGTCCTATCACCGCTACTTTTTAACGTTGCCCTAGCGCCATTAGCAAAGGCCCTTCCCAAGCAAAAAAATGTGTGTGGCAAAAGATAGGGCCGACCTTTCTCGCCGACCAAAAAGTGGCCGGCCGACCTTCGGCACCCGAATGAGGGCCGGCGTCGGGGATTGACACTGACCTAACGTCGGCCGATTTTCGGCAATCGACTACGGCCCGACCTTTTGGCCCGACGTGATCGACCACCTGCCGCACGTGGGCCTGCCGTCTGCCAGCGTTACTGAATGGTCGGCCGCTCGTCTGCCCTAGCATTTTGCTGACGAAAGACCGTACGTCGGCCGGTTGCTTCCCGACGCCGGTTAGTGGCCGGCATCGCCCCTCGTGCAGGTATCATGCCATGCATTTAATATATCGTGGCCCATGCATATATAACGGGGTAGCACATACAAATGCATCAAGAAAAGCAGTAGCTTTTCTGATGCCATGAAGAAACAAAAGCTGCAGTATTTGGTGAAAAATTTATTTGTCAACAGCGTTCAGAAAAAGCTCGCGATTTGCTTTTTAATAAGCGTGGATATATGACTGCGCGTGTGCCACATATGGAAGATGGGCTTGAGGCTTGGTCTCCTTCTTTTGGCAGCCTGTCGATCACTTGATATCTGCGACTGGTCGGATCTGCGGCAGGTTCCATCTTGGTCAGCTGTACGAAGACAAGTGTTTTAATTAAATATTTCCTTTTCGCCTAGACTTTTACATTGCAGGCAAATATAGGGTGAAAGGTAGAAAAAATAATGTCTGCTCACTGCCACCAACTGCACTATCACATCAATATATTTTATGCGCTTGACTTCATGCGACCCTACTGAAAACGCATTAGCGCAAAGCCGCAATACGTAATCAGGATCCGTGAATCCGCGAGAAAGGCGCGATCACTTCGTTTTGCTGGAGTCATGATGTTGCAATTTGAAACCGTAGCGCAGTCAAACCTTATCCTCCCGAAGCGCGTTCTTGAATGCTAATGCTGCAATTTAATAATTCTAGCAAAACCAAGTGTCCGCGCTTGTCATAGAGCGCGTATGAGGGATTCCAACGCGGCTGAACAAACAGTTTCCGCGATATTTACATGAAACCTACAATAAGTTTATTCCGTAGAATACAGCTTAATTTTCTCAAACTAGATGGAACTTTTACAGCAAAAGCGACCGGATATTTAACGATAAGTCATCTGATTTATTTTCGTTATTTAACAACCGAGCATTATTTTAAAAATTGTCTCATCAGCCAAGACGGCTATTTAGACAGCCCAACTCTTAGAAGCTTATAGAACCCGTTGTAAATTTTTAAAGCTTGAAACAGGTTAGCTGGACACCTTATGAGCATGTAAGCACCAGGAAATAATCCGCACGATGAAAATACAACTGCTTGCCCAGAAAGCAAGCGCACAGAGCAAAATCAATGTGAAACGGCTCAGATCTGTGTGCATCACATATATGATTCCAAAATCCACAAAATGAACGCACTGGCTCACTTACCTTGCCAGCATACCGCATCACTCAATCATAAAATTTTCATGTATAGACATCATTACAGCTGCAAAAAAATAATAATAATAATAAACACGGCATAAACCTTGTACTCAGTCCTGGCACGAGCTTGCTTGGCAGCAGCGATGATGCTTGTACAGCTTCTGATCGCTCCTATGGCGAGGGGTGCTGCAATATTTAATCAGTGATAGCATTTGACATTTAACTGGGTTGCATGCGTCCCATCGATGTGAGTCGGATAATCGAATTTTCCGAACAAAATCAGCGCTAATACCTGTCCGGCAAGTGCACCGCCATAAAGAAGTGAAAGGCCAGCGTTTTAGTGTAGAGGAGACCAAGGACTTCGGGCTTCGGCGAAACGAGCTTCCACTGTCGCAGCCAGTTTCCAGATCAGCTGATATCGCCTCCCTGCACGATCAGCGCAAGGCGCGCACACCAATTACAAAATATGCATTTACAGTAACAAGATGCGCATAAGTCTCAAAACAATACATAATTAGTTGCAGTTCATTATCGTATAGAAGAAAATCAGCGCTAATTTGACTTACCTGATGGGTATACATGTCAGTGCATGCACTTCGATATGAAGAAGTGAAAGACGGGCGTTTTGGGGCAGAGGAGGTCGGACCTCGGACTGCAGCGAAAAGAGCTAATTCCACCGCCACAGCATCGTTTCCAAGTCGGCTCAGCACGTCTTCCTGCGCAATCAGAGCTTATATAAAAAAAAAAAAAACGCACGTAGTAACAAGATGCGCATATATATACGCGCTCCAGAAACAGTTGCAGTATATTGTCGTATCGAGCAAAATATGTGCTAATTGGACTTACCTGATCGGTATAGTGAGTGTCCCTCCATGTTAAAAGGCGAGCATTTTGGGGCAGGAGATACCGAAGGACCCAGACTGCAAAATGAGCCAATTCTGCCACCGCAGCCAGCCGCAGCCTTGTTTCCAAACGGCTCAGCAAGTCTTCCTGCGCGATCAGCGCCCACACCAATTATATATATATATGAAGAAAGATGCAAGGAGTATATAACAAGACGAACATATGCTCCAAAACAATACATTATTATGTTCAGTATAATATCGAATCTAGCAAAAAGCTCCTCTGATCAAGACCGAAAGATCATGTACTTACGCATGTTTTGGTGAACTTCGCCACGAAGAATCTGTACAGAGCGGCTGCAATCATCAGCTGCATATATGGGCTGTTCTTTTCAAACGCTGACTGCACCAGGAGGTTGAGACAGATTGAATTTGCGCGAAATAAAAGCGGACAATAAGATTAGGCAGTACGCATCGCGCCCACACGGAGGCTGGCCGTCGACTGAGTGACGCCGCGCATCTTAGCTCGCGCGGGATGTGTTTTCCCGCCATTTGGACACGTGACCTCAAGAAGGGAGGAGGGGGGGGGGAGAGAAGCTGCAAAAAGCAGCGAGAATCTCCCTGTGTGCGGTGCATGCAATTCTTTTTTTTTTTTTTCGCCGCTATCTCTCTCTGCTTCGGCATTCCTGTCGCACCCCGCGGTAGGGTGCCTCGATGCCTTTCGCCTCCCCGTGGTTCTTTCCGCTTTGCCGCAGGGAAAAGAGATGGACCGATGGGGGGCAGCGGGTCCCGCGCAGCGAGAAGCAGTTTTCTTTCTTTTTCACGTACGCCCCCTCCCTCGTCGTTCAAGAAGCGTCGAGGTAGTTTCTTTTCTTTTCTTTTTTCTACGGCTTCTGTAGAGCCCTCGTCTTGATACCAGCGGCTGTAGTTCTTTGCATGAAAAAAATATGGCTTGGAGTGAATGTATGTAATGTTCTTTTAACCGAATATCTTCCACATAAACCAAGTGTGGGGCAGTAGAACACCTGCAGCTTCATTTAGCCAAAATAGCAAGACCTAGCTACGTATATAGTGTTCTGCAACTTTATCGGAACCGTCTTGGAAAATTTTCCAAGACAGTTAAGTTGCAGAACACTGTATATTATGAGTGCTTTTGCAGAGATTACATACTCCATGCGGATTTATACTTCCCAAAGCAGTATGTGGGTTATTTAAAGCCCCTCGGGCTGTCATACTAATCGCAAACCACATTTCCGTTTTCGCGTTTGGTTTCCATCATAATGCGGCTTCTGCAGCTCGACTAAAGCCCGTGACTTCGAGCTCAAGCTGGTAAATACCGATTGAACCACATAGTAACTGCTGCAAGTTTCTGACAAAAATATATTTTGTCCATTTGTTCTAGGGATGCATGAAAATCAGTAGAAGGTCGCAGGGCAAAGTGCACCGGATCCGGATGAAAGCTCATAAAAGCTCACCGCCTCTTTTCTTGACCCCGTACGAAATGTAAACTCACGGAGGCTGCGAAACGAATTTAAGGGCGTTTAGGATTAATAGGTTTCGAGGGCACTGGCAAAAGTAATTGACGGTTAACATATAAACCTTAAAGGCACGTGATCTCTTCGGTTTACCGTGGGTTTGCTTAGGGTTATGCTATAGGTTAACTTTATGATGAGGTTGTTTAAATTCAGAGGTTACCATTTAACCATAAAAAAAAATGGACAATTACATTCGTAGGTTCATAGCAGTTACCGCGCAAATCTTAGGCACTTAATACTAAGTATGCTTCAAACAGACAATCAGCGCCTATCAGTTCACAAATTCAAGCATAAGTTCATGACAACTCGCGATCAACTACAGAGTGTACCATACCCGCCGCGGCTCAATTAGCGCGCGGTTAAGCGTTATTTCAAAATATGTATAAATAATAGTTAATTTCACCTTCTGTTGCGCAATGTATCATTCTATCAGCAGGCTCAAATGATATAGTGTCAATATATATCATGCACGCGGTATAACTCAATGTTGCATAAAAATAGCTGTTTCAATGGTACGAATTTTCCACTTTTCTCCTGCTAAGCCGACTGCCTCATGGAACGTAGAGGGGAAACCTGCGGTATTGCAGGAGACTTTACTTTGATATGCACAATGTTATTTAATGATATATTATAGCAGCAGTGAATGCGGCTGGGGAAAAGGGGATTCGAGGAACTTTATATATATTCTGGCATTTCATACCATATTTCTGCGTGTGAGGCTGACGTTGAAGAATTTAACACAATGTAGACCGCCACTGGTGCAGGAGCCGATCGATCCTCGTCATGTTGCGCGGGATTCTCAAAACGCAATCCCTTTGAATTTTCTCAAAAGAACCAAACGTTACTTCTTGCACAATGCTTGTGTTCACAGGAAGTTACGTTCGACAGGCGAATCGTCCGGGCGATTGGCTCTTTGCGTGCCTTTCATTTTTATTTGAAAACTATCAGGACCACATTTGTGTTCTGGATAAAGACAGTCGGCCTCGGCATATTGATATATCAGGAATAAAGCTTTCCTATTCCCCGTGTTTTAGCTGAGGCGGGCAAATATTTGTCCCAAGCTGTTCCATTTACCCTCATGTCGGCAATATACTCGAGTTTCGTCTATCGAGAGTGCAGCATATATGTATATATGCAAAGCGTTACAGCTCATTTGGTCCAAAAGCCACCTCTCTAACTCGGTTTTCGCTTGAGTATCGTCGAGTTTTGTCTGAAATATTCGGAATGTGGTAGTAAATATGCAGATGCGGTCCAGGTTCCCACCGGGATCTGTAACAGATGCTGCGCCTTTACTTTCCTAGAACCAATTTGCAATTAACTGCGGTTGTCCACCGAAATAGAGAGATAGAGAGAAGAATGAGAAGGCGTTGTATCCCGTCAAATGTTAAGGGGAAGCTTGAGCGTCCCCCTAATTTTTATTTCCTTCTTTCAATTATTATTAACTATTCCATCGTACCACTGTGTAAGGTCGTGGAATAATTTACTCTGTGCGACTGCAGACGTGCGTAAGTGCGTGCGTGCGTACGTGCATGCGTCACAATAGTCACACTAGGGATAGACTATTAACTCAATAATCTCGGACATCTTGTTCATCCTAAAGTTATAGCTAATTAACGTATGCGCGAAACTTCTGATAAAGCCTAGTGCACACAGGGGCCAACTTTCCCACATCTGTTTTCCTTGATTGTTTATTGATCCAGCCTCCCAATGATACGACCCTGCATGGCTTAGCACGTGTTTTCTTGTGTATTCCTCTTGCAAAGTCAATCTACTTTGATTATATTTTCACTATAGCTAGGTGGTGGCGCCTATTTGGGTTCCACCTTGTCTTCATTACGCCCTTTGTTGTGTGCTATTGGGTATCCGAGTTAGTGGATCACATAGATTACGTTGGGCGGCCTTAACTTTTATACTGGCTTGGAAGTAGAAGGCAGATGTTTGTAGTGCATGGTCAGGGGAAACAGGCGCACGTGTTCGCATAGTTAGAGGAGATGTTCGTAGACGGAGCATGGATAGCCATAGCAGTATCTAATCTCTGCGAAGCGCTCTGCTATTCTGCGCCCCTAGACATATGTGCCAAAGGTATGCGAAGTGGGAGACGCCTGTTGCACCCAATCTCCCGTATGCTGTAAGAGACTTTCGGTGGCGCACTGAGTGTGGCGTATTCGATCCCCACCAAATTAAACAGGCTTTACAGCTGGCATATTGATCTGCACTGTATCAACTTTGGTCAGGTCGAGTCTCACACACGTGTCCTTAAGGACTGCGTCGCAGCTTGGACATTCCGCTGCCTAGCGCCGTGAGCTTTTTCGTCGCACAGTGGAAGGCCGCGCGAAGCGTTCGAACAACGTGTAGCGAAGTCCATGGGATTGATCATTTGGCAGAATAGGAACGCGGTCGATCGTATTCTTTCGGTGATCCCGTTGTCTACTGTTCCCCATGCTAGTGCGTCTCCCCTAGATATAGCCAGCTGTTAGTTCTTGGAGAGCAAAGCTTTATCCGGAGGTTGTTGACGCGGCACATCCAACTCAGGAAGGTCACTTGTACATCGAAGTGATTTGAACTCGGTTCTTGTCTTGAAAGACGCAAGCCTGCGGCTCACGCGTATATGTGTGAGCACAAAGGATCGAGCAATCGACTGTCTGGAAATTTGTTAGGTTGTCAGAGCTCCCGAGGGAGTTCTGTTGCAGCTGCGCATTATTGATATACAACGTGTGACCAGAAACTCACTGCATTATATATTTCTTGCCGCTATCTTATATGTTCGGTACTGTTTGCTGTTTTACTGAAACATTATTTATTGTCCCAGTGTGCTTTGCTATTTCCATGTTTATCAATAAGATTTCTTTGGTTCCCTGCTATGTAAATGGTTGAAGTTCACGCCTATGACGTCATGATCGTTTCTACTCTCTTATCCCGGTACTTTTCAAGCAGAAGTCCTAAGTTCCTGGACCTATGCAGCATTCCTTCCATATGCAGGGCTATTCTACAAGCGATCTCTCGGCTTAGTACGTACGACAGATAATTCGCTTTAATCCCTTCCGATACATGTTCACGCCTTAAAACTAAAAGTTCTCCATATTATTAGTCTGAAGCCACAACAAAAACCCGAAATTGCGGCAGCTGCTTCAGGAAAGAATTCTTTTCAATTAGCTTCTTTTATTGCGCGTACCTCCTGTAGCTCTCAATAAATATTATTAATTTTCAATCACTCTGTATAACATAGGGGTCTCAAACTCATATTGATATGCAGGATGCGTTGAGAAAATATGTCTCTCGCGGACCAGGAGTGGACAGTAACAAGCAAGAAAATATAGAAGCCATAATTCAAAACAATCTGTAAAACAAAAGCGAAATACTAATAAAATAAATAAAAATCAACTGTATCGTTCCTATGAAACCACACTCCCATTATTTGAGCAAAAAGAAAAAAAAAAGGAAAAAAAAAACTGAAAAACAGAAAAAGCGGAGCATCTTCGATTTTTTGTGTCCAAACGCGCCGGAGGAGCGCGTTACTTCAGGATGGTGTCGTGACGCTGGGGCTACGTCGACCCGGCCTTCACTTGGTAGCGTGCAGAGACTCGGGGTTGATGAAGGATTGAATCTTCGAAGTTGGTAAAATATATACAAGTAGGTTTAATGGCACTTTGAGAAATCTTATTTACATGAATATTTACAAGAAAAAGAAGGGTACATCGGCAAAATGGCAAGCGTTAAGAGTTCATATCGAGAAGCGACTGGATGAACCGTTTACCCAGGGCTCAGAGCGACATTTCGTGCTCTGCAGCGTCCTTAAAACCCCCCCTATGTCCAGCCCCTCTCTGAAGATGCTGACCAACCAAATCCAGGGCACGCCCCTCAGATATCGGCATCCAATCGAACACATCACTGCACTGATGGTCTGAAGCACTGACTGTTCCGGCATTGTTTCGTTGGGCGTGATCACTTGTTGGCGGGAAAAGCTTGGGAACGGCGAGGAGAGGAGGTACATTTCTATTCTTCAGCAAAGAAACCACAGGCTGGTTCTGACAAGTGGGTTTACTTCTCAGAAACCCAAGTGCACGTGGGCGCCGCATACGCTCCCAGCATTGTCCGTTTTCGACAATTGCAAATCTTTCCTACATTCCTGGGAAATCACTTAATGGCTGTATGCGTCATGCTCCTTTCTTGTCCTGCATTCGCAGGAAATCCTCTAATGGCCGTAATCACCTTGCTCCTTTCTTGTCCTGTACGTCAGCGGACGTGTCACTCTGTCGCCTCGTTTGGACAATAGGCATTCCTTACTTGACCATAGCGCTTCTCGACGGGAAGGGTGAACAAAAGAAAGAAAGCACTTCCTGCTATTTCCCGCAGGGGGACGTTTATTTGTGTTTTTCCAGACGTTCTCTTGACGGGATCAATTTGGCATTTGCAGGGTGTCCACAAAGCAAAACAGGCTTACAAAACAGGATTCCTGGAAACAGGCTCACTTAGAGCCATTGGACCATCACCACATATCCACAGCACTTATTCATGCCCACAGGCGAACAATAGAGCGCGCCAATGCGGATGCACGGTCGTAACAGCCTCCTCCCCCGCCAGAAGAGTCTCGGAGGGCAGCAGTCGCAGCTGCAGCATGAAGAGACGACTTAATGGCCTGCACGTGAACGCTTGAAGCTCGCTGTTGCTTGTCGCGTTGTCTTGATTGTTGTAGGCCAAATTGCTCGAGCTGTCTGAAACTCAACCACATGTCTAAACAAGCACTCGGCTCCCGTCTGAAGAGACCAGGTTAAAAGAAAACTGCCATTGTTGTTCGAGAAAAGCCCACTCTCAAGACGTTCAGGACCCACGTATGCCTCGAAAACCAAACGTGCTGCTTTACATAGTCACATATATTCAAGCGCACGAAAAAAAAAAAAAAACCTGATTATCAATTTGGATACATGGTGAGGAACACCTCGGACTGCTTAGAAACAGCGGCTAAGCGCGTCCGCATTCCCATTTAACTTCCCCTTTTTGTATCTTATTTCAAAATTGTACTGCTGTAAAATCAAGCTCCACCTAAGAAGGCGACTGTTCTTCGATGTCGCAGTTTGCAGCCAAGCCAGTGGACAATGGTCCGTCTCTACGGTGAATTTGGCCCCTCCAAGATAGCACTGCAATTTTTGAATGGCCCATACAATGCAAGCGCACTCTTTCTCTGACGCGCAATAAGCCCTCTCTCTAGAACTCAGTTTTCTGCTCAAGTAGAGCACGGGGTGCTCATTACCGTCGTCATCTCTCTGGCAGAGAACAGCAACTAGCCCTCGATCACTGGCATCACACTGGACCGTGAATTCTCGGTCATAGTCTGGAGCTCGCAATACCGGACGGCTAATCAGCACAGCCTTCAGGTTTACGAAGGAGGCTTCCTTTTGTTCGTCCCAGACTACATTTGTCGGTTCTGTCTTGCGGAGAGCGTCGGTCAGAGGGCTAGCCAAAGCTGAGTAGTTAGGGATGTAGTGATTGTAGTATCCAGTCAGACCCAGGAATGCTCGAATTTCCGTCTTCGTGCTCGGCCGCGGGTAGTCTGCTACCGCAGAAATCTTAATCTCGCTGGGTTTCCTGAAACCTTGACCTACATTGTGACCCAAGTAGTCCACGGTCGTCCTTGCCAGGCAACATTTCTCGGCCTTTACGGTTAGTCCAGCTTGACGCAAAAGGCTCAGTACAGCTCTTAGATGTACCATATGGTCCGCCCATGAGTCGGAAAAAACCGCAATGTCATCTAAATAAGGCACCGCGAATGTTTCACACCCCTTTAAAACCCTATCCACGAGTCGTGAAAAACAAAATGGAGCATTTTTGAGCCCGAAACTCATCATTGTTGGCTGGTAGCTGCCCGTCGGAGTGACGAAAGCCGCGTATCTGCTGGCGCGTTCAGTGAGCGGTACTTGCCAGTATCCTCGAGTAAGGTCCAGCGTAGTCACATATGCCGCTCTACTGACCTGTTCTACTCTCTCCTCAATATTCGGAATAGGATACACTTGATCCCTGGTGAGAGAATTTAGCTTTCGGTAGTCTACCACAGGCCTAGGGTCTTTACCTGGAGCTTCTACTAAGATCATAGGCGAAGCATAATCGCTTTCCGAGGGTTTTATTACTCCCAATTCCAGCATGCGAGTTACTTCCCTATCCAGAATTTCTCTTTGCCTTGGAGAAAATCGGTAGCACCTTGATCGCACTGGCACGTCTGAAGTCAGCTCAATATCGTGCTCAGTCAAATCAGTCCTGCCTGGCCTGTCCACGAAGCAGGCCTCAAACTCTGTTATTATTTCGCCCAGATCGGACAGCTGGGATTTCTTTAGTTCTCATCCCTGCTCCGTCTTTTTGAGAAGCTCCTGAGCGTTGCTTCCCTTTTCGCTTAGGCAAATCAAGTTATCCCCAATCTCCTCAGGAAGGTTTAACGTTAGATTTACCATGGTTTCCCTCTGCTCATAAGGCTTCATAAGATTGCAATGATAAATGCGCACTGCTTTACGCCTATCGGGGATTTTCACTGCGTAGTTAGTGTCAGAAAGCTCTGCAACGACTTTAGCAGGTCCTTCCCACTGTACTTCGAGCTTATTCTTGGGATCATTGGCTTGCTCCATAGCTAAGTCCTCTCGGGTTCCACTTAAAAGTCTCGTGAGATTACTAGACACTGGCGGCAAGAGGTTACTCTCAAGAACGTCCTCATTCCGCGTCTCATCAAGCTCACTTTCAAGTTGACTTATCTGAGATGCCTCGCTCTCAAAGTTTTCTGACCTGCTATCTTCCGCATCTACCACTGTTTTAACTGCCGTTTCCTCCGCTGTGGATTCTTCTGGAATGAGCAGTGTAGCTAGTTCTCGCGCCTTTGAACGTGTTAAGGCTTGCACAACTCTGTCTCCGAAAAGGATGCCCCTCTTTCGCAGTAGCATGTCCGATTTGTTGGAGAACAAATACGGATAGCACTTAGGAAGCTTTCCTGAAACGGCAGCCTCGGTTGTTAATTCGCCGAAAGGGCCCTCGATGACCACGTTCGCGATCGGCAAGCACACACTCTGTTCCTCAACTACCTGTCGGATCCATGCACACTGTCCTGTATAGTCGGAAGGCGATACATACGCCGGATGGACAACATCCATCGTTGCGGCCGAATCGCGCAGTACCTTGCAAGGCTTCCCGTTGACTACTAGGTCATGCAGGTAGGGTTCTAAAAGCTGCATATTTTCATCGCAGTCCCTGACATACGAGAAAGCAATCTTTTCTTTCCGGCAGTTGACGGCAATGTGACCCTGCTCATTACACCTAAAGCATGTGAGCGGCTTCCTAGCCTCAAGCTTATTCTTTTTGTGTTCTGCACGTTGGTCACTTCCCCACTTTTCTCACTGCCGTCCTTTCTAGGGAATTTGCCTGAAGAAACCTTCATTTCTTCGTTTCCAACTCTAGCAAAGTGCCTTTCCTGACGGTTTTTCACACTGAACTTGGGATTGCGGGGCCTATCCACTGCTGGGTTGCTGAATTGTCGGCGCGAAGCATACTCCTCAATAAGTTCGGCAGCTTCAGTTGCCGACTTAATTTCGCCTCGGTCCTGTAACCAATTTCTTTCTTTTTCTGGGAGGCAGTTATAAAACTGCTCCAAAAGAATTCGCTCGACTACAGCGTCCCTATCACTGTAGGAATCTGTGCTCTTTAGCCACTCGCCCAAATTTACTCTTAAATTGTACAGGAATTCAGGGTAACTCTCGTCCCTGGACTTAGTAGCGTTCCGAAAACGTTGTCTGAACGCCTCGGCGCTAAGCCTATACTTTCTCAGAAGGCAAGCTTTGACCTTCTCGTAGTTGTCCGCGTCCTCCTTGCTTAGCCGCGCGACAACCTCCGCTGCCTCGCAGGGCAGAACCGTCAATAATCTCTGAGACCAAGTGTCTCGCTGGAAGGACAGTTTTTCGCAGGTTCGCTCAAAGTTAGCCAGATACAGACCGATATCCCCTGATATCACATATGGCTGCATGTACTTTGACATCTTGAAATCTGCCTCCTTGTTGAGAAGAGGTACCGTTAGCTGGGGACAATTGCCCGACCTCTTGCTCAACTCTAGTTCTAATTTCCGGAGCTCAATTTCTAGCTCCAGCCTTTTTGCTTCTCTTTCAATTTCACGCTTCTTTTCCTCTTTTTCCCTCTCAAGTTCACGCTTCTTTTCCTCTTTTTCCCTCTCAAGTTCACGCTTCTTTTCCTCTTTTTCCCTCTCAAGTTCACGCTCACGCCTCTTTTCCTCGTTTTCCCGCTCTTTCTGCTGTCTGAGCTGCTCCTCCTTTTTTTGTCCGATGAGGTTCCATGCTTCACTGAGCTCCTCATCATCGGTTCCCAAATCAGTGATTGCTTTTATAATCAAGGGTTTTCGTGCCAAACCACTTGTATCAATTCCCAATTCCACACACAATTGCAACAGTTCCGGTTTCTGCAGCTTTTGTAGGTCCATGATCGCTCCGAGTGTCGGCTACTTCCAAAACAACAGTGCAAACTACCAAACCTAAAGGCGTTTCAACACTTTTTACCAGTTCTAAAATCTAAC
The DNA here is from genome assembly GCF_055883805.1 of Amblyomma maculatum. Taxonomy (NCBI): domain Eukaryota; kingdom Metazoa; phylum Arthropoda; class Arachnida; order Ixodida; family Ixodidae; genus Amblyomma; species Amblyomma maculatum. The sequence goes on along the minus strand of NC_139347.1, from coordinate 206,316,808 downwards.
CCTGTTCTAGAACCTGGTCCACATCAGAAGAAAAGCCAAGCACTCACCCACACATGCGATCGATGTTCCGAGCTGCTCTCTTGTTGGCCGATTGTTGCGCCTGCTTGTTGCTTGAGATGCCACCTCCGATCACCAGATGTGGCTTGTAGATTCTGATCCACCTCGAATCACCAGATGTTGTAGCTTGTAGATCCAGATCCCACCTCCAGTCATCAGATGTTGTGGCTTGTAGATTCAGATCCCAACGCTGGACACCAGTCATCAGATGTTGTGGCTTGTAGATTCAGATCCCACCGCTGGTCACCAGTTGTCGTGACGCTGGGGCTACGTCGACCCAGCCTTCACTTGGTAGCGTGCAGAGACTCGGGGTTGATGAAGGATTGAATCTTCGAAGTTGGTAAAATATATACAAGTAGGTTTAATGGCACTTTGAGAAATCTTATTTACATGAATATTTACAAGAAAAAGAAGGGTACATCGGCAAAATGGCAAGCGTTAAGAGTTCATATCGAGAAGCGACTGGATGAACCGTTTACCCAGGGCTCAGAGCGACATTTCGTGCTCTGCAGCGTCCTTAAAACCCCCCCTATGTCCAGCCCCTCTCTGAAGATGCTGACCAACCAAATCCAGGGCACGCCCCTCAGATATCGGCATCCAATCGAACACATCACTGCACTGATGGTCTGAAGCACTGACTGTTCCGGCATTGTTTCGTTGGGCGTGATCACTTGTTGGCGGGAAAAGCTTGGGAACGGCGAGGAGAGGAGGTACATTTCTATTCTTCAGCAAAGAAACCACAGGCTGGTTCTGACAAGTGGGTTTACTTCTCAGAAACCCAAGTGCACGTGGGCGCCGCATACGCTCCCAGCATTGTCCGTTTTCGACAATTGCAAATCTTTCCTACATTCCTGGGAAATCACTTAATGGCTGTATGCGTCATGCTCCTTTCTTGTCCTGCATTCGCAGGAAATCCTCTAATGGCCGTAATCACCTTGCTCCTTTCTTGTCCTGTACGTCAGCGGACGTGTCACTCTGTCGCCTCGTTTGGACAATAGGCATTCCTTACTTGACCATAGCGCTTCTCGACGGGAAGGGTGAACAAAAGAAAGAAAGCACTTCCTGCTATTTCCCGCAGGGGGACGTTTCTTTGTGTTTTTCCAGACGTTCTCTTGACGGGGTCAATTTGGCATTTGCAGGGTGTCCACAAAGCAAAACAGGCTTACAAAACAGGATTCCTGGAAACAGGCTCACTTAGAGCCATTGGACCATCACCACATATCCACAGCACTTATTCATGCCCACAGGCGAACAATAGAGCGCGCCAATGCGGATGCACGGTCGTAACAATGGCTTGGCGGAGTTACTGAAAGGATACAGTGGTTGAAAACTATTACAGTAACTTGTCCTGACAATATATAAATGCGAATGAAAAAGAGGTCTGGTTGTCCAGCGCCTAGTTATTGAAGGTAACAAAGTTGACTGTCTTGTAATTTTAACTAATAACGCGCAACTTTGGAAAACGCGCTTACATTTCCAACATTTCGTTCGCACGTACAGCGTCCTCGCGCGCTCAAGATCGTCTCTTGGTCGCGCTCTACACTTCTGCAATGAACTTGAAAGCACGCACGCACCCACGAGCACAAGCTGCCGAGTCTTCCAAGAACTGTTGACAAGAAGCGGGGGAGGAAAGGGGGGTAGTTTCCGGTCCATTGCAGAATCGGACCGCTCGCTGCGAAAATGCGCCCCTCCGACTTCCGAAAAAAAAATGAAAAGAGCCGCCCGTCCCACACCGGCAGGTCGTAAAAGAGGATGAATGGGCCACACGCAAAGAAACAAAACCAAATGACAAGGACGCTGGCCCGTTTTCTCGCGGCTCTTAGCTTTACCAGACTGTTTTGAGAAAAAAAGTATGCGACAATAATCGTACTGGACTGGACAATAATCATTTTCCTTCGTTTTTTTTTTCTTCATGTATTTGATCGTAAGACAACTTTGTTCGAAAAGAGCTCCTTCAAAAATAGTATACAAATACCACAAAACTGCATGCTCTCTTCAAAGTCGGCGTGTACACACCTCTTCTCTCGCCCAGTCAGGAACGCTCGCCACCAACTTTCGAGCTGCGGGGGTGACACAGTTGTCCCGCCCTTCCCACCATTTCCCCCCTCTTTTCCGCCCTTCCTTGGAAACGTCCGAGCACGAGGTCGGTTTGTTTCGTCCGGGTCTCCCTCCGTGTACGCATTTCTCTTCTCCTGCTGCGAAGTAGTGTTTTTAGAATTTGTCTCTTTGCTTGTCTGCTGGAGCGTTCGCCGCGGCCAAGGCTTGCCAGTGCCCTACGCATAATTTCTGCCCCCGTGTGCTTCTTCTCTTCTGTCCGCTTTTTATTTTACACAATAGCCTTCTCCTCCCAATGCGAAGTTGCGTCTACTCAAGTGCCCAGCTGCCATATAGCGGACGAATTTCAGTGAGTGATACGAGCTAAATGGGGTGTACGGGAGCTTGTGCGCCAAAAATATAACTGATGTTACATCACCTACAGCTGCGCTTCGTAATAAGCAAACAGTATAATGTATAATGACATGATCTACACATGAAATCGCGGTCACCTTGTGGCTTACTGTTTATCAGAACTCGGTAAATAATTTTACTAACAGCTATAAGGTTCACTAAAAATGTGAGCGACAAGTTAAACAAACAATAGCATTAATTGATGTAACAAAACATTTACACTAAATAGCATGTATCATTTTGTTCCATACTAAGCGCAAATTACATAACATCGCGAAAAACCAAAGCCAAGTAACAGGCAAATTTTAAAAAAAGTAGCAGTTGTGCTCTTCATAACTTTTTTTCAATGTACCGCCTCAACAGTCGGGCCGACGCATTGCCGCACTCTTGCCATTAACCTGGCGCCGTGCCCGGCATTTAGTCCGTCCAAAAAGTCGGGCCAAAGCCCGCTGCATGCGAACTACTTGCCGAAATGGCTAGCGGCTACCTCTGGGCCGACCGCTTGCGGTGGTTTACTAGCCGTCTAAGTAGGCAGCCGACCATTTTCCGAACGTCGGCCACACGTAAATGGTCGGCCAAGGATGCTTGGGTTGCTGCAATCCCAGAGCTCCACACAGCCTTATATGCAGATGATATAACCCTCTGGACAACAAGCGGATCCCTTGGAACAGCCCAGGATATCTTGCAGTCTGCCATAGACATCACCACCACCTATCTAGAAAACACAGGCCTCCGATGCTCCCCAACTAAATCGGAACTAATGCAGCTTAAACCCTTACCCGGTGATCCCCCCATTGAACTTCACATGTACGGAAACCCAGTGCCCATTGTGTCTCAGATGAAGATTCTCGGCCTTCTCATTAACAACGCACTTGATGCAACCGCCACCCTTCAACTCTTGCAAAGACAGACTAAGCAGGTTGCTGGACTAATCAGGCGTGTGGCTGCGCGCAACCATGGGCTGTCGGAACGCGAAACCCTCAATATGACCAATGCGTTAATCATTAGCCGAATCACATACCACCTCCCATATCATATACTCACTCAGCGCCAAACAGAGCAGGCGGACATCCTAATACGCATGGCCGTAACCTCCGCCCTACGTCTTCCACGGACGGCACAGAACGTCTGCTGGCCACTGGTACTCACAATACAGTGAACGAATTAATAGAAGCTCAACGCACCAACCAATTAGTCCGCCTGAGTCGCACGGAAACAGGACGATGCCTACTGCGACAACTCCGTCTCAATCCACCCATCGCCACCCCAGCAAGTGCTACACCTTTCATGATCTCTCCGGGCACGCAGGATCACATATACCAGAAGCCCCTACCACGCAACATGGGCGCTTGCCTTTATCAGGGAAGACGGAAAGTTAGAGCCAGCTATTACACCAAAAGATACCGCAACCGCTCTGATATCCTCTATGTCGACGCGGAAGGGAATTCTAAAGTTGGATTTTTCACTGCAGCTGTCGCTGCCTACGAAGATGGCAGAGTGGGGGCCGCCGCCACTATTCGAACTAATTCGCCTGCAGAAGCGGAAGGAGCCGCCATCGCACTCGCGCTTGCCCATTCAGCCATTGACGAAGCTATTACCGAAATTTGTACAGATTCTCAGGCGGCATACCGCCACTACCTAAACGGCGTGGCGACACCGGCCGCGCATCATATTCTTACCACCGCTACCTCTCTCGACCGAACGGTTAATCTAACGTGGATCCCAGGGCATGCCTCGATCCCCGGTAATGAGCGCGTTCATGCGCTGGCTCGAGAACTCTCTACCCGAGCCCCGGATGATCAAGCACCCAACTCCGCGCAGGAGGCCGCATCGGTCCTTTCTACATACCACCAAATCACCACATTCTACAAACACAAGCGCATGACACTGCCACCACCCCACAGCACCTTGTCACCCTTATCCAGTGCTACATGGCGACAATTGCAGACGAATTGTTTCATTTCCCCCTACCGTCTCTCATGCCTTCACCCTGGCTTGCCCCCTCACTGCGACACCTGTGGCGAGCCAAAATCCTCACTTTTCCACTACCTGTGGGAATGTCCTTCCCCCCAGGCAGTGCCCCCCATCCCCCATCCCACCTTTTCTTCCTGGGAGGCTGCTTTGCGGACAGCTCAACCCGCCGGTCAGAAATGGCTGGTCGATCGGGCTCTATGTGAAGCCGAAGCCCGTGGACTCCTGGACTAGTAGGAGACCACCCTGGAAGACTTTTTTTTTATTAAATAAAGTTGTTTCCATCCATCCTTCCCATTTTCCGAGTTTTGAGCTCTGTAGTGCAGGCTAACAAATTGTCGATGACTTATTTTCGTCTGATTGTTGCACAGCGCGTGTAAATAAATTACCACTGCACCTAATAAACACTGACATGCACGTACAACATCGCCGATCATAAACGGACACACTGATGTCCGTCCGGACATCGGCGCACTCATCACAGCAATCTTCGTAGTCTCACACAGCACTCTAGTAGGACGTAATCCGTACATCCCAGCATCTCACGGTAAGCACAAACTACACCTCCAACAAGCACGAATGACGCGATGCTTGGGCTAGAGACACGCCGGCGGCACCCAGCTTTTTCAGCGCCGCTGCACCAAACCTCAATGCGAGCAGAAAGCGATGCGTTACGTGACGCATCTCATCACAGATGGAAGTGACGAAACTTTGAAGAATCAAAACTACATAACGACCGTCGAAGACGTTAATCCACATTATAACGAGGACCAAATGAGCGGGCGTGCGGCCCGCGGGCTGGCCGTCAACACCGCGATTGCATGCGCTTGCGTTCTGGTCGTGCTTGCCACCCTGCCGCGGTCCAACTCACGTAAACCTATCATCATGCCATCACGTAGTATATCACCCATTCTAAGCACTATTCTTACGCATGCAGTATGTATACGTACTTCTTGCACCTCACACATGTACACCTCAGCTACAACCACATCTGGGGATCTCGGATCCGTCCGGCTTTCCCGGCGGATCCCAAGGCCCATATCGGAGAAAAATGCGTTGGGTCCGTCGGAAGAACCCTACCGATCGGGTCCGCCCGCCGTACCTCTGAAAAATATTTCCCGGGTCCGTCCTTCGTATCCCGAAGAAAAACGCACCGGGTCCGTCGGACGTACCTTTAAGACCATTGATCGGGTCCGTCCGACGTACCTTTAGCCACAGCCAAAAATATTTTATCAGGTCAGTGAAAATGTGTGCAACAGCAGCAATCCAAGGTCTGCACCCTAGCAATTCATTTGTGACCATAGAATGCTACGAATCGAAAGAACGAACGGCGAATGCGCCCCACGCGCAGCAGATCTGCCGCGTCTCCGCTGCACCGCACGGCCGGGCACACGTCTCCCTACCAAACTGTTCTTTCCGCCGCGAGGGGAGCGCGCGTCGCACCGCGAGTAAAACCCCTTGATGTTTTGAAAGTAGCGACACTCTCCTCCTTCGCGGCGCATTCCTCCTCGTTTCTCCTCGCCCGCCAGCCGCCCGCGCTGCACACGGCACTCTTTTTCACCCAAGCGCCCGCCGGCCAGCCGCGCCTTTGAACGCTGGCGTGCTTTTTAAGCACCGTTTACAGCTTCGGTAGTGAAAGTAATTCTCATAAACGGTTACCCAAGCGATTAGAATGCTGAGAAAAAATTCTGTGGATTTTTTTCTTTTTTTAAGGCACTTAATTTCTAAATATTTCCCAGAAGAAAACATTCTTCTGCGGGTGTCATTTACGAAAACCGTCTCTGAAAGGAGATGTGATGTTTTGCGGCGTGTAATCAATTAAGTAGTGCTCCAGGCATAAGTTAATGCGTATTAAGCTTATCAGTGCAAGACATCTAATGGTTTGCTAGTGTTTATGGCGGCGTACAATAAATTAGTTGTAAGTGCTGTGCAAGACGATGTGTTTAGATTCCTGATGTGAACGCAGGTGCATGCAGTGAGATGTGCGGCGCAGAAGTGATGGACTTAAAAAAACTTACAAAACTGACAGTTCAAAACACAACACAAAAAGCAAGCACAATTGTACAAAAGCAATATCACGCTATGAATGAATCGGTTTAGTGCGGCTGAAAAATGACCAACACGGTACCAAGCATGAACTGCTTACGATTTCCAGACATGTAATGAAGCCGATGCTACGTGGTGCAAGGGCCAGCACATTATTTGGAGCCGAAACTCTCCAGTAAAAGGAAGTTCAACGCACGGAACGCAGTTTTCTTTAACGTTTATTGTCTCTCCTTCACCCTTTGTGGACGTTCTGAAGTTTTTTTTTTCTTGGTGCACTTTACCATTGAGCCCCTTCAGTTTTATGTTGCAGTAAATTGAAAGCGGATTGAAATAAAAAAAGTCTTTTCTGTTGTGAACAAAATTTATTTCGACATGAAAAGCGAAATCCTCACGTTAGATGTTAACTACACAGTGGCTGTAAAATTTTAAAATTTATCCCAGGCAGTGGCTTGCTGCTTATGAAAGATATTTGTTTTAAAAGTATCACATAAAGGTCCTTTGCTTCGCAAGCAATGAAGCGTCTACACATCATTTAATGCTTGAAACAGCAACGCGCATGCCAATGCTTTTACTGGCACATTTGGAACTCTCAATAGAAGATCTTTTAGCCGCTTCACTTTTCACTAAAATTTCCATGCGCAGTTTGCCGAATATTTTAACAATGTCTTCAAGTAAGTTATGGCAAGAAGGAAAGCATGTCTGCGAAGTTACGCTTTGGGTAATGGCTTCACCTCCGACTCATGTACAGAATTACGGATTAGCTCTTCCTTATTAGTGCGGAAGTAGTTCTCTGCTATTTTTATCACTTCAATCACCCCTTGCGATGGAGTGGTCAAAGACTGCTGGTGCTTTGAAAAGTTTTTGAGCTCTATCAGCGTCGTAGAGCTGTCTCGTTCAATCAGAGAATTATAGCAATTCTCACACTGTACTCGCTTCACAAGTTTTGAAGCAACGTAGCCTGCTAGGTACGTTAATGACTGCTCTATTTCAGGGCTCAGGTCAAGAATATCATCGGGCGCTTGAATAGCATCTGTGTCGCTTCTTGCTTCACTTGTGTCGCGTAAATGTAATAGTAAATAATCTTCCTCCTCGGAGTAGCTTCCTGATTTGCTAGGCTTCAAAAATTGACCTAGTGTTGCGTTCCTTAAGCTACATTTAAACTCATATAGTCTCGGGATGGGGTTTTTGGCGCGTAATGTAGAGAAAAAGTTTTCAAGCCCATCCTGGCCTAACCTGTTCAGGAACACATAATGAAAGTTGTACGTTGTGAGAAGGACGTCTTGTACTTCTAGTGCTGTTATTGTCGCTAGTATAATTCCCGATTGTACAGGCTTCCAGACAGCATTTTTTTCACGTCCAATTTGAATTTTAGAGAAGAGCTCGATTATCATTTACAAAAATTCTACACTGGAGTCATACTCCTCTTGAACTGCGTGGCTAAAAGCTAGCTTTGTTGTCCGTGACGTGATCAGGCGAAACCACCTGAACACGGTTTCGATAAACCATGCAGTAGTAAGAGCGTTTCTCGGAATTTTTCCTCTGTCTTGAAGCAAGCGCAAGCCTGAAGCTGTGTCATTATGGAAAATGGAAAAAGCTGGGCCTACCCTCATTTTATCGTAGTGGCTTGGATCAAGACAGGAAGCATTTAGGTGCGGGGCAAGTTTTATATCATCCGTTTCATCGTGCGTTACAAGTGCTTTAATGAACTCAAAATTCACGACATTAGTTGGCAAGTTATGTTTTTGCACAACTTCTTCGGGAAGGTAGATGAGGTGCCCTTTAGTCAAATGATTTCGAAGATTTTTTCACAAGTGAGGTACATCGCAAAGAAAAACAACGTGCGCAAGGTCTCCTTTGCTTGAGTGGGTGAAAAATGGCGCGCGAAGAACGAAAAGCTTCACAAAGAATGCAAAAAGCGCGCGTGTAACCATGGCGACCCCGGGGACAGCCAGAGTGACCAATTAGCGCGAAGCGGAACGCGCCGCGCGTCTGCGCGCGGCGTCGCGCAGAGGTGCCCGTCGCGCGGAGATCTGAATCCGTGTAGGTGGCGAGGAGCTGAGGAGAGGAAGTGATGCGGCGGCGGCAAAGTACAAAGCGTGGCGGTACTTTCTCTTTATCGAGGGACTTTAACCGCGAGTGAATGGCGCAGTAATTGACATATAGCCACTGCAATACGCGAAACAAAAAAAAAATGCCGCTGTCGACGTACGCGGGGTGCTTCGCAAAATCGGCCGGTGGTGCGCCATCTGCACAGCTTACGAAGGCATCGAAGGCGGACCCTTTGTCGTTCGAATGCCGTCCTCCGTCAACACAGTCGCAACTCAAAATCCCTACACTTTTCCTTTTAAAGCGTTAAGTCCGTCACCATCAACATCATCATCAGCCTGACTATGCCCACTGCAGGGCGAAGGCCTCTCCCATATTTCTCCAATTAACCCGGTTCTGTGCTAGCTGCATCCAATTGACCCTTGCGAACTTCTTGACTTCATCTGCCCCCCTAATTTCCTGCCGCCCCCTGCTACGCTTTCCTTACCTTGGAATCCATGCAGTTTGTTACCCTATACGACCATCGGTTATCCTCTCTTCGCACTACATGTCCTATCCATGCCCATTTCTTCTTCTTGATTTCCACTAGAATGTCAGTAACTGGAGTTATTTCTCTGACCCATTCTGCACGCTTTTTATCTCTTATGTTACCTCAACCATTTTTCATTTCATAGCCCTCTGCGTTGTCCTCAACTTAAAGGGACACTAAAGACAGCCAAAGATGGTATGAAAATCTAATAAACTACATTTGGTGACACTGTCGCCGCATATCCGACAGCAAAATATCGAATAATAATTCTGAGATATTGTGATAAGAAGTTGAGGTTTTTTCTTGTTCCCGCCGGTCGAATTCAAACTGTGGCCTCCGACTACGTAGAGGAGTTGAGTGACGCACACTATGACGTAAGCGGAGACTCCGTGATAGCTAGCGAGCCGGCGCGGCCCGCGGCGTCGCATCCCTCAAGGGCCAACATGGCAACAGCGTACTCGCAATGACGGCCTCAGCCGAAATAAATAAAACAATAAAGAGAGTAATTTACCGAGCGATGGGCCCATAAAGGAAGAAAAAAAACATAGAGCGCTTGTAATGCACAATACTTTACATTTTTCTCAAGCTTTTGCGCTCCTTCTTGCACTGTGTATAAACAAACCGAGCCCTCGGTCATCGCAACGCTTCCTGACATGTTTACATACAAATAAGATTTAGTTACCAGCAAAATAGTGTCCTCGCTACTGCGCTTGTCAGTTTTGAAGCTTCGTCGCACTTTTTTCCTTCAAGGTTTGTGCTACAACTCCGTGTTCAGCAAAAATTACATCCACGGTAGCAGAACATGACCGAAGTGCCGGCGCCACTACATTTGCCAGCGCTAAGAAATTCCACATGTTAAAATGGATCCAGTGCACAATATAGTGCGCATAGGCATCCAGAACATTAGTTGCAAGACGTGAGAGCAGGCAGCATGCGCCGATGATCAAGAAGTTGTAATTTTTAGACCGGCAGCAGAAACACTTTATTGTAAATGGGGCCATCACATAAAAACTAGAAATATTTCCAAGGTTTCTGTGGCGCGGCGTAGCCGAGCGGTTAGCGCCGAACGTTACGGAGCAAGCAGTAACGAGTTCGAGTCATACTGCTACTGGCGTTTTTTTTTTTTTTTTCTTTTACAAATCAATTTTTTTTTAACCGTTTGTAATGTATTTCTGGTGCTTCATTATTTTTAGTTTTTACTTTTTACCCGAGGCCCTTTTTTTCGCCGAGCGACGAGCGCAATATATCGACGCTCTCCTTGGTATGAGCGGCAAGTATGCCCCTTTTGTTTACGACGCCTGCAAATAGCACGTTGAAAGTCTTGTTGACGCAGTGCCATGATTTAGTGAACAATTGAATGATAATGCGTTTTTCCTTTGGTACTTAGCATATGTATGCTTTTCGTGGCGTACGTAGCTGCAGTCAAGCGGTCAGGTCGCAGTCGAAGTGGCAACGACGGCAATATGTTGGCGCAGAAGTGTGAACGAAGGAGCGTGTCGGCGGTAGCGGATTTCGCTCGCTCGTGCCTCCGAATGCTTAAATGGGAACCATCAAGGCGCATCTGCTGTTCCAAGCTCGTAATTCAGGCGCTGCAGGTTCAAACAAACTATCCGAGTGCGCACGAAATGCCTGAGCCGAAACATAACCAAAACTGAAGTGGGCGCCTGTGGCGCCTCCAAGTATATTTTTGTATTTGCCTTGCAACGTTTACGTTGTCTTTTCGCCGTCTTTTACGTATGATAAAAGCGTGTTATCATGTTTGAGAAAAAACGTACTACCGCATTCAAACATGCAACGTAATTCGCATTTGTCAGCCTCCGGGATCTCTAAGCGCGTCACGTGATTTGTAGTTGCGAGCCTCGGCCGTTTGGCTGTGGTGGCGATACCTGTATTTCTGTTATTCTTCTTTACTACCTTATAACAGCTCTGTTTTCAGTAAGAGTGGTCTTTTTGTAATCAGGAACTGGCATTCTATCGATGCAAACCCACTTCCTTTCTCTCTTTAGTGTCCCTTTAAAAACTATGAAAAGGGGGAAATCAGCTGGAGAGGATAACTACAGATTTATTAAAGGACAGGGGGGATATCGTGCTAGAAAAACTGGCCACCCTATATACGCAGTGCCTGGTGTCATCTACGGTACCAGAACCATCGAAGAATGCAAATATTATCCTCATTCATAAGAAAGGGGACTCTAAGGACCTTACAAATTACAGACCAATCAGCTTACTGTCTGTTACGTATAAGGTATTTACTAAGGCAATCGCTAATAAAATCAGGACAACCTTAGACTGCAATCAAGCAAAGAATCAAGCAGGTTTTCGGAAACGATACTCTACTATCGATCATATCCATACCATTAACCAGGTGATAGAAAAATCCTCGGAATATAACCAGCCCTTATACATAGCATTCATTGATTACGAAAAAGAATTTGACTCAGTTGAAACTTCGGCGGTGATGCAGGCATTGCGAAATCAGAGGGTGGACGAGCCGTACGTAAAAGTGCTGGAAGATATATATAGTGGCTGCACAACAACCATAGTTCTGCATAAAGAAACTAACAAAATTCCCATAAAGAAAGGTGTTAGGCAAGGCGATCTCCCCAGTACTATTCACAGCTTGCTTAGAGGAAGTATTCAGAGACTTGGAATGGGAGCAGTTAGGGATAAGGGTAGACGGAGAATACCTCAGAAATCTGCGATTTGCTGATAACATTGCCTTGCTAAGTAACTCAGGGGATGTACTGCAAATAATGATTGATGATCTAGACAGAAAAAGTAGAAAGGTAGGCTCAAAAATCAATATGCAGAAGACTAAGGTAATGTTCAACAGCCTCGGGAAGGAACAGCAGTTTACGTTATGTAGCGAAGTACTGGAAGTAGTAGGCAAATATGTCTACTTAGGACAGGTAGTAACCGCAGATCCGGACCATAAAAAGGAAATAACAAGAAGAATAAGATTGGGATGGCGCGAATTTGGCAAGCATTCGCAGATTATTACTGCAGCTTACCGGTTTCGCTCAAGAGGAAAGTATATAACAGTTGCATCTTACCTGTACTCACCTATGGCGCTAAAACGTGGAGGCTAACCAAGAGAGTTCTACTTAAGTTGACGACAACCCAGAGGGCTATGGAACGAAGAATGGTAGGGGTAACATTAACAGAAATGAAGCGTGCAGAGTGGGTCAGAGAAATAACTCAAGTTACCGACATTTTAGTGGAAATTAAGAAGAAGAAATGGGCATGGGCAGGACATGTAGTGCGAAAGGAGGATAACCGATGGTCGCTTAGGGTAACAAACTGGATTCCAAGGGAAGGAAAGCGTAGCAGGGGGCGGCAGAACGTTAGGTGGGCGGATGAGGTGAAGAAGTTCGCAGGGGTCAAGTGGATGCAGCTAGAATAGAACCGGGTTAATTGGAAGAATATGGGAGAGGCCTTCATCCTGCAGTTGGTATAGTCAGGCTGATGATGATGATGATGATGACTTTACCAGCAGAATCACATCCGCGCTACCATACCTCCTCCTCCTCCTCCTAATGAACGATGGGAACGCTTAGATAGCCTGATTATTAGCTGAATGCGTGCCATTTACGCCTTCCCCCGAACGCTTCCACAGAGCGCCTCCTATACTACTAGGAATGCACAGCACTTTCGAGGAACTCTGTGAAGCAACAAAAACGGTATAACTAGCCAGACTCACGCGAATCCCTGCGGGACGAGCTCTTTTGCAGTCGCTTCACCAATCGCTCGTCGGTAGAATATCCGGCACTGACTCAATTCCCATTACCACACGAGCTCCACACCAGATGCCCCCCTCCCAAAACACATGCATACAAAACGCAATGAAGAACGCAAGAAGGTTCGGGCCTTAGCACTGCACAGACTGTATACAGATAGATAGATAAATGGATTTATTGAAATGAAAAGACAGAGAGGTTGGCCGGAATAATTCAAATCTGGCGTGCTACTCTGCACTGGGGAAAGGGAAGGAGAGAAGAAAGAAGATCATGATGGGTGACCGTGTAGGAGAAGGCATATGAAATACATATCTACAGGCACAGTGGCTTGCTTTACAAGCGCGAATCAAGTCCGCTAGTGCACAAAAACGACAAAGAGCACGCACTGTCTGGACACCCTTCCCCTTGTCCTGCCTAGCGCCCAGCAGCAGTCCCTCCGACAAAGGCCCTTGTCCAAACGCTTCAAGGAAGCGGCTAGCACACTTCTTTCGCGCGCATACGCTGGGCACACACAGGGTCCACAGTTTCTGGGATGCCACAAGTTGAACATTCGGGCGAGTCCACCTGTTTAGTTAAATGTAAGTACTTGCGCGTGAAAGCCACATTTAAACTAAGTCAATGTAGCACACATGCCTGATGGCGCGGAATATCACGCGGAACATAAAATTTCAATGTTCGATCGAGCCTTTTTAGACGAATGTGTCGGGCGTCTGGCTGGGCCCAGTAAGCTGCTGTAGCATTCTTCATACGACTCGTAAGAAGGCACGTCGTATCCGCTCTTGAAAAGGGCACAGCTGTTTGGAGGCCATTGCTGAGTGCGCTTTTCGATTCAACATCGGCCTGTTCATTCCCACGGAGTCCGCAGTGGGAAAAAGAAGAGAGAATGGAGGAGGCGATGAGTGTATGGAGAGGATCTCAATGATTTATACACACTGATGCCTCGCTATTTACATCAGACGCACAGACAGCGATAGTAACTGTTCGCAGCGACGGCTTCCCTGTCACAGCAGGAACCATTTACACATCATCTATAACCACGGCTGAGGAGGCGGCTATCGCTCTAGCTATCTCTTCCTCAGGCGCCACCAAAATCATGTCTGACTCTCAAACAGCCATCCTAAATTTTAGCTCTGGCCGCATCTCTCCGCAAACCAGCACCATACTCAGGCTTTGGATCTCAACCAGAAGCGTACCGCTCGTCTGGGCGCCAGCCCATGCGGGACCACCCGGAAACGAAGAGACACACGCCCTCGTCCGAGATCTTTCCCTCCGGGTGGGAGAGCACCCCGTCGCCTTCGTCGATGGGGAGTCTCTGCTAAACTTCAGAGACATTCTTGAAAAATATCGCTCCAATAGACAGATATACGCACCTCCTCACCCATCGCTATCTAACATGCAATCAACTTTCTGGCGGCGGCTACAAACTCGTGCACTCCAATACCCAATAGTCAAGCCCGTACGCTTCCCCGACCTTTTCTCCGCCTCCTGCCGACTATTCAGCAAGCCGGCCGATTTTCTTCATGTACTATTCACCTGTTCCATATACCCTCATCATTCCTCCCCAGAGGTGGCACTCGCTTACTGGGAACAGCTCATGTCGAGCTCAACGCTACAAGATCAGCGACTCACGATCACCAGTGCCACTAACAGGCTGGCTCTGCAGGGGCTTGTACATCATTTGTAAGGGAGGACCCGTAGCGCGGGCCCCTCCCATAGGCAATTAGGGGGACTCTGCCCCCACCTGCATTTTTGTGGTCAATAAAGTTTACACCACCACCACCCACCTCCCCACAATATTGGCGCGCGCTGTCAAATGATGTGTTGAAAACTTAAGCACCGCCGGGCACACCACAATATTGGTGGTGAAATGTGGTTTTAATGGTTGGTTGGAACGTCTAGCGCTGGCAGTACTTTGGGCACAGCAGGATAAAATTACCAGCCGCAGGGTACAGCTTCAGCGCGAGCGAGATGGGCGCCGGAGACCAGCGATGGTGATGGCGATGCCGCAGCGTTTTCTGTTCTTTGTCTTCTTTACATTTCCCCCGCGTGAAGAAGTCGCCATCCTGGCGACTCAGGGAGAAGAGACGACCAGAGGGTTGTAATATGGCTTGAGGCGGCTAACGTGGACAACCTCGCGGCCGCGACGGCGGTGGTCGGAAGAAGGGGTGACTGGCTCGATGACGTAGTTCACAGGGGATGTGCGTTCCAAGACGCGATAAGGTCCGTGGTATTTGGTGTCAAGTTTGTTGGTGGCAGGAACGCATAGCCAAACGAAGCTGTCGGCCAGGAACGTGGGAGCAGGGGTATCGGTATCATGCTGATCTTTGCGATAGCCTTGAGTGTTGGAGGTAAACGTGCGAGCTAGCTGACGGCATTCCTCGGCCTTCTGTGCAATATCTGACAAAGCACTGTACTCAGAGGCATCTGGACGGTATGGCAAAATTGTGTCCAGAGTACAAGATGGTTCACGGCCATATAAGAGAAAGAAGGGCGAAAACCCAGTTGTTGCTTGGGTGGCAGTGTTGTACGCGAACGTTATGAATGGCAGTACCTGGTCCCAGTTGGAGCTTCCCGATTCAGATGTAACATACATTGCGAGCATCTCCCCAAGCGTACGGTTGAAGCGCTCCGTGAGGCCGTTTGTTTGTGGGTGGTACGCAGTTGTAGCCCGATGTATCGATTTACAAGACGACAGGAGCTCTTGGACTACTTCGGAAAGAAAGACACGACCTCTATCACTCAGTAGCTCGCGAGGAGCGCCGTGTCGAAGAATGAAGTGGTGCAGAAGAAAATGGGCTACCTCTCGGGCTGTCGCCGCGGGAAGTGCAGCAGTCTCGGCGTAACGGGTCAGGTGGTCGACGGTGACGATGACCCATCGATTACCAGCGGCACTGCATGGTAGCAGACCATAAAGGTCAATTCCCACGCGATCAAACGGGCGAGCTGGACATGGTAAAGGCTGGAGAGGGCCAGCAGGGTGGCGAGAAATCTTGCGTTGTTGACAGGCGGTACAAGAGCGAATGTAGCGACGTACGAAATTGTACATTCCCCGCCAGTAGTACCTCTGACGAATTCGATCATAGGTTTTGAGGACGCCGGCGTGAGCGCTTTGCGGCTCAATGTGATGGTGGGCACAAACCTCGGAGCGGAGGTGGCGCGGAATGACAAGAAGCCACGTTCTGCCGTCTGAGTTGTAGTTCCTGCGGTAGAGAAGGCCGTCCCGAATGGCGAAATGGGAGGCCTGTCGGCGGAGTGCCCGAGGATGCGTAGCCGCGGAAGTAGTGTCAAGGATATCTAGCAGGTTAGAAACCCAAGGATCTTGTCGTTGCTCGAAAGGCATATCCTCAATGGTGAGTGCTGACAAGAATGCTTGAGGAGGGGACGATGAGTTAGGCGAGAGCACCGGTGACCGAGAAAGAGCGTCGGCGTCAGAGTGCTTGCGGCCAGAGCGGTACACTACACGGATGTCGTATTCCTGAGCCTGAGAGCCCAGCGCCCGAGACGGCCAGGCGGATCCTTGAGAGACGCGAGCCAGCAGAGAGCGTGATGATCTGTAACTACCTCGAAGGAGTGGCCGTATAAGTAAGGGCGGAACTTCGTTACAGCCCACACGATTGCTAAGCACTCCTTTTCGGTAACGGAGTAGTTGGACTCGGCTTTGGTGAGAGCACGGCTTGCGTAGGCGACAATGTATTCGGAGAAGCCAGGCTTGCGCTGGGCGAGGACGGCACCGAGGCCGACACCACTGGCATCGGTGTGAAGTTCTGTAGGTGCAGTAGGGTCATAATGGCGAAGGATTGGTGGTGACGTCAGAATATTGCGCAGTGTCGCGAATGCATCATCGCAGGCTGGCGACCAAGAGGAGAGGTTAGGGGTGCCTTTCAAGAGCTGTGTAAGGGGGGCTATGATGGTTGCGAAATTCCGAACAAAACGACGAAAGTACGAGCAGAGGCCCACGAAGCTTCGTAGTTCTTTCAAAGTGGTCGGTTTCGGAAAGTCAGCGACGGCGCGCAGCTTCTCAGGATCAGGCAGAACTCCATCTTTACACACAACATGTCCGAGTATTGTGAGCTGGCGGGCACCAAAGCGGCACTTTTTGAGGTTCAGTTGAAGACCCGCGCGGGTTAGGCAGGTGAAGACCTGGTGAAGTCGAGTCAGGTGGGTCGGGAAGTCGGTTGAAAAGACGACGATATCATCGAGGTAGCATAAACAGATGTTCCATTTCAGGCCGCGCAGTACAGTGTCCATCGTTCTTTCAAATGTGGCTGGGGCGTTACAGAGTCCGAATGGCATAACATTAAATTCGTACAGTCCGTCTGGAGTAATAAAGGCGGTCTTCGGACGATCCGCCTCTGCCATGGGCACCTGCCAATACCCGGAGCGTAAATTGAGTGAGGAAAAGAATTCTGCGCCTTGCAAACAGTCTAGGGCATCGTCGATTCGTGGGAGGGGGTACACATCACGACGAGTGATTTTGTTGAGGCGGCGATAATCAACACAAAATCGTATGGAGCCATCCTTCTTTTTAACTAGGACCACAGGAGACGACCATGGGCTATAGGATTCTCTAATTACTCCGCGTTGCAGCATGTCATCGACTTGTTAGGCAATAACACGGCGCTCAGTCGGGGACACCCGATACGGCCGCTGATGTAGAGGTGGGTGAGCGCCAGTGTCAATGAGGTGAGTAACGGTCGTCGTGCGGCCCAAGGAAGATTGCGGGATGTCGAAGGAGGAGCGGAATTGGTGTATAAGGTCAAGAAGTTGTTCTCGGTGGCGCGGCTCTAGAGCGCTGTCCACAGAATGGTCAAAAAGATCCCGCTGTAGCGGATCTGAAGCCACACGAGTTGGAGTCAAGGCGTCAACTTGGAAAACAGGGAATGACAAATCATCAAAGGCGAACAGAAGGTCCACGGGCTCGATGCGGCCGAGGCACTCCCCTTTGATCAACATAGCGGGAGACGCAAGAGGATTGGCTACCAGAAGTGTGCTAGCGCCGTTGTTCATGTCAAGGACAGCAAACGGCAGCGGTAAGTGGCGGCGGCCTCAGACAACGTTAGAGGGCACAAAGAGGACTGTCGCGGTGGTGGTAAAAGAGGCAGTGAGGGGAACCAGAACAGCGCTAACGGGTGGGATGGTTGTGTCATGAGCTACGAGGAGTTTGGTCGCAAAACGAGGACACGGCTCATGGAGCAGGGCATCAGACGGTGCATCACTCGATTCAATGAGCTCTACTTGAGGACTGGCGCAGTCAATGATAGCATCCCAGACGGCCACTGACGTCCGACGGACAACCGAACTCGGCCGCAACTCGGCGGCCGATTTCGGACGTCCGCCGGAATTCCGGCGTACGTACGAAAGCGGATGGTCGAATCCGTTCAACCAGTGGACAGCCGCCGTACGTCCGCCACTGGATTTCCTTTTACACAGCTATGATATAGTTTGTAGTCGTGCTCGTCTGAACTACGTATAAATCAGTAATGCCGTCAAGTCTGCATTATATGATGCCAGAGCGAATCGACGCGATAGAAGGCGTTTCCATTAAACAGTTTTTTTTTATTTTCCGCAAGTTTCATCGTTGAATTCTTCAATCCAAATTTTTTGATTGAAAGATAAATGACCATTAAACATTTTTCTATAATGATGCTTCGGTGAAATTTTAATCAGTGGCTGAATAGACGCAGCAAGCAGCAAGCTCAAAAAGAACGAAACCGAACCTATTCTAAAAAAAATCTGAAATGAGCCAATCCAATCCACCTGACAAGTTGAAGTTTAGTTAGTTTAGTCATGGAAAATGGCTTCACGTTTCCGTGTTCTGCATTTTCTGCGCAGTTACAAATACCTACGGCTGTAATGCACTGCTAGCATTGTTTTTGCTGTGGCTTGGTGCGGCAGGCACACTTTGTTCACCCGCCGATTCCAAAGTAAGTATTTCACCGAACTTTTGTTTCTTTAATGGAACTTTTCGATGCACCGATGGTGCTGAGCTTTTGGGTAAGGAAACAGCTCTGTACAGCAGCCGAACGGTCGAGTGTTTTAGGCAAGACTGACAGGATGGCTCCGCGCCGACTAACTAAAGTGCAGCCTCAAGTCTGAGGGCCATCTTTCTCGGCATTACTGGACGCTGCGCCAGTAAGCCGCGCAACTTCTCTGTCTCTGATAAAGGAGTGCCTGCCCGAGCTTTAAAGGAATTAATTTGTTAACCATGCGCAACGTGCTGAGTTGTAAAAACTATACGAGAAAACTTTGCACTCCTCGAGCGTATCGTGCGACATGCCTACACTTGTGAAAACGTCGCGAGTTCTTTTTTTTTTTTTTTAATGGACAGCCGCTGATCTTTCTCTCTTGAGCTTTACAGCAATTACAGTTTCTAGAAGGAACGGCTGTAGCTACTAAATAACTAAAGGTTTAGTACTCTCCTTAAGCTTTGACAAACCAGCACATTTGCGCATGTTGGTTATGCATGTGGGACCGAACCGCGCAGGACAACCGGACAAGGAGATGAGAGAAAAAAAAAAAGTCAGCACATGTCTTTTTCTTGACCCGTTGTTCTGCGCTGTTCTGGCACGAATTTGACATACCGCCACCGCGATACAGTTGGGCCGTGAGCTCTGGTGCCTGCAATGCCTTCTTTTATGCAAAACAGGCATACTGGGAGGCCATGCAAGCCGCGGGCTCAAAAAAAAAAAAAAAAACACGAGCTGAGCAAAAGTGAGATGAAAACAAAATTGTTGTTGCTTTGTCCTTACAGATATTCAAAGGTCCCCTCAGAACTTCACTGCATTATTGACAGCGAGATAATGCCAAAGCTACACTAGAGCCATGCAGCACCTTATAGTGCATGATACTGAGCTTATGTCTCGCACTGAAAGCTCTTACCATGTTCTTAGATTATCATATTAAAGTAGCTTTAAACCCATGCTTGTTAACACAGTGATAGCCATAAATTGAATCTAGGGCATCATGCTCACATACAAGGCTTCTGATAACCGCTGGTCACATGATGTGGGCTATAGCAGAAACCTGTACCTGGTCATCTTACAAGCATTTGTGCAATTGATGCTTTTAATGTGTTGTAAAAGCTTTTGTGTTCTGTTTCTGTATGGGAATGCTTTCCTTATTGAAGGCTAACATTTGGCTTGCTACAGCAAAGCCTGTACCTAGTCATCCTAAAAACAGCACCACAGTTGGTGCTTTTAGTGTGTTGTAAAAGTATTTGTGTTCTGCTTCTGTATAGCAATGCTTTTCTCGTTGAAGACTAGCATGAGGCTTCCAAAAAATTTTCAGATGCCATTTGCTGTAGCCAATTTCGTAGGCCAACAGGAAGCAGCACTTTGAGCATGGAAAACTGTCATACACGGGGGAAAAACAGCAACATCCCTTTGCATTCTCATTTCTTTGGTATGACTAAAAGTGAGTATTGTATCATTATCTATATTATTAATATTGAATCATGATTGTCAGTGTTGAAGTTGTTTGAGCATGATGATTTTAAACACACAGGACATCCCTTCGACATTAAGGTTTTAGCTTGTTTACATATAGGATGTAGAACTGGTTTCAACAAACTTTATGCAGCAAATTCTTTTTACATTGTCCACCATGTTACTTTTTGTCATTGTCCATTGAAGTAAATAACTAGTATTTTACGTTTACACGGTCGTCCACTCTTAGCTTCAATGGGAATGTGTGGCATGCAGTTTGCAAAATAGCAATGCATCCGTCACAGCCATGCATCTAGGCTAAGTGGCTTGTGCGTAGAGGGACCAGCCGCTCCAGCTTCACGTCATCTGCCTCTTTGCTCCGATGTGCAGACGTACATTGAGGCAAAGTGGTTTATGTGTAGAGAAACCAGGAGCTTCTTTGTCACATCTGGCTGTTTGTTACGGTGTGCAGATGCGCATCGAGGCAAAATGGCTGATGTATAGAGGGACCAGGAGCTGCTGCTTAACGTCCTTCGCCTCTTTACTACAGTGCACAGCCGTGCATTGATGCTAAGTGGCTTGTGCATGGAGGGCCCAGGAGCTGCAGCTTCACGTCTGCCTCTTTGCTCAGGTACGCAGGTGCGTATTGAGGCAAAATGGCTTATGCATAGAGGGACCAGGAGCTGCTGTGTGGCGTAGTCTGTATATTTGCTATGGTGCGTATCGAAGTACAATGAGGGGGCTCATGTGTAAAGGTACCATGAGCTGCTGCGTCATGTCGTCTGCCTCTTTACTATGGTGCGCAGGCATGCATCAAGGCAAAGTGGATTATGCGTAGAAGGACCAGGAGCTATTGCTTCACATCTGCTATGATGCGCAGCTGCCTATTGTGGGTGGTGGTGGAAAACATGTCCATCGGATACAAATACAGGAGGTTACTGAGGGGGCCTGTTCTGAAAAAAACAAGGGGTCCCTAGTTTGGGACCCCAGTGGTGGTAGAGGGACTAGAGGCTGGTACTTCACGCTGTCTGCCTCTTCGCTACGGTGTGCGGCTGCGATGGATGCAGTGGCATCTCAAAAAGTGCATGCCACGCACTCGCATGTTCAGCCTGAGTGGACGACTGTGTACCTGCTATAGCTTTGTTATTCATAGAATAAACCTAGGCCAAGTTGGATAAATTATAGCTCTCCTCATATGTGGTCAGCAAAGAAAAGCCACTCCAGAAAATCTGATGCATTTACTGTCATAGGATTCTTATTCATATACATGCTACTGACAAGTCAGATTCTTCACCCTCAGAAATGCCAGAAAAACAACCAATGGTGCGTCTGTAATAGTCTAGCTTGCTCTTTCTCTGCAGACTTGAGTCAGATGTGTGTTCCATTGCTGTGGGTGGGACAGGTGTGAATCTTTGATTTTAAGCTTGCAACAAGTATGTTATTGTAGTATAAAGGCAAAACGGTACTAATAATCGTAGCCCCCCCGTGGCCTTTATCCCCTTTTAATAGTGTTGCTAGACACTGAATTATTAGTTTACTCTGCACTGTTTCTGTCTAGTTAATATGCGGAGATGTACCGTCTGTTGCAGAAGTTTGTAGCCCAACGCGCCGGGCGGAGGAGCAGTATCGCTCCCGACAGGCGGCGTTGCGCCCGTCGGCGCTGCCTGGTGACGCAGCTATAAAGAGTGAGGAGGCTTGTTCTCTTCCCCTCATACCGCGGCTGAGAGCAAAGATGTGCGATATCAACCGCGGGATAAGGGGAAGAGAACAAGCCTCCTCGCTCTTTATAGCTACGTCACCAGGCAGGGCCGGCGGGCGCAGCGCCGCCTCTCGGAAGCGATACTGCTCCTCCGCCCGGCGCGTTGGGCTGCAAACTTCTGCAACAGACGGTACATATATTTATATGACTTGGAGTTGTCGACTTTGCACTTAGAAACATTGTAGCGTTATCTGATGTGTTGCTTTCATTTCTTTAATGATTTCTGTAAGGGATCGGTGGGTATGCTAGGCACCATTATTAGTCTGCTCTTTTTGGGTCACCTGTTCAATGCTCAGCTGCGGCCGTCTCCCACTTGCCCTCGGACAGGAGGCGGAGAGACGAGCACAGAGAGGCAGCTACAGCAGCTACAGTGCTTAACGGAAACGTAGGCAGAGAGGGAAAGTCCTCTTCCTAGGACTTTGCTGTCGCACTCGAAGACGCGGGGACAGGCAGTTTGTTCTCGTTGCTGTGTCATGTAGGGGGCTCATTTTTATTTAAGGAGCTTTACGAACAGCATACAACTAAGGGGTCCTTAGTACTAAGCATACTAAGGGGTCCTTAGTACGCTGACTGGACCCATCACCCGGACGCAGCACAGCTTTGAAACGAGCACCTCTTTTGGAAGAATTGCTTATCGTTCAAAGAAAAAACACTGTCAGGTTGAAGGGTGTAAGGCCCTCTTCCTTGTTGGGGAGCCCATAAAAGTGACCATTATTCAGTGCAGGCGCGCTGAATGGGGTCTCGTTGAGGATTCCAACCCTGGATGTCAACAATGGTGGGAGATGGCGGCGTTGAAAAAGGGCAAGTGTGTAACAGTGACGGTATGATGCGGAGCGGGAGGATGTGGGTTGGCTCTTCTGATGTGGTCCGCAATGGTGCTGACTCGAACGCCAATAATTGCAATAATTGCCCTGTAAAAGGAGCCGCCAAGGGTGCAAGCTTTTTGCAATAGTTGTGCATGTGGGACACCGTTTTGATGGGTTCTATTTTTTTTTCTTCTTTTTTTATTTCCTAGGGGAGAGAGTTTGGCATGTGACCTAGTGAGCCAATCATTTCGAGGTCCATTCTCTAAATTCCGTTTGTTGTGAAACGAATTTGTTGTCCCTTTTGCATTGCTTGTATTAGGGAGAGGGTGAAGAACCTTATGAAAGTGGAAAGACATGCCAAAATGTTTGTTAGCCAGTCATGTGTGAGTTCGTTGTCATTGGGGATGAGAAATGTGGGCGGAGTCCCGAAGTTAATGAAACGGCCCCGCGGGCTGGAGAACTCGTTCTGAGCTAGATTTTGATCTCTTTCCTCTTCGGCATAGATCATGGTCGTTGTTTCACCTGTTGTAAATACATACATTCATGTATAAAATTTTCAGATCATCTTCCTCTCCGTGTGTAAGTTGTTGTGGCCAGATGCAGTAAATTCACTATTTTCATTTCTATATACCATGCCTTTCTGAAGATGGTGAGCTCTTTTGTCCAATCCTGTAAGAAAGCAGCAAAGCGCTCCCAAATCTTCCACAAAACTGTGTGATATCTTTAATGCTAACTGCGGCTTGGTGTAACTCAAAACATGTAGTGAGGTAGATTTCTCCCTCCCCCCCCCTCTTTTTGTTCGTTCAAATGAGGACCAGCGGACACTAACTCTTGCTTTTGTAATGCCCTAGGCCCTGCCTTAAGGCAATACTCCAATGTCAATACCATTTTTATAGCTATGGCTGTCCAACAGCACTAATGTCTTTTATACACTTCTTTTACTAATCTCTTACCTAAGTGGTGGCTTATACTGCGGGGGCGAAAGTCTCTGGACAGTATGTCTGGAGACTTTGGACTAGAATCGCGATGTAAACGAATTGTGACCTTATTTCTCTTGCACACATGAAAGAAAACTTTCACATCGACAAGTATGGTCCGAGTTTCCTGGTCGATGTGAAAGTTATGTGCTTTGATTGCAGTTTGTGTAGTCCACACACTTTTGTCCCCGATATTACATAGGGGCAAATTAGGCGCCTTTACAGGGGCAGTTTCTTTGGCGCCCGCTACCTTCCCCATAAAAAAAGCTACAATGTTTCTTGTGAGCAGCTGGCTGCATTTATAAAGACCATTATTTTTTTGTAATCTGTTGTGCGTAGTTGAGAAATCCATGACATACATGCACAGCTGGTTGCCAGAATTATGCAACCATATTTCAGTAACTAACATCCATGCTGCATGCTGCCGGTAATACATCAGGAGCTTGTGGTTGTCAGCTTTTTGTGTTTTGTGTAACTATAAGCCTTGCTATTGTAATGTCACATATAGAGCTGTGGGTAAACAAATAACTTTACTTTTAACTCTTGTAGAAGCATGAACACTGCGCAATCACTGCGGCGGGCTATGCTTCCACATTGGGCTTTAGCCACATGTCAAATGTCTATCTTTATTCTGCTACAGCAGCTTGCATGTTATCAGATAAGTTACTTCGTCGCAGCTGCTCTAAGGAGACGCTTTCTAGACGCTTGTAGCCTAGATGTTGATGTCGATATACCCCTGACACGCCCAGGGAATGTCTTCGGTAGAGGGTACATGGAAACCAGCGAAATGTGCAGTTTACAGAAAAAAAGGTAACAATTTTAAGTGATGTTATTATTGATCACTTCTTTTCAGAGCAGGAACAATGACTTTAGAAATCTGCCTGTTAAACCGCTCAAAATGCAGGTTTCTGCCGCCAATGCGTACCTGTGTAACTCTGCAATGCTCTGGCTGTGCTTTATGTTCATATAGAGCATCCTTTATGCTTAGTTTCTCTGCATGTGAACTCCATGTCTTGGGCATTGCTGAGGGTGCATAGCAGCAAACATAACATGCCATGTTTGGTCAGAGTGGCATGTTCAAAGAGACGACAAAAAAACATTAAAATACTGAATGCCAGGTTCTGGTAAAACTACGTTTGTATCTTTTGTTATTCGGCATAGGTTTTGCTGCAGTTATATGGCCTTTCGATATAGTATGTGACAGTTCTGAATGGAGATGCATGCGTACAGTGCCATCTGGAAAAAGCAATTGAGAGAAACTGGCAGTTGCCCTTGGAGATGTGTAATCAAAGTTCAGCACAGATAACTTGAATTTCATTTTCCCTTCTATTGCAGGAGGCGCCCAACCTGCTCTTTCCATCTTAGGCCTGAAAGACCAGCAACAGCTGATCGAGCAAATGCACAGGATAGTAACTGCTCCTGGAATCCCGGCCTGCGGAGGCCGCCCACAGAGAACTCGATCGTCTCTTCGCTAATTCCGAAATATTAGGTTTCAATAAATACCTGTTCCTCCACAAGGGAAGAGCTGTCACGGCCAAGGATAATTAAAAAAAATTATTCAAGTAGATTCTTAATACTCCAGTTGGCCTGCATTTTACCATGCCATTCCTTAACATCGATATTTTTTAGTGTAGACTATTTATGCATGCAGTGTTTACAATAAAGCAAAAAAAATGCTTTACAACCTCGCATGCTGGTATGCCTATGCACTTCGCATGTTTTCAGGAATGGTGCATTTGTGTAAAGCTCAGCTAGCATATGTGCCTCTTTGATGGAAGTTTTAATTGCACACTGCTGTTCAGTGCTTTGTGTGTGAAAGTAAAGCAGACAACAGGAAACTTGAACCTGTTGCATATTCTATTGTCTGCTTTACTCTCACGACAAAGGCATTGAGCACTAGTATGTGACTGAAATTTCCATGGCGCATGCTTGCTGAGCTTTACACGAATGTTATTGGCAAGTTTTTACACCAATAGCGGGCCCTGCAAGCATGTTCCGGGAAACGTCCGAATGTCTGCCTCCGGCTGTCCGTCGGACGTCCGTGGGACGCGATCCGGATCCACGAACGATAGTCCGACGGACGTCCGCTGTACGTATATCGAACATAACCGGACTTCCGTCGGATGTCCGAAGGTCCGAAAACGGACGTCCGTCGGTCGACCGTCGGACGTCTATGGCCGTCTGGGATGATGCTGGGACAGGAAATCCCAGCCGAGAATGACGTCATGAGAACATGTGGGGAGAACGACGAATTCGATGATGTACAAGGCTGCAGCAATGACGACGCGAGCAGTGCAGATAGCTGTCGGCTGTATACTGTGAGCGGATGCGGTACGCAGCGATAGTCCCTCCAGAGGCGTAGTCACCTTTCGGATGGAGCGGCAGAGTTTTTGGCTGATAATTGATACAGCGTCACCGGTGTCGACGAGCGCAAGAGTATGAACACCTTCAACGATGACAGGAATAACATTCGCGGGATTAAGACGAGGACTTTGAATTTCTTTTGAATACGCAGTTAGTGCCTCGCGAACTGCGGCGTTTAGTTTTACGGCTAGGTAACGGGTCGTCGGCGCATTGGCGAAATGGAGCGGCGACGTGGTGATGGCGAACGACGAGGGAGGAAGTCCGGAGGATCAGGGGGTGCTGTTGGAGGACCCGATGGGACTGGGAACTGGGGGGCCAAATAAGGTGGCGCAGGCCATGCAGCAAAGGCCATATTTATTCGGCGCCGGCAGTAGCGTGTAGTGTGTCCAGGGATGCCGCAGTGGTAGCAAATAGGCCTGTTGTCTGCAGTGCGCCATGGAGATGGTGTCTGACGCAAGGGGGGGGGGGGCAAAAGCTGTTGATACGGACCGCATGGGGGGCGAAGCATAGGCATATGCTGGCTCAGGCGGTGGACTTGAAGTGACTTCGGCATACGTGCGACGCAATACTTGAGGAGGCGCCGGCGCGAATGCTGGAGCGTAGCTCAGTGGCGCAACGCCGGATGATGAAACTGTGGGCGCGAGTAACGGCATTGAGGGTGCGACCGGAGCTGATTGAGGAACAGGATTAGGGAGGACTTCAGATACATGCTGCTGGATTGCATGGCGAAGCTCCGGAACAAGGCCAGTTGTTGACGACTCCTTAACATATGGCTGTAGGGACAGTTGTCGCGTGACCTCCTGACGTACAAAAGCCTTGATGTCTTCAGAGAGGGTAGATGACTCCCTCTCCGCGGCTAATCCAGCGAGTGATGCATGAGGCTGGCGAATCAAAGCACGCTCCTTGCGGAGCTCGTCGTAGCTTTGACAGAGGTCGTATATTTCTTTGACCGTATTGGGGCCTTTGGCGATAAGCATGTTGAAAGCGCTGGCAACAATTCCTGTGAGGACATGACGTAGCTTAACGGCCTCGGTCATGGTCGGGTCAACGCGGCGACACAAATCAACAATGTCCGCAATATAACTGGTGAACGTTTCACCGGGCAGCTGTAGTCGTGATCGAAGACGCTGTTCCGCGCGGAGTTTTCGGACGGCGGGGCGGCCAAAGACGTCAGAAAATTTCGTCTTGAAATTCGCCCAGGTGGCAAAGTCCGACTCGTGGTTTCGATACCACAGATTAGCGACGTCGCTCAGGTAAACGATGACATTGTTGAGCTTACGGTTGTCGTCCCAGTTATTGTGACGGCTGACCCGTTCGTAAGTGGTCAGCCAATCGTCGACGTCGTCATCGCTGCTTCCACTGAAGGTAGCCGGGTCCCGTTGAAGAAGCGCACCTGTGCAGGTGACGGGCGGAGGCAGGTGCAATGAAGTCGGCTCCGTCATTGGGGTAGTCAATGTTCTGCTGCGAAGTTCCAGGGCGAGATGGGTACAGGGAACCTCAGACTGACCTCCACCAAGTGAAATGTGGATTTAATGGTTGGTTGGAACGTCTAGCGCTGGCAGTACTTTGGGCACAGCAGGATAAAATTACCAGCCGCAGGGCACAGCTTCAGCGCGAGCGAGATGGGCGCCGGAGACCAGCGATGGTGATGGCGATGCCGCAGCGTTTTCTGTTCTTTGTCTTCTTTACAGTGGAAATTTTGATGAGGAGGCGCTCGTCAGCGCGATCCAGTCCCTTGTAAGGGGCCGGGTAACACCTGTGCTCCTCCTTGTAGTAATCGGTGCTGTCTTTGAATGTAAAGACCAGATGGTCTGATTGGGAGTAGGCTTCCAAGGACAGGGAGATAGCCCGAGGAGAGAGTGCGTGGTCGGTCTCATCGGCCTGTTCGTTTCCCTTGAGTCCCTAGTGACCGGGTGCCCCAATCTGGTTATGCGGAGTTGGGTCTATGTATCGGCAGCTAGATTTCAGTATACGCCGGGCAAACAGGGGAGCCCACCGCAGCCCATAGTTACGATAGGCTCCTCGCGAGTCGATGATATGCTTCGACTTGGGAATACTGAGAGCCAGAGCGATAGCGACCACTCCGCGAGTATTGTGCTGTATGCTTTGAAAGTTATCCCGTTAACTGTGTTGTGTACGACTGCAGCCATATACTACCCCCGTGGTATGGGCCAGCAACGTCCACTTAATACACGTGTTGTTGGTGCCCATAGTATCGCTCCAACACTTCCGCGTGCGCCTGGCGACGACCGTCGTGGTCCTCTTTGGACATGTTGCGGGGAAGGAGTCGGACCCGGAGGGCGCGTCTCCAGAATTCTGGCACTCTCACCCTTTCCTCAATGTGGTATTCGTGTTTGATGTGTAGTTGGTTCAAGTGGCGGCGATCGGACGTGGTCTATGTGAGACGGGCGTACTGGTTTAGTAAGTGGGCTTCTCGAAGCTCCGGAAGGTGTTCACCACTCCCAGGGCCAGGAGTCTCTGGTTCGACATGCTGACCGAAAGGTCGAGAACCCGCTTGACGACTCTCCGGTGGATGGCCTCCAATTGATCATCATCGTGCTTGCACAGGTACAAGTAGGGGGTCGAGTAGAGGATTCTGCTCGTTACAAAAGCATGGGCAAGCCGCAGTGCATTCTTGCTTCGTAATCCGCCCAGCTTGTTGGAGACCCGGCGGACCATATACGGCCCACCTGGACCCGTATTACGAGTTTGCGTCGTTATCGAAGTGTCGCTATCTCACGTGACCTCGTGTCTTCTGATTGGTCGAAACGCCGGAACATGATTTTGCCACCTCTTCAGGTTCCGTAGTGGCAACACATGGTTCCGGCGTTTCCACCAATCAGATGGCTCCAGGTCACGTGAGATAGTGACCCGCTTTTCGATGGAGGCGAAAAGCAAGGCGCCCGTGTGCTGTGCGATGTCAGTGCACGTTAAAGAACAACCAGATGGTCGAAATTTCCGCAGTCCTTCCCTACGGCGTCTCTCATAGCCTGAGTTGCTTTGGGACGTTAAACCCCACAAACCAAACCAAAACAAACTTCGATAACAACGCGAACTCAGAATACGTGTCCTGGTCTCTCACCATGCGAAGTTTGGCCAGGGTGGTGTCCGCCCTACGTTGATAGTGTATGAAGAGGCCAAGGAGGCGGATCGCTTTTGCCTTCCGGGTCGCTCCCGAGGGGAGACTGATGCGAAGCTGAGTTGTGTCTCGATGGGAGGGACATACGTGCACAAATTCAGATTTAGCTGAGGCGCACTGGAGTTCGCAGTATAGGTCGCGTAGTCGTCGACTACGATCGCCGCTGCTTGGCCCAGGTTACCTTCCATGGCCCAGATTGTGATATCATCCGCGTAGCGTAATGTATTCCGGATATAGAAGCCAATTTGGAGGGAAGATGAAGCACGGCCAAATTGAAGAGGAGGGGAGACAAAACAGTGCCTTGAGGTGTTCCCCTGACATAACCGACACAACCGTGTTGACAGTACAAGCTTATCTTGCATCAGGATCGGATCTTCGACGTTATGTCGTTTCTGGTGTCGACCCGGATATCGCCCCCAAAGATCTTGCGTCTTTATTAGACTGTTCTACACACAAGGTGGTAGAAGCACGCTACTTGGGTAAAGGACGTACATGTCTGGTTACGCTGCAAGGGCCTCTGTCTCCTGCGACGCGCATCTCACTTTATAAGAGAATCTTGCAGCACCGCGTGTACAAACCCGGAGTGGTGCATTGTTATCGATGCTTCCGCCCGGGCCACATGAGAGCTTCCTGTCCATTTCTAGCACCCATCTCAACGAAGGACTCTGATTCCAAAGAATATCGCTGTGGCCTTTGCCGTCAAGACGACCTTGACATTACATCCAGACTGCCCAGTAAAGCTCCGCGCCATATCAAAACGCCGCATGCGCTCCCAGAAACATCGCGAGAAGCCAACATTAGAGTCACCAAATGATCCCTTGACAATGTCGAACCGTTTTTCACTGCTTCAACTTCACGAAGATGAGACCATTGCAAAACCTGCTGTAAATGAAGGTTCCTCCGCGACACGAAGATATGATCAAGTATTACGGCGTGGCAACACACGCTCCGCTAGAGGACCCCAAAACTCGGAGCTCGCAGATGAACCTACAGACGAAATTGTCGAATTAGACAAAGAACTTACAGTTCTGCAGGAGCAGGTTCAACGTCTCTCACAAAGACGAGCCTTGCTTGCACGATCGTTCATTCGTCCTTCTGATCATCCTCCTTCTACATCTCAATTACCTGCTCAAACTTCGATTGCCCCTCGTGAACCACAAGCACCCGCCACATTGTCTCCTGTGCAACTGCTCCATTTCGTGGCAGAGCAACTGCAACAACTCACAAAGGCGCCAATTGCTAACCTTCCTCCAGTTTGCTAATCATGAATCCAATATTGAAGAGCAACAGCTACGTGTTGCAATGGAACTGCCGTGGTTTCGTCAACAAGGCAGGCGAGATCCGTACACGACTGCGCATTGGTAAACTTCCTGCGTGGGCATTGCTTTTACAAGAAACAAATCCTCTACCCCCCCCCTTTCCGGCTTCATTGCCTACTCTATCCCGAGCATTCCAGACTGTCGATACAGTGCTACGTCCAAGACACCTGGTAAAGCGGCCATATATGTAGCCGACTGTTACGCCCAAACTGGGGTTTCACTGGGATTATGGTGCAACAAATGGCAAGAGGTAGTGGCTGGGCTAGTTCGCCTCCCCTGAACCAATATAATTCTTGTCTCGGGCTACATACGTCCGTACAGTGGTGGAGCACCTAAAATAGAGCTGGGTTGGATTGAGCACCTTCGTTACAAATACCCTGGATGTCCTATTTTGGTCGGAGGGGACTTTAATGCCCCGCATCAAACTTGCGGTTATCCCTCTTCTGCTGCTGCTTGGTCACAGAGCGGGACTTGTTCAGAACGCTACTAAACAACACCCTGCTCACAACTGTGGATCCACAGGAAGCTTTGCGCACTGCACTGCAAGCTGCAACTCATTCCAGTTGGGTAGAGGAAAACAGACCGCCTCCAGATCTGCACCTTCTTCGGCTATGGGCGGCTCGTCGCATGGCGGAATGGCGTTTATTAGAGAACTAACTTTTGAACGCCGATTCACACTACAACAGCTAACAGCATCGGCACGCCGACATGAGAAGCGCCTTTCTCCTCAGCGATGGCAGGACTGGTGCGCATCTCTAAACGCAACATCTACGACTCAATCAATATGGCGCACATTTCGTCTATGGAAATCGGCCCCCGCAAGAAATGCCTGTCTAGCATCTGGACAGTCTCCAAGCCAGTTTGCATCAGTGGTGGTCAGGAATTTATTTCAGGATTTCGACCACATTCCACCTCCGTTCATCAGCCCGAATAATCTCCCGTCAGAAGCGGGCTCACTTCCAAGCAAAGAGGACCTTGAAGATATTGAAAAACATTTCACAATGGCCGCGTTTATTGCAGCTATTGACCAAACGAAACCGCGCAATGCTCCGGGGCCGGATGGCCTGAAATACGAAGTGTTTAAAAATATTGGCCAATCAGCTCTAGAGGGGCTGCTTGAGGCCCTGAGTACAATTTGGACCTCTGGAGATGTCCCGACCCCTTGGAAACATGCTGAGGTGGTGTCAATCCCTAAGCCCGGGAAGCCTTCCACTAAGTTAAGCAACCTTCACCCAATAGCGCTTACATCCACACTTTGCAAGCTACTAGAACGCATGTTAGCTATTCGCCTGTCATGGTGGCTTGAAAGAAACAACTGGTACCATCCAGCTCAGATTGGCTTTCGCCCGCATTTGGGCACTGAAGATGGGTTAGAACACCTTTCAAGTATGGTACTATTAGGAGGACGATCCCGCAAAATCCGGACCATTTTAACAATGGACGTCCACAAGGCCTACGACAATGTCAGCCACTCAGCGATTCTAGCCATTCTACGCTGACTACGTTTCCCACCCAGAGTATGTAACTATGTAAGATCATTCTTAGAAGACCGTACTATTTTCATAAGGATTGATAAAGAACGTGTTGGACACTCCTGTGCATTGTCGCGCTTACGTAGGAACTGGGACACAATCGGAGACGGCGACAATGCACAGGAATAACAACCACCAACTAGCCCAATTTGAAACTCTCCTAGTGTTGGACACTTCAGCGTAAAGAGAGGTGTGCCTCAAGGATCCGTGCTGGCACCAATACTATTTAACATGGCGCTCCTACCTTTGGCCTGGCAACTAGCAACCATTCCGGACATATTTTATCTGGTGTATGCAGACGGCGTCACATTATGGTCACTGCACACGGATCTAAGCCGCCAAGAATTAGGCCTTCAGACTGCTCTTGACAAGACATCTGAATGGTGCACGAAAATAGGCCTCGCCCTTTCAGTAGAAAAGACAAAATTTATGTCTATTACAAACCGATGGGGTAGACGCAGACTCTCACAAGCCCCATTACAGCTGCCATTGAACGGACATCTGCTCACTACCACTTCGTCGATGCGAGTCCTTGGTGTCGAACTGGACAGTTCTGGTTCAGCAGCGTCATGGGTTCGATCTGCACGACAGAAAGGCGCTAGTACACTGCACCTATTTCGTCGCATAGCCCATAAAACAGGCGGCGCTTGCAGCAACATGGCTCGAACGTTAGTGCGTTCTCTATTACAGCCTCGGCTTGCCTATCAATCCCAATTTCAACGTCTCACATTAAGAGATTGGGACCGCTTGGAAGCTGTCAATAGAGAGGCAATGCGAGCCACCACTGGTCGCCCTCGCCTGACACCCATTCCCACTCTCTAAGCGGAGGCCCAGCTAAACACCATCGATGAGCTCGTCGAGCAGCGCCGTGCAGCGCGCTACCTGAAGCGTGAAGCATTAGCACATTATTTTGATTCGTCTTGTACGCTGCTTGCAACAACGCCTTCGGAACCTCCATGGAATCGGCCACAGATGAAAAACAACCGTCCGCTACGAGAAAAGCGCCGAGTTCAGCATTCGGTGCAAGAAGCGGAGCCAGATCATTACACAGACACTACAGGGGCACTTCAAGCTTATGTAAACGCAAGCACTGACTGAGATTTTACATACTACCCTCATTTGTCCATTTCTTCCTGAAATACGCCACATATGTTCATATAGAACAGAAGCAACGCACCTTCCTTCTCTAACTCGAACACTATGGCATAAGAGGCATTTCGCATCAATTAATTACGTCTTACTTACAATACCATACTCAATCTGTCGTCATTGAAGGAAAAAACTCCACATTAAAGTCAATTAAAACAGGTGTCCCGCAGGAAAGCATCCTGGGACCATTTCTTTTCATACTGTATATCAACGAGATAGTTCGCGTTGATGCAACGGCACATTACATAATTTATGCTGACGAGACAAGTTTATTCTTTTCAGGCAAATCGTGTGTTGATCTAGGTATCCGAGCGATAGAACGTTGTGCGAGATTAATGCCCGGGCTCAAATTAACTGCCTAAAGCTAAACATTAATAAAACGAAGGCTATTTTATTTCACCCCCGACACACACATCTCGAGCGACCTTCCATTTTCTTAAATAACACTGAAATTGAAGTGGTAAAGTACTGGGCGTGTATTTCTCAGATAACATGACATGGCATGATCATGTAAACTATATTGTTGATAAGCTATCTAGGACATGCAGCTGGCATTATGCGCCGTTACTGCTACAATTTTCCTATACCTGTTAACATGCTCATATATAATTCTTTATTTTCCTCTTAAATTATGCGTTTTCTGTATGGGCAACAACAACAGTCGGAAATATTAGCAAACTCACTGTTTTGCAGAAAAGGACTTTGCGCCTCGCCTGTAAAGTTCCATATCGCTTCCACACAGCAGGCCTATTTAAGAAGTACCACATTATACAAGTTACATCGATGAACGATCACAGACTATGCCGCTTATATAAACTCAGTTTAATAAAAACTAATGATGCCATCACTACCCTAGCACGGCTAAAGAAAAACATATCTGCTTATAATGTGCGCCATCCTGAGGTGTGGTATGTTCCAGATTGTAGAACCAATTATGGAAATCAAATGTCAAACTTTAAATTGCCTACACTTCTGAATCACATGTTAAAGGATGCTAACATTGACATATCAGATATATCACCAAAAAAGCTGCGTTTATTGTTTGTATAATGTTGTCATATGATTTTCTTGTTATTCTTGCCTGTTTTATGCTTTTTTTTTTCAACGATGTTGTTATATGCGACTGTGTTCTCTTGCCGCACGCTTCTGACCTACCCCGTGTGCTAGGGGGTCAGGGCTTTTCAAGCTGTTCATACAGCTTTTTCCTGTCCTCCTTGCAGCATCTTTTTGTTGTGGAATAAATTTCAATTTCAATAATAGCAGCGCTCGTTGCCATTCGCGACGGTTTGTCTACATTAGCAGACAGCCTATATGCGGCACCACTGACCATTTTGATCTTGCATACAGAAACCAGCCAAGCAGTCTGAGCATTACGGAGTATAGCAAATACCTTCGACATCATCAACGATATCTGCAATATTGTGCAAACATATCCTTGCCCTGTGCGTGTGGTGTGGGCTTCCCGCACTACGCTCCGTCTTACAGAAACTGATAATGCATCCTGTTCCCAGAAAGTGACATATCCTCTGCCTATGCTAAAGTTGTCCGTAGGAGATGCCGTAGTGCCTGCAAACGAATTTCTTCGCCGCTCCACGCGTGCTTTAATTCCACCATGTGGATCAAACCTTCCCGGCGGTTTAACTCGCCGTGAGGAGGTGGCGCTGAGAAGAATCCGTGTGGGTGCTGCGTTAACGCCTGCTGTAAAATCTTCCTGGACCAGCCAGACTGCTCCCATGAACTGCCCTTTCTGCTCAGCCACTGCTGTGGAGGCCACACTAGACCACTTCCCGACAACTTGTCCTGATCTTCGCGTCGCCCGCAAAACACACCTTAGAAGCCACTCTTACCACCCTACCAGACCGCCCGACACAGGGATATGGACGCATGGCCCACACCACCGAGAGCTACTGGCATTCATTGCTGCCACAGGCCTGTATCAATATATTTGAACCCTTATGCCGAAGGGCGAACTTGCGCAATAAAAAAAAAGGTGTTCCCCTCGAGCCGATGGTGTATGGCCCGGGTTCCGCATCTTGTATGCGTATGTAGGCTTGGATGTCTGCAAAGAATTGTTTATGTAATTGAATGTTTTGTGGCCCCAGTTGGTGAGACTGAAGTGATCGAGGATAACTTCGTGCTTGAAGTCGTCGAATACGCCTTTAAGATCCAAGGTCAGGATCGCCTTGTCTTTGTGAAGACATTCAACAGGGTCTAAATTGTCGTGTTGGAGCTGCAGAAGTATATCCTGTGCTGATGTTTGAGGGCGGAAACAGAACATGGTGTCCGCGAAAATGCTGTTTCGAGAAATTGGGAGAGTCTGTCCCGCACCATCGTCTCCATCAGCTTGCCTACACAAGACGTGAAGGAGGTTGGATGAAGGTTCTCCACACAAATAGGTTTTCCGGTCTTCGGGATGAAGGTCACGAGAGCAGACTTTCAATCGAGAGGGAGAGAAGTGCTCCGTCTCATATACTATTTTCCCAAGGACGTGGGATCGAATCTCGGCCTCGGCGGCCGCTTTTTGATGGAGGCGGACAGCAAGGCGCCCGTGTGCTGTGAGATGTCAGAGCACGTTAAAGAACCCCAGGTGGTCGAAATTTCCGGAGTCCTCCACTACGGACCCCTTGTCGTGGCGGAGGGGCTTGCGAAACTCGATGAAGTCGTGAGCTCTGCTGTGTAGGGCCACCCAAGATAGACAGGTCACGGCAGAGAGTTCTGACAAAATGTGATTCACTGGAGAAGGTAATGGCAACCTACTCCAGTATTTCCTGCCAAGAAAACCCTATGGCCAGTTACAATACCATTAATGATATGGCGCCGGAAGATGAGCCCCCAGGTTGGAAGGCGTCCCACATGTTACTGGGTATGAACAAAGGGCGATTCCTAGTAGCTCCAGGACGAATGAAGCTGCTCGGCTAAAGCCAAAAGGACGCTCAGTTGTGGATATGTCGGGAAGCGACCGGAAAGTCCGATGTTGCAAGGAGATATATCACATAGCAACATGGAATGTAAGATCTATGACGCAAGGTAAACTGGATGTCGTCAAGCGAGAAATGAACAGATTGAACATTGATATCTTGGGTATCAGCGAGCTCAAGCGGACTGGAATGGGAGAATTTAACTCCGGCGACCATTATGTCTTTTATTGTGGGCACGAATCAAAGAGAAGGAATGGGGTCGCTCTCATAGTAAACAGAAGAATGGGCAAAGCAGTGCTCGGGTACAACCCCATAAACGACCGAATGATTTCACTTCGGATCCAAGGTGACCCTTTCAACATAACAGTTATCCAAGTCTATGCACCGACCACTACTGCTGAAGAAGCTGACGTTGAGAGATTTTATACGGACCTACAATGCCTTTTAGGCCGCACTCCATCATCAGACGTCGTTTTTCTCATAAGAGACTGGAATGTTAAGGTCGACTGTGAGGAAATATCCGGAATTACAGGCAAGTTCGGTCTTGGTGAGCCAAATGAAGCTGGGCAGAGGCTAGTAGAGTTTTGTCAAGAAAACAACCTGACCATAGGGAATACTCATTTTCAACATCCCTGTACACATGGGATGTTGAAAATGCCTGTACACATGGACTTCACCGGACGGTCTGTAAAGGAATCAGATCGATTATATTCTTTGTCGGCAGAGATGGAGAAGCGCTATACAAGCAGTAAAAACAAGGCCTGGGGCCGATTGTGGCACCGATCATCAGCTTCTTGTTGCCAAAATTAGGCTTCGTTTGAGGAAAACACAGAAAACTAGAAGGCCTTTCAGGTATGATCCGGATCAAATTCCATTAGAATATGCTGTGGAAGTGAGGAATCGATTTCAAGAATTAGATCTAGAAGACAAAGAGCCCGAAGAGATGTGGACTGATGTTCGTGATATAATACAAGAAGTTGCTACTCAAGTAGTTCCAAAGCAAAAGAAATTCAAGAAAGCAAACTGGTTATCTGAAGAGGCTTTGCAAATAGCTGAGGAAAGGAGGATGGCAAAAGTTATGGGGGAAAGAGAAAGATACAAGGTTCTCAATGCAGATTTTCAGAAAATAGCAAGGAGAGATAAGAATGCCTTCCCGAACATAGAGTGCCAAGCAGTTGAGGACAACCGCCAATTAAGGAACACAAGAGCTCTGTATAAGACAATGAAAGATATCAAAGGAAGCTTCTGTGCTAAGCTGGGCGTGATAAAGGACAAACGAGGCAAGGACTTTACTGAAGCCTCAGAGATAACGAAGAGGTGGCAGGAATACACAGCAGAACTGTACAAGAGGGACCCGAATGTGCAAACCCAACATAAGACGGTTGTGATTACTGATCTCGAGCCGGGCATCCTGAAGAGTGAAGTTGAATGGGCCTTAGCCAGCCTTGCTAAGAACAAAGCTAGCGGAATTGATGGCATTCCAGCTGAGTTGCTTCAAAACCTCAACCATGAAGCTGTTAACATTTTGCATACATTTTGTCAGAAGATTTAGACAACCCTGCAGTGGCCACAGGATTGGAGGAGGTCAGTTTACATCCCCATTCCAAAGAAAGGCAGTGCGAAAGATTGTTCCACCTACCGCACGATCGCGCTTATTTCGCATGCTAGCAAGGTGATGTTGAAAATCCTCCAAGGTAGGTGCAGCAGTATGTGGATCGGGAGCTTCCGGACGTGCAAGCTGGGTTTCGCAAGGGCAGAGTAACTAGAGACCAAATTGCCAACCTTCGCTGGATCATGGAAAAAGCAAGAGAGTTCCAGAAACCCATCTACTTCTGCTTTATTGATTATGCGAAAGCGTTTGACTGCGTAGATCACAGCAGATTGTGGCAAGCTCTCCAAGAGATGGGAGTTCCAATTCACCTCATCTGTCTCCTCAGGAACCTGTATGAAGGGAAAGAGGCCACAGTTAGAACTCGGCATGATCTTTCTGGTTGGTTTCCGATTCAGAAAGGAGTGAGGCAAGGCTGCATACTGTCGCCCTGCCTATTTAACCTATATGCACAGTGCATCATGAGGAAGGCCGGTATGGACGAGTCTTCAGCTGATGTGAAGATTGCTGGAAAACGTATCAACAACCTTAGATATGCGGATGATACCACTTTAATGGCAGAAAGTGAAGTGGAACTCAACTTCTGATGCGCGTACAAGAAGAGAGTGAGAAGTTTGGGCTTAAACTGAACATTATAAAGACAAAGATCATGGCGTCTTGCCCTATCAAGTCCTGGAGCATCAAGGGACAAGAAGTGGAAGCTGTGACAGATTTTCTCTTCTTGGGCTCCAAGGTCGGAAGGAGACTGCAGCCATGAAGTTAGGAGACGCCTGCTTCTGGGAAAGAGAGCAATGGGTAGCCTTGACCGCCTAGTAAAGAGCAGAGACATTAGTCTGCCAACCAAGGTCCGTATTACTCGTGCTATGGTCTTTCCAGTTGTGATGTATGGATGCGAGAGTTGGACTGTGAAAAAGGCTGACCGCCGAAGAATTGACGCGTTTGAATTGTGGTGCTAGCGAAGACTCTTGAGAGTTCCTTGGACTGTCAGAAGATCAAATCAGTCGATATTGTCGACCATAAACCCTGACTGCTCATTGGAGGGTCAAATTATAAAGTTAAAGCTCAGCTACTTTGGTCATCCGATGAGAAGAGAGGAGTCGCTGGAGAAAGATCTGATGTTGGGAAAGGTTGAGGGTCGCCGGAGAAGGGGTAGGCAGCGAACGCGATGGTTAGATGGCATCCTCGAGGCACTGCAGATGAATTTATGTGATGTTAGGAAGATAGTGAGAGACCGGAAAGCGTGGCGTGACATGGTCCATAGGGTCACGAAGAGTCGGACACGACTGAACGACTGAACTGAACCACTACGGCATCTCTCATATCCTGAGTCGCTTTGGGACATTAAACCCCACAAACCAAACCAAACTATATACTATTGATGTATTTGAGGAGCACGACATAGGCTGCATCGGGAAGTTTGGCCGAAAGCTTGACCATAACCTTGTCGCGCCCAGGTTGCAGTGCCGCGCTTCATCTTGTAAGGCCGCCCGGAGGTCGTGAGCTGGAACGGAGTGTTCAGCTCTGTGTCCTCTTTGATTGCATACGCGTAGGCAACCGGCCGGGGATCCTTGGTGGTGCACATGTATCGGTCCCTGAGAGTGTGCGCTGGCTGTGTTGTCGTTCCTGTAAAGTTGTACATCACCTTATGTAAGTGGCATTGGGTTTTCGTACGTGTTTGAGTTGGATCGAGGAGCGCGCAAAACAAGAGCCACGTATTGCAGCGAGACATCTGGCGCGCAGCTGTGTTGCACCTGTCTGCCCAGTTAGTGTCGGCTAGCTGAGCAACATATTCCTCGGCTTGGTGTGTGTGTTCAAGAACACGCTTTTTGAGGCATGTGTTATGTTTTCTTTTTTTTTTCCCATCTTTTGATGAGCCTGCGACGGGCCTCCCAAATATGTAGGAGGTGGTTGTCTACGTCCATGTGCGTTTCCGTCAGCTGCATCTGCTTTTCGTGCTGTTTCAGTGCAGACGTGAGTGATTTGTACCAGGTGTAATATACTGACTGGAGGGGGTCTTGATAGAAAGAGAGGTGCGGAAATTTGTCCACTCCGGGACACAACCTATGGGCGTCTCAGCGGACGCATGTAGATGGTTGTGTAGATTAAACAGTGATCACTGCCAAGGGTTTCCTTTGTGTGCACTCAATCGACATGGCGTATGTTGCGTATAAATGTGAGGTAAGTGTCTCGTTGAATCAAATTTCCTACACATGTTGCATTGGTGGGGTCAGTGTAGAGGGCGAATGCAAGTGTAGAAAGCAGTTCCCCAAGCTTCCTCCACGTGTGTCTTCTCGGGGGTACCCCAAGACCTGCTCTGAGCATTAAAATCACCGACAATCAGAATGGGGTCCCTTCCCACCATCTGCATAGCTTGTGTGAAAATTTCGCTGAACGTGACGTTTTTAAGTTTAGGCAGAGAGTAAACGTTTATAATGTTTACAGGGGTAAGGCCGCTTTAGGTGCAGTACCGGCACCATCGTGTACGCGATTTGTGATGTTGTAGGGAGTGTGACTTCCTGCGCAGTATATTGCCTGTAAACAAGTATACATATCTGCCGGTTGTGCTGAAATGTAGTGTAATTTGTGAGCTTGACGCTTGCCCGGGTTCCTGAAGGCCAACCACGGCAACGAGGAATTCAGTGGTCTCAAGGTAGAGGTGGAGTTGAGCCCGCTTCTTGTTGTTACTGGGACCTCTAGAGTTCCACTGCATTAGTGTAAGCGGCTGATTTGTTCTTGCTCTCGACTTAGGGTTTTGGACAATGGTCGGAGAAGGAGGGCGGGATCACGTTGTTAAGACCTCCCAGTTCACTAGTGCCCGGCGCAGACATGCAGGAGTCTTTAGAAAAGTTAGACTCATGGGGAAAGAATATGTTAAATTTTGAAGGGCGCCTAACATCTCTCATGGCGCCTACGCGTTTAAACGCGCAGAAAGTCACCTTAAAAGAGTATAAACACACCAATTTTTGAAGCGTCGGAAGGAATACGGTTGCTTTCCTGGTTATACAGAAATGCTCCCCAAGTAATCGCAACGTCTCATTTTGCCGCGAACATATTTTAATTTGATTTTAAATACACGCCAGGCAAAGACTGCGTTTCAAAACCTATCGACAGTGACATCTCCGTGACGAAAACGTGTACATAGGTAAACAACATGACGTCATCAAACAACTGTGACCTGGAGTCAGCAGAGCAAAGAGCAGTGACGACACGGGGTAGCTCACCGCGTCTACCCAGCTGTCTCTATCGACTGGGCTTCTGCTCCCTTGACTCGATGGCAATTTTCACACTGTCTTCGTGGCTGCATGTTACAACTACTTTACCTGGCGTTCGCGGCTGTCGTGTTTTTCAAGCGCAATGCTTAGGAATACACTTTGTGCTCGCGCACGGACACACAGATCGGACTCCGAAAAGGGGAAGGACTTGTTTCATTAACGCCGCACTCGTGCAACTTGAACCCGGTATACATTAGGCCTCTTTGTACGGAGTTGCTATGCACGCGAA
Organism: Amblyomma maculatum; assembly: GCF_055883805.1. NCBI lineage: Eukaryota > Metazoa > Arthropoda > Arachnida > Ixodida > Ixodidae > Amblyomma > Amblyomma maculatum. The sequence goes on along the minus strand of NC_139347.1, from coordinate 206,275,477 downwards.
TGAACAATGATCCGCGACAGATTAGCGATAGCGGAGGCTAGCGGAGCCATTGATCGGAGCCGATCGCGGCGGGCCGCGCTATAGAGGGTGGCTGATCCTGGCCCTGATGGGGCTGGGACAAGTAGGGCGCCGCCGCTTGCGGCAGGGGCTAGCCTGCCACTGACGTTTTATCTGTTGTAGGCCGTCATTGCACCCGCCACTGCTTCTGTGGTGTTAGACGGCTGTTGTTGCGGCGCGCGTCTTTCTCTCCCTGTTCTTTTTCTTTCTTTCTTGTCTATTTTCTCTTCTGTTCGCACGAGGCAGCGGAGGCGGTTCACCACGGCCGGTCTCGAAGGAGAGCGTAAGAGAAGCGCGCTCTCCTTCGAGACCGGACGTGGTTTTGCATACTTTAGAAAGGTAGAAGTGTAGGTCAGTTGGTGAGACATGAGGAAAATAAAATTGCAGCAGGCACAGGACGGAGGGTGGGACAACACAGGGCGGTACTGGTAACTGAAAAATTTATTGAAAAAACAAGGGCTTTTAAAGACAGATGGCACATGTGATCTTACAATCAGGTAAAGTGGAATGAAACATGAAAACCAAACAAGACCTCCGGCAAAACTTAAAAGACAACAATCAGTACGTGGAAGTTGATAAAAGAGTGATAACAACCCAGGTCGCCTTGACAGCGCCAGAAGGCGCCACATGCTTGGACGGTGTAGGACGGCGTAGAGAGCCTATATGTTTCGCCGCGCCGCGGCCCCACTCAGACCTGCCGCGTCGGGACCAATCAGCGCGTGAGCAGGCGTGAGTAGGCGTGAGCATGGGCAGCTTTAGCGCGGTAGCGGGTCGCGGTGGCTGAGAGAGAGATGAAAAGAGAGAAACAACTTTATTTGCCCCAGGTGTCGTGAATTTTTCTTTTTGGGAAGCCAGCTTGGAGCTCACAGCGCCGGCAAACCGGGCTGAGAGATGAGCATCTTCATAGTAATCAGTACCTCTGTTCAACATGTCTAACCAGCCGATATTTCCTGCACGCCAACCGCCAAGCTTTCGTGGCTGGTGTTAGTTACATGCTTTTTCACTTGAGTCGCTGACGAGCGGGTCGAAATCAAAGTGCTCGGCAATGTCAATAACATCCGCGCCTTCGGGCGAAACAACGTCGAACTAATCATGCTCCGCTGAAACACTGCTCAACGACAATATTTTCTTGCCATGCGATCGCAAGTAGACGAAAAACGCTACCCGTATGCGTCATTAGCTTGTGTGTGTACCTGTCGCCAGTCTTGCCAGCAGGAGGCACTCGTGTGGCGCGCTCGCATTGGCAAAGAATTAAATCATCTTGTAAAGAACATATCTGGGTTTCAGGAACCATTGCCGGCATAAGTACATAGCTAGGGGTAGTTTATTTAGGTACAGGACATCAATGCAGGCAAGAAAACAGGGATCTTGTTGAATGTCTCAGTGACGATATAAGCCAGTTTGGAAACGGGGCCAATATTATTCTGCTGGGGGACATGAACGGCCGCATCGACGATCTGTATGGATACACGGATTGTAACGGGAAGTTAATGCTAGATTTCTGCGAGCGACACGATCTAGTTATAGTAAATAGAGAAACAAAATGTGAAGGCCAAATCACGTGGGAATTCCGCAACAGGCAGACGACCATTGACTATTGTCTAATGTTGCAGGAAATTTATAGCAAGGTCACAAAAATGGAAATAGACGAAGAAGGGGAGTGTAGTCTGGGAAGTGATCATAAACGTATTAGTCTGCAGATGGGGCCCTTGATGAAAAGAGAAATGGAACTTAGACAAAACGTAAAAGCAAAATTAAACGACGATCAAATAGCGCAGATAGCTGCAGACATAGAGGAAGCAATAGAGAAAAGCCCTATGGAAGACTGGGATTATGAACAGGTAGAACTACTCATAAGGAGTAAAATTCAGGAGGTTAAAGTAGCAAACCGCTGGAATGGAAAGAGGAAGACACGGAGCTGGGGGAATAAGGAAATCAGGGAAGCTATTGAACAACGACGGGCTGCTTCAAGGGAACACCGAATGGCAAAGAAAGCACAAGCTTCTCAGGAGGAAATCGACCAAAAATGGGAATCATATCGACAAAAGAAACTTCAAGTGCAGGCCCTCGTGCAAAGTAAAGTAAGACAGTCCACCGATCGCTGGATGGCTGATATACACGATGCCTCTAGAGGCGGAGCAAGAAAATTCTGGAACCATATAAGCTGGCTAGGGAAGAAGAATCAAAGAAAGCAAGATCGGATTCAAGATAACGAGGGAAATTGTTTAAAGGGAGAAAATGCAGTGAACTACATTACATCAGTTATAGCCGAGTCATTTAAGAACGACGATAGGGTAATCTCCGCAAATCAGGAAGCAACACAAGGTAGCAGAATACAAAGCAGCTTAGAACTGACCAATCTAAATTGGAAAAAGGCAGAAAAAAATATTCCTAAAACACATCTACAGGAATAGATGGAATTCCGATCAAGCTGATTAATTAACTCGGTCCAAAAAGTAAGGAAACGTTGTTAAAAGCTTTGGAAACAGTCATAGCGAATAAGCAAATTCCGGACAGCTGGCGGCAGAGTAAAATGAATTTGGTTTATAAAGGGAAAGGAGAAAGGATGCACATAAAATCCTACAGGCCGATTACCATAACATCTGCGGTGAAATTAAGGGTTCTAGCATGGGTTGAAAGTAACAAGACACTTGGAGAACTTCAGAACGGCTTTAGAAATGGTAGGCGCTTAGATGATTGCCTGTTCGTGCTTACCCAATGCATCGAAATATCTAGAGTGGAAAATAGACCTTTGTATTTGGCCTTCCTGGACATAAACGGGGCGTACGACAACGTAAGCAGGGAACTCCTGTGGAACATATTAAAAGAAGGTATCGGTTATGAGATAATAGAGTTCCTACAGGAAATATACCGGGATAACAAAGTAGAAATTACGTGGGAAGGGATAAGAAGTACGGAGGATGTCAAAGTATGCAAAGGATCAAGACAAGGCTGTCCTCTATCACCGGTGCTGTTCATGCTTTATATGATAAACCTGGAACGGAGGATACAAGACAGTAACCTAGGTTTTAACCTGTCATACAGATTAGGTGGAAAGGCGGTAGAGCAGCGCCTCCCTGGTTTGATGTATGCAGACGATATTTAGCTGAGAGTCTGGAATAATTGCAAACTCTAAGTATTGCGGAGACGAAGGGGATGCTCTAGGCTTCAGTTTCAGCGCAGTTAAGTCGGGTCTGATGATTTTCAACGGCTCAACTGATCAGGGTCTTAAAATTCAAGGCCTTGAAATACCTAGAGTAGCAGAATATAAATATTTGAGGGTATGGGCAAACAAAGGATTGGCATACATTGGAAAACATGAGCAATCACTTAAGGCCAAAGGGCGAAGGAATGCCGGGATAATGAAGCGTAAGGTATTGTGGGGATACAATAGGTATGAGGTTTTGAGGGGTATTTGGAAAGGAATTATGGTGCCCGGACTTACTTTCGGAAATGCGGTTTTGTGCCTAAAATCAGAGGTACAGTCGACAATAGAAACAAATCAGAGATCCGTTGGACGATTAGCACTAGGTGCCCACGGCAAAACTACAAACGAGGCGGTACAGGGAGGTATGGGCTGGGCATCTTTCGAAGTACGGGAAGTTCAGAGTAAAATATTATATGAGGAACGCCTGAGGAAATTGGACAGTAACAGATGAGCAGCTAAGGTATTTAAATACCTGTACCTAAAAAGCGTTGACTCACAATGGAGGAAAAGAATTAGGAAACTAACTAGTAAGTATGCTAGTAACAAGGACGGAGAAATAAAGAGCATTAAGCAACAGGTGAAAAACACAAAATTCGATGGAAAAGAAACAGAGTGTGGAATTAAACCGAAAGTGGAAAATGCAGATCAGGAAGGAAGATTTCTTTGATAACTCAAGAGGCAGTGCCCTACTTTTTGAAGCTAGATCAGGGTGCATTAGAATACGCAGCTACAAAAAGAAATTTAACAATGGAGATGACGCATGTGCTGTATGTGGAAACTCCAGTGAAACAATTGACCATATTATACTCGAATGCAATGGTATCCATCCCGAAGTTGATGCAGGCGCAATCACTGTTCCTGAAGCTCTTGGCTTTAGAGATAACAGTGGCCGGGTGAATAAACTGGCGGTGGAAACTAGGAAAAAACGGCTGGAAGATTGGTGGCTTAAAAGCATACAAGTGACATAATGTTAGTAATGTAGGAGCAAAATTTAATAAATAGAATGGTGGATTAGTTAACCATTCTAAATCAATAATTAAGATATAGGGAGAAAAATGAGCATGATAGCTACTGCTACTACCCCGATTCAAAGGGGACGCTCCTATATTCCATCCATCCATCCATCGCATCTTTGAGGTCATCGCGCGCTCGTGCACGGAGAGCTCGAATCCGAAACTGGTCCTGATAAATGCCCTGATAATTAATTAATTGAGGCGTGTTGGTGCTTTTTAGGTCGCAGTCCCTCTGTTTTCAACCATCGTGGATCATTTAAAGCACAAATTACGAAACAGAAATTGTACGTGTCTATACTCCTTTAATAATGTGATAATGTCAGCTTGTGTCACCTGGGCGATGACACTGCCCGTCAGACGCGCGATTGTGTCATGGATAATTTATGAAGGTCAGCCATCTGCGTTTCATTAGCAATGACCCAGGTCTCCAGGGTCCCGAAGCGACTCTCCACATGTTTAGGAATCTCCCTGTCTGTTTTCCGCCTCGTCGCTAGAGGAGGGCGGAATAGTAGTGAGTTTGGTTTTCAGCGAGTTAAGCTCGCTGGATAGTTTCTCGTTTTGAGCTCGCGAAAGGGCGAGCTCGCTTTTTAGTTCCTGCGTCTCGGCGCTGCTGGTGAGGGGGGAAGGGGAGGGGAAGAAGAGGAGGCGACGTTCGCCCAGTTGCCTACCTTGCATTGTTTGCAGGCGACGCCGCCAGGAAGAGTGTTTAGAGCTAGGAACTCCGCTTCTCCGGGTGGTGGCGTTGATGCCGCTGTCTTGCCGTTTGATGGCGTTCCGCCGCGGTTCTGCGTCTCCTTCTGGCGTTCTTTTTTTTTTTTTTTTTGCGGAGGGAGGGGGGGGGGCGATATCCTGGGCCTTGGCTATTGAGACCTGATGAATTTCCCCGTGCATTCGCGCGAGCTGATGAGGTGCAATCCCCCGCCGATTATGCACACTGGATTGCATTCGGGGGGGAGGGGGGGGGGGGGGCATCCCCTCAGTACCAGCCCCAAAATTATGTCACCGGGCAAAAATAAGAAAAACAATAATGAGTCCCGAATGTGAGCTCTTGGCTGTAGATATCCCCATGGTGGAATAATGCGTGTGAGAAAGCCTTCCGCCGTAGGAAAGCAGCATTGAGAAGCCTTTGTTATAACCAGAACACAGTAAGTTGGATAAACTACAAATTTTGTTCGGCGTCATTTAAAAGAGCCATAGCTCAGGCAAAGGACGAGTACAACGAAAATTTAAATACTTATTTGTCAAACCCTAAGCACAGGAAGGCTTTGTATCGTTTCATGGAAAAGAATAGGAACTTCCACGTTTCTCAGTTATTAAGTTCAGTAGTGTTGTCTCCACAGGAGGCAAAAGATTAGTTGAAACAAATTGCTCAAGGCCTAGCATTACGCTTCCAGGAGCAGTGCAGAGTTGCTTGGCACGCCCCCATTCCCTGCTCAGACTAAGTTGAGGTTGAAAGGTCAGAACTTCTATCTGAGATTTCTTGTATGCAATCCTCAGCTCCAGGTTGGGACGGGATTACGGTAGGTGTGCTCACAATTTTATCAAATGAGTTCACTCAGGATCTCCTGAATATGATCAACGAATCATTAGAATCTACATGGCTGCCGCACGTCTGGAAAGTGACGAAAATTATATTACTGTTGAAAGACCCTGGGAAAGGATTTCACATTTGAAAACATTTGGCCTATAGCTTTGACTTCAAATCTGGTAAAATTAACAGAAAGAATTGTGCTTGACCGCCTCTCAAAGCATATTTCAGATGTCAATGCTTTGAGTTCTGCCCAGATTGGCTTCTGCTATGGATGCTCAATATGGTCTGCACATGTAGACTTAGAAAGCAGAAATCGCCTTGCTATGCGCAACGATGAGGTATCAGCGCTAGTGACGCTCGATATTCCAAGGCCTATGACAGCATTGAACATTCCATTCTACTAAACAAGTTGTCATTATTACGTCCTCCGTTCTAGATTTATGCGTGGATCAGGGAATTTTTAAAATGACGAGAATTCCTTTGCACTAATTGTTCATTAATCTCAGACACCTATGGACAGAAAAGGGGGGTGCCTCAGGGCTTTGTGCTCCCAGCACTCCTTTTTACTATATTAATGTGCGATATTCCGGTTCATCATGATGTCATTGTTTATGTATATGCAGATGACATAGCATTCTTCGCCTCTGCAAAATATAGCCATGACCTATATCGCTCACTACAGGCTTACCTAAATGCACTTGAGGTCTGGTTGGACAAAAATAAATTGGTTTTAAATGTGTGCAAAAGTAGTGTAATAGTTTTTAAAACCAAAACCCCATTATATGTTTCGTTAAATTATCGCTCAGATGACATACCTCAAGTGGAATCTGTGCTGTATTTAGGCATTACGTGTGATGCTAGTATGGGTTGGAGGCCTCACATCAAGTCTAATGTTCGGAAAGGTGAGCGTGCCCTTGGTAGGCTCATACGGATAAGAAAGGAAATTTGGTATGCGTCGGATGCTCTTCTACTTTTGTACAAAGCCTATGTGAGACCGATTCTGGAATTTGGCTATATTCTTTTTTCTGGGTGTCCAAAATATAAGCTGCATCATTTGCTGGTTTTTGGAGACGGGCGCTGCGCCTCTGCCTAGGACTTCTACAGTCAGTCTGTACCACTGTTCTGTACTTGGAGGCCCGCATTCCGGACCTTAATTCCCGTTTCCGCCTTCTGTTAGATCATTCTTGCGATCATTTGAGGCTACTCCTGGTGTGGCTATACCTATTTTTGTGTTAAATCCCGCCCTCTTTCTCACTCACCAGTGGCCAAGGGTCTGCAAGCCCCAGGTTGTTTTTACGCAGAGCATTTTAACAAACATTGGTGTGGACCTTGCTTCTATATGTCCTATTGGTTGCCCAACGTCCTTTGTGGATATAAATTATGACTCTATATTTCCATCTAATGTGACGCACTTACCTTGAAGTCTAATATCCAGTCTCCTATGTGATCACCTTGAAAACTTCCCTGATCACACTGTAATTGCCATTGATGCGTCCGTGACTGCGCAGAAAGCAGCGATTGGAATTATTTCAGAGACTCTTTCCTGGAGTTTTTCGGTGCGTGTCCCGGATTACACACCGATATTTCTAGCAGAGTTTACGGCAATTGGGCTAGCGCTACTAAACGTTCCCTGAAGTCAATCAAAAATAATTTTTCTATCAGACTCTCTTTCTGCTTTGTTATCACTGGAGTCAGTACGGGATGCTCTTTTGAGTCGATAGTTTTAGCAGCGCGTAGCCGGACAAGGACGAAGACGGAGGAACACGTAAGACGCAGAGGCGCTGAACTGCAATTTTATTTTTTGTAATCAGCCAACCATGTCATATATATACCAGAGAGAAACGCCCACAAGAGGAACAAAATCTAGACACGTGGCGAAAACCGGTGCAACAAAATCAAACACGAGTATAAAAAAAAATCGTTAAATCTAAATGCTTAACACACGATTGACATGGTATATACAGCGAATAACATGATAATAGTGGCCGCGGTGAAAGTGCGTGAAAAATCAACAAAAATTCCCAGTCCTTAACAAGCAACAATGGCTAAAAAAAGGTGGATGCACAGAAAACATTTCTTATATAAGAACTTGTTTAAAAACTGCAGAGAAACTTATGAGATGGACAAAAAAATAGGTGAAACATGAAAAAAAAGAACAGAGATAGAGAGAGATGCAAATGTTGAAACCATATTGAAAGCCAACAATTACACTGCAAAACAAAACAAACAATTAATTAAACAATGTGACTGACTGCAATTCGAAATGTATAAAACGAAGTCATGTAAAGAGTGCAAATAAAATCAAAGATAAAATCAAGCACAATCAGAGAGAAAAGCAATTTCTTTGTTCAAAAGGAAAACTGAGGATGTACTGACGCATTCATCCTTGTGCTTAGCAATCAAAGCGGCTTCCACTATTTCGGGTGTAAGCTTGTTATGGGATCTGTTTATAATGGTCGTTACAAGCTTACACGCGAAATAGTGGAAGCCGCTTTGATTGCTAAGCACAAGGATGAATGCATCAGCACATCCCCAGTTTTCCTTTCGAACAAAGAAATTGCTTTTCTCTCTTATTGTGCTTGATTTTAGCTTTGATTTTATTTGCACTCTTTACATGACTTCGTTTTATACATTTTGAATTGCAGTCAGTCACATTGTTTAATTCATTGTAGGTTTTTTGTTTTGCAGTGGTAATTGTTGGCCTTCAATTTTGTTTCAGCATTTGCATCTCTCTCTCTCTCTCTCTCTTCTTTTTTTCATGTCTTTTTTTTTCATGTTTCCCTTATTTTTTGTGCATCTCATAAGTTTCTTTGCAGTTTTTAAACTAGTTCTTATATAAGAAATGTTTTCAGTGCATCCACTTTTTTTTAGCCATTGTTGCTTGTTAAGGACTGGGAATTTTTGTTGATTTTTCACGCACTTTCACCACGGCCACTATTATCATGTTACGTCGCTGTATCATGTCAATCGTGTGTTAGGCATTTAGATTTATCCATTTTTCTTTATACTCGTGTTTGATTTTGTTGCACCGGTTTTCGCCACGTGTCTAGATTTTGTTCCTCTTGTGGACGTTTCTCTCTGGTATATATATGACATGGTTGGCTGATTACCAAAAATAAAGTTGCAGTTCAGCGCCTTTGCGTCTTACGTGTTCCTCCGTCTTCGTCCTTGTCCGGCTACGCGCTGCTAAAACTATGGAAAACCAACTAGCCCGACAGCCTGTCCTCTTTTCAGTCGCTCACTAAAGTATTTCATACCTGGGTGGGTGAAAGAAATACGTTTCATCTGGGTCCCCGGTCACTGCGGTATTTTCCAGAACGAAGCGGCATACTTCCTGGCTAAATCAGCTCTTGATGCATCTGTTTCATGTACCATCTCTAATATCACCATTTTTGGAATGTCCCGTTTCCAGCGTTATCAATAGCTAGCCGCTACATGCAATGATCCCTTGCTATCTACAGCCGAATACCAGCATTTCATATACTCATGGAAAGTTCGTTCATGTAAATCACGGCAGTGTGAGGTAACGATGACTCTCTTAAGATGCAGGATTCCTCGCCTAAATCTTTATTTATGTAGATGCGGGATCAGCCCCACAAACCTTTGTGAGGCTTGCGGTGAAATTGGAAATATTGGTCACTTCCTTCTAGCTTGCCGAAGGTTTTCACATCAGAGGAGGGTGCATTTAGAAACTCTTATTGCGCGCTTGGGATTTGCGCTGTTGGTCCCGCTTCTACTCTCCTTCGGTGCGAGTGCGAAAGGATTTGCGTATAGTAGCCTAGTAGTTTTAGTCGTAGTATATTATCTCCAAGACCGCTTGCGAATTGACCCCTTCCCCCTCCCCTCGTTTCCATTTCAAATGCCGACTAAAATTGCTGTTACAAATTCCATTTTGTAGCCCTGCTGTACTAATTCTGTTTTAGTCGTTCTTCATATATTCACTCACTCCTTTTTGTAACGCTTCGGTCCTGAGAGAAAATAAGAAACTAGATGGCCCTGCAGGCACTGCATTTTAAGAGAGCGAAAGCAATAGCGCTGTCGCGACGTTTTTACTAACTACCTATGAGAGCTATGCTGCGCTAACAGTGCCACGGAGGCAAAAATTGCACGCAGTTGGCGACAGGCGCTTATGGGAAGACTGCAGCGTATCTGCCAACCGTATCAGGCGCCAGGGAGATCTCTCTCTAGCTTCCAGGGTAGTAAGCTAGCAGGTGGAGAGGAGAGATCCCCCACTAAGCTTTTGAGAGTTAAAGGGAGAAGCCGGAGGAGCAATGACTAACCAAAAACGAATCAAAGGAGCGATTACAAATAAAAAATAAAAAGGGAATAGAATTGTAACTGTAGAACAGAATCAGAACTGGAATATCTTGTCGCCCGAAAGACGTACATTGGGTCAGGAATGAAAAAGATTGGCGAGTGAAAGGAAAATACCATCACGTTACCTACGCATCAATCAAATTGATCGTACTCGATTTTTTTTTTATAGCGGCCGTCCCGTGCAGGTCCGCGTCAGCCTGGGACATTTCTCGATCACGACGCGAACGGAGAACTTAACGACTGCGAAACAGGAGTCTTCGTTCCGGTGAAAGTTACCACTGAGAGAGAAAAAAAAAGCCAAGCTTTTCACCCCTCAGCCGAGACGAAGAAACAACAATGATATCTTCGCGTTCCGCTCACATACCTTGCTTGTCACCTTGCCCCATTCGAACATGTCCTGCGCCGGAAAAGAGGTGTAGCCACTTGACGCTAGAAAAGATAAGGAGGCAAGCATGTCGCCGGATGAGAGATAGAGTCGCATGTATTTCCAGAAAAGGAGGCACTCAGTTCACCTCAAACTGCTGCCTCGACGTTGATCAAATTATGAATCCAAATTCATCCGCAGTTACGGCGGTCACCGAACCCAGTCCAGATATAACGCATTCCGTGCGTAGTTAAAAAAACATTAACGTTCTTTCTTTTTTATTATTTTTTTTTAGTGTTTTGATAATCGTCTTTTTTTTTCATATTCAACTTACTTCAACAGTCCCAAAGCACTGCCATGTTCTTACAAGAGGTCCAGACCAAAACACAAGCCTATAGTGTATATGACGTGAAACTTGTCCTACGAAGTTCACGTGAAGATTTAAATGCATAGTGAAAGGATTGTGAACACTTTGGTTTTAAAATGAATTACTGAGCTTTTGGATAGGCCGATACTGCCTTGGCAACTTCGGTGGACAGCGACAGAATATACATGGTTCCCTAAGTCCCAGACACCTCAATTGTTACGATATTGTGTGTAAGGTGAAATGGGTCAATATTGAAAAAAAATTAAAATAACACTGTCCTCTTCCGAAGTGAAGTCGAGTGGATGTTCTCCGGAGTTATAAAAAGTACAGGCTATTGTTTTCCGAGCTAGACACCGCCACACATTCGAGAGGCACAGAGTTCTATCCCCAGTGCGCCGGGTACCAGAGAGGGGGTCAAGCGTTTCACCTACCTGGTACTCGGCATTCTTTGGCGTGCAATGCAGGGGAACTGGGCTGCAGTTAAGCATCACTGCACCATTAAACAGCGAAATATAAGCGCTAGAGCCTGCCGATGGTGCGCGCAAAGAGCGCAACAACAGACAGCAAATGTCACATCGCGTAGAAATTTGCACAGGAAAGGAGAAGCCCGAGATTGCACCGAACAGTTCCTGTCTAGGAACTGCACCATATCATGAATCACCTTATATGCCATAAACCTATATGTTACGCATCGCCAAAACTCTGAACTTGGCAAACTGCTAAATAACAACAAACAAGTCATTGCTGTCGGCGATACAAAGTTACAATTGAGTTACAGAGGGAAGGAGACGAACGCAATCCTTCTTATAAAATAAAGAAGCGCCACAATAACATTACACAAGGAAGATATCTGAATAGATCACCAACAAGCCCAACGTAAGGCTATTCAGAGTTACAAGATTTTGAACTCGCACAATTACTTCTAAATTCAGCTGCTTGACCTGGGCGCCAGGTCAGACAAGCTGCTACGAAAACTATGTCGCCGCCGAAGGTATGCTACTACGCTATTTTTTTAATTCTCACCGTAAACAAAATCTATATATAGGGCTGCAGACGCGTTTCTGTGGGAAGGCAAGGGTGCTGGAAGTGTCCCTAAGCCATTGATATTTCATCATCATCAACCGGACTATTTCCACTGCAGAGTGAAGGCCTCTCCCATATTCCTCTAATCAGTCAGGTCCTGTGCTGCATCCACTTGTCTCCTGCAAACGCCTAAACCTGATCCGACCATCTAAATTTCTGCCGTCCCTTGTGCTGCGCTTTCCTTCCCTTGGAATCCAATTTGTTACCCTAAGCGACCATCTGTTATCCTCTCTTCGCACTACATGCCCTGACCATGCTCATTTCTTTTCCTTCAGATTTCCATTAGCTCGAGTTATTTTTACTCTGCGTGCTTCCTATCTCTTAGCGTCACATCTGCCATTTTCTATAGCTCTCTGCATTGTAAGCAAAACTCTTCGTAAACCTCCAGGTTTCAGATGTGAGCATGGTTTCATTATTCCTGAATTTCTTGTTCCTTTATTCTCTAGTGAGTACTCCTTAATCGTATGCACTCTATGATTCATGAATTCAAACATATGGGGTACATTCAAGTATCGCCTCCCATGGGATGATGCGGCCACGTTAATGGCTCCAGTTCGCCCACTCCCCTCGCGGATCTTCATTTTAATGCATGTACTGTGCCACTCAAATGTGTAACTGCAATATTATGTGAACACAACCTCATATATATATATATATATATATATATATATATATATATATATATATATATATATATATATATATATGAAGGAAAGAAGCGAACAGTCGGCGAGGTCAAGGAAAGGATTGGGGATTGTACTTTGTCTTTGTTTTTAATTTTTACATCGGTAATTACATAAATTAGTAATGCAGTCTGTTTTAGGGAAAGATAAATAAACACAAAGTAGAAGGAAAAACAACGTGCCGATGGTGGGAACCGAACCCACGACCTCCGAATATCGCGTCCGATGCTCTTTCCTACACGTTGTTTTTCCTTCTACTTTGTGTTTATTTATCTTTCCCCTGAACAGATTACATTACTAATTTATGTGATTACCGAAGTAAAAATTAAAAACAAAGACATAAAGTAAAATCCCCAATGCTTTCCTTGGCCTCGCCTACTGTTCGCTTCTTTCCTTCATGTATTAAAACGAGCACCCTCATTTTCCCTATATATATATATATATATATATATATATATATATATATATTGTTACGTGCTTTGTACGCACGGGGGTTTATTTACAGGGATCGGTACAAACAGGACTGCGGCGAAGCGTACAAACGTCCCTCTGCCTTTGCTCTTCTTCTTTCTTCACCGATCTACCCGACCGATCTTCATCTTCCGTCGATGTTCTACGAAGGCGCGTGACATTTCCCTCCTCGCAGACGAACATCGTCGGGCGAGTTACAGAGAACCTCTGGAATGAAATCGCTTGAGGCGGACTACATACACCACCTGAGACTGCCGTGACCGTCGACCATTCGCTGTTATGCGTGCTATGAGGTAATTCAGGTCACTGATGCGTTCTAACACAACAAACGGTCCGGTGTAGTGTGAAAACAGTTTTTGACAAAGACCACGCTTACGGAGAGGTGTCCACAACCATACACAGTCACCAGGAGCATAAGAAACTTGTTGGTGTCGGGCGTCGTAGCGGTTCTTAGAACGTTCTTGTGAAGATAAAATTCGAACTCTGGCCAGCTGGAGGGCTTCTTCAGCTCTGCAGAGTGTGGTAGCAAGAGAAGGTTAGTCATGAATGAAAAATGGCAGTATGGTATCGAAAGCACAGCGAGGCGAGCTAGCATAGAGAAGGTAGAAGGGACTGTAGCCTGTCGCCTCATGTTGCGCTGTGTTGTACACATGAGTAATGAACGGTAGAACGCCATGCCAGTCCTTATGGTCTGCAGCGACGTACATAGCCAACGTGGTGGTAAGCGTCCGATTAGTTCGTTCTACCACACTGTTCGTTTGGGGATGATATGGCGTGGAGTGGCGAAAACTTCTTCGACAATGTCCGCTGTGAATTGGCGTCCACGGTCACTAATGATGACTGCGGGAGGGCCGTGCCGAAGAATGACGAGTCGAAGTAAGAAATTTGATTCTTCAGACGCAGTAGCGGATGGTATCGCGGCTGTCTCACGGTAGCGGGTTAAATAATCAACGCACACAAGAATCCATCGGTTTCCTTTAGAGGATCGTGGGAAAGGTCCAAGAAAGTCAATGCCAACTTGCTCAAACGGGCTGTGGGAGGTGTGACTGGCTGCAGTTTTCCATATGGGCTTGAAGTCGACAGCTTAAAGCGCTGGCATTGCACACAGCTGGCTACATATCGCTTGATCGTTGAGCGCATCTTCGGCCAGTAAAATCGCTGCTGTGTGCAGTGGAGTGTTCGGGCCACTCCCAGGTGACCAGGCGTGGCGTCATCATGCATCATTTCTAAAACTGTGATACGTAGGCTTTCCGAAACGACAAGAAGCATACGTGCTCCCCCAGAGGCGAAATTTTTCTTGTAAAGCACTCCTTCGCGAATGCTAAATGTGTTCTTCATAGGATCGTTGGCGGAATCAAACAGTGAAGTTAATGTTTTGTCTTTGCGTTGCTCGGTTCGGAAAACTCGGAGAACGGGGAAGGTTTTTGAAATTGGAGCCAAATATTCATCGAAATTGTCTGAGTCGTTATCAGTCGTTTGAAGCGGCAAACGCGAAAGACAGTCAGCATCTGAGTGTTTATGGCCGCTTTTATGCACCACAGTAAAATTAAACTCTTGTAGGCGTAAAGCCCATCGCGCGAGCCGACCACAGGGGTCCCGAAGACTCACGAGCCAGCAAAAGGAATGGTGGTCGGTCACAATCGTGAAAGCATTCCCGTGCAGATAGGAACGAAAGCGCTGTACAGCGAAAACAACGGCTAGACATTCTTGCTCCGTAACCGTGTAATTTCTTTCACATTTACTCAACGATCGACTGGCATACGCTATCACGTGCTGATCGCGTCCATGGCGTTGTATAAGTACAGCGCCGATACCGATACCACTTGCGTCAGTGTGTAATTCAATTGGAGCTGATGGGCAGAAGTGGCTGAGAATTGGGCCCGAGGTCAAAAGAAACTTCAGATGACGGAAAGCTGAGTCACATTCGCTGGTCCAAATGAATGGTGCATTTTTATGCAGTAGACACATAAGTGCGTAAGCGTTGTCTGCAAACCTTGGTATAAAGCGTCGAAAGTACGAGCATAGCCCCAAAAAGCTCTGCAGCTCTTTTACTGATTTGGGCACGGTAAAACTTTTGACGGCTTCACTTTTCTTGGGATCTGGTCGAACACCTTCTTTGTCAACTAAGTGACCGAGGACAATTGTTTCACGATCGCCAAAATGACATTTCTTTGCATTCAGTACAAGACCAGCTCGTTCCATGCAATTAAGTACGATATCCAGACGGCTGTTGTGCTCACTAAATGTTTTGCCAAAAATTACAACGTCGTCCAAATAACATAAACAAATTTGCCACTTTAGTCCACGTAGAATTGTATTCATGAACCGCTCGAATGTGGCAGGTGCATTACATAATCCAAAAGGCATAACGTTAAATTCATAAAGTCCGTCTGGTGTTACGAATGCCGTTTTTTCTTTATCTGCAATGTGCACGGGGATTTGCCAGTAATCGGATCTCAAGTCAATAGAAGAAAAGTATGAAGCTGAGTGCAGACATTCAATTGCGTCATCTATACGTGGAGGCGGGTAGACATCTTTCTTCGTGACTGAATTTAAACGGCGGTAGTCGACACAAAATCTCCATGTGGCATCTTTCTTTTTAACAAGGATAACTGGAGCTGCCCAAGGGCTACAGGTCTCTCTAATAATGCCGCGCTTTAGCATGTCTTGAACTTGCTGATCTATTACCTTACGTTCAGTTGCTGAGACTCGATAGGGCTTCTGACGTATTGGAGGTGCGGACCCAGTGTTGATCGCGTGATGAATACGACTGGTAGGCAGTGGCATTGAGTCATCCTTGGCAAAGTCGAACACTGTCACGTGTTTCAGTAGTAGTTCCACTAGAACACGACGCTCAGTTGTAGAAAGAGACTTATTAATCATAGCCGTAACTTGGGTCTCCATGCCTGGTTGCACCTGCTGCTCAGTGACAGAGCTGTTTACGCCGCGAAGGAACCGGATATGCCTTCCTCGAAACGGCCGAGTTTTAGGCCCCGAGGAAACACAGTTGGCTCTTCGGAGTGGTTCACTGTCCACAGCTCAGTGCGGCCTCTAGTCACGGGAATGATGCAACGAGGCACAAGGATACTCTTCTTAGAGCAGGTGAATCTCGTAGGTTCTACTATAGCCTCAAAAGATTCGCACTGGCTCCGAATAGAGAAAACCCGCACGAATGCTGCAGATAACGCTGGCACAATTGTGTCTTCTTCCACAGCAAATGCTCCAAATTCAGGTGTCGAGTCATCCACAAGAACCGAAAGTAGTGAAGGATTCAAAGCAATCTCTCCCGTACCACAGTCTAAAGTTGCACCACACTCTTGCAGAAAATCAATCCCAAGAATCACATCATGCGTTGACCGAGGCAGTACTGCAAATTCTACTCTAAACTTGAGGCCGCCAATAACAACATCCGAAGCACACACACCAAGAGGAGCTAAAGGTTCACCGCCGACACCACGTAATAACACTGCACGGTCACCATTGAACATTACTTTTCTACCTAAACGGTTCTTAAAACTCAAACTCATAACAGATACTGTAGCACCAGTGTCCACAAGAGCCATTGTTTTCACACCACCAACAAAAATTTCCAATTTGTTCTTTAACACAAACACGGGCACAGGTATGGACGTCTCGACTCGCCGGCGGCCTCACCTCCATCGGCCGCGCCTCCTAGTTTCCCTGAGGCGTAGGGGAAGAACGGCGTCGAGGGGAAGGTGACCTGCGCGGGCGCTGGGGTGGCGGCGTCACACTATGACCAGATGCAGGAGATTAATTCCGCAAATATGTCGAATGGTGTGAGTCCCCAGTAGGCATAGTCGGGGATCGCTGTTGTTCGTAGTGCAGCCGTCCGTGAATGTTCGCGTGGGGTCGGTAAACTTGGACAGTTGGAAAACGGCGGCGGCAGTATCTAGCGATATGCCCTGCAATGCCACACCTGTAGCACACAGGTTGAGGGCGCCAGCGATCAGCATAACAGTCCTCACTAACAAAGTCGCGACGTTGGTTGTAGCGAGGCTCTCGCTGCTGACGAACCACATTTTCAGAGTAGGCGGGCCTCCTTTCCATCGGCTGGTGGTCATAACGTTGAGTACAGCTGCGCTGATCGTCCATATGCGAAGCGCCGCTAGGTTGAACCCACGGAGTGGACAGGGCGGCAACATTTGCCTGCGGTGCACAACTCTGCCGCACATATTCTTCACTACAGATGGCGTCCCAAGATCTTGACAATTCCTCGCGTACAATCTCTCGTATCATATCAGCCATGGAAACTGAAGGACAGGCTTCAACACTGGCTACAGAGGTGACATTGGCCAGTCTTCCGAATCGAGGTGTAATTCGTCGCAGCTTGAGAGCCTCAAATGCTCTACAATGCTTTATAACATCAGCGGTGGTTCTCAGGTTCTCTTTGCTAATAAGAAAATTATAAACGTCTTCCGCTATTCCTTTCAGGAGGTGATCGACTATGTCTTCTTCAGGCATAGTGGGGTTGACGAGTTTGCATAGCTTTAAGATGGCTTCGATATATGCAGTACAAGTTTCTCCGGGTACTTGCGCCCGGTGAAACAAAGTTTGTTCAGCGCGCTTCTTCTTTGCAGGTTCATCCCCAAACTTTTTCTTGATTTCGCTTGTAAAGATAGCCCATGTACTTAATGAATCCTCGTGATTATCGAACCAGTCAAAGGCAGTGGCGGCAAGGAAGAACACCACATTAGCCAGCTTAGCAGCGGCGTTCCAGTGATTGTATTTACTCACTCTTTCGTAGTGTTTCAGCCACTCATCAACGTCCTCCTCAGGTTTTCCAGAAAACGTACGCGGCTCTCGATAATGGGGCCAGTTGTTCGCCGTTGATGATACTGGCTGCTCGGTACTGCCGTCTTCAGTCATGTCTGATGGCATTGTGGTAGGCCAGCAAGTCTACGGCTTCTTCGGTAGATGAAACGCTCCGTGGTCGCTATCCAAGCACCTCTCACCAAGATGTTACGTACTTTGTATGCACGGGGGGGTTATTTACAAGGATCGGTCCAAACAGGACTGCGGCGAAGCGTACAAACGTCCCTCTGCCCTTGCTCTTCTTTCTTCACCGATCTACCCGACCGATCTTCATCTTCCGTCGATGTTCTACGAAGGAGCGTGACAATATATATATATATATATATATATATATATATATATATATATAGGGGAAATGAGGGTGCTCGTTATAATACATGAAGGAAAGAAGCCAACAGTCGGCGAGGCCAAGGAAAGCGTTGGGGATGGTACTTTATGTCTTTTTTTTTTAATGTGTACTTGAATATCACAGAGATTAGTAATGTAATCTGTTTAGAGGAAAGATAATTAAACACAAAGTAGAAGAAAAAATAACGTGCCGACGGTGGGATCCAAACCCACGACCTCCGAATAACGCGTCCGGTGCTCTTCCAACTGAGCTACATCGGCCGCTGTCCCCCTGCTACTTTCTTGGGTATTTATGTTGTCTGTATACGAACCTTGAGAGTGTTCACCAGCGCCACCGTCAGCCAAGGCGGCGGACGTGGAACGTCCTTTGTTACCGCCAGCGTCACGTAGAACGTGATCAAGAGCGAGGGCGAAAGCTGTGCTAGAACCCTCTTACGCTACCTATGGCTTCAAGACTGCCTGAACACTCTCAAGGTTCGTATACAAACAACATAAATACCCAAGAAAGTAGCAGGGGGGACAGCGGCCGATGTAGCTCAGTTGGAAGAGCTCCGGACGCGTTATTCGGAGGTCGTGGGTTCGGTTCCCACCATCGGCACGTTGTTTTTTCTTCTACTTTGTGTTTAATTATCTTTCCCCTAAACAGATTACATTACTAATCTCTATGATATCCAAGTAAACATTAAAAAAAAAGACATAAAGTACCATCCCCAACGCTTTCCTTGGCCGCGCCGACTGTTTTCTTCTTTCCTTCATGTATTATAACGAGCAGCCTCATTTCCCCTTAATTGATCTGCTTGTAGCTTACGGGGGTCTTGGTTCTGGCATATATATATGTATATATATATATATATATATATATATATATATATATATATATATATATATATATATATATATATATATATATATATATATATATATATATATCCCTACAACCGTTCCCGTCAATGGGTGAGCGACGTCAGCAAAGCGATGTATAAAGCGTCTAAAGTATGAACACAACCCTAGAAAGCTGCGTAACTCCTTTACTGTCTGCGGGGGTTTAAAAGCCTCAGCAGCGGCAGTTTTCTGGGGATCAGGCATTACACCAGCACCATTGACAAGGTGTCCTAGCAACAGCGCTTCGCGATCTCCAATGCAGCACTTTTTCGAGTTTAGATTCAGGGCGGCGTTGTGCAGACAATTCAAGACGCGCACTAGACGGTCATTGTGTTCTTGGAATGACTTCCCAAATATGATGACATCGTCCAGATAGCAAATATAAATATCCAATTTTAAGCCGCGCAAAACTGTCCATAAATATTTCAATTGTGGCAGGCGCATTGCTCAGCCCGAATGGCATAACATTAAACTCATAAAGGCCATCTGGCGTTACAAAGGCTGTTTCTTTCTCATCCGCAGGGCCCATTGGAATTTGCCAGTAGCCAGATCTGAGATCAAGACAAGAAAAATAGGATGCACCAGAGAGGCAGTCGAGGGTGTCGTCTATGCGAGGAAGAGGATAGATGTCCTTTTTCGTAACAGAATTTAGGCGCCGGTAATCGACGCAGAATCACCACCCAGTCGGAAAAAACTACAGAAAATTTTCTGATGGTACGACAGAGTTTCTGTGCGGTTTTTGACGGGAAACCTGTTGTGACAACAGAACATTCTGTAGTAACATCAGAAATTTCTGTAGTTACAACATAAAAGTGCTACAGAACTACAGACAACAGAAATATACTACAGAAAAACTACAGAACTACAGAAAAGTACTACAGAACTACAGAAAAATCTGATGGTTACGACAGAACTACAGGATATTTTGTCGTATTTTTGACACAGTTCTGTAGTTTTTTTTCGACTGGGCACGAACCGTCTTTCTTGCGTTCGAGAATAACAGGGGCAGCCCAAAGGCTAGATGACTCCTGTATCACCTTCTTCCGTAGCATGTCCTCCACTTGCTTATGTATGACCTTGCGCTCAGATGGGGACACGTGATATGGCTTTTGACGGATGGGGCGAGCCGAACCAGTCTCGATGGTATGGTGGGTCCAAGGTGCAGGGTGAAAGGTTGGTCCATCTGTTTGAGAAAAGTCCAACATAGGCGAAAAGGGTAGAAGATATCCACAAGAGTACGGCGTTGAGGTGAGCTGAGATCGGCGCTGATCATGTGGAAGATCGAAGTTTCATCAGCAGCCGGATGTACGGTGGCACTTGTAGCATCTGTGATCAAAGCAACGACGCGGGACGCATCGGGTCCACAGGCGGCAAGCTTCAATCCGGTTGGTAAAACTGCGGGCTCGGACGATGGATTGATTGTCCATAACCAGGCACTATCGTGATGTACGGAGATCATACAATGATGAATAATAATATTTTTCTTCAGGCATGCTGAGTGAACTGGGTGCACCACGTTCTGGAATGAATCCTGTTCAAGAAGTGGAGCGGACACGGGGACAAACATGGCAGACAAAGGTGGAACTACTGTGCCTTCGGTAATATTAAAAACTGTTTCTTCATTACGGCCGCTTTCAAAAAGAGTCGGCAGATGCGAGCCGTCAAAATGAACCTCTTGACTTCGGCAGTCCGAGGTAGTGCCGCAAAACTTCATAAAGTCCATTCCTAAAATGATGTCATGCGTAGAGTGGGGTAAGACTACGAATTCGGCTTGAAAAATTGCACCACCCACAGACACTTGCGCACTGCACACACCCAGTGGCGGCAACGCCTCTCCACTCACACCGCATGAAGCATGGTGATATTCAAGCATCACTTTGCGTCCCAACAAGCGCCTAAACTGATTACTCATCACAGGCAGAGTCGCACCCGTATCCACCAAAGCTAATCTACACACAAAATCAATGAACACCCGAATTTTCTTTTTGAGCATTATAGTCGGAAGGATGTTGGCACACAGGACATTTCCAGCGGCCTCACCCCCATTAGTCGCGCTGGTTAGTTTTCCTGCCGAGGCGACATGGAGCGCCGCCGCGGTAGCATATCGGTGGGGAAGGTAGAAAATGCTGTTGTGGATAAGAACCACGTACAGCAGAGCGCGTCATAGGTCTGGCTGAATGCTTATACTGCTCAGGAATCCTGGTTGATCGAATTGAAGACCTAGGTCACTTGAGGTGACATCATACCTTTGGGCGTCGAGCATCGACGCATTCGGGTTGGCAAAATGCATAGGCGGGTAGTGAATAGAAGCTGCAACTTCAGGAGCTTGGGAGAAAGGCTGCACTGCAATCGCTTGTGGGGGTGAAGCCGGCCGTCTAGAGACCCTCTGGACAGAGGCTTCAGCAGATTCATGCAGGGGTAGTGTATTGAATCGTAGAAGTTCTTCCCGCACGATTTGCCGAATAGTCGACGGAAGATCTAGGCTGGCCACGGTAGGCACGTTGGCCAGCCGGCCAAATTTCAATGCAATTCGACTTGTTTTGAGAGCTTGAAAAGTGCGGATGTGTCTAATGACATTGGAGACAATGTCAAGGGTGTCTTTGGCGATTTGAAAGTTATACACGTCAGCCGCAATGCCCTTCAAAATGTGGCTTACTCTGTATTCCTCGGGCATGTTGGAATTGACACATCGGCATAATCTGGGATTTCTTCTGTATAATTGGTACAAGTTTCGTCGGGCAATTGAGCTCTTTAAGCAAGGGTCTGCTCAGCCCGCTTTTTGTTCGGAACAGAGTCGCCAAAACGCTGTTTTATCTCGGTGGCAAACCATTCCCATGTCATCAAGTTGTCCTCGTTATTCTCAAACCAGGTCATCACCGTGCGAGTTAAAAAGAAAACTACATTTGTTAGCATGGTGACCTGGTCCTACCGGTTGTAGGGTAGCCGTAGGTAGAAATCGAACGGAGCACCTCCACTAAGTTGTTACGGTGAAATAAGAAAGGGGGTGTTTATTTACAGTGCTGTGACAGCGGGACAAGGTGAAGCCTACTAGCCCCCAGAAACCAACGCTTCTTCCTCTTCTTCTGATACCATCACAATCCTTCATCGCCATCAGTAGCGTGACAATATATATATATATATATATATGAGGTAGGGGCGCACAAAGGAAAACAACGGTTTATTTCCGACGTTTCAGCCGGGGCCGGCCTTCGTCAAGGAATGCGCAAAGCAGCCTATGCTTTCCGCTTAAATACATGCGCTATCGAAGGACATGTGACAAGTAGTAACACTGTAATTACAATAAAATAAAATGCGCGTACAACCACGAACAATACA
The DNA here is from genome assembly GCF_055883805.1 of Amblyomma maculatum. Lineage (NCBI taxonomy): Eukaryota > Metazoa > Arthropoda > Arachnida > Ixodida > Ixodidae > Amblyomma > Amblyomma maculatum. The sequence continues at coordinate 206,252,984 of NC_139347.1, read as the reverse complement.
TTGTCATAGAGTTATATCATCTCGTTATGGCGCGTGTGGCGCTCATGCAGTACATTTTCGGCATGACATGCAGATACAAAGCAATTGCACACACAACGTCCGCTCGCATGCGCACAAGGTAATGATTAGCGCGTATTGCATATTTTAAGATATCACCAAGAATCATGCACAAGTTATGTAATAATCTTTTACAAAAAAAATATGCAAAATCCAATACACGAGGCGTAGTCGCTGGTGAAACATACAGAAAAAGATATTTTTATATGCTGACATGTGGAAAGTTCAAATCAAGTTTACTGGATCACTATTTTGTATTAAACGCGAAAACACGTAAAAACGTAAACACATTCATGCAACTACACTTTAATACCAATCACGCGTCTTTAAAAGTACTATATCACCTCCTTTATCGGCAGGTTTTATGACGATTTCCGTTCGCTGGCTAAGTGATGTTAAGGCGTTCGTTCTTTTTTCGAAATGTTAGAGGGTCCGGGCCTGTAGGTCTCGAAAGCGCGAAGGATGTCGCGCTGTACAGCTTTTATGTACAAGTCCAGATGTTTTTCCCTCCCAAATCTAGGGGTCCACTGTTCCTGAAAAGGGGGAAGTGAGGCAGAATTACTGTTAGGTTTCTCGAAAAAATATTATCCCGTGGATTGAAATTCTGCCCAAATATGGGACAATATGACGAATACAAATTGCTCGAGGATCTAGACAACCTTTCACGAACCCTAAGACTACAGGAATGTTTTTTCGAAAAACCAAACGGTAATTCTGCCTCATTTCCCCGGTCTTCAGTGGTTACGGTGGTTACGCGGGTTACATACAGACGATCAAAACATTTACAAAATTATGTAGTACACTCTACTGTCGATAGAGCAGATCTTGTGGGTTGTATGCCGTGCGGAAAGAATAGATGCCAAGTTTGCAAACACATGCAAACAACAACCACGGTAAAGAGCACACGCTTTGGTTTTTAAACACTCCATCCGCGGAAATTTGAATTGTGACTCCAGGAACGTGGTATATATGCTCGAGTGTGGCGAGTGTCAAATGAAATACATAGGGCAGACCGAGAACCCCTTCCGAATTTTTTTCAACAACCATCACGCGCACACCAAATCTCTCCCCATCTTTCCCTGTCCAAACACCTGCAACAGAAAAGTCACGAATTCGACAAACTTAAAGTTCTCCTGCTCCAGAGCGGCTTCTTAGCAACCGCGAACGAGATCAACGAGAATCGTACTTTATATTTAAATTTAGTGCCCTACATGCCGGTATAAATGAGAGCCGTGGTATTCTTTCTCCACTTCAAAGTTCAGTTACCCCCTGAATTCCTGCCTCAAACTCACCCAAACTGCCAAGTCAAGCTTACTGCCACTATACTGAAGGAACGTCAGCCTCCCCCACCATACACACAATGAAGGTCACACAATTCCTGCTTTTGTCGCTTATTACTGTGCTTCCTTCCATGTGCCATCTTTTTTTTTTTCTCGCACTCCCTATATGCACTTTCTTTCACTCCCCTCCTGCACCTGCTTTTTACCCCACCCACCACTACAATGCCATTGTACGCCTCTGCGTCACCTCTTTCTTTTTCCACTCTTCGCATATAGAACCTACCCCCATCGCTTGCATGCTTGCATTCGCACTCCTGATGAAGGCCCGCTTCTGGTCGAAACGTCGAGGCCAATAAAATGTTTCTTTAAATGAAGGATACACTTCGCTCTGTAATATATATATACATATATTATGTGTATATATATATATATATATATATATATATATATATATATATATATATATATATATATATATATATACTGTAAGAGTACGTTCAGTGGTCGGTGTTCTGGTCGCACGTTTAACTAGCGCGTCAGTCCCTTGCGTCTTCTTTCTCTGACGTCTTCTTCGTGGCACGCGCCTTTTCGGCATATGCTCGTCGTCTTTGTCACTGTCGACAGTCACCGAGCGTTGGAGTGACACTACAATTATCCCCGGGAGAAAAAGGAGGCATCCTGCCGACTCATGGCGCCGACACAACAGGCGGGTCATAACAGGGCTTGAGGCGGTCAACGTGCACTGTTCCACGCCCGCGGCAACGCATATCCGGTGTCGGTGCAAGTGGTTCTTTAACGTAGTTCACCGGAGAGGTCTGGCAAATAACCCGATATGGGCCATGATAGTTGGAAGCAAGTTTGGTAGAGAGGCCGGAGAGGGTGGCAGGAACCCAAAGCCACACGAGGGAGTCTGTGCTGCATGAAGGAGCTGGACAAGACGGTGCGCGAAGGAACTGCTGGTGACCTTGGTTCTGGGTTGTAAATGATCGGGCCAACTGGCGTCATTCTTCTGCATATGCTGCCGCTTGAGAGACGGTGGTCGATTCGGAGATGTCAGGGCGATAAGGGAGTGCCATGTCCATAGTTGCGGTGGGTTCACGGCCGTATAGAAGGAAAAAGGGGGAGAAGCCGATGGTGCTTTGTATGGCAGTATTATAAGCATAGGTGACGAAAGGGAGAATCCGGTCCCAGTTCGAGTGGTCGGACGGCAGTATTATAAGCATAGGTGACGAAAGGGAGAATCCGGTCCCAGTTCGAGTGGTCGGACGCGATATACATGGCCAGCATGTCACTTAAGGTGCGGTTAAAACGTTCTGTCATGCCATTTGTCTGCGGATGGTAGGCCGAGGTAGAACGGTGAACAATGCGGCACCGCTGGAGAAGGGCTTCAACGGTCTCGGAAAGAAAAACACGGCCACGGTCACTGAGCAATTCTTTAGGTGAGCCGTGGCGCAGAACGAGATGGTGCAGGACGAAAGACGCAACGTCCGGTGCCGACGCAGAAGGTAAAGAAGATGTTTCTGCGTAGCGGGTAAGGTGGTCAACAGCCACGATGACCCAACGGTTACCAGCTGGAGTGACTGGTAGTGGCCCGTAAAGATCAATACCCACACGGTCGAATGGCCGGCTAGGGCAGGGCAAGGGCTGCATCGGAACAGTGGAGTGATGTGGAGGGTTTTTGCGGCGTTGGCATTCCTGGTATGCGCGGACGTAATGACGCACAAAGCGGTACATACCGTGCCAGTAATAGCGGAGGCGAAGATGAGTGTAAGTTTTTAACACTCCGGCGTGGGCACACTGAGGATCGGTATGAAAAGCGGCGCATATTTCCGAACGGAGGTGCCGAGGAATGACAAGGAGCCACTTGCGTCCGTCGGAAAGGTAATTTCGGCGGTAAAGCATGCCGTCACGGAGGGCAAAATGTCGAGCTTGGTGGCGAAGCGTTCGAGAAGCTGGGCGCAGAGAAGGTGTAAATAGAAGCGTGACAAGAGAAGCGATCCGAGCGATCCTTTGTTCATTGGGCATGTCGGCAATTTCTAGGGAAGATGAGTCCCCTATGGTGATAGCTGTCGAGTCAAAGCCGCATTGAAGAAGTGACCTAGACAGGGCGTCGACATCAAAATGCTTACGGTCAGACCGGTAGGTGACCTGAATGTCGTACTCTTGTAAGCGGAGGGCCCAACGAGCAAGTCGGCCGGATGGGTCTTTAAGGGTGAACAACCAGCAAAGTGCGTGATGGTCCGTAACAACAGAAAAGAAACGACCGTAGAGATATGGGCAGAACTTTCCAGTGGCCCACATGATGGCCAAGTACTCCTTTTCGGTTACAGAATAATTTTTTCGGCCTTTGTTAATGTGCGGCTGGCATAAGCAACAACGTACTCTGGGTAGCCGGGCTTTCATTGTGGAAGGACAGCACCGAGACCTACACCTCGGTAGGCGCCGCAGGGTCAAAATGGCGAAGAATCGGAGGCGACACTAGAAGGCCCCGAAGCGTCAAAAAGGCCTCATCCCAGTCGGACGTCCAAGACGAAAGAATGGCGTCAACGGCAAGGAGCCCAGTCAGCAGCGAGATGATCGAAGCGAAATTGCGGACGAAGCGACGAAAATACGAGCACAGCCCGATAAAACTACGTAGCACCTTTAGGGAAGTTGGGCGTGGATACTCAGCTACTGCACGGAGTTTCGCAGGATCTGGACGAACACCGTCTCTCGAAACAACGTGTCCCAATATCGGAAGCTGGCGAGCCCCGAAGCAGCACTTTTTCAAATTTAGTTGCAGCCCGGCATCAGTCAAACACTTTAGCACACGCTCGAGATGGTCCAAATGTGACGTAAAATCTTTTGAAAACACGAAAACATCGTCCAGGTAACAAAGACACATGCCACTTGAGTCCGCTCAGAATTGTGTCCATCATGCGCTCGAAGGTGGCCGGCGCGTTGCACAATCCAAACGGCATGACGTTAAATTCATAGAGACCGTCAGGTGTCACAAAAGCGGTTTTTGGTCGATCGTCAGCTGCAATGGGTACCTGCCAGTAGCCCGAGCGCAGGTCCATAGATGCAAAGAATTCGGCAGCTTGAAGGCAATCGAGAGCATCATCAATACATGGAAGGGGGTACACGTCTTTTCGCGTTATCTTGTTCAATCGCCTGTAATCAACGCAGAACCGGATAGACCCATACTTTTTCCTCACGAGAACAACTGGAGAAGCCCAACAGCTGTGCGAAGGCTGGATGACGCCACGCTGAAGCATGTCATTAACGTGCTCGGTGATAACTTGACGTTCTACAGCCGATACGCGATAAGGGCGCTGGCGTACCCGGGGCGTGCGTACCGGTGTCGATGCAGTGAGTGACAACGGATGTACACCCCAAAGATGTCTGAGGAAAGTCGAATAAGGAACGGAAGCGCCGAAGTAAGCTGACGAGCTGGTCGCGTTGATCTGCTGAAAGGCTGGCATCAAGACAGCCGGAAAAAATGCAGTGGAGTTGTCGTTGTGTACAAAAGCAGGCAAGTCAATATTATCAAGCTGAAGTGGGGCTGGGGCTTCTGAGACGGGATATGTCATAGCGTCATCAAAGGACTCGACATGACCAAGACGTTCTCAACGAAGAAGGGTTGACGGACAAGGCAACGGGTTAGAGACGTACATGGCGCTGTAGCCACCACAAAAGGTCAGAAGGGCGAAAGGCAGGACTAAGCAATGGCGACGATTAGCGGCATGAGTCACAGTAAAAAGAACAGTCGAATCGGAAAAGCAGGCGCAGGAAACGGGCACGAGGACGGTAGAGCAGGCGGGGATGTCAGTATCTTCGGCCACGGTTATCTTATCGACGTGAAGCGGTGTCGAACGAGGCGGCAGGTGATAGCTGAGACAATTCGATGCTGGCTCGGGCACAATCAATAATCGCATGATGACGGGTGAGAAAGTCGCAACCTAGAATCAATTCGTGAGAACGGTGAGACAGCACAAGAAATTCGCCGACGTAAAAAACACCCTGAATAACAATTCGAGCTTTGCACGCCGCAAGAGGTTGAATGCGATGCGAGCTGGCAGTTCGGAGAAAAATTTTCGAAACAGGCGTCGTAACTTTAAGTCGGTGGCAAAGGTTGGCACTTATAACAGACACAGCGGCGCCAGTGTCCACAAGCGCGAGAACTGCGACGCCATCAACAAACACTTCGATAACGTTGGCCGGGGAAGACAGAGGACTTGCACAAGTAGAAGAAAACGCAGTTCTTGCCTCCGGAACTGCGGCTGTTTTCCTCCGGGCCAGCAGGAGAGCGACGGCGTAGCGGCGAGAGGGAACGACGGCGGGGAGACGGCGATCGACGAGAGGAGTGGGAGGAGCGGTAAGGATAAAATGAGTCCGTAGAGGTGCCAGCAGCGACAGGGGGGGGGGGGGGGGGAAGGTTCATAGTTTGAACAGTAGTTGGAACTGTACAGGTGGGGTCCATGGCGGTACGACTGTGCGCTGCCACAGGCGTAATTTGGGGGGTTGCCACAGCGGGGCTGCCACAGGCGTAATTTGAGAGCTTGGCGGTAAAACTTCTGCAACTTGCTCCTGGATGGTGCGTCGAAGTGCAGGATTTAGCGACGGGGTGGTTGCAGCAGAAGCAGGGAGTAGCGACAGTTGGCGAGCCACTTCCTCTCGTATAAAGGCCTTGATCTCGGAAAGGAGGGAAGGTGGTTCAGAAGCGAGACCGCATGCTGTCGGATGAGCGATTAACCTATCGTTCACGACGGAACACCGAGTAGAAGCTCGTTGCCTCTTGAGGACGTCGTAACTGTGACACAGCTGAACCACTTCGACGACGGTTTGCAGGTTTCTGGTCGTCAGCATTTGAAAGGCATCGTCGGTGATTCCCTTCAGGATTTTGGCAATCTTGTCAGCTTCGGACATTGAAGGATCAACAAGATTACAAAGATCCACAATGTCCTCTATGTAACTGGTGAATGTTTCCTGAAGATGCTGAGTGCGGGCTTCGAGGCGTTGTTCGGCGCGCAGTTTGCGCACAGCGGGGCGGCCGAACACCTCGGAAAAGCTCGTTTTGAAGGCCGACCAGGTGGGCAGGTAGGGTTCGTGGTTGCGGAACCATAGATTGGCTACATCGGTGAGGTAAAAGAGGAAGTTGGCCAACTTGGTGGTACCGTCCCACTTGTTGTAGGCGCTTACTCAATCGTAGGAGGATAGCCAATCATCCACATCCTGGTCATCTGCGCCACTAAAAAGATGGGGTCACGCTGGCGATGCCCATCAGAGCACAGGATAGTAGGGAGAGCGGTGGGAGCAATCGAGCATGGAGTGGCGGTTTGGCTTGTTGCCTCAGGCATAGCGGATGGCGGAGCGAGTGTGCGGCTGCGAAGCTCCAGCATGAGAGGAGGGAACGAAGAGCAGCCTCCACCAAATGTAAGAGTACGTTCAGTCTGAGGTCGGTGTTCTGGTCGAACGTTTAACTAGAGCGTCAGTCTCTTGCGTCTTCTTTCTCCGCCATATCTTCTTAGCACGCGCCTTTTCGACATACGCTCGTCGTCTTTGTCACCGTCGGCAGTCACCGAGCGGTGATGTGACATTACAATATATATATATATATATATATATATATATATATATATATATATATATATATATATATATATATATATATACTAGATACCTATCGTCATCGCTGAGTTTGGTTCACTTTGGTGTGCAACCAGGGCTTCAGGTCTCAATAAACCTGATCCGCCAAGTCCGTCCTTGCACGTCTTGGAGGTGCATCTTGATTCCCCTGCTGCCTCATCACCTGCATCTACCTGGAGCTCCGTTCCGGTCGTCGCTTGACTCCTACCACCATCGTCATGAGGGGACCGCAGCTATTTTGGGTTCTTCCCACTCTACCCCAGCCACTTGGACTGAGCTGCCGACAGCGCGATCTCCGGTTTCCGCGGCGACGCCGCTGATGACTGGCTCGAATGCCACGACCGGGCCAGTGCTTTCAACCGCTGGGACGACTGCCCTAAACTTATAACGTGTCCTTTAACTTGGCGGATGTGGCCAAAACCTGGGCCGGCTTGCACGATAAAGTCCGAGCTAAGTCCAGACTTAAATGGTGTCTTTAGAAAGGCCAAGCTTATTTAAGACGGCTCGTGTTCCGAACGTCGAACGCTTCGGGTTCATGTTCACCAGAGTGGCTTCCCAGAACGGCCTCAGCAACCACTTGGGGCATTTTTCCTCGTGACACAATCTTAAGCCGCAAAAAGCAATGGCACGGATTTTACACAACGCAAAATTGACGGAATGTGTACATCTTACAGCACGGACAGTGCCAGTGCATCCCTGTATTTCCCTAATTTCTCTACTTAGACACCTGGCGTCCTTGTGTCTTAACCAAGACAGCACTAGAGTCGTAATCATACAAGCGACTTATTCAAGTCAGGACTGAAGCCCAGTCTTGACTCCAGTCTTAAGCGGCCATGCTAGTGGCCTATTCTTTAGACTCCAGTTAAGTCTGGACTTAGCTAAGCCAGTCTTAAGATTGTTTTGTGCAAGCGGGCCCTGGTTTCTGAATCACGAAGCAACGATTCCGAACTGGGACACCTTCAAACAAAAGTTACTCCAGATTTTCTGCGCTCCTACTGTGGGAACGGAATCTGCCAAGAAGAAGCTGGATGCCCGAGTTCAGCGGTCCAGTGAGACCTACACTTCTTATATCAAAGACGCTCTCGCACTTTGTCGGCGTGTAAATCACACCATGTCAGAGGCCAAGCGGATCCGGTACGTCTTTAACGATATTAGATACCTCGCCTTCAATGTCTTGAACATGCAGAGCCCTACCACTATCGACGCCATCATCACTACTTGTCAACGACTGGACGAACTTCAATCAATCCACCTTCAGCCTGATCTGACTTCCTTCAATTCCACTGCGGACTCCGACCTCCGTGCTCTTATCCGCAGAATAATTCGTGAAGGGCTCCTAGCTCAACATGATTCGTGCCGCTCCGCGCCTGAGCTACATCCTCCGAGTGCCAGCCTGTGCAGCATTATCAAGGAGTTGTCCTCTATATCTTCTCCCCCACCATAAGCCGCCCCTACCACCTGTCCTCTGCCAACGTACGCTCAGATCACATCTTCGCCACCTGCTTTCGAGCGCCGACATCACCGGCGCCTCCCAGTGCCCATGTCGCCTCATTGACCCCACCTGCCGCGGCGCCGTCATTACTACTACACCTGCCGCCCAGCCCGCCCCGTTTGTTATTACTGCGGCTATGAAGCCGTATTTCCCGTTTCTGTCGTTGCCGGCTCCAAAATGAACGTCGCAGCTACGAATCATTGGAAACAGACTATCCTTCCCGCTTATCCAGCTCTAACCATCGCTCCTTCCCTGATTATCCCCGACGTTCATCACCTCCTCCAGAAAGTTCCACTGCGCGCCTCATGGTTACCGCCCTTCCAGATGCCGTTCCCCTTCACCTTTTTGCCGCTAAACCTCGCCGCTCCGCCAACTTCTCCGAAGCCACCCCCACCCCCCCTCGTATCGGACAAATGACCGCTGCAGTTTTAGCAGGGGAAAATGCATTCTTCGGCAATCTCAAAATTCCTCCGGAACTTCCCTCCAATATAATTTTAGTTTCGGTTGAAAGTTTACTTGCTGAGGCTTCGATCGACATGGGCGCTGCTGTTTTTGTGATACACGCTGACTTGTGTTCGCGCTAAGTGAAAACGCCTTACAATGTGTACCTGAACTCTGTGGATCTAATGGTGCAATAATTCGGCCGTCTGCTAAGCGTACTGTGCGAGGTTTTGGTGACGGTGTCCGCCACCATTTACAATTTGCCATGGTGTCGCCTTGCGCTCACCCCATTATTTTTGGCTGGTATTTTCTGTCTGCCGCGCATGAGCCTGCATTTCGTGCCGCGACAGGTCCCCATGAACAACAGCGATCGTTTTTTGATCCGACCGAACCCCAACATCGCCTGATTGCCGCTACGCACTCAATTTTGCCCCCTGGATGGAACAACTTGTTGCATTTACTGCTATTGACATTGATAACGGGTATGTGCTAATCGCGCCATCTGATCGCAATCCTTACCACCAAGTCTTGCTCGGTTTGAGCTCAGCAGTGCGCTTGTCGCTGCTTTGAACACTTCCCCTGAGCCTATAATGCTGACCCGGGAAATTCAGCCGATGTCCCTCACCGCCCTTATCGCCCCCTCTTCCTCACCAGCACTTCATTCCCATGCCTCTCACTCTGTTCTCTCCAACACCATCAATCCGGGCGTCCGGCTCAGAGTGCAAGGGTCCTGGAAAGTTACAGCCCTCACATCTCGAATGAGAAACGAGAGTTGGCAGCGCCTGCCTAATTGGCCACACCATGTGATCGCGTGACGTCGCGCAAGGTCCAATCAGTGCCCGACCATGTAAGCTGCCAGCTACAACTTGTGACAGCCACGCCCCTGATTTTTCGCTCGCAGAACCGACGCTGCACTTCCCGGAGAACAGGGCCTTTAACGCTATTACGTTAAAAAAATCATCGAGCCTACTGACTTACGAATCATAGGTACAGCGCAAACTACAACCTGGTGTACCACGTGACAGCTGCATCTACACACATGGACAAAAAGGCAGATTATGGGCAAGCGCTGAAGAGAGTGGTTGTGACGTTCGTCCCTTCAAAGTCTCTGTAAGCTTTATACAGTTTTAGGTCGCCTCTCCTTTTCCCATCGCGTCCCTGTAGGGTTGTTGTGGCGGTAAAAACTGGCGCAAGATAATGTGTCCCATAATTCAAAAGTAGCCCTCCTTGTCTCCTGGTCGACTTTAAGGGAGGTCAACTTGAGCGAAGCTGCCCAGCGACGCATTCCTTACTATGCTCGAATCACTCTCACACCCACGCAAATACTATCTTTTCACCTTCATACACGTAATTCAAGTGTATAATGTAATTTTAACATTTTATTTTGTCTGACCAATTCAGCTCGTCGGAATCATTGCCAATACGATGACGCCCTCGCAAAAGATGAAGTGTAACAGCTCCAGACGTCTAGACAATATCCTGAGCCCGGTCAAGGTATTGTTCAAGGCTTATTCTTGCAATTGGAATTTGTTGGATGTCTTCGATACGCTGGCTACCAGTCAGATGTATATCGAAAGCTGATAATCCGGTCTGTTTTTGTATAGCAGTCGTTGTCTCACGCAGCCACTCGAAAGAGCCCTTGTAAGTTATCGAGTGGGCCGAGTAATCGTCAGCTGTGAGCGATAGTTCTAGAAAGACGCCGGCGAATCAAAGCTTTATTTAGTAGTGTGCGAACCGTATTTTCTTAAATGCTGAATCGAACTCGAACGATGTAGGTAACTAATCAATCGAACATGACTGGAATATTTAAACGAATATTCTGTACTACGAACAAAACAAAAAACGAAATGAATTGGTTTTGGTTTTCGGGGTTGAACGTACTAATGCGACTCAGGCTATGAGAGACGCCGTAGTGGGGGACTCCGGAACTTTCGACCACCTGGGGTTCTTTAACGTGCACTGACATCGCACAGCACACGGGCGCCTAGGTTTTCGCCTCCATCGAAAAGGGGCCGCCGAGGCCGGGATTCGATCCCGCGTCATCGGGCACAGTAGTCGAGCGCCCTAACCACTGCGCCACCCCGGCGGGGTAAAAACGAAATGAAATTAATAAGTTCGAAAGAGCTCTTAGCTACGAATACGCAATACAGTGTCAGTATGTGAAAGCTATATTAACCTCACTGTCATACCTAGAGAAAAATTAAATTAGCGAATTCCAGAAACCCATCTACTTCTGCTTTATTGATTATGCGAAAGCGTTTGACTGCGTAGATCACAGCAGATTGTGGCGAGCTCTCCAAGGGATGGGAGTTCCAATTCACCTCATCTGTCTCGTCAGGAACCTGTATGAAGGTCAAGAGGCCACAGTCAGAACTGGACATGGTCTTACTGATTGGTTTCCGATTGAGAAAGGAGTGAGGCAAGGCTGCATACTGTCGTCCTGCCTATTTAACCCATATGCAGAGTGCATCATGAGGAAGGCCGGTCTGGACGAGCCTTCAGCTGGAGTGAAGATTGCTGGAAAACGTATCAACAACCTTAGATATGCGGATGATACCACTTTAATGGCAGAAAGTGAAGTAGAACTCAAAAGACTTCTGATGCGCGTACAAGAAGAGAGTGAGAAGTTTGGGTTTAAACTGAACATTAAAAAGACAAAGATCATGGCTTCTTGCCCTATCAAGTCCTGGAGCATCAAGGGACAAGAAGTGGAAGCTGTGACAGATGTTCTCTTCTTGGGCTCCAAGATTACCCCGGAAGGAAACTGCAGCCATGAAATTAGGAGACGCCTGCTTCTGGGAAAGAGAGCCATGGTTAGCCTTGACCGCCTAGTAAAGAGCAGGGACATTAGTCTGTCAACCAAGATCCGTATAACTCGTGCTATGGTCTTTCCAGTTGTGATGTATGGATGCGAGAGTTGGACTGTGAAGAAGGCTGACCGCCAAAGAATTGACGCGTTTGAATTGTGGTGCTGGCGGAGAGTCGTGACAGTTCCTTGGACTGCCAGAAGATCAAATCAGTCTATATTGTCGACCGTAAACCCTGACTGCTCATTGAAGGGTCAAATTCTAAAGTTAAAGCTCAGCTACTTTGGTCATCTGATGAGAAGAGAGGAGTCGCTGGAGAAAGATTTGATGTTGGGAAAGGTTGAGGGTCGCCGGAGAAGGGGTAGGCAGCGAACGCGATGGTTAGATGGCATCCTGGAGGCGTTGCAGATGAAGTTATGTGATGTTAGGAAGATAGTAAGAGACCGGAAAGCGTGGCGTGACATGGTCTATAGGGTCACTATAGAGTCGGACACGGCTGAACAACTGAACTGAACTGAACTGATTACCGAAGACGAATGAGCTCATAGTGGAGTCCTGTCTGTTAGCGCACTCCCTTGTAGTTATCAGGCCATGGCATTCCCTCCAAGCTCCGCGGTAAATTTCCATCGCTAGAAATATAGAACACCCAACGGAAACTGAATTTCACATCAAATTCGAAGCTCTAGCAATTACCAAGATTTTACCCGAGGTTTAAATGTAATCTAATTGCAAAACTCAGAACGCCTGCTATAGTCATGGTGAAATGCGCAACAAACACGACACAAAAGTAAGAGGAACACGTATCACGGGACGACATTCACCAACTAGCCCGCCAACAGCTCCTGTCAGAACGCCTGCAACAGCCATTGAGTCTCCTAACATTTCCAATTGCATAAAATAAATATGCTTTGAAGGGAGTTGATGTGCCTCTGGTGGCCAACAGTGTAGCACTCCGTACTTTTAGTGGGAAAATCGACCCCAGTGCTCGGAGAGAATACGTGCCCTAAAAAGGAGCGCGCCCCGCTAAAGGGCATGCGCATACCCCCTTTTATTCCTCTAAAGGGTAATTTCTGCTTAAAGTGTAACAAATAAACTAGCGAACACAAAACGCGGAATTCACGGACAATATAGATGGACAAGCTCTAACTTTCAACTGAATTTTATTCGAAACAACAATAAAAAATACAGACACATAAAAAGGGGACGGGGGAATGCATACAGATTGCTGACAGGAAAAACCAACATCACGTGGCACAGATGCCACATTTCCTTCTGCGAGAAAGCTATTGACGGCGTGCTTACAATCCCTACCTATGCCATCTATTTTCAATGTCTCCAGTATATATCCCGTGTGATTTGCATAGAATGGCCTTGAACAACTACATACAGCTTTATCAAAATATGCAGCCCACTTGTGGTTACCTCCCTCGGACTTCACAATCGCGGCAACGAATTCCAATGGTGTCACGTCTCTGACGGATGTTGTTCGCATGCTCACGCCATTGCTTATTCTCAGATCGTCCGCTCTGCCCGATGTAGTAGCGACTGCATGACAAAGGTATCTCATGCACTGAACCTTCAGACAAGCAATCAACGTTTTTGTTGGCATGACATGTCTGGCAACCACATTTTGATTTCCCGATGGTTTCGTTATTTTACTATGCTCGCCTAGTTTTAGCGGTGCCGATATAAAACTCGCCGGAGGCAGTTAGATCTCTCTAGGGTGCGGTAAGACGAAAGCCTTTCATGTGACTATAGGCATTCATTTGCCGTTTATTACTCATTTACTCCTTTTTCTCTCTTCTTTTTTTTTCACTCTTTTCATTTTACTCTTTCTACGTTTTCTCGTTTTGTTTTGTTTTTTAATTTGTTAATTCATACGTTCATGCAGACGGGAATAAGTTGAAAGGAAAGGTGGGGCTAAGGAAGGGGGTCAGCACGTGTTTCAGGGACCATGAAGATCCCGGGCGACAGGTGTGCGGGTCGTCGCTGGCCTTTACTTTATTCTACTTGTCAAAGGAGGGATCAGACATGCCCAAATCCCAAATTATGTGCGATTTCACTGCAGAAGCGCCAGGTCGAGCTAACTGCTGAATTAAGAAATTTGGAAAAGAATTTAACTTTTACGTATTTTGCACATCGACGTCCATGGCTGTTTTGATGCCTGTACACTATATCGACGTCCTTGGCTATTTTGACATTTGACTTTTCTGGCCGCCGCCACTAATGCACAAGCTACCATCATGTCAGATTCCCGCACAGCCTGCCGTAACTATCTTCGCGGGCGCATATGTTCCGCCAGCCTTAGAATCCTCCTCACTAACTATCCGCAAAGGATTAGTGTGATCTGGATTCCAGGACACCACTCGATGCCCGGCAATGAAGCTGCTCATTGACACGCTCGCGCGCTCCTTCCTCGAGCCTTCCCTCTCGCAGATCACGCGCATGCCTCTCCAATCCGGAGATGCATGCGCAGGAGGATGGATGGATGGATGGATGGATGGATGGATGGATGGATGGATGGATGGATGGATGGATGGATGGATGGATGGATGGATGGATGGATGGATGGATGGATGGATGGATGGATGGATGGATGGATGGATGGATGGATGGATGGATGGATGGATGGATGGATGGATGGATGGATGGATGGATGGATGGATGGATGGATGGATGGATGGATTGGTTAACTAAACCATCATTCTATTTATGAAATTTTTGTTCCTACATTACTAACATTATGTCACTTCTCTGCTTTTAAGCCACCAATCTTCCAGTCGTTTTTTGCTAGTTTCCACCACCGGTTTATTCACCCGGCCACTGGTATCTCTAAACCCCAGAGCTTCAGGAACAGCGATTCGCCTGCATCAACTTCCGGATGGATACCATTACATTCGAGTATAATATGGTCAATTGTTTCACTGGAGTTTCCACATATAGGACATGCGTCATCTCCATTGTTAAATTTCTTTTTGTAGCTGCGTGTTCTAAGGCACCCTGATCTAGCTTCAAAAAGTAAGGCACTGCTTCTTGAGTTATCAAAGAAATCTTCCTTCCTGATCTGCATTTTCCACTTACGGTATAATTCCACAGTTTGTTTCTTTTCCATCGAATTTATCCATTTTTCACCTTCTGTGTTTTTCACCTGTTGCTTAATGCTCCTTATTTCTCCGTCCTTGTGACTAGCATGCTTACTAGTTAGTTTCCAAGTTCTTTTTCTCCATTGTGAGTCCACGCTTTTTAAGTACAGGTATTTAAATACTTTAGCTGCCCATCTGTTACTGTCCAATTTCCTCAGGCGTTCCTCAAATAATATTTTACTCTGAGCTTCCCGTACTTCGAAAGATGCCCAGCCCATATCTCCCTGCACCGCCTCATTTGTAGTTTTGCCGTGGGCACCTAGTGCTAATCGTCCAACGGATCTCTGATTTATTTCTAATGTCGACTGTACCTCTGATTTTAGGCACAAAACAGCATTTCCGAAAGTAAGTCCGGCCACCATAATTCCTTTCCAAATACCCCTCAAAACCTCATACCTGTTGTATCCCCACAATGCCTTATGCTTCATTATCTCGGCATTAGCCCAAACTTCTCACTCTCTTCTTGTACGCGCATCAGTAGTCTGTTGAGTTCCCCTTCACTTTCTGCCATTAAAGTGGTATCATCCGCATATCTAAGGTTGTTGGTACGTTTGCCAGCAATCTTCAGTCCAGCTGAAGACTCGTCCAGACCGGCCTTCCTCATGGTGCACTCTGCATATAGGTCAAATAGGCAGGGCGACAGTATGCAGCCTTGCCTCACTCTTTTCTCAATCGGAAACCAATCAGTAAGACCAGTTCTGATTGTGGCCTCTTGCCCTTCATACAGGTTCCTGTGGAGACAGATGAGGTGAATTGGAACTCCCATCTCTTCGAGAGCTTGTCACAATCTGCTGTGATCTACGCAGTCAAAAGCTTTCGCGTAATCAATAAAGCAGAAGTAGATGGGTTTCTGGAATTCTCTTGCTTTTTCCATGATCCAGCGAAGGTTGGCGATTTGGTCTCTAGTTCCTCTGCCCTTCCGAAACCCAGCTTGCATGTCCGGAAGCTCCCGATCCACATACTGCTGCCGCCTACCTTGGAGGATTTTCAACATCACCTTGCTAGCATGCGAAATAAGCGCGATCGTGTGGTAGTTGGAACAATCTTTGCCACCGCCTATCTTTGGAATGGGGATGTAAACTGACCTCCAATCCTGTGGCAACTGCAGGGTTGTCCAAATTTGCTGACATAATGTATACAGAACGTTAACAGCGTCGCCATGGTTGAGGGTTTGAAGCAACTCAGCTGGAATGCCATCAATTCCGCTAGCTTTCTTATTAGCAAGGCTGGCTAAGGCGCCTTCAACTCCACTCTTCAGGATGCCCGGCTCGAGATCAGTAATCACAACCGTCTTATGTTGGGTTTGCACATCCGGGTCCTTCTTGTGCAGTTCTGTGTATTCCTGCCACCTCTCCTTTATCTCCGAGGCTTCAGTGAGGTCCCTACCTCGTTTGTCCTTTATCACGCCCAGCTTAGCACAGAAGCTTCCTTTAATATCTTTGTCTTATACAGAGCACTTCTGTTCTTCAGTTGGCTGTTGTCCTCAACTGCTTGGCACTGTATGTTCAGGAAGGCATTCTTATCTCTCCTTGCTATTTTCTGAAAATCCGCATGGAGAACCTTGTATCTTTCTCTTTCCCCCATAACTTTTGCCATCCTCCTTTCCTCAGCTATTGGCAAAGCCTCTTCAGATAACCAGTTTGCTTTCTTGTAGACCTACCACTAATTACATGAAAAGCACCATTGGATCAAACCTTGGATAAAAAATAAGAAAATAGAGAATAAGAAAATATACAGAAAATAAGAAAATAAAGTAGAAAGAAAAGAGGGAGAGAAAGAGGCGCACCGTAACAGCCATCGTCCACCGCCTAAGCGGTGGCAGCTGCAATGACGGCCTACAACAGATAAAAATCCGGTGGCTGGATAGCCCCCCCCCCCCCCCGGCAAGCGGCGTTGACCTACCATCTGGCCGATCCTGGCCCTGATGGGGCTGGAACAGGTAGGTCACCGGCGCTTGCGGCGAGGGCTAGCCTGCCACCGTATTTTATCTGTTGTAGGCCGTCATTGCACCCGCCACCGCTTCGGTGGTGGACGATGGCTGTGGCGGCGCGCGTCTTTCTCACCCTCTTCTTTTTCTTCCTACAGCCACAACAACCACAGCCAAGTGGGGCCAGGAACAGCCACCCTTCACCACCTCCCACAATCCTCCATGATGTGTATGAAGTAGTGGCTGTAGGAAGAAGGAAAAGAAAATACACGGGCCTGCTACTGACTCTGTCGTTGAACCACCTCCGCTGCCTTATGCGGACATAAGAGAAAATAAAGAAAGGAAAAAAAAAGAGGGAGAGAAAGACGCTCGCCGCAACAATAGCCGTCGTCTACCACCGACGGAGTGGCGGGTGCAGTGACGGCCTACAACAAATAAAATTCAGTGGCTGGCTAGCCCCCGCCGCAAGCGGCATTGACCTACCGTCCCAACCCCGTAGGGCCAGGAACTGCCACCTTTCACCACCTCCTGATGATGCCAGTATCCCCAGGTGGTCAAAATTACTTGAGCCCTCCACTATGGATCTCTCTTTCCATTCTCACTCCCACCCTCCACCTTTCCCTTACAGTGCGGCTCAGTTCGAAACCCGCCGCCGGACACCCACCGGTCAAAATGGATACAAGCATCCCCCGGCCCGGTGCCCGGCTCTTTCAAGGGTGCGCGTTTGGATTGGATTGGATTGGTAAAACGTTTATTTGGGGCCTGCAGTAGAACGCGCGCTCGCGCGCGCGCGCTCCGGACGGGGCCTACGTCGTCCTCTGGGCACCGGCCGCGCGGCCTGGGTCCCCGCTCGCCGTGGCCGGCTCGCTGGTTCCCTGCCGGGCCAGCGCCTTGATGACCTGCTGGACGGCCCAGAGTTGCTCCTCTTGATTGTCGCTCCCTGCGGCTGCTTCCAGTCGCGGCGGGATCCTCCCAGACTTGGCTTCTTCCTGGTACTTGGTACAATTCCACAGCATGTGTGCGAAGCCGGCCGTCTCCGTTCGGCAGACTCTGCATTTGTCTGTCGGGTGCGTCTCGGGATACATTCTATGCATCAGCGACGGACTGGGGAGTGAGCCCGTCTGTAGCTGCCTGAATAAAACGGCTTGCTCTCGACTGAGCCCCGAGCAAGGGGGTGGAAGAGTTCTGCGAGCTAGGCGGAACACCTTGGTTATTTCGTTGTAGTCGGT
This sequence comes from Amblyomma maculatum, assembly GCF_055883805.1. Taxonomy (NCBI): domain Eukaryota; kingdom Metazoa; phylum Arthropoda; class Arachnida; order Ixodida; family Ixodidae; genus Amblyomma; species Amblyomma maculatum. Next base: position 206,234,980 of record NC_139347.1, on the reverse strand, counting down.
CATTCGGTCTTTGGTGCTGAACCACAGCGGCCAGTCGACCAAGGCGCGGTCCGTAAGCGCGCGCGCCTCGGCGTGTGCCGTCTCGTTGTGGTTGGCGTCGCGGTCTGACGCCTCGCCCGCGTGCGCCGGGAACCACTTGATTCTCACTTGTCTGCTGCCACCGTCGTTTTTGGTTGCCTGCAGTATGCGCACAGCTTCTTTCGCTATCCTGCCTTTGGCGTAATTTCTCACCGCCTGCCTCGAGTCGCATAGCACTGTGTGGCAGTCGCGGTCGGCGATGGCCAGGGCGATGGCCACCTCCTCCGCTTGCTCTGCCTTGGTGTATCTCGTGCTGGCGGTCGTGCGAACGGTGCCGGTCGCGTCGACGACGACCGTCGTGAACCCGTGTGTCTTGGCATACTCAGCCGCGTCAACGTAGCTTGCGTGTGTGTCGGCCGCGTGCTGGTCTATCAGCGCCTTGGCTCTCGCTGCTCTCCTCCCTTTGTTATACTCCGGGTGCATGTTCTTCGGTACCGAGTCCACTCTGATGTTGCGCCTGATCTCATCGGGGACGGAGAGCTGCGTCTGCTCCCTGCCTTGATATCCATATCCCAGGTTGTCCAGGATTTTCCGGCCGGCCTTGGTCGTAGACAGTCTTTCGAGCTGTGCGGCACGTTGGGCCTCCGCTATCTCCTCCAGCGTGTTGTGCACCCCTAGCTGTAGGAGACGTTTGGTGCTCGTTGTTTCGAACAGTCCCAGTGCCGTCTTGTAGGCTCTGCGGATGAGTATATCTATCTTGTTTCTCTCGCTCTTGTTCCACTTGTGGTAGGCCGCCACGTACGCTACGTGACAATGACGAACGAGTGGATCAGTCTGATCAGGCTCTCTTCCTTCATTCCACTTTTCTTGTTCGTGACTCGTTTGAGTAGTCTCGTGGCGTTCGCCGCTTTCGCAATGAGCCGGGTGACGGTCTCGCCGTTTCTGCCGTGCGTCTCGATCGTCATCCCCAACACTCTGATCTTGTTGACTCTTGGGATCGCGTTTCCCCCTCTGGTCTCGACTTCGATTGCCTCGTACTCTCTCGGGCTGCTCTTAGGTTTGCGGTGCTTGACGGGCGGATAGACGAGGAGCTCCGACTTGCTCGGCGATCATCTGAGCCCCGTTCCGTCGAGTTGGTCTTCGATCGCATCAACGGCCGCCTGTAGGGTGGATTCGATGTGGGCATCGCTGCCCCCTTCCACCCACAGCGTTATGTCGTCCGCGTATATCGTATGTCGGACTTTCTTGATGTTCCTGAGCCTTTCGGCCACTCCTATCACCACGAGATTGAAAAGCACCGGCGAGATGACCAATCCCTGAGGTGTGCCTGTGCTTCCCAGCTTCTTCTCCTGTGCTTGGAGGTCCCCCGCTCTGAGCTCGGCCGTTCTGTCCGTGAGGAAGTCTTTGATGTAATTGTATGATCTCTCTCCCAAGTTGAGTTTCGAGACTTGGGATCGGATCGCTGAGTGCTTCACCTTGTCGAAGGCGCTCCGCAGGTCGAGTCCCAGTACTGCTTTGTTGTCGCCAGTGTTGCCGTCGATGATCTGGTGCTTGAGTTGTATCATGGCGTCTTGGGTACTTAGATGCTGCCTGAAGCCAATGATCGTTTCCGGGTAGAGATCTTCTTTCTCGAGGTATTTTTGCCACCTGGTGAGCAGGACATGCTCCAACACCTTGCCCACGCAAGATGTGAGCGATATGGGTCGGAGGTTATCCGTGTCGGATGGCTTGCCCGGCTTGGGGATTAGGATGATCTTGGCCTTCTTCCACTGCGTCGGCAGCGTTCCCGTTTTCCAGCATTTGTTGTAATAGCTCGTGAGGCTTTCTATGGATTTGTCGTCGAGGTTCTTAAGCGCCTTGTTGGTGATGCGGTCCAGCCCGGCCGCCGACCTGCTGTTGAGGTCCTGCAGTGCCGTGCGAACTTCTTCTACGTCTATATCTCTGTCGAGACGGGCGTTGGGCAGCCCCCCGTACGGCCCATGGCACTCCGTGGGCGTAGTCGGCAGGTATCTGTCGCTGATGCGTTTCGTCACCTTATCGGCACCGTGTTTAGTGACTTCTCGATGCAGGAGTTTCGCCAGTCGGTCCCTTTGGTGTGACTTAGTCTTGGTTTCGTCGAGCAGATGCTTCAGCAAGTTTCATGTTTTCCCGTTGTGCATCTGGCCGTTGGCAACGTTGCATATCTCGTTCCACTGTTGCGCACATAGCGTGCGACAGTGGTCCTCGATTGCTCTGCTGAGTTCTGCGACTTTCTTTCGTAGCCTACGATTAAGGCGTTGTTGTTTCCATCTGTTAAGAATGGACTGCTTGGCCTCGATAAGGTGGGCCAGTCGGCTATCCATTCTGTTCGTTTCGAGGTCTGTTACTATGTCTTTGGTTGAGTTTCGAACATCTTGGAGGATCTTGTTGGTCCACGCGTCAATGTCGTCGATGTCGGTCTCTTCTGCTTCCTGATTTCTGTTATCTCTGAAAGCAGACCAATCGATCCACGTATGTTTCCTGACTGGTACTGCTCTGCTCCGGTATGACGATTTCCAATATCATGTGGTCGCTACCGAGGTCCACCCCCGTGTTCCTCTACGTGATCGTGATCGGTTCGTTGTTCTTGACGAACGTGAGATCGGGGCTGGTATCTCGGGACACGGAGTTACCAATTCTCGTTGGGTAAGCCGGGTCGGTTATGAGGGTATAGTCGAGTTCCGCCGCGTCTTGTGATAGGTTTCTGCTTTTCGCATTGCTCTTGACGTAGCCCCACGCCGGATCCATCGCATTAAAGTCGCCGCATGCGATCAGCGTGCTCTGGCCGGCCGTCGTGCTTGACTTGTTAAGAATGACTTTGAACCTCTGGAGTCTCCGCGACGGGTTACTGTAGATGTTCAAAATGAAGATGCTGTTGTTTCTTTGCTTGGTCGGTATGAGTTCGGTGAGCGTGCGTTCAATCCTGAGATTGCTTAACCGGTGTTCGACGAAGGTGAGTCCCTTCCTGACCAGGGTGCACAGGCCTCTGCCGTCGGGCGGGCCCGCGTGCACCCTGTAGCCGGGGAGGGACGGCTTGTCCGTTAGTGTTTCTTGGAGGAGGAGCACGTCGGGCTTGCGAGCCGCGTGCTCGATGTACTGCTGGACGACTGCCTTCTTGACGAAGCCGCGGCAGTTACACTGCCACACTGTTATGCCTGCGGAGTTGGAGGCCATGATTGTCCGATTCGGAATTCTCCGTGTTGCTGCGCTTGGTTGACTTGATGCTGTACTGGCGCGAACGTTGGGTTGCTTAGTATTAGTTGCACGCTTCTTTCCAGATTGTTGAGTCTATTGACGTTCTCCGTTTGGAAGGCTTCGATGGCTTGCTTCATCGATTTGATCATATCCTCGAGGCTGTTGAGTTTAGCCTCGACGTTGTTGCTGCTGTCGGTGCTGCAGTTGCTCATGTTGTTCTTGGTCTTGCGTGATTCGACGGCCCTCTTCTTCGTTGCCGGCTCCTTGTCTGCGTCGGCCGTAGTTGCTTCGGCCTTGTTGTTGCCGCTCGGGCTGGATCTTTGCTGTTCGACGTTGCGGAGGGCGTTGCGGATCTCCGCGATTTCCTTGGTGAGGTTGTTGATGGTGGCTCGCAGGGTCGCGTCCTCTTTTTTTAGGGCCTCGTTGATCTCTCGTTCCTTGGTTGAAGCGTTGTCTTCTGTCTTGGCGTTGTAGCTCAGATTTGTCTTCATGATACCTCGCGCGGCGTTGCCCCAACCGACTCTCTCACGCGACGGTTCCTTGGGTTTTCGTTTTTCGCGCGTCTCTGTTCTGGCTCCTGCAGCTGCTATTTCTCGACTGCGCGCGGTCTCTCGATGGCGTTCTTGACTTATGGGCAGCTGGTTTGTCAAGTGGTGGGAAATCGCTCTCCGACGGCAGCTGATGGCTGACCTTTCGGCGCTCCCACTGACGCTTGCGAACGACGTAGGGAACCTTGTATCTGGCTTTACATTCTCTGTCGGCGGTCGTGTGAGCGCCGCCGCAATGTTTGCATTTGGGTGTACATTTGTGGTCATCTTTTGGGTTCGCTTGGCCGCAGCCCCTGCAGATCCGGTTGGTTGGCGTCAGATCCGGTTGGTTGGCGTCCTTGCGATGCCCGACCCGACCACACTGGTGGCAGACGTCAATTTGCTTTCTGTACAGGTGGCACGGTATGAGCGTGACACCACATCGGACAAAGTTCGGTACCTTGGGTCCTCTGAAGGCTACTATGATCGTGGTCGTGTTGCCGATTCTTTTGGCGCCTACGGCGGGTGGGTTTCTGTCGTTTACAATGTTGCTGTCGAGATCTTCGGCTTTCTCGTCGACAGGAATGCCTCGGATGATGCCCTTCACGGTATCGTACGGCGCCGTGCGGTACGCGCTGACTTCGAAGGTCTTGTCTTGAATGTATATAGCTTGAATTCTTGCGTAGCGGACGAAGTTTTCTTCCTTGGGCGTGCTGATTACCATTATATTTTGTTGCGCGTTCAGGCAGATCGTGTCCGATGCGTTCTCTTCGTTCGTGATCTTGGCCGCGGCGAGAATGGCCGCAGCGGCGGTCGTAATGCCTATCTTGGTGATGTCGAGTCCCCCTCGCGGTCTGATTACGATCTTGTTTTCCTCCAGCGGCATGGCTGGCATTCTCACTGTCTTGATGGCCGAGGCTCTAAAGTTCTTATTTCCTTTCGCTTTCTTGCTTACTTGGTTGTCGGTGACGGCGAGCTTCGCGTCGAGGTCTCGTTGACGGAGTCTTGACATGCGTTCCCCCGCGAGCGTCCATCCATGCCGCGGTGGAATTCCTCGGGTGAAATTTCTTCGCCTTGAACTTGAACGGTCATTGGAGAGTCGGAGATCATTGCCAGAACGGACGTTTCCTCCATCTCGGGGCTGAGTGGTTGCCGCCGAGGCGGCGAGCCGCGGCTGCCGCGACAGCGACGAGACCTATGGCTCGCGGAACACACCTAGCGGGACGCCCCCCGCACGGCGGTGATGAAAACTGTCCGGTAAATCGAAGAAAAGGCGTAACTTTGGAAACTTTCAATATCCGTCGGTGCTTTTCGACTTCATGAACACATCGAGATAGAGAAAACTTCGATTCGCGCAAATTAGCACTGCGAAATTAATCATAAATGACGGAGCCGACGTGAACGAGTCCGTTCGCTTCGGCGATCGCAGCGCCACCCCAGAGGCTTCCGAACACATCGAGATAGAGAAAACTTCGATTCGCGCAAATTAGCACTGCGAAATTAATCATAAATGACGGAGCCGACGTGAACGAGTCCGTTCGCTTCGGCGATCGCAGCGCATCGAGATAGAGAAAACTTCGATTCGCGCAAATTAGCACTGCGAAATTAATCATAAATGACGGAGCCGACGTGAACGAGTCCGTTCGCTTCGGCGATCGCAGCGCCACCCCAGAGGCTTCCAAAAAAAAGTTTCGAACAACTAATGGCCTGCCGGCCTTTGGTAGTGCATCGGCCTCGAGTTCGGGAGGTACCAGATTCGATACCTGGTGCCGGCGGGTACCCACCGGCTTTTCAATAGGTACAAGCTTTCCCCCGGCCTGGTGCTCGGCTCTTTGGGTTGAAATGTTTGGGAAAGGGGTCATAGGTATCAAATAGTTGCTCCTATGTGGCAGTGATAAGTTCGCGCCATCAGGCAACAATAAGTCCGCCTTGTGTGGCAAAAGCCCGTTATGTGGCCCTTTTTGAGACCTATGACCCCTTTCCCAAACATTTCACCCCAAAGAGCCGAGCACCAGGCCGGGGGAAAGCTTGTACTCATTGAAAAGCCGGTGGGTACCCGGCGGCACCAGGGATCGAACCTGGTACCTCCCGAACACGTGGCGGATGGTGACTTTTAAAAAACTGATTTATTTATAGGAAGGGAAAGGCACGGTAACTGTCTCACTTGTTTTCTGAGGACACCGCAACCGCGCCGTAAGGGAAGGGAGGAAGGTGGGAGTGAAAGTGGAAAGAGAGAAAGAGGAGCCGTAGTGGAGGGCTGCGGAGTAATTTCGACCACCTGGGGATCTTTAACGTGTGCTGACATCGCACAGCACACGGACGCCTCTTCGTTTCGACTCCATCGAAACACAGCCGCCGAGGTCGGGTTCGAACCCGGGTACTGCGGCACAGTAGTCGGGCGTCTTACCACTGCACCACCCAGGCGGGAAAATAGAGATGGTAGAAAAAGAAAATGGAAAGATGCGCGTCGCAACAGCCGTCGTCCACCACCGAATCGGTGGCGGGTGCAATGACGGCTTCGAAAATTCGATGACCGGCTAGCGTATTTGGCTATACTCGAGGGGGGGGGGGTGGCTCCGCGAGAGAAAAAAAAACAGAAGAGTCGAAGAAAGCGGGCTGTTCCGACTAGCATCTCCCGCCCTCACAGACGGCGCAAGCTTGAAGGAGTCGAGCGGCCTAGCGATTCGCGGCACATGCTTTTATTGCGAAAGCAATACTGCCAGCACTTCGAGCCTTTGGCGTATCGTGACGCCTCCATATATGACCTTTCACGTGACCCTGTGACGTCACGCCAGACCGAGACGGGGCCCCAGCTCGCGCCATCGGATGGTGGCGGTGAGTCCTTACATAGAGAGAGAGGGAGAGAGAACTTTTATTCGTCCAACAGAGTGACTATCCCGCTCTTCGGGGGTTAGACGCCGAAGGTGGGAGAGTCGCCTTAGTTGCAGGCCGGTAGTTCTTGGACTCCGGCGGCATCTCCGGCCAGTCGAACAATTTCTCTTTGGGCTCTTGGGTCTGAGCTTCGCAGAAGGGTCTTCCAGGCGTCTTTAGTTATATTTTTGCCCTGCCTGGTGACTTTGCACATTCCTATATTATGTGATCTAGAGATTCCCTTTCCTTACATAGTGAACATAGGTCTGATCATATTTCTGGCCATATATGGTTGACAAGAACTGGGTTCGGGTATGTATTTGTCTGTAGCTTTCTCCATGCTACTGCTTCCTTTTTGCCTAACATGGAGTCTGCTGGTGGTAGGACCCTCCTGCTCAGTCTGTAGTGCATTGTTATTTCTCTATAATCAGGTCCTCTTGTTTGCCTTGCTCCGGTGGCACTCCTCCAGCCCGGTGTGTGAGATCTCGGGCTAGTTTGTGTGCCGCCTCGTTTCCGGGCACGCCTGCGTGGGCTGGTTGTTGTTGTTGAAAACTTTTATTGTCCAACAGAGAAGGACCACACCGCCTGGGCCGCTCTGTCTCACCCCCCTTTAAGGGGGAGGGGACTTAGCGGCCCAGCCGCACGGGATGGTCGCATTAGATGCTGGCCGGTTTGGTTTCGCCGGCGGCCTCTGCTGCCAGTTGGACAGCGGTGAGTTGGAGCTCAGGGTCCGAGCTTCGCAATAAGGTTTCCCAGGCTTATCTACTGCTAACGTTTTGCGCCCTGCCTGGGGAGTAAGCGCACTCCCAAATTATATGGTCGAGGGTTCCTCTCGCCCCACACTTTTTACATTTATCGTCCTCGCAGTCCGATCGGATATGTTAATTTAGTACTGGGTTTGGGTATACCCCAGTTTGCAGGCGTCTCCACGCCATTGCCTGACCTCTATTTAACGCCGTGTCTGGTGGGGGGAAACGCCTTCGGCATTGCCTGTAGTGTTCTGTAATGTCTTGATACGAGATTAATCGCCCTTCTCTATTATGTTCTACCTGAGTCGAGCCATCCTGTACAGCTCGGAGGTAGAGATCTCGAGCTGCACTGTGGGCCGCCTCGTTACCGCTGACAGATTCGTGCGCCGGGGTCCAGATGATGTTGATCGTCCTATCAATCACTCCTTGTGTTAAAATTTTGGTGGTGAGGGGGTTTACCCTCCCCCTACTGAAATTTTGGATTGCAGTTTTACTGTCGCTAATAATATATCTAGCTTTGGTGCCAACGCAAGCGATCGCTATCGCAGCTTCCTCCGCTATCTCGGTTTCTTTCCCTAGTATGGTAGCCACCGTGATGAGGGTGCCTCCCCCATCTACCCCCGCTATGGTCATGTATCGACTGTGTCTGTTTCCTGCCGCATCTACGTAGGCAACTTCATTTGGGGGTTTGCTCCGATATATTGTTTCTATCGCTTCCGCCCTTTTCTGTCGCCTTTCCCTATTAAACTCAGGGTGCATGTTTTTGGGTAGGGGAGGGATTCTTAGGTGCGCCCTGATTTTCCTGTCAATGTCAACCCTTTCCTTTTGCCCCCTGTCTGTGGCTATTCTAAGGTTACTTAGCGTAGCTCTTCCCACTCGCGTCGTGCTGAGGCTTTCAAGTTGCGAGGTTTTAACCGCTTCCGTGATTTCTGAAATCGTATTGTGCAGTCCTAGGGCCAGTAGCTGCTCCGTCGATGTACATGCTGGGAGGCCTAGGGCCTTTTTAACGCATTTTCTGATGAGCGCGTCTATCTTTCTCCTCTCATCTGCCTTTAGGTTCAGATATGGCGTGGCGTAGCCCCCTCTGCTAATGATGAAGGCTTGTACTAATCTCTGGAGGTTTTTTTTCCTTGAGGCCGCCTCCGTTACGTGAGACCCTCCTGATGAGGCTTAATGTCTGGGTCGCGTGGTTTTCTAAATTTTTAATGGTGATCGTGTTCCTTCCGTGTGTTTGTAAGTGGAGTCCCAATATTCGTATTGTCTCTACTTTTGGTATCTCCCTTCCTTCCACGTACACCTGTGGGTCAGAGGGAGGTTTGTTCCTGAGTGCCTTGTCATTATACACGAAGATTTCTGATTTTTCAGGCGAACATTTAAGTCCTCTGTCCACCGCGTACTTATAGATGACATCTGCTGCCGCCTGCAGCGTTTCATTGATCTCTGCGTCGCTCCCTCTGTTGATCCAGAGATTGATATCGTCCGCGTACAGGCTGTAATTTAAAGGAGTATAGACACCATTTTTTGAAGCGTCGGAAGGAATACGATTGCTTTCCTGGGTATACAGAGATGCTCCCAAGCAATCCCAATCTCGCACGTTTCCGCGAAGATATTTTAATTTGATTTTAAAAACAAGCCAGGCAAGTACTCCGTTTTTCAAAACCCATTGGCATTGACATCTCTGTGACGAAAACGTGTACATATGTAAACAACATGACGTCATCAAACAACTGTGACGTGGAGTCGGCAAAGCAAAGAGCAGTGACGACACATGGCCGGACTCGAACAGCGCCGCCGCCGCTTCCGGCCGTGCCCTGAGAAAGAACTCCGCTTCTGCTCGCTTTACTCGATGGCTTCTTCGTTGGTGCATGTTACAATTACCTCACCAGTGTACGTATGGAGACTGCCTGCTAAACTCAGGCCCCAACAGCATGCCTGCACAAGTGCAGGGCTTACGGCAACAGTGCCTGTCGATGGCGCGCCGGGAACATACTGCGCCGCTCTCCGCCTACCCTAGACGTCGCTAGCCCTAGCTGGTTTCACATCGAAGTGCCAGCGAAAGGCGCTTCGGAACGAGCTAACGCTGTAAAAAACGTCGGAGTTTAGCGCCGCTTTGCTGGCAAGCCCATCTCGTAAAATAATTTCTTGCTTTGCGCGACGCCTTCAGCAGCGGAGCTAGCTGACATCAGGTGCGTCGCACCGGACAGCAGCTGTCGGAAAAATTGTATCGCTGTAATTATTTCTACCAGGACTTCCGTATTGGCCGAATAATCCTCGCAATTTAATCGTGACTGATAGTCCTTTGTACAAATAGCTATGTAAGCGAATGAACAGCGATCTGCGATAGCTAGATTACCGATAACGGATGCTGAGGCAGCTATGACTTGGGAGCCGATCGCGGCGGCCACGGCTTTACGCACCCAGATTGCCTTGACTGCGCCAGATGGCGCCACATGCTTGGACGGCGGCACGCAGGCATGCAGCGTCGAGACCAATCAGCGCGTGAACAGGCGTGAGCACGGGAGCCATCGGGAGAGCTTACGGGTTACAGTGGCTGATCGCGTCATTACTAAAACATTTTTTTAGAACAGCTTGGCTCACAGCGTTGGCCAACCGTACTGATAAAGCAGCATCTTCACGGTTCCTTTGTTCAACATTCCTACCAGTTGACATTTCCTGCGCGTCAACCCACCAAGCTTTTGTGGCTGCTGCTGATTCCTGCTTCATCGCTTGAGTCGCAGGCGAGCGGGTCGGGATTAAATAGCCCGGCAATGTTAGTAACATCCACGCTATTGGGCGAAACAACGTCGCAGTTCTAATTATGCTACGCTGAAGCGCTGCTCGACGACGATATTTTCGTGCGCGTGCGACAGCAAGCAGACGAAAAACGCGACCCGAATGCGTCATCAGATTTTGTGTTTGCGCGATCACCAACCTTGCCAGTAGGGGGCGCTCGAGTGGCGTTCTTTCGAAGTACGGGAAGCTCAGAGTAAAATATTATATGAGGAACGCCTGAGGAAATTGGACAGTAACAGATGGGCAGCTAAGGTATTTAAATACCTGTACCTAAAAAGCGTTGACTCACAATGGAGGAAAAGAATTAGGAAACTAACTAGTAAGTATGCTAGTAACAAGGACGGAGAAATAAAGAGCATTAAGCAACAGGTGAAAAACAGAAGGTAAAAATTGGATAAATTCGATGGAAAAAAAAACAGAGTGTGGAATTATACGGTAAGTGGAAAATGCAGATCAGGAAGGAAGATTTCTTTGATAACTCAAGAGGCAGTGCCCTACTTTTTGAAGCTAGATCAGGGTGCCTTAGAACACGCAGCTACAAAAAGAAGTTTAACAATGGAGATGACGCATGTGCTGTATGTGGAAACTCCAGTGAAACAATTGACCATATTATACTCGAATGCAATGGTATCCATCCGGAAGTTGATGCAGGCGCAATCACTGTTCCTGAAGCTCTGGGGTTTAGAGATAACAGTGGCCGGCTGAATAAACCGGCGGTGGAAACTAGCAAAAAACGGCTGGAAGATTGGTGGCTTAAAAGCAGAGAAGTGACATAATCTTAGTAATGTAGGAGCAAAATTTAATAAATAAAATGATGGTTTAGTTAACCATTCTAAATCAATAATTAAGATATATGGAAAAAAATGAGCATGATAGCTACTGCTACCACCCCGTTTCAAAGGGGACGCTCCTATATTCCATGCATCCATCCCATCCATCGTATCTTTGACGTCATCGCGCGCTCGTGGTCCGGAGAGATCGAAACCGAAACTGGCCCTGATAAATGCACTGATAACAAATTAATTGATCGGTGCTGGGGCTTTTTGGGTCGCAGTCCCTCTGTTTTGGACCACTGTGGATCGATTAAAGCAAAAATACTGGAACAGAAAATGTACGTGTCTATACTCCTTTAAGTTGTAATTCCCAATTTTCCGCAAATCCTTCGGGAGCCCTCTCATGGCCATGTTGAAAAGGGTGGGTGACAGTACCGGTCCCTGAGGTGTCCCCCTGTTACCTAGCCTGATCACCCCAGATTGTATTTCCTGGAAAGTTATAACCGCCGTGCGGTCCGTTAAGAAATTTCTGACATAGCGATAAGTTTTTAGCCCTATTCCTGCCTGCTGGAGCCCTTCCAAGATGGCTTCGTGCTTGACGTTGTCGAAGGCCCTTTTTAGGTCAAGTCCCATAATGACTTTCGCATCTTTGGTTCTGGAATTATGTCTTGCTGCAGCCGCAGCATGACGTCCTGTGTGCTCAGATGGGGCCTGAAGCCATACATCTCGTCTGGCCATTTCTCTTTTTCCTCCATATAATTTGAAATTCTGGTCTGAATTATGTGTTCCATTAACTTCCCTACACATGGCGTGAGCGATATAGGCCGGAGATTTTCCAGTTTCGGTTGCTTCCCGGGTTTTGGGATCAGGATCACGGTAGCCTCTTTCCACAGCGGTGGGATCTCCCCTTTTTCCCAGCATTTCTGCATGTAGCTGGTAAGGGCCTCTATCGAGTTGTCATCTAAATTTTGGAGCTGACTTGGTTTTGAGTTTCGCTATCTCCGCCCTTACTTCAGCTCTCGTGATGGGCGCTGGCGTCCAAACAAGGGTGACGTCTCTTTCTATTCGCTTTTGATCGAGGATTCTACCCGCGATCTTTAATAATTTGGTTCACAGGAAGGGAAAGGCGCAGTATCTGTCACACTTGCTCTGTGGACACCTGAACCGCGCCGTAAGGGAAGGGATGAAGGTAGGGGTGAAAGTGGAAAGAGAGAAAGAGGAGCCGTAGTGGAGGGCTACGGAGTAATTTCGACCACCTGGGGATCTTTAACGTGCGCTGACATCGCACAGCACACGGACGCCACTTCGTTTCGCCTCCAACGAAACGCAGCCGCCGTGGTCGGGTTCGAACCCGGGAACTCCGGACAGTAGTCGGGCGTCTTACCACTGCACCACCCCGGCGATCTTTGCTATTACGTTTCGACTGATTAGGAAAACTGCCACATTTAAACATAGCGTTAAGTAAGTGAGCCAGAACAGGTGAAATGTCCTCTGCAACAAGTTTCATTTTAGCTGGAGCAATTCCATCTAGCCCGGGACTAGTATTTTTTAATTGCCTAATGGTTTGAAGAACTTCGCTAGCAGAAGTTGGGTATAGGAAAAAGGAATGAGGGGTGCGTGTACACACTGGTGACTGTGAATTAACGATTTCTGTGTCAGCGCTGAAAATACGATTAAAAGCGTTGGCGATATCTGTAGCATTTGAGAATATGTCGGTGCTATCGCTAAGGTTAGTCATGGTAGGCTCGCGGGCAGCCATATTTAGGAATTCTTTAATTAGTTCCCAGTTTTTACAAGTAAGATATAGAAAAAATAACGAGCATGATAGCAACTGCTACCACCCCGTTTCAAAGGGGATCGCTCCTATATTTCATACATCATTAGGATTCTAGCCACAATAAATAGGAGTTGACATTTAACAGGCGTGTGGTGCAGACGCGCATTTCATCGCTCCTCGGATTGCACATGGCGACCGGAAACGGACGGACTAGCGACTGCGGGAGCTTCCGAAAGCGTCAAATTGATAAACTCTTTCTTTTATTAATTTTGTTTAGTTTTCAGCTAGGTGGGTTAGGTGCAGGCTAAAGAATAAATTTTAGCTTTGCTCTAGCGGCCTGGTTTTCATGGCGGTAGCTAGGCTTGCCGACGTTCATTCATTAACTATTTTGTTAGCTTGTTAGTTTTTTAAATATTAAGTGAAAGCTCTTAATGCGAACCTCGATTATTCGAATTTTCGGATAATCCAGACCAAACTACTTGTTCCAGCCAAGCTCCATAGAGATTTGCGTACAATAAAGCCCATTAATTCGAACGCGAGTCGGTTCCGTTACGGATAATTCGGAATACGCACCGCCGCGTCTGGGCGGCTTGGCGCACAGCACGTGGAAAAAAAAAAAAAACCCTCAGCCTGCTTATAGGTTGAGCACGTCCAAAACGGGGACGGATAAAACCAAAACCATGCAAGGGCGGGTAAAGTCTAAAAATCGCCATGACTGGCGGGGCGGCTGGCTGCCTGCCCTCTCTTCCGCGCAACCCCCGTAACTCGCAACTAAATACTTGCAAACTCTAGCCCTGTTCGTACTGTCGGCGCGGTCCCAGACAACGCCCATGAAAGGACAGGCGCTACGGGTTACGCGGGATTATTTTTTAATTTTTTTTTTTTTTTTGCGAGAGTCGCCTATCCTTTCAACCCATCCGTCGTCAACGGAAACACACGTGTCAGCCGCGATCATGACGCCGGCTTTTAGCATCGTTCGCTTCAAAAGGCTATATCGCGCGCCGCCGCAATCACCCATGGCATGCATGGATGGCATGATAAAGCGAACATTGGAAATGAGGCTTGCACAGCTGGACAAGCGCTGGCCCTCTGCCAAGTTCACTTCCCTCTCTTGCTAGAGCTAACGCCAAAAAAGTTCCCCCGCCGGGGAGGTGCAGTAAGACGCCCGACTACTGTGCCGGAGTACCTGGGTTCGAACCCGACCTCGGCGGCTGCGTTTCGATGGAGGCGAAACGAAGAGGCGTCCGTGTGCTGCGCGATGTCGGCGCACGTTAAAGATCCCCAGGTGGTCGAAAGTACTCCGTAGCCCTCCACTACGGCTCCTCTTTCTTTCCACTTTCACTCCCACCTTCCTCCCTTTCCTTACAGCGCGGTAGAGGTGTCCACAGAAAACAAGCGAGACAGTTACCGCGCCTTTCCCTTCCTAAAAATCAATCAGTTTTTAAGAAAATACACCGTGACGTTATCGCTGCGCAGCATCTTGGCGCACTGCCAAGAAATGCGTTGTGGACCGTGACTGCGCGGTGCTGAGGGACGCGCTAATGACTGACACTTTTTTATTTTTTTAATTCTTAGGCAAAAATCGAGGGGGGGGGGGTGTTATTATGTGAGTGGGTTCGTAAACGTGTAATGGGTGATAAGCGAATATTAGTCGGAACCTTCCCAGGGAAGGCACTGAACCACCGTGCACTGAACGCATGGCGCAATATGGTGATAGCAGCAGCGGGGCTGAACGATGTCAATGGCAGGGGTGGTGGAAAGTTTAGCTCAGGGAGTTGACGATATCAGGGCGATAGTACAGTAAGCGCAGATTGTTGCGTGCACAGTACCAGAGGTGCTAGGAACGAAAGGAAAGCTTAAAAAGGACGTGGTGACAGTTAATCAGTACATAAGAAAGCTAAGTCTGGAGAAGCGTTTCGAAGTGGTTGAGGTAAACAGGGAGGTGCATGGAGCAGGCTATGGCAAAGCTTTTCAATGACATGGCATCCATTTAAACAGAAGGGTGGGAACAGTGAACCACTGGCACCTAGCGGGCAGGGCTGTAGCTTTTTCAGGGGGTCCGCAAAGGCTCCGGCCGCAGGGGTGGTAGAAAGTGAAGCGGAAGCGTAATAACGGAGGCTGACCCCAACAAAATAGCAATGAGGAGGTCCAGAAAGAAAAGTACAAAAAATGAGGTTTAACACTAGGATCAGCTACATAAACATGCAAGGGGGTGGAAAGAGAGCGAAATGGCTAGAAATAAGACAGCCGTTGAAGGACAACGAAATAGGTGTGTACACTATATGCGAGACTCATCTCATGGATCCAGAAGATCCACCATTTAGAGATATGTCTAGGAAGGGTGTAACAGAACGACAATGAAGAAAAAGGGGGGAGGGGTAGGTATGTTGATACACCAAGGAACAAATTGACAAAGAATAAAATCATATCTGGGTATCAGGAATAATTGTCGGCATAAGGACATGGCTAGGGGTAGTTTATTTAAGGACAGGAAACCAATGGAGGCAAGAAAAAAAGGATCTCGTTAAATATCTCAGTGACAATATAAGCCAGTTAGGCCATTTTTATGAATAGGTCAGATCTTGACCAAATGTATCAACACAACAGGAAAGGACAACTGGAAGCACATATTGAAAAGCTGCCAGGAAGAAGCGGGACAAGTGTGTGGGCTAATTGCCTACTTTGAAGCTACCACAATACTACCACAATACCTACCAGCAGAAATAACGAAACCAAACAGCAGCCACTATGGGATACAGTAAGACGAGACAAAGAAAAAACTAGGCGAACACCATTTTCAAGTAAAACACTGTGATCTGGTTTTGTGCTTTCTTCAGTTGACTTCATGCAATGCACAATAAATGCTCTGTCAGCAAATATCCTCTCTCTGGAAGGCCATTTGATTTATTGTTTTCATGCAGCATATATATTGTTACATATATGCCCTGCAGCGCTGGACGTTGAAAAAGACAACGATCAACAGTAGTGACACGGAAGGAAGACGAAGCTGTAGCAACGGTAGTTGGTGCTACGAGAAGGTTGGCGCCTACCCGAACATTCACTCAAGTCGTCAGCCGTTGCGTTCTCGAACTAACCTTCTTGCCACGTATCATCTTAATGGAGGTGACCAAAGATTCCCGTGCGCACGGATTACCCCTTGCGCTACCAAAAGCTGGATTTGTGCAGTGGCTGTCATCTACCTGGGCTCTCAACGACGTCGACAACTACCACTATGACCTCCGACGCAACCCCTTCCACCGTGGCAACTTCGGCACAACCAGTCGTGCTGACGAAAATCCTCCACCCTCCCATCTTTAATGGCGAAGACAAGACAGACGTGGAAGACTGGCTGGATGAGTATGAGCGCTGCGGCAAGAACAACCACTGGAACACGACCCTTATGCTGGCCAACATCATTTTCTATTTGACGGGAACAGCTCGCACATGGTTCCAAAATCACGAACAAGAGTTGGTGACATGAACAATCTGTAAGCAAAAGCTTCAAGACCTGTTCGGGAAGCCCATTGGTCGGGCTCTCGCACAGCAAAAACAGAACTTTCATCTCGCATCCAATCCTCCACGGAGTCCTACCTTGCCTACATTCAAGACGTGCTTGCGTTGTTTCGCAAGGTCAACTACTCAATGATGGAAAATGACAAGGTAGGCCATATCCTCAAGGGCATTGCGGATGATGTGTTCAACATCCTGTTCTGCATGAATTGCTCCACCGTCGACTCGGTGCTTGAAGTCTGTCGAAAATTCGAGCAGGCTAAACAACGACGCCTCATGCATCGCTTTGAGCACCTTCCAAACACGGCAGCTACATCATCCTGCAATGATCTGGCCCCTTTGCAAAAGCCTTCTCATCCCACGAACATGACTCAGATCGTCCGGAGAGAACTCGAGGCCTTAGCTCCTACACCATTCATGTCTCCGCTGCTCGACACCGTGACCATGATACAGGCCGTAGTTTGCCAGGAACTTGCCAGCGTCGGCCTCTCCACCAGCCCCGTGCCGCCCACACCACCATCACAACCTGTTCCTGTAGTGGCAGCTGCTACTGCCAGCCCACTTTCCCCACGTCGCTACCTTATAATTAAAATAGCCTAAGGTGCAAAAAACAGACAAACACAAAGGTAAGTGACGGGACGAAGTGCCTTAAACAATTTTAATTATGAACCAAAACCAACTAGCCCTGCAGCAAGTGCTTTTGGTCGCTACCTTAGTCGCAATCCTGTAGAGTGGCGCCCCTCAGACGACACGCCAATTTGCTGCATTTACTGTCGTGCTGGTCACACATCGCGTTATTGCCGTAGCCGTACCTTCTTCGCTCCTCGCTCCTATTACAACGCCGAACACCGATACTACCAAGGACCTCGACGCTTTCCTACCCACCCAAAGGAGCTCCACCCTGCCTACGATGGACCTAGCCATTATCTTGCACAACAAGATGAGCCTCGCAATAAAAACCGTCCCCTCTGCTCGTCGCTCCAGCCAATCTTCATCCCCACTGGCTCGTCGATCCCGTTCACCGGTCATCATCATCATCAGCCTGACTATACCCACTGCAGGGCGAAGGCCTCTCCCATATTTCTCCACTTAACCCGGTTCTGTGCTAGCTGCATCCACTTGACCCCTGCGAACTTCTTAATCTCATCCGCTCACCTAACTTTCTGCCGCCTCCTGCTACGCTTTCCTTCCCTTGGAATCCAGTTTGTTACCCTAAGCAACCATCGGTTATCCTCTCTTCGCACTACATGTCCTGCCCATGTCCATTTCTTCTTCTTAATTACCACTAGAATGTCGGTAACTTGAGTTATTTCTCTGACCCACTCTGCACGCTTCCTATCTCTTAATGTTACCCCTACCATTTTTCGTTCCATAGCCCTCCGGGTTGTCCTCAACTTAAGTAGAACTCTCTTGGTTAGCCCCCACGTTTTCAGCGCCATAGGTGAGTACAGGTAACATGCATCTGTTATATACTTTCCTCTTTAGCGATACCGGTAAGCTGCTAATCATAATCTGCGAGTGCTTGCCAAATGCGCTCCATCCAAATCTTATTCTTCTTGTTATTTCCTTTTCATGGTCCGGATCTGCGGTTACTACCTGTCCTAAGGAGACATATTCGCCTACTACTTCCAGTACTTCGCTACCTAATGTAAACTGCTGTTCCTTCCCGAGGCTGTTGAACATTACCTTAGTCTTCTGCATATTGATTTTGAAGCCTACCTTTCCACTTTTCCTGTCTAGGTCATCAATCATTATTTGCAGTTCATCCCCCGAGTTGCTTAGCAAGGCAATGTCATCAGCAAATCACAGATTACTGAGGTATTCTCCATCTACCCTTATCCCTAAATGCTCCCATTCCAAGTCTCTGAATACTTCCTCTAAGCAAGCTGTGAATAGTACTGGGGAGATTGTGTCTCCTTGCCTAACACCTTTATTTATGGGAATTTTGTTACTTTCTTTATGCAGAACTATGGTTGCTGTGCAGCCACTATATATATCTTCCCGCACTTTCACGTACGGCTCGTCTACCCCCTGATTTCGCACTGCTTGCATCACCTCCCAGGTTTCAACTGAGTCAAATGCTTTTTCGTAATCAATGAATGCTATGTATAAGGGCTGGTTATATTCGGAGAATTTTTCTATCACCTGGTTGATGGTATGGATATGATCAATAGTAGAGTACCGTTTCCGAAAACCTGCTTGATCCTTTGCTTGATTGCAGTCTAACGTTGTCCTGATTCTATTAGCGATTACCTTAGTAAATACCTTATACATAACAGACAGTAAGCTGATTGGTCTGTAATTTTTAAGGTCCTGAGAGTCCCCTTTCTTATGAATGAGGATAATGTTTGCATTCTTCCATGATTCCGGTACCGTAGATGACACCAGGCACTGCGTTTACAGGGTGGCCAGTTTTTCTAGCATGATATGCCCCCCCGTCCTTCAGCAAATCTGTAGTTATCTGATCCTCTCCAGCTGATTTCCCCCTTTTGATAGTTTCTAATGCTTTCTTGACCTCGTCCTTCGTCATTGGTGGAACGTCTGACTGTTTTTCCTTACCGCCAATCTCATTATGGTCCTGACTACTTTGGCTACTATAGAGATTTGTACAGAACTCCTCAGCTACTTTGACTATCTTATCCATATTCGTGATGATGTTGCCCGCCTTGTCCCTTATCGCATACATCTGATTTTTGCCTATGCCCAATTTCTTCTTTACCGCTTTAAGGTTTCCCCCGTTCTTTACAGCATGCTCAATTTTCTCCATGTTATACTTCCTTATATCGGCCACATTGCGCTTATTGATTAGCTTTGATATCTCGGCCAATTCGATCCGGTCTGTTGGATTGGAAGCTTTCATACTCTGGCGTTTCTTAATCAAATCTTTCGTCTCCTTAGACAGCTCACCGGTATCCTCTCTAACCATCCTACCGCCTACTTCTACCGTGCACTCAGTAATGATATCTCTGAAATTATCGTTCTTTGCTTCTAGGGTAATGTCGCCATCCTCGGTTAGAGCTGAATACCTATTCTGTAGCGAGATCCTGAACTCTTCTGCCCTCCCCCTCCCGTTGACCGGTACCTCCCCGCAACTCCTCCCCATCATACGCCGGCACCTACTCGGGAAATTAGTGAGTGCAGCGCCCTGGAGTGACGCTGCATTACAGACCCGGACTATCAACTCAGAACCCCGCACCGAGATGTAACCTCTGTAAGAGGGGTCCTTAAACAGGGCGCTAAGCCGTCAACAATCAATGGAACGTTCTGCGATCAGTCGTTGCATTTCTGTAAGCGCACGCCCGAGCGTCGGAGAGAGAGCTTCGTTGTCGTCTTCTTTCCTGACCGTCACGCGCGTTGAACATGATTGTCGTTCTCTTCAAAGCATCAGGCGCTGAACATATTGGAGCCCAATACCTGTTTTACAACTTCCCCCGGGCGAAAAGACGCCATCCTGGCGGATTATGGCGATGTGACGATGGCAGGGTCGTAGTAAGGCTTCAGGCGGTTACTGTGTACTATTTCACGATTGCGGCGACGGTGGTCAGTGGATGGCGTAAGGGGTTCGATGAGGTAGTTGACGGGGGATGTTTGCTTGACAATACGGTAGGGGCCCTGATACTTGCTCAGCAGTTTGGATGAAAGGCCGGGACTGGAGGAAGGCACCCATAGCCAGACCAAAGAGTCTGTACGGTAAGTAGGAAGAAGTGCAGATTGATCTCGGGTGGTTTTCTGCAGTTGCTGGGCGTGAGAAGTGAAGGACCGGGCAAGCTGGCGGCATTCTTCGGCATAAGTTGCAGCTTGTGAAACTCGTGAATTCGGAAGAATCCGGTCGGTAAGGGAGAATGGTGTCCATGGTACAAGAGGGCTCACGACCGTAGAGAAGGAAGTATGGCGAGAATCCTGTGGTTGCTTGAGTGGCCGAGTTATAAGCGAATGTGACGAATGGAAGAACGCGGTCCCAGTTGGAGTGGTCGTAAGCGACATACATTGCCAGCATGTCGCCCATGGTGCGGTTAAAACGCTCAACCATTCCATTTGTTTGCGGATGGTACACGGAGGTGCCGCGATGAATGATTTTGCAATCTCAGCTTCGACAACTTCAGAAAGGAAGGCAGGACCTCTGTCACTTAGCAATTCTTTGGGAGCCCCGTGGCGAAGAATGATGTTGTAGAGGATGAAGGAGGCAATGTCTTGGGCTGTAGCACATGGCAAAGACGCCGTTTCGGCGTAGCGTGTGAGATGATCAATTGCAACGATGATCCAGCGATTTCCTGTTGATGTTTCATTTCATTTCATTTATTTTTCCCTTAAAGGCCCGAGGGCATTACATAAGGGGGGAGCAAACTCAATATACAATGCGAACAAGAACAGGAAAACATTAAAATAACAAGAAAAGAAAAGAAAACAGAAACAAGAGAAATAATGCAAGGGTTAGACGAAATAATTTTAAAAAACAAAAAGAACAAAATACCGTAAGTAAATGGCGCCGAAAAGGTTATACAAATTTGCATGAGAAAAACGCTTTCACGAAACTGATGAAACTTGAGCCGGTTGGTACGTCATCGATGGCAATGTCAGCACAACTACAAACACACGTAAAAAAAGTCAAGACAAGGTAAGCGGTTAAAACGCTCAACCATTCCATTTGTTTGCGGATGGTACGCGGAGGTGGCGCGATGAGCGATTTTGCATTCTCTCAGAACAGCTTCGACAACTTCAGAAAGGAAGGCAGGACCTCTGTCACTTAGCAATTCTTTGAGAGCCCCGTGGCGAAGAATGATGTTATGGAGGATGAAGGAGGCAATGTCTTGGGCTGTAGCAGATGGCAAAGACGCCGTTTCGGCGTAGCGTGTGAGATGATCAATTGCAACGATGATCCAGCGATTGCCTGTTGATGTGCTAGGAAGCGGGCCGTACAGGTCGATTCCAACGCGCTCGAAGGGATGAGCTGGGCAGGTCAGCGGCTGCAGAGGAGCGGCGGGTTGGCGAGGTGGGTGTTTTCGGCGCTGACACTCTTGGCAGGACTGGACGAAGCGACGAACATAACGGTACATCCCACGCCAGTAGTACCGCTGTCGCAGGCGAGTGAAGGTTTTCAATAAGCCTGCGTGGGCACACTGGGGATTGTCGTGGTAATGGGAGCAAATCACAGAGCGCAGATGGGTCGGAATTACAAGCAGCCACTTTCTACCATCCGGAAGGTAATTCCTACGGTAGAGGAGCTCGTCTCTGATGGCGAAATGGTGAGACTGGCGACGGAGAGCGCGACAAGGAGGTCGTGAAGCGCGGCCAGATAAAACATCCAGAAGTGAAGCGATCCATGCGTCTTTGCATTGCTCGGAAGTCATATCGGTGGGCATGTCGGTGGGATGTAGGACGGATATAGCAGGAGTGGCTTCAGACGGCAATGGAAAACGTGAGAGAGCATCAGCATCGGCATGTTTACGGCCAGAGCGATAGATGACGTTAATGTCGTATTCTTGGAGCCTCAGAGCCCGACGGGCCAGTCGACCAGAAGGATCTTTCAGAGAAGACAGCCAGCAGAGGGAGTGATGATCGGTGACGACATCAAAAGAACGGCCATACAAGTAGGGGCGAAATTTTGCTGTTGCCCAAATGATAGCGAGACACTCTTTCTCGGTGACGGAATAGTTTGCTTCAGCTTTTGTTAGGGTCCGACTGACGTAAGCGACAACGTACTCATCAAAGCCAGACTTCCGCTGAGCAAGTACTGCGCCGAGGCTGACGCCGCTGGCATCAGTGTGGATTTCCGTGGGAGAAGGAGGGTCGAAATGACGCAGGATTGGCGGAGTCGTCAGAAGGTGGCGGAGTGTCGCGAAGGCATCATCACAGTGTGGAGACCAGGCTGAAAGATCGTGGCTGGACAGAAGCTTGGTGAGAGGGTTGATGATTGTGGCGAAATTGCGAACGAAGCAGCGGAAGTACGAGCAGAGGCCGACGAAGCTGCGGAGTTCTTTCACATTAGTTGGCTTGGGAAATTCTGCCACAGCACGCAGTTTTGCCGGATCGGGAAGAACGCCGTCCTTGGAGACGACATGCCCGAGAATTGTTAGCTGTCGTGCTCCGAAAAGACACTTCTTTAAATTTAATTGGAGGCCAGCGTCGGTCAGGCATCGCGGAACTGTCTCATGGCGCTGGAGGTGAGATGGAAAATCTGGGGAAAAGATGACAACGTCGTCCAGGTAACAAAGGCAAGTGTGCCATTTGAGCCCTCTGAGTAGGTTGTCCATCATGCGTTCGAATGTGGCAGGGGCATTGCATAGTCCGAATGGCATGACATTAAACTCATAGAGCCCATCGGGTGTGACGAAAGCGGTTTTTGGGCGATCGGCCTCTGCCATCGGCACCTGCCAATAGCCGGAAAGCAGGTCTATTGAAGAAAAGAACTCAGCTCCCTGTAGGCAGTAAAGAGCGTCATCGATACGAGGGAGAGGATAAACGTCCTTGCGCGTAATCTTGTTCAGTCGGCGGTAGTCTATACAGAATCGGATGGAACCGTCTTTTTTCTTGACCAGGACGACCGGAGACGCCCAAGGGCTGTGCGACGGTTGGATCACATTGCGCTGGAGCATGTCAGTCACCTGTTCGTCAATAATGCGGCGCTCGGCGGCTGAAACACGATACGGACGCTGGCGCAAAGGGGCATGCGTGCCGGTATCAATGCGGTGAGTAACGGCAGTTGTGCGCCCCAACGAAGGTTGCTGGGAGTCGAACGAAGCCGCAAAACGTTGTAGGATGGCGACAAGCTGGGCTCGTTGTAAGGGCGTCAGGCCAGCGTCGATGGACCAGTGGAAAACATCGAGGGAAGATGGAGTGGCAACAGGAAGAGGCGTTATGGCGCTGATGTGAAGGCCGGCAGTGTTATCGACGAAGGGATAGGTGGGAGTGGAATCGATCAAAGCAACGCTACCCAGTGGCTGGCCGCGGAGCAAAGTAGTTGGGCAGGGGCACGGGTTACAAAGAAAAATAGCACTTGAGCTGCGAAAAATTGTTAGCACAGCATGGGGCAGCAACACGGCTTTGTGGTCAGCGCATCGTAACGAGGGTATGTAGATAACAGTGGCGTCGAAAAGAGCAGCACAATAAAGAGGCACGAGCACTGAGGAGAAAGACGGAACGTCGGTGTCCTCTGCAACGTGCACGGTAGCGGCAGCAGCAGCGGACGCGTCGAAAGAAGTTTCACTGAGGGGTGATAACTCAAGTTGAGCACGGGCGCAGTCTATTATGGCGTTATGATTGGAGAGGAAGTCCCAAGGATGACGTCGTGTGATGAGCGGGCGAGGACGAGGAATTCTATTGTATATTGAACGTCGTCGATGACAAGGCGGGCGGTGCAGGCGGCTAATGGTCGAATGTCCTAAGCGCTGGCGGTGCGAAGAGAAACGGCAGGAAGCGGCGTCATTACCTTTTTGAGCTTGCGACAGAGGGTGTAATTAAGAACTGATACGGCTGCGCCAGTGTCTACAAGTGCTTCGACAGGAACGCCCTCAATGAATACGGTAATAATGTTGCCTGGTAATGAAACAGGTTGTGTTAGTCCCTGATGGCGCAGTTCTTGCCTCCGGAACTGCGGCCGTTAGTTTTCCGTGTGACCGGCTGATTGGCGGCGAAGCATTGGAGAACGGGAACGACGGCCTGGTGAAGGCGAGCGGTGGGATCGGTGATCGTAATTTGAAGAGGACTGCGGAGGAGGCTCAGGGAACACGGGCGGGGGGGACGGGGTAAGATTGTACATCGGCTCACGTGTATAGTTGTAGGGACGAGGGCCACGATTGCGGCACAAACAAGCCACATGGCCGGCGACTCCACAGGCGTAGCAAATGGGTCGCTTGTCTTGTGTGCGCCATGGGTTGGAAGGCTGTAGCTGTAATCGACGGTGGAGAACCGGACGATGAGGGGGGATTGTAGGCTGCGGAGGTTGCTGATGTCCCTGAGACTCGTATAGGAGGGGAGGCCGGCTGTATACAGGGGCGACAGTGGGTGGTGGCCGCACCAAAACATCAGCGTACGTGAGAGGAGCCGCCACCAGGGGCTGCTGAGGAGGTGAAGGCAGAACCTCACCGACCTGGTCTTGTATAACACGCTGAAGGGTGGGATTGAGCGGCGGCGCAGGAGCAGGTGCTGGGGGACAGGTAGACAAAGAAAGCTGGCGTGCGACTTCTTCACGCACAAACTGTTGATTCTGCTGAAAGAGCGACTGCTGATCCAGCGCACCTTCCCCGGTGAGAGCCAAGCTGGAAAGGGTGGCCTGCTGAAGGCCAGTACGTCGTGTAGAAAGCCGCCTTTTGCGCAGCTCATCGAAGCTTTGGCAGAAGCTGATTACATCGGACACAGTTTGGGGATTTTTGGCGACGAGCATATGGAAGGCGTCATCGTCAATACTTGCATAATGTGCCCGATCTTCTCGGCGTCGCTCATGGTAGGGTTGACGCGCTTGCAGAGGTCGACGACATCTTCTATGAAACTGGTGAAGTGCTCGCCGGTTTGTTGTGCCCGATTTTGCAAGCGTTGCTCGGCGCGAAGCTTACGTATAGCGGGACGGCCAAAAACTTCGGTCAGGCTGGTCTTGAGAGCCACCCATGTAGGGATGTCACTCTCATGGTTGCGGAACCATAGATTGGCCACGTCGCTCAAATAAAAAATGACGTTTGTGAGCTTCACGCTGTCGTCCCACTTGTTGTACGCACTTACACGTTCATACGACGCCAACCAGTCTTCTACATCCGTGTCATCGGTGCCGCTGAAGATTGCTGGGTCGCGCTGACGCGCTGCACCGGCACAGATGAGAGGCGATGGGGTTGGCGGTTGGTTGGCGGTCTCAGGCATCGCGGAAGTGGTAGGCAACGCTCGGCTGCGAAGCTCCAGGTTGAGGGGATTGCTGTCACCTCCACCACTTGTAAGAGGGGTCCTTAAACAGGGCGCTACGCCGTCAACAATCAATGGAACGTTCTGCGATCAGTCGTTGCACTTTTGTAAGCGCACGCCCGAGCGTCGGAGAGAGAGCTTCATTGTCGTCTTCTTTCCTGACCGTCACGCGCGTTGAACATGATTGTCGTTCTCTTCAAAGCATCAGGCGCTGAACATATCGGAGCCCAATACCTGTTTTACACCTCATTGATATTCTTGTGGACGGAGTCTCAGTTTCTGCCCTTAATGACACTGGCGGCCACATTTCTGTTCTCAGTTCCTCGCTCCGTCGACGCCTCAACAAAGTCCTCACACCCGCTTCCTCGTCTACCGTTCATGTTGCCGATGGCAATACAGCTAGTGTCATTGGTATGTGCACTGTGAGAGTTACTATTGCTGACCGCCACATCCCTGTGCTATTTGCAGTCCTCACCAGTTGCCCTGAAGACGTTAGTATTAGGAGTCGACTTTTTATCAGAACACTCCGCTCTCATTGACTGATCTTCTGGACTGATTCATCTAGACCTGCCGCTCTGCCTTGACAACAAAGCTCCTGAAACTTCAAAGCCCCGCCTCCGCTCCGCTACATTTAGTCGCCTACCACCAGAAGCCGCAGTGTATCAGCTCACCTTTTCCCTCCGTTCCGGATGGTGACTACGTTGTTTGCCCCATAACCAATGTGACTCTTCAGCGTAACATCACTCTCCCTCACAATATAGTGTATGTAGCGAATAACAGCACTTGTATTCCAGTGCTGAACTTCAGCTCTTTTGTGCAAGTTCTTTCTGAAAGCATTTCTCTCGTCGAACTGACCCCATTGTCGGAGTTTAATGTAGCTGCTCTTTTACATGACCCTATTGCTGGAGTGCTGACACGACCTGCACCGTTCCCACCTCAGGAGGTCCGCATATCCGCATATGGTTGCTCCTGAATTGCGCCCTGATCGTGCTAAAGCACTTACGACCCTTCTGGCATTGTACAGTAATATTTTCGATTTTGGTGACCAACCCTTGGGTCAAACATCCCTCGTAACACATCGCATCGCTACTGGAGAGGCCAGCCCAATTCACAGACGACCTTACCGAGTCGCCATTTCTGAACGTCGCCTCATACAAGATGAAGTTGACAAGATGTTGGCAAGGAACATTATAGAGCCTTCTAGCAGTCCCTGGGCATCACCAGTCGTGCTTGTTAAAAAGAAGGACAATACCTGGAGGTTCTGCCTTGATTACCGACACTTCAACAAAATTACAAAAAAAGGACGTTTACCCGCTACCCAGGATAGATGATGCCCTTGACTGCTTGCACAGTGCCAGTTATTTTTCTTCGATTGATCTTCGTTCCGGTTATTGGCAGATCGCTGTCGACGAACGGGACCTTCGTAACTAACTGCCTTCGTAACGCCTGATGGCCTGTACCAATTCAAGGTGATGCCTTCTGGTCTGTGCAATGCGCCCGCAACATTCGAGTGCATGATGGATTCTCTTCTGCGCGGTTTCAAACGGATGACGTGTTTATGTTATCTTGATGACGATATTGTCTTTTCCTCAACCTTCGAGAGCCACCTCCATCGCCTTGATGCCATTCTTGGAGTCTTCCGAAAAGCTTGCCTTCAGCTTAACTCGAAGTGTAGCTTCGGCTGACGTGAACTCAAGGTGCTTGGTCACGTGGTCGACGCCCGTGGCGTTCAACCCGACCCAGACAGAATATGTGCTGTAAGTGCATTTCCTACACCCCACTGTACCAGTGACGTGCGTAGTTTTCTTGGCCTATGCTCCTATTTTCGGCGGTTTGTCTCCAACTTAGTGGAGACGGCTCGTTCCCTCACCAATCTTCTGAAGAACGACGCTCCATTTTGCTGGGACCAAGAACAATCTCAAGCCTTTTCTGCGCTCATTGCGGCCCTCACCAACCCACCCTGGCACACTTCAATCCCTCGGCACCAACAGAGGTACGCACCGACGCCAGTGGTCACGGTATTGGTGCCATTCTCACCCAACAGCAGATGGGTCGCACTCGCGTCATTGCTTATGCCAGTCGCCTTCTTTCTGCGGCTGAGCGGAATTACTCAATCACAGAACGTGAGTGCTTAGCCCTCGTATGGGCTATTACAAAGTTTCGCCCCTACTTGTTTGGCCGCCCGTTCTCTGTCATCCCCGACCACCACGCCTTATGTTGGCTTTCTACACTGAAGGACCCTACTGGTCGTTTGGGGCATTAGGCTCTCCGCCTTCAGGAATACACTTTTCCTGTCGTTCACAAGTCCGGCCGGCTGCATGCTGACGCCGACCGCCTGTCCCGCAACCCGATAGATCCACCACCTTCGAGCGAGTGTGACGATGACACATGTGTGTTGGCCATCTCTGACCTTTTAAGCATCGCCATGAACAGTGCTTGGATCCCAAGCTTTGCAGCCCCCCCATTATCAGCAAGCTCAGCACTAATCACCTTGATGCTACCCTTGCTTTGTTTGTACTCCGCAACGGCACCTTATACCGGCGGAATATGCGATCAGATGACACCGAGCTTCTGCTCGTAGTCCCTGAACGCCTGCGTGCCAACGTTCTACAGCAACTGCACAACGCACCCACTGCGGGTCATCTTGGACTATCTCGTACGTACGGCAGCGTCCGCCGCCGCTTCTTTTGGCCAGGCCTCTACCACTCTGTTTGTCATTATGTGGCTTCTTGTGACCGGTGTCAGCAATGGAAGAAGCCCTCGGTGGTGCCTGCTGGATACCTGCAGCCGATCGACATTCCAGTAGACCCGTTTTCCAGAGTTGGCCTTGATCTCCTCAGGCCTTTCCCATTGTCTGCATCAGAGAATAAATGGATTGCGGTGGCCACGAATTATACTACGCACTACGCCGTCACCCGAGCGATACCCACCAGCTGTGCAACTGATGTGGCTGCGTTTCTTCTCCACGTCGTCATCCTGCTCCATGGTGCTCCGGCCATTGTTTCCTTGCTCGAGTAGTTGACTAAATTCTCCGGTACTGCTCCATTAAGCACTATTTCACCACCGCTTACCATCCACAAATGAACGGCCTCACCGAACGCCTCAACCGCACGCTCACGGACATGTTGTCAATGTATGTATCGGATGATCGCCGTGACTGGGATGTCACTTTGCCGTTTGTAATGTTCGCATATAATTCCTCCCCTCACGACACAATGGGCTACTCACCCTTCTATCTTCTATACGGCCACGACCCTCCCTTTCCGTTTGACAGCGTACTGCGTCCCACCGTTAATGCCAGTTCCTATGTTCGTGACGCCATATCTCGAGCTGATGCCACTCGTGTTATTGCTCGCTTCCGACTAGCTTCCTCCCAAAATTCCCAGAAATTCCGCCATGATTCTTGTCACCGGGACGTCCACTACTCTACAGGCTCTTTCGTCTTGCTCTGGACTCCCGCTCGTAGAGTTGGGCTGTGTGAGCTTTTGCCACGCTACGCAGGACCCTACCGTGTTTTACAGCCAGTCACTGCAGTGACATACGAGGTCACCCCTGTGCATCCGCTGCAACAGTCCGCTATGCCACGTACTGAGATCGTTCATGTCGCCCGAATGAAGCCGTGCTACACCTGCAGTAGTTCGACATAATGCGCACTGGGACTGTGCTTTTCGTGGGGGGGTAATGTTACATATATGGCCTCCGTCGTTGAATGTTGAAGAAGACGACGATCAACAGTAGTGACACGGAAGGAAGACGAAGCTGTAGCAACGGTAGCTGGTGCTACAAGAAGATTGGCGCCTACCCGAGCATTCACTCAAGTCATCAGCCGTTGCGTTCTCGAAGTAACCTTCTTGCCACGTATCAATATTACGCATTTAGCATGCTCATACATCTTTCTTACGGGGCACTTCTGTTAAGGTGAACTTCTAATATTGCGAATAAATTGTTTTCCCTTCAAGTTCATCTTAATGGAGTCTACTGTTCTGTAAGACCTTGAGGATGATGCTGGGTTGTGAACCATTTTTCCATGTCATATTTTTTCCACCTTTCATTCATTCTTCAAATGCTGGAGCAAACTCTCACAGTGGCACTCCCGCCGAAGTCATAAAGTCATGTCACTTGTCATCTCAGAAAGGACACATCAACAGATAAAAGATTATTTTATAAGTATCTGAGAAAATTTGTGTTTTATCAAGAACCATCTTTGGGCTTTGTTCTCCAAGTACATCCATTGCTATGGTTTGCTTTACCTGCACTTCACTGCTAGCTTGCTTCCAGGTTTTGCATTAGCCACAAAAGCCACTAAGTTAGCCAAAAAAGACAGCAACAACACATAAGCAAGCTTCCCTAGGACACACAAAGTCACTGCAGCTAGAGACTATCTGACTTTGCAATAAGGTAGCAGGTCTGGTATCTTTTTAGGAATTACCACACATTTTGATTAATCCTGATTGGCTGTTGTGAGTAATCAGTAAATTTTTACTGTTTACTAACAACAAAGACACAAACTCTGGCGGTATTTCATCCGATAATCGAACTCACATTGCACTTGAAGTGAATAAAGTCAGAAATACTACAAGTGTGGCAAGCTGCCTTGTCTATTATCCATTCACATAACGATACACATTCAAAATACCAGGAACAAGCTTGAGGTGAATTCTGTCTGTCTTATACTCCACAGAGTCTATGCACACCGTTTTCTTGCTTTCTGGGCTGCCATGCTGAAAATAGAAGAACATTTTAAACAACAAAAGGTAATCAATGTGAAATGCAGATGATGCAATTATACTGCAATAAAGTAGAGGTGGACAAACATCCTTATTTTGAATACAGAGTTAATGATTTGATATTCAGTTCACAGTATTAACAGCATTTAATTCAAGAAATCGACGTTCAAGAATTCTCAGATAATCGCCAGCAATAAAATACAGTGCCAGATTTCATAAATTCAACCAAGGCATAACCAGGATATCTGGGCATATTGTCTTTCACTCTCTCTTCCCTATTTTTCAGGCTGGCCAATTGCACTAGAATGCTGCTAGCCTTGCAAAAAGCTGGAACTAGGCTTTCCTCTCTATCACATGTGATGAGAACAATAAGAATGGTCACCGACTTCAAAAGATCAAACTAGAAAGCAATTTTTTTTTCTAATCCTTTTCACAACTCCCTAAACATGAGCCATGATATGTGGGAAAGCCTATAGCGCCTGCCGACGCTATAAAGCGGAGGTGCCGAGATCAGCGTTACCAGCCGTGTTAGAGGAAAATAAAGATGTACAGCGCGTGCTCGGCACGGGCTGTTCATCTTGCAAGCCCATTTTGCATGAGTCGAGATGTCGCAGCAGACCAAGCGATCGTAGAAAAATGATGCCTTTTTGCATAATGCGTTGTAACTAATGTACCACCATGCATATGATGACTGGCATGACAACAATAGGAGGCACTGTAGCTAGGACAAAAAATATTCTGGATGCTTATTTTCAGCTTTTGAGGTTCACTGCTAGCCCGTGGCAATGGCAGCTGTGTGTCCGCACATACACCAGTCACCTGAATCCAGCTGTGCACTATATTTGTTTTCAGATGCCAAATCTGCATCGCTAGCCACAGTGTGTTTCGTTTTAAAACTGTCTCGCCATACCGATGTCAATGTGTGCTTCTTTTGCTTGCAACCATTGTCCTTCAGCATGTGCAAAATGCACACTCATGGGACAGCCGATGTTTGTGCGACTGATGCAATACAGCCTCATAAGACCTCATAGCATTTTTACATTTCTGCCAGTTTTCTTTCTTTTTTTTTTCAATGGGGGAAGGTGGGGCAGAATTGAGTGTCAGGTAATACAGTATTTCTTCTACTACCTTCACATCCAAATTTTATAGGTTTTACTAACTATTATGCTGTTTTTAGTACTTAACCTCGTGCCAATTCATGAATTTCACTTTATTACTGATTTTGCATGACCACACTGCAGGGTGCACATTTTAAGTTTCCTTTGAACCACTTCTGTATTCTACATTTCCATCAATCATATGACTCGAGGTCAAGGGGGCAGCAACACTTTCCATAACGATGTGAACTAGGAATACAGACATATATAGCACACTGTTACGCTATCTAACCAAGTGCTATCTATGTGTCATGTATTACTATATGATACTGAGTCTGCTTAGTTTTGCAGTTTCAATTGCAAAAACCACAAACTAGTTCGAAGAATAAGGACAATAAAAACAATGCCTCTTTATTTTGGTTTCCAAAATTATTAATTCAGTATTTGAAGGTTCTTTTTTGTACACATTCGTGTTGGATTAGTATTTGAAAATTCTAATATTCACATACCTCAGCAAATACGTAAAAATCAACTGCAAATATGAGTCTAAAGCTTAAAGAAATTGGCATATATATTAGAAACCCAGTATTAGCCGTATCAGATAAGCATGCCTCGAAAAACATGAATGACAGATGGCCGTTGCATTATGAGTTGCCATGACTCACATTCTAAATGCATAAAGCTTGTTTTTATTCTATAATGATTTTTCCTTCAAGAATGCTGATCTTATTCACACAAATGATACAGCAATCTCAAATACAAATATACCTTTTTGGCATGTGTATTTCTTTTCCTAGCAACGCCATTACTTCCAAAATTTTTCTTATTTTTTTCCTCGCATGCACAACAACTACATGCACCAGGACTGCACAGCAGATACCGAAAGTACACAATGAATTTTTACATTTCCTGCTCCAAGAATAATCTTATTACCTATCATCATGATTAGATACGCTGGCTAGGCACAGTCAAGTTGCAAAAAGTGAAAGTACTGAAATGAAAAATGTAACATGCAAGTGAACGTCCTAGCAGTCTGCATGAGAAACACTTGCACCTTGATGTCGCTCCCAAATAGTACTGTGTGCGGTACTCTGGCAAATGAGCTACAGCTATGGCCGTTCAATATTTGGAGGCTGAGGATTCGAATCCCACTGGTAGCATGTGGGTTGTTTTTCCTGCACTTTCTAATCGATTATCCACACCATTAATTATTATTTCGCGTTGATCAACACCAGAAAAAAAAGAACAATCCCTTATGCTTTACTTAGTGCCAGTGAGTGTTGCCTCCCTTGTAAGAAGCTTGCAGGTAAAGCACGCAAAGCAGTTTGGCGCGAGCATTTAAAAGCACTTGTGCAATTGGTGATGAAACTTAGGCTTCTCCTAAGTGCATAGAAACTTGCAATGAGTGCTGCCGAATTTTCAGATTTCTACTGGCTTCGCCCACACTATGATGCGTGTCGTCCGTTGTTGCCAGACAATGCTTTGTGAGCGATTTCATTGGTGGCAGTGGATTTCTTCCTTGAAGCAACTTTTTCTTGGCTGAAAACTTAATGTCATAGTCACAACATCATCACTGCGATGCCTGCATGTCAGCAGTTTAATGCTGGCACAAAAATACTTTGCGTTCTTCACAAGCAAGTTTCATATGTTTGTCCCATTTAATCTAGTCAACTTTTAAAACCTCCTTAACTTCCCTTTAACCTGAGCCCAATTGTGGCACAAGGTTCAGAGACACTCACCTGGGACCCGCTGGAATAATCCACAATGGCTTCGCGAGCCAAGACCTCATGCGTGGAAGAATGCGCTTCGCTCACACGGCCCGAGTACCTACGAAGACTTGTTTCATGAAAAAAAAAAATGTAGAATAATAAATCATAAGAAAAACATGCCATCTTTCTCATCTGAATCACCTTAAAGCATTTATTGCATTACTTACACTATTGAACAAAAATTAATTTTGCAACCAATTGGTCTATAATGTCAATTGCATGCACAAAAGTCATGCACTACTATACCGCAAACTCTTTTAGCTACAACAGTCGCCGACCGATATTTTGGATGCCCAATTTTCCAGACCTGCCTTAAAATCCAGAACTTGCCATGGCATCGCCACGCACTCTATAGAATCAGTGTATAACACCGACCAAAATTTCGGACGTGGTTAATTTTTCGGACTTTTTCTTTCGATTTGTGACTCAAGAGCTGCTGAAAACGCGAACAAAGCCGGTGCCATTTTGCTTTTCTGGCTGCTGCCGTTTTGGTTTTCTGCAACCTTGAAACCACAAGTCATATCATCCACTCATCCACACTCATCCATCACCTCCTCTAGAGAGATGCCTGCTGTATGCGCCGGAAACCTGCTGCCCTTACCTTTCCCTTTTTCTCCTTTCCATTTGAGGTGGTATCTAGCGATCTAGCGTTCCCGCTTCGACACCGCACCACCCCAACTCCCTTTGCAGAAATAGGGCATATCTGGCGTCATCTCTCAACGACCGCACGCAACTGAAGGCACACTGGCTTCAATGGGTAAGCGAACGATGCCGCAGGCATTTTTCTAGAGGAGATGCCATTACGTCATCAGAACCTCACATACCCGGTATAGCCTCGATAGCAGGCACCGCTTGCTGCACCATTCCGCCAGTGCCTGCTCTGCCGTGCTGCCGTCGTGCACAGTCATCAATCGCCACGGTCGCCATTCATGTGTGATGTGTTGTGCTGTACGACGTCCCCACTACAGCCCATGGACCAAGGCGTTATCCGAACACTCAAGCACCTCTATCAGTCACGCGTGTTCAGTCGCATGGTGTTATGCGTGGACAGCGGCAAAACCTAGCGTCAACTTGTCTGCACTCTGCATGCTTTCCGATGCATGGATGGCGGTGACCGAGGAGATATTGCAGAACTGCTTCCGCCACGCAGGTTTCGTGATAAGAGATTAAGTGCCGTCGTCATCCTATGATAGTGCCAGTGAATCCGATCAGCCGTCTTCATCTCCTGACCTCATGACCTCATCTAGCACTTGCGCGCTGCAGGAGCAGTTCCCATGGAAGTGATGCCAGAACCTCACATACCCGGTATAGCCTCGGTAGCAGGCACCACTTGCTGCACCATCCCGCCAGTGCCTGCTCTACCGTGCTGCCGTCGTGCACAATCATCAATCGCCACGGTCGCCATTCACGTGTGATGTGTTGTGCTGTACGACGTCCCCACTACAGCCCATGGACCAAGGCGTTATTCGAACACTCAAGCACCTCTATCAGTCACGCGTGTTCAGTTGCATGGTGTTATGCGTGGACAGCGGCAAAACCTAGCGTCAACTTGTCTGCACTCTGCATGCTTTCCGATGCATGGATGGCGGTAACCGAGGAGATATTGCAGAACTGCTTCCGCCACGCAGGTTTCGTGATAAGAGATTAAGTGCCGTCTCCTGACCTCATGACCTCATCTAGCACTTGCGCGCTGCAGGAGCAGTTCTCATGGAAGTGATGCTGGAGCAGTTTGCTAACGCTGACAACAAGATCGAGCTATGCGCTGAACTCACCGACGACGAAATTGTTTGCCAGTTGCTTGAAAGTGATGACTCGAGCTGCGACAGTGAGGAGCCAACTAGAGTGAGGATGTGCTGCCCACTAGCAGTGAATTGACCCAAGCTCTGATGGTGTTTTCGGCTGTGTACAGTGAGAATGTCACCCTCGCCAACGTGCAAGCCGACTTACTTGTACGGCAACGTAGCGGCCTGCAGAGGCATATTGACCACTTTTTTAAGCTGCTCGCTAAATAAAGTGACTTTTCTGCGTGAATTCGTTTTTTCGAACTGCCTGATTTTCCGGACGCTATCTCGGCTCCTTGAGGGTCCGAAAAATCGGTCGGCGACTGTATTTACACCAAGAGCCATTACAAAATGGAACCACTTTTCTCCCACAACCCTGCTTTTTAAATGACCTGCAGTATGTCTTTATTGCATGTAAGGATTCCTCTCACATACTTTTGTATCTTTGAAAATTCTTCTAATTGTCCTGCCAACAACTAAAACTGTCCCTACTTTACACCTGTTTGTTTATATTTGTTTTACCCTCACGGCTTACAAAAGCACTGTAGAGGGGAGGGGCAAAAAAAATATACAAAGAAGTACACATAGTCTTCAATATAAAAAGTTAAACAAGGAAACATAAAAGGAAACAGTAGCACTTATATTGCAAAGTTTGCAAATGGCTAAAACAGGTCAGTGCATATCAAGCCAACTGGGAAAAAAAAAAGAAAATGCTCGAAGGCAAACAGATTGAATGCCAAACACAAGCAAGAAAAAGAGAAAAGAGAATAATTAAAGAATATTTGTAAGTGCTGCATGAAAGAAAGAGTTATCGCTGATAGTGACCAGGGCAGCAGGCAAGAGGTTCCAGTTTTTGGTAGAAATGAATGTGCATATGTCACTGAGCTTTGGTGAGGCAGAAACGTAAGTAGGATGCGTAATAAGGTGTGATTTGAGTTGGTTGTTATGTTGTTAGATCTTATAAAAATGACAGATTCGAGAACATTTTTACCGCACAGGCAGGGAGGACAAATTGATAATTTTTCATATTAGCGATGCTTGCAGTGCGCTGCTAGTTATAGAAAATAAAACAAACTGAATGATTTTGTACGCTTTCACGGGTGTTAATCCATGACGTATGGATGGGATCCCGTGGGCACTGACACTAAGTAAATAAATATAAGCACTATCCTCAACATTCGTTGCCAGAAAATTTCAAGGCGATTTCAAGGTAACACAGGACCGGGTTAGTTGGAGGAATATTGGAGAGGCCTTCTCCCTGCAGTGGGTATAATCTGGCTGATGATGATGATGACGATGGTGGTCGTGGTAGCAAAAAAACTGTACAAGTTCAACTATCCTTGATTCAAGTTTCACGGCCGTCAGCCATAGGCCGCAGCCACAGTCGCTGCTGCCACTTCGATCTTGACTCACTTCCGCCTCTCGGCAACGAACTAGTAGTCTGCTTCTCTTCAATAATCTCGGCAGCCTGTCTGACACGTCTGTGGTCCCTACCTTTAATGAGATGGCGTATGCGTGTGGCGTATTTACCTAGGTTACATAAAGGAACAGCGCAGATGAAACTTTACAAAGGTAATGATGTTTGCTGCATAGCTCAGGAGTGTGCTACCATTGGAACTTAATGAAGACAGCAACGTTTACAGCGCAGCATGGTAGTGAGTTGCAGCTTTACACGCGGCGTGACCGATTGTGGCGATAGCATAGTGCTCACTTGAGCCTCGTTCAGGGAAGCTGATATGTATGTTTTGGAGCGGGTTCAGAACCCAGTCGCGGCAATGTCTTCTGCGGCACAGCTGAGGCGAGGTGCAGATGAATGACCATTGAGAATGGTAGCAGTAGAGTGCATAGTGCTTTCTTGAGCGTGGTTCAGGGAAGCTGATATGTATGTTTTGGAGTAGGTTCTGAACCCAGTCGCGGCAATGTCTTCTGCGGCACAGCTGAGGCGAGGTGCAGATGAATGACCATTGAGAATGGTAGTAGAGTGCACAGTGCTCTCTTGAGCGTGGTTCAGAGAAGCTGATATATATGTTTTGGAGCGGGTTCTGAACCCAGTCGCGGCAATGTCGTCTGCGGCACAGCTGAGGCAAGGTGCAGATGAATGACCATTGAGAATGGTAGTAGTAGAGTGCTCTCTTCAGCCTGGTTCAGGGAAGCTGATACAGTACAACCTCGTTAATTCGAAGTCATCGGGACCGTGAGAAATCTTCGAATTAAGCGGGTTTTCGAATTAACCGAACACACCAAGAAATAAGACTTAGGCAAAAAAATTCGTTGCAGGAACGTGTTACCTTTATTCGGCATATTTTGAATTACTACTGAAAGTAATCAGAGATGCTGGTTTGCCGCGTCCGGTAGTTTGCGGCTCCTAAGGTCATGCTCTCGAGTTGGTCAAATAGACGAAACATCTCTGAACTTCCACCGCGGCACTCAACAAAACTGCGGATAACGTTCAGCGATCCGATAACTTCACCAAGAGCAGGTGCTCAGGGAGGCTCGTCGGTGTCGTCGTCGCTATCGTCGCTGTCATCGCGCATGTTCGTACCAGCAGTGATCTCACTCTCCAAGTCAGAGTAGCCAGTCTGCTCTTCGCTCTCAATGTTGATATACTCGGCGAAGCCGACTGCGTTGGACTCATCCTCGGTCTTCGAACAAGCGGCCAACTCGGTCTTCGAACAAGCGCTCTTGCCTGCTTCCTGGATCAAGCAGAACTTCTGCTGCAACGTTAAAGTCTTGTACTTTGGCATTTCTGCACTGCTACGGTCACAAAGCTAGCACTTCTGCACAGTCCCGCCCAAAAAAACGGCACAGTAGCCGACCCCTAACCACAGCGGACAACACAAAGAAATGGCGCTGGCGAGACCAGCGCGGCGGTGGTGGTGGCGTACTTGCAGCGTCGGAGGCACGGGGGAAGAGTGGGCGAAGCACACCAAGGGATGGAGTGGGGGCGAGGTCACGTGATAAAAACCGGTATGCCCGCCGTGTTGCAGTGAAGCACGTCTTCTCTGCTGCAGGCGCATGTTTCGGCAGTGCGCGAGGCGCACTGTGGACCGATTTTTGTGCAGACAGTGCTCCGGCTGAAGCGCTTCGCCTATAAATCATCACCATTACTATGTGGCTTTGCCTCGCGGCTCCGTAGGGCCGTCGTTTCGCCGGGTTTGCGGCGAAACATGGATCAGGCATCGCCGCATAACAGTCCAAATTTTCGAATTAACCGGGCTGGCGCAGGCCGCCTGTTCGAATTATCCGGCCAAATTTACATTGGAAAATACGGGACCGCAGAAAACTTTCAAATTATCCGGGATTTCGAATTAACCGAGTTCGAATTATCGAGGTTTTACTGTATGTATGTTTTTGAGCAGGTTCTGAACCCAGTCGCGGCAATGTCTTCTGCGGCACAGCTGAGGCGAGGTGCAGATGAATG
The DNA here is from genome assembly GCF_055883805.1 of Amblyomma maculatum. Taxonomy (NCBI): domain Eukaryota; kingdom Metazoa; phylum Arthropoda; class Arachnida; order Ixodida; family Ixodidae; genus Amblyomma; species Amblyomma maculatum. The sequence goes on along the minus strand of NC_139347.1, from coordinate 206,197,068 downwards.
ACCATTGAGAATGGTAGCAGTAGAGTGCATAGTGCTCTCTTGAGCGTGGTTCAGGGAAGCTGATATGTATGTTTTGGAGCGGATTCAGAACCCAGTCGCGGCAATGTCTTCTGCGGCACAGCTGAGGCGAGCTGCAGATGAATGACCATTGAGAATGGTAGTAGTAGAGAGCTCTCTTCAGCCTGGTTCAGGGAAGCTGATATGTATGTTTTGGAGCGGGTTCAGAACCCAATCGCGGCAGTATCTTCTGCGGCACAGCTGTGGCGAGGCACAGATGAATGACCATTGAGAATCGTAGCAGTAGAGTGCATAGTGCTCTCTTGAGCGTGGTTCAGGGAAGCTGATATGTATGTTTTGGAGCGGGTTCTGAACCCAGTCGTGGCAATGTCTTCTGCGGCACAGCTGAGGCGAGGTGCAGATGAATGACCATTGAGAATGGTAGCAGTAGAGTGCATAGTGCTCTCTTGAGCGTGGTTCAGGGAAGCTGATATGTATGTTTTGAAGCGGATTCAGAACCCAGCCGCGGCAATGTCTTCTGCGGCACAGCTGTGGCGAGGCGCAGATGAATGACCATTGAGAATGGTAGCAGTAGAGTGCATAGCGCTCTCTTGAGCGTGGTTCAGGGAAGGTGATATGTATGTTTTGGAGCGGGTTCTGAACCCAGTTGCGGCAATGTCTTCTGCGGCACAGCTGAGGCGAGGTGCAGATGAATGACCATTGAGAATGGTAGCAGTAGAGTGCATAGTGCTCTCTTGAGCGTGGTTCAGGGAAGCTGATATGTATGTTTTGGTGCGGGTTCTGAACCCAGTCGCGGCAATGTCTTCTGCGGCACAGCTGTGGGGAGGCGCAGATGAATGACCATTGAGAATGGTAGCAGTAGAGTGCATAGCGCTCTCTTGAGCGTGGTTCAGGGAAGCTGATATGTATGTTTTGGAGCGGGTTCTGAACCCAGTTGCGGCAATGTCTTCTGCGGCACAGCTGTGGCGAGGCGCAGATGAATAACCATTGAGAATGGTAGCAGTAGAGCACATGCCGTAAAAGTGGCTCACCATTCAGAGAAAAGCTGCCACCTTCTGGAGAGTGGTGGGCTGGCCTTCAGGTTTAACGCATGCAGATCCTGAAAGGGAACCAGATGCATCAGTGAATGCAGTCAAGTGCATGCTTACAAGTGGATCTGAAATATGAGCTGTGTCTACTCATTTACTCTTGTGGCCGTTTTTGCCCGCAACACTGTGTCCATGTAAAGGGAGTTTGCACTTATGTATGTCATGCTGGAAGCATAGTATATAGAATTTACTCACATAATGCTCGCACTTTTTTTCGCAGAAAATTGATGCTAAGTGCAATAATTATGCGAGGAAAATTTCGAGCAAATGTTTTGAAATGCTAAAAGCAAATTTAAATAGGTGCGAATCGGGATTCCTAGGTCAGCTATTGTAAATATAACCATAACATTACTTTCAAGAAGAACTTACAGTTGTTATAAAAGTACAAGGTCGCCAAAAGTACAAATTGCTAAAGCACTTTATTTACCGCACGCAGCCTTATCATCACTTCCCGCGTTCCGTGGTATAATGCTCACAGCAGACCATACAGTTCTACTCTTGATCAGAGACTTGATCTGAGTCCGTATCCGCACTGCAATCGCTGTTTTCAGTAGCACACTACGCAGAACTCGTTGACGCCGAAGTGCCTGCTGGCAGTGCGGTTGCTATGCTGTAGCCTGTACTTGAAAGCTTTCAGTTTAAAAGCAGCTGTATAACTTGCGTACCGCCCCACTGCGATGTGGCACCAAGAACACGGTAGACAGTGGGACAAAGCAAGTAACATGAACGGAACAAAAGAACAATGACAACGAAACGCGGAGACACCACACAAAATAGCGACGACTATGAGCATCATGGAGGTAAAAAAAAAAAAAAAAAAGAACATAACCAATTATGACGATCTACTCGAGCACGCTATCGCCACCTGATAGCGCGTGCACACAACAAGGCCAGCTAGGTTCAGTAGTGCTCCAAAGATGGCGTTTGTTACTACTAGCAGATGATTCTCGCGATGGTAATATTGGTGGTGCGATGGTTATGTGAGGAAAAAAAATTCAGATTTTTGGCGCCCAATGTTGGGGGTGCGAGCATTATGCAAGTAAATTATATACAGTCGAACCCGGTTATATCGAACGCGGATATATCGAATTTTGGTTATATTGAACTCACGGAATATCCCCTTTAAAATCCCATGTAAAAGTATAGGAAATCCGCGTCATATATCGAACTTAATTTCACCGGTCGTTTGATATATCGAACTCCGCACCACACAATGGAAAGTATGCCTTCCCCAATGACGCTCGCATCACCCTTGGCCGTTTGCCACGTGACGTTTTCAAGCCAAGCGGGGAAGGAATGAGAGAGGACAGTTCGGCGACGGCTGGTCTGGGCAGCGCCGCGCCCATTCCCCAAAGGCGCACATGTGCAGTTATCGTTTCCCGCGCGCCAACACATGACGTTTGCAAGCCATGTGCATGGGTGTGCCCATCCTTTTGCTGAGCTATCTCTCTCCTTCAGCACGCGCTACGCATGCACCAAGCCAGCTCAGCCCGTTTTCAGACAGGCCTCGGACGCTTTCTCCAGCGTGTGTTGCGAACCCTTTGCGAGCGGCGGCTGACGTGGCTATGGCGCCTGCGAACGTTAAAAAGCGGCAGCTCTCTCTGTTCTTTTTTTTTTTTTTGCTAGTCATCCTTTCTTATTGTTGTGCTGTTCGGACGTTAAGCAGCGGCAGCTTTTTTTTTTTTTTGCGGGAGTCGCTTATCCTTGCATGTATGAATCAACGAAAGCACGCGGTCAGCTGCTGCGATCATGACGCCCGCCTCAAGCGCGGCGTGATAAATCGAACCAGGCTTGTGCAATCAAGCCATCACGGGCACTCTGCCCGTGATGGCTCCCCGCCAGTTCACTCCCCGCCACCGCAGGAGCTAACAAAAGATAAACGCGCCCCAACGTCATCGCTGCGCAGCATCTTGGCACGCTGCCAAGAAATGAGCTGTGGATGAGACGACTGAAACGGAGTGATGCGCGCCATCGACATGCAAGCGAAAACGCTTGCGATTTCTGCTGCGGCGACACAGAAACCTTGTTTTGAGCTGCCGCGGTGGCTGGAGCAGCGAGAGGGACGGAGTTCCAACAAGTTTGAAATTTTTCGCTCTGTCGCTGCCGCTCGTCGCTGAGATGGCTCAACCGCTTGCATGTGAGCGAGCTGGCCTTAACGCATTTTTTTTTTTTTTTCAAATTTTCGGTGCAAAAGTGGAGGGTGGGTTCATTATGCGAGTGGGTTGATTACGCGACAAATACGGTATCGTTTCTTCGCATCGTAAGTGCCGTCAGAAGCCGATTTCTGTATATCGAATTATCGATATATCGAACTATTTCGCGATCTCCTTCGAGTTCGATATATCCGGGTTCGACTGTACACCAAGGAAGCTCATTGCAACATACCACGAAGGTGAATGAGGCAATGCATGTATAAAAATATCCTCGCGAACAAGATCATCCAAAATTACTACTTCCAGATATTCTAAAGTGGTGGCAACTATTAATAGAGTAGAACTTCATCGATGTATAATTAAGGAGGTGTGGCATTATCTGGAAAAACGAGTGAGCCAAACCATATAACTTTGCAAAATGCAACTGTTCAATGAACTACAAAACCATTTATTCCCATCTTCAAATCATATTGAATAGAATTCCTTGATACAAGGTCTATGCAGCTCCTTTTCTAGTGCACAAATAAGTCAGTCGGCATTTGCCTTGTTTTTGGCGGGAAGGAAACCTCCCGACCCAGTCAACGAAAATGACAATAGTATGAGCAGGCTCTCTTCCTTGCTTACAGATGCACTACTCCCTGTGCGGGTGCAGTGTGGAGAAGATTCTGCCCTGCATATCTCCGACTCAGCCTGCCCTGTGCAAATGCACCATTGCGGCTCTCACAAGCCTAGCCTCATATGAAAGCAGACTGGGAAAACCACTGCTTTTCTCCTCTTCGTGTAGCACCTTCATTGTAACAGCCTGCCTGTGCATAGCCACAGCATTTGCTCATTATTTTCTTTTTTTTTTTTAGCGAGTCATGCTCTGTTCTTCAGGTATGTTCCAACTTTTCATGTCGTGTAGTCCAGGTTTGGTCCGGTTCAATGTCTGCACATGCTAGTTGGTTGCTCAGGGAATTGTACAGCCAGAAGAAGTCTATATAATCTGTTTAAATTTGCCAAAAAAAGTTGTACTTATAAGTCAGAATTGGCTCGCCCCCAGTCACTACATAGCTTTTCAGTATAGCTTTCATTCGAAGATGATGCATGCAAATATGACAGATCAAAAAATAAAGTCGGATTCCAAGCATGCAACAAGTGAAACAAGTAAATAAGATGTGCAAAAGCTTTTGCACAAAGATGAAGTTCATTCAAGCAACACTGAGTTCCCACTTCTTAACTTCTTGTTATTTAAGCTTTCAAAGGACCAAGAAAAAATGTTCTAATTAGCCAAAAGTTTGAATTATGAGAATGGGCCTCGAAGAACTGCCAAAAGCTGTTTGCATCTCAGTAATTTTACCTAATGAACACCACTATAATGTCTGTCTGCCTTTGAGAATAAACCCAAGTGAGAATCATGGTTTTTCCCAGTTTCTTCAAGTGCTTTACTTTGCTCACACTGCCTGGAATGTTGAAGAATTGCTCTAAAATTGCAAAGGCCTCCGCCTACCATTTTCGCGGTGTGACGCAACAGCAGTGGTGCCTCCACAAAAGAGCCTCGTCACGTTTTGAGGATGCTTTGCTGCACAATTTACGCACGCAGTGCAGTGAAGCTACGCACAGTTTCAGTGATTTCAGGGTGCCAGAAGCAACATGTGGATGCACACGCAGGATATACACATAAGCATTAGAGCAACAATATGCAAATCCAAAATAAAAGAATTTATTGCCAATACATGTGCCCGATCACAGCCGCCAGATAGCACGAAGTTAAAGCGAAATAGAAACTATGCGACTGAGTTATGCTTCACTAGAGGTAGCCTCTGACCGTCGTCGTGCCTGCCATAGCATGCACAAAGTTCACGAGCACCTTTTTCCATGCAATAGAGGATCGGAGAGATCTGTTTCGATGATCCCTGTCTGCATGGGTCGTACCTTGATGCGATCCCCCGCCTAAATTAACCAGAACAAGTGCAACCGGATGCTTGAATTAACGAGCGTCCGGTACCATGGACTTACATGGCCGTCGGCCGGGACCCTTGCCCCTTATTCAAATTACCCGAATTTCGGAATTAATGGGGGTCAAATGAATGAAATTGTACTGTATGTCCTGAGACATAAGCATCTGCTTTACAGCAGTGGCAGCCTCAAGCAGGCAAGCAAAACAATGTCACCTTCTTTGCAAATGCCGAAACGTCCAGCTGGCTATGTTCAGTGACCTCTTCCTGCCATGTCCCACAGTCCTCGTTGACACGCTTGCTGAGGTCGATTGGAGACTCACCTGCAGAAGACGCAAGACAAATTTCAGCATGATGAAGAAAGAATAAATATGCCCCCTTTGTGAAATAAACCTATCTCTTTCTCAAGCCTGGTCGGTACTTTCGATCCTGATAATCCAATGCAGTCGAGTCTGACCACACCTCAACTTGAGCCAGCCCTTTAAGCACGATCAAGATTTTCATTACTCAGGAAACCTTCAAATCCAAACTAAACTTCAAATGCACAAGAAAATATTGTAGAAAAAACTTTTTAAAAAGATAACAAATTTCTGAAAACCAAGCTGCACTAAACAAAATAATACAGCACGCTTGAAACCTTGCACCTGTCTTGGCAGTAAAAACAGAAAGCTTCCAGGCAGAAAAAAAAAGCATGTGGACAGCAGCCGTATTATTGAGAAATGCATTTAACGGCTACATTTTCAGCTCCTATTGTCCATTATGGTTCCATTCACCAAGGCTACAGAACATCCAGAGGCAACCTAGTGACTATCAGAGAAGCTTAAGAAATTCTTATGTTTTTGTAGTAAGTGTTAGTTCAAAATAATGTCTGGTGAAAGAGTACTAACTGCGAACAATCTTTTTAATTTACTCCTTTCAATAACAACATTGCACAGGCACTAGATTGTTAGCATGGGAGAGCTTCTAGCACGTGTGGCCTGGCGGCAAGGGCTGCTGTTGTGGTGCAATAATACGCAGTCATTTTCGGCCACTTATTGGGCAAGTGATGCCATCTGGTGCATCCACCGTGCACCGAATTTTTTGTTTGAATCGCAATAATGGCACCACTTCCACAGAGTGTCTGAATATTTAGCTAATATAGTGTTCGTGTGTGAACGATGATTTTTTTCCTTTTCGATAGCCCACTCCTTAACTGCCACCTGTGATGAGCTACGAGCGGAACCTTCTGCGAGTGCTCCTGGCAATCGTCGAGAAAGCTATCGCCGGGAACGTGGTTGCGTTTGGCAAATTGAACAAGATGTGGTGATAGCATGTACATATGTTTTGCCATACACCGCCCAAAAGAGCATAAAAGATTTTATGGCTTTTATGAACTATGCAAATGTGAGCACAAGCACTGCACGAGCACCAGACGCATCCTCATCATCTGCGGTGACTTCATTTAAAATCAACACTAAGAAATCACAGTGGTTAATAGTGCTCATGCATGAACTGTTTGGGTTCACAATTGTTAATAACCCATTTCAAGCCAATGCATAGATTACATCTTTGTACGAAGCATTGACTTAACGAGCGCTGTGTCTTAGTTCAGTTACCACATGCCGTTACTCGCTGTCCTGCGTGACAGCACAAAGCACGTGGGTGATTAAATGTATACAGTCAAACCCACTATATATAGTCAAACAGTACTATATCGGATATAACAATGGTCAGCCGCTGCACCGTCAGGTTTCCTATGTGTTCAATGGTGAAATAAACAGCTTATTGCAATGGTGTTATATCATATTATCAGTTACAACAATCAAATATGGTTACTGGAAGGCAACAAAAAAGCGGAAACACAGCGTCCACGAAGTGCATATGTATGTGGAGACGCCAACAATGCCGATGCAGTGACAATACAAATAAGAAAAGAAATTGGGACATTGCACGTCCAGCCAATGCGTTGGTAGGGTGCGCCAGGGAAGCTTGGATGCCATGGAGACTTGGGGGAGGACGGAGCACTTCCTCATGCGGAGGAAGAGGGAAGGCAGGCACTGCTAGGCACAGTTGCTTTGAGGGAGAGCTTTGAGCGCTCGACTCTCATCTTCTCTGCCTCTGCACAGTGGAGCAGTCCATTCTGAGGGTGTGCTGACCGTGATGCGCTGCACTATCCTCCCCGATTTGCTTTGTCCAGGCTTCCGCTTTGCGGTTGCACATGTTTTATGGCAGGCGTGCAGCAGGGTTTGAACATGTGTCTTTTTAGCGTGGTTCTCCCAGTGTGCCATCATCGTTGCCATGATCTTGCTAGCCCTAGAATCCCACGAACAGATGGAAGATCCTCCTTCAGGAAGCGTGACACAACCGGCGCAGAAAAGGAAGCGAACGGCAATACAGCTAGAAGTGAAGTGAAACATTGCACATGAACACAAGGATGGCACAAAAGTGTGCAACTTTGTGCGCAAGTACGACCTGACGCAACGAACAGTACCGACAATCATCCGCAGCACGCTCAAGATTGAACGAAAGTGATGTCAGTGCTGCCCATACAATGTACAATGGCCAGAAAAGGGTTTGACAGGCACTCTACCAGTGGTTCTTGAATGCCCGTGCAGCGAACCTGCCGATTAGTGGCCCAATTTTAGCGGAGAAGGCGAAGCACTTTGCATACCTCCTATGCAATACTGATTTCCAGCCTGGTGGTGATTGGATTTAACAGTTCAAGGAGAGACATGGAATCGGCTACAAGGTAGTCATAGGCGAAGTAGGATTGCTCTATGTCAACGCTAGGCAGAAGTGGCTTCAGGAAACACTGCCCTGCATCCGAGAAACATACGCGGACCGGGACTTGTACAACAGGAACGAGACTGGGCTGTTTTTCCAGATGCTACTGAGATGCACGCTGTCAAAGGAGATCCCTGTAAGGGCGGCAAGCAAAGCAAATTGTGCGTGACCATTTTCTTGTGTGCCAACATGGATGGCAGCAACAAGTGCCCTGCCTTCGTCACAGGGAAATCCAAGAATCCTCGCTGTTCATGGTGCAGCGATGATTTCGGTTCGCTACCGTTATAGCGGAAAAGCATGAATGATGCAAACTTTTGCGCGAGTGGCTGGTCAAGTTTGATTAGCGGATGCAACGCAAAGGCAGAAAGGTGGCATTGGTGCTCGACAATTGCACTGCGCACCAAACAACTCAGAAGCTCTCACATGTGGAAGTTTTTTTCCTCCCACCTAACGCCACTACAGGCTTGTGATCTATGGATGCAGGCATGATTGCTTGCTTCAAGACACTGTATCGCCAACGTGTTTTGAGCAGGCTCGCGCTGAACCTCGGCATTTCTTTCCAAGAATGCCGACCAATGCCAGACTTGAAGATCTCCCTCCTGATGGCAGTGCAATTCATTTTTGGAGCATGGGCAGAAGTCAGCCCCTCCAAACATCATCAACTGCTTCATAAAGGCGGGCTTCGCTGGAGGTGCCAGCGACACGGAAGGTTGCGAAGTTCCTGCTGAGAAAGCGATGACCAAACTTTGGTCCACAGTATGTGGTAACGACGGCGACGCGTCGGGACTTGAGAAATTTTTACATGCCGGCATACAATCGCGACGTATAAAGAGCTGACGGACGAGGCTTTTGTCGCAGCAGTCGCTGGCACGGAGGACGGTGACAGTACCTACGACGACGATGAACAGGAACCTTTGCAGGTTGTGTCTCACCAGGAGACTGAGAATGATCGACTTCCTGTGAGACTTTGTTTTTGCTAAGAACCTTCCACTGAACTATGCATGCCTTGCTGAAAGATGTAGTGCCAGATTGCCATGAAACAGACAATGCTTACGTTTTACGGGTTGCTTCTCCCTACGAAACAAACAGTGTAAGCTATCTCGTCCTCATTAAATGTGTAGCTAATAATGTTTTCTTTGTTTTTCTGGCTTAACCCGGTTATAAGAATTATTGGTTATAACAATGATATTTCCATGGCACTTCAATATTGTTATAAGTGGGTTTGACAGTGTTTCCTCAAATCAATCTTTTTGTTTATGGCAACGGCTAGAACATGCGTGTCTTCCTGTAGAGGAATAATTTAGATGCACCACAAATTAAAACACAAATTTTTTTGCATCTGCTTGTGAATGAATCTGTTGCAGATGAGTCATGGCACAAAATTTCCTATAAACGTGCTTGCGTTAAGTCTGCTCGGTTACAAACCCATTTGTTGCAGCTTATTCAGCTAGAGTTGCTCACAGTGCAAGTCCCTGATTAGGGTCGACTGAGAACATGCAGCAGTGTAGCCGGTTACGAGTGCACAAAGTTCAAATTCAGATTGAACTTAATCGAGAGTGACTGTGGTGTATGGCCAAAGAACGTTCCTTATTCAGATTTTCTATGCAAACAGAGCCTCTCCTTACCTGCCAGTGCTTGGAACATGCCCCACCTATCAAATCCACACTGCAAGTGCTTTGTGGTACCACTGAAAGTTACCTCAGAGGCAGCAGACTCAAATCAATACTATATTATGGTTGATTTCTTTCAATTCAACCAGGAAGGGGAGTCATTTGAATGCAGTGAGGAGAAAAAAAAAAAAGGTACTTGAAATCTGTGGTCAGATGCCCGCACTCAAATGTGGGCACTATAAGAACAATCTTGCAACGCTGACGAGCATAGCAATGCCTGGCAGCCTGTTCTTCTCAAGAACAGAGGTGTGCGGCTAATGAAAAGTGCACTTTAAGGCTATGTGCAGTCATGGTCCCCAGGCACACCTTCGATAAGACGGCATGTGTCTACTGAGGTTTCTTGCAAGCACTGCAGCAACTCCACTAAAAGAAAGTGGGCTGTTGGCCCATACAGCACAATAACGTCTATACTCTGTTTCATACATCATGTGCAATGCAGCAAAAGCTATGAAAGTAGTTCGCGAGAAAATCAGAGGAAGCGTATTACTCTGCGGTCGTTTCGTAGCCGAGTGGTCTAACGCGTCACTCTCGGACAACTGGGAACTTCTGGACATAGGTTCGAATCCACCGTGAGACTTGCATTTTTTTTTAGCATTTTGTATTTAACATGACAGAAAACTTCAGGTACGCGAGTTAGAATCTAACTCGCGATATTTTGAAGTAACATTTCGTGCTTAATTGGCATCAATTTAAATCTTTTTTTTTCTTTTTCAGTGCAGCTTCTGTACCAGGCTGACACGATGGCGCAAAATGATCTTTTCTTCCCGATTCCCGCTATCTGTCATTTTTGTTTTTGCTCTAACCTAGGGAATTTTTCACCCCTGCACCTCTCTCATGATACCGGGCTTGTCATGAACGACTCCGTCCGTCCAGCAGAGCAAAGACATGCAGTCCCGGACTGGCAGGCACTCTGATGTTGAATGGCGTGATGCACTTCTTGTTTTTTTAGATTCCTTTTCCTCGCACTATACTGATGTCAAATTTTTAACGAGTTAATTTTCTTCGACTTTCCTAAAAATGCATGTCCTGCGTCTTATCATAAAAGACAGCTTAATCGCCTGCAGGTACCGCCGACGTCAGTCAGCGATCGCCGCGCTCAATCAAAGCAAGATTTCGTTTTCTTTTCTCGAATGCAAAGCCAACTCCACAAGATGATTTCCTCAAAGTTCGGCAGGCCTTCGTTTTCCTTTAGAACACTGTCCTGCACGATTTCTCTCTCTCCATACTTAACATGCTCATTTAGGCAAATGACATGCACTGTGAGGGTCATGCTTTATCGTTCATGAACTTCTTCAGAGACTTCAATTGTCCGCACAGAAGCTCCGCCTCGCATTTTGCGACGGTAAGCTGAGACACTCCTGTACCCTCGCTAAAACTCAGAATATCCCGGGCGGATTTCTACGGGAATGGGCTTCATTCCAAGGATACAGATTTGTGATAACTTGCTTTGCGTGCCTGGGCATCTTCAAAATATGAATCTTTGAAAAACTTCGCTCAGGAGAGGTGGTCGCTGTTGTAAGAGATGCGCAGGCAGCACAGCGCGGAGAGCACAGCTGGCAAGGTTGGCAGGATTGAAGTGCAGAAAACGCACCACAAACAAAAACGACAAACATAGAAATTCACCGATTCCAATCCTTTCCCTCTAAAAAGGATGCTCTTTATTAAGTTGATGGCAAATATAATATGTATTAAACTTGCGGTCAAAGCAATTTTCATTTCCTCTCATCAAGAATATGCACTATTTTTTACCGCGGATGTGGGGAGTGTAAAAAAGAGCTCTAGCTTTGACAGTGTTGCACATGATGTATGAAACGGAGTATACGGTAAACTTCTCGTTAGAGTACAGTAAGTGTGGTGACTAATGATTACTACTGAAACAAGGTAGTAAATGAAGAACTCTGTTTCTTGCCCTTCATGATGAAGAGTTCCTCGAACTTCCCAAAGAAGGATCATTTCAAGTACTCTTGTATGAACCTGCTGGGATTTTAAATAGGATTGCATACTTATCTTAGCCGTGAGGTAATTGCACAATAGCACTCAACTGTATTCACTACTTCCCGTTTTGCTTTGAAGCTAATATCACCAACTGCTGAAATGCAAACTGCATATAAAGGTGATGTATAAAGTCTTGCTGGAATATATAATATATGCCAAGCTGCACCTTACTACCATGCATATTTTGTGCCTCAAACGCACACACCTTGTGGAGCAGCCCTGTGGATTAGTGAAGACCACCAGTGACGACGGGGAGGCGGCTGAACATCTCCCAAAGCATTTTGGTTGAAACAACGTGAGCAGCCACTGCATGGCTCACAGTATGAAAGCCTAGCCACCGTAGTTCCTGGAAGTCCCTGTATAAAGGAAGTAAAAAGCATACAAAAGAAAAATTTTCTGCCATGTTACAATTCTGCAAGTTTACTAATTTTGAACAAGCTGCGCACACACCCTTTTTCACAAGCTTTTTTGCTGCATTAACCCTTTCAAAGCTTGTCCAGAAAGTGCTGACCTTCCTTATATCAAAAAAGACTGACAAACTATGGTTATGTTGCAACAACCACCTTCAAAGTAGTACTTTCATTGTGAGCTCAAGCATACATATGGTGGTGGCACGATAGCTATGGCATTTAAATTATGTACTAAGCATGAACCAGTCGGTTCAGTCCTAGAGACTGACGTCTCAAAGGAGGCTAAATGTAAAAGCGCAGCTTAAGCTTGAAATTATTCTGGGGACTTCCATTATGACATCCCGCATGGCCTCCAGTGTTGCTAAGTCAAATAGCAATCCTATTGACTTCCAATACCTCTTTAGTGCTACTGGGTTTCCAGTAGCAAAAATTTCCCTGCCTAGAACACAAAGAGAGAGAAGCAGAAGGACTGAAAAGCAGGAAGGTTAAAAAGGCACTGCTCTCAGAATAGTCCTCAAGAAAACAAGGCACTGCAGTGCAGTGACAAAATGTTATTTACACTCTGAAAGCAAAATACACCCATTTCATGGATGCTGTATCACTACAGCAAATATGTGTCATGTTGCGGGTTAATTTTTCATGGCTTTAGATAACTATTATCGTCCTCATGACAGCTGTCAGAAATGTACCGAGAGGTCACTTGTTGCTGTTACTGCCCCCGTTAAAAATATTATCAATTATTTTTCATTAAGGAATACTGCGAAATTAGAAATTGACAGAGGTAGACAACGATACCTTGAAAAAAAAAAATCATTGCTGCAATCTATGTATCACAAAAGCGTCCAACATCTATCCGAAAATTTATCACAGTGCATCATCTCAGGACACGTATAAGAAGTTATCAGAAAAAAGGCTTTACTTTGGTGGCTTTGGTAATGGTATGACCCTATCCCATGGGTATTGATCTGACAGCTTTGGAAGCCAATCAATAAAATCAATGTTTGTTCAAGTTCTTGAAGCACATACGCCATCCCAAGGGCGCTCATCAGCTCCCTACTTTCGTTTCCTTTAATACCATTCAAAGCCCTTGCTTTCGTATGGGGCTGCAAATGTTTGCAACAGCATTTTATGCAACTGCAAGTCTGAATAATGCCTGGAAGAAAAAGACAGTGGGAGATGTAGAGGGTCCTTCACTCTTGAGGTGGGCACGAGAGTAGGTGGTCCCTCTTTTGAAACACTCATTGCGCCGCACAATGAAGCAAAGTGATGCGAACACAGAGGAACCAGGAGGCCGTGCTTAGCATGGTCTGCACTTTTTTTCAATGTGTGGCTTGATCAGATGCACTGCCACCCCGAAGTGACCACCTATCCACTTTAGCATTCGTTCTAAGTGCGGACAACCTTGTATGTTGTTGAATGAGCAGGGGCATTTGATCGCTTTGCTGTTCAGAATGTGATACCAACACTGCACGCTTTAATGGAAACCGATAGTCAGAAATGCAAGTGACGGTTCATGCATCTGCAGTAGTGCACCCTTTAGCAGATGACCAAAGACCAGCTTTGGTTTCATAGTAAAAACTTCCGTGGCACAAGCAGAAAATAACAAAGGCATAAACAAGACATAACAAAATGAATACCACAAATGGCCAGATGTAGCTCTGGAGACATCCTGCAGAAAAGAGTGAAAGGCAAAACTTGGCTTTGCTATTATACAGCTATTTGCCCTGCATTATTTCATGTGTAAGTGGTATAAGGTTCAATGCTGTGATCTTATATTTAACATTGTAAAATACTTCTGTCGCACAGCATACAAGAACGTGATAGAAATTAAAATCGAAGGTATTCATTATTTTTGGGCTTCTAGAGAACTACTGTGAACAAGGTGTCACTGAAAACAACACATCAAGCCCTCATAAAGTGCAGTTTCTATGTGCGCATAGAATAATTACAGGAATGAAAAGCTTCATCTTGACTGCTCAAAGTTAAAGCATTCAGATGGTGATGCTAGCACCTCTTAACAGCATGCCTAAATAACCATTAAAGGAACACTCACTATTAGAGGCCTCCATTGGAGGTTATTTGAAACTGGTAGAATGCCTTACATAGAATTCTACCTCATAAAGATTTCCCCTGAGATACGACAGGGTGGAGAAATTCAAAGTGCAGTTTAGCTGAGCCCAGATTATGTCGAATGTGGATGTGTCAAATTAATGCCAATGTTAAATATTACCCATTTTCAACATTCCGAGCAAAAGTATTAAAGGAAAGTTGAACAGAATTGTACAGTGGATAGAACTACAGTTTTTATGCTGCTTGAACTGCACATCGTGTGGCATTCCTACTAATGATGCTTTTCTATGCTCTTCTATCACTTTTTGTGCGCAGTGACAGGTCAGCTGTGCAACAAGCTCAATGTGGGAAGTGCTTGAGGGCCGCCTTCCTTTTCTTGCACTCATTTTCCAAGCCAAAGGCATTGCAGAAACCAACCATACATTGATTTTGAAGAGAGATTATTCTATTCATAGAATTCTTGTAATACGATTAGAGATCTTAAGACAGGCAGTGGCTAGTTCCAAAGAACCACACTGAAGCAAAGCAGGTTGGGCCAAACATGATTTAGTGAGCAGTAAGCTGCCAGTGCACCAAAGGGAAGCACATAGCCGCAAGAAGTGCATCACTAGCACGAGTGTGTTGTATTCTTGCTTGGAGGTTACAGAGAGCTTATCAACTGCCATTTTTTTATATGTTGCATTATTCATACATAAAACTGCTTTATGACCATCTGCAAACTAAATATATCCGAGTTCAGCGCACCTTCTATCGTTCATATAAACTGGAATTCATTCCTGTATTTTTCCTTAATTTATGTGCACTGCTCTCACTGCTCTGGCAACAGCAACTGTACGAAGAAAAGACACTAACTTTCAACTTCACTCTCATAATTACTACAGAGACTTGAATATTTGGGGGCTGGAATTTAAAAAATTCCTATGCGAAATCTACTGCTCCATTCGAGCTGAAATAACGTTCACAAAGTAGCAAAATATCGTCTACGTTATCTGATAAGTGATTCAACATCGGTACTTGCCTAGATTTTCCGAAATCGAGAAAAAACTGCTTTCGGCGGCGTGCAAAATTTTCGCAGAAGAGAGTTGAAAAGCTATTTTGACATGATGCGTCATCTGTCGGGCAGCGAGGCAAGCGCGCCAACGGCCGGGATGGAGCTTGTCTCACTGCCCGATAGATGACGCATCATGTCAAAATAGCTTTTCAACTCTCGTCTGCGAAAATTTTGCACGCCGCCGAGAGCAGTTTTTTCTCGATTTTGAAAAATCTAGGCAAGTACCGATGTTGAATCACTTATCAGATAACGTAGACGATATTTTGCTACTTTGTGAACGTTATTTCAGCTCGAATGGAGCAGTAGATTTTGCATAGGAATTTATTAAATCCCAGCCCCCAAATATTCAAGTCCCTGTACATGCCATGCAGGATTATGTTAAGTTGGCTGTGATATTCATAGTCCACTCATTCAATACTATAACTTAAAAAGTTCAGGGGAAGCTAAGGCCCCCTTCCAACACCGATGCTGTAAAGCACATAAAGAAACAGGAAACAGAAGACAGTGCAAGTGTATAACAATGTACCTTGAGGGTTCCAAAAAATAGAGCAGCCCTTGCTTTCAGAGGTCCAAAGTACCAGTACCTAGAAAATAGCATACTAGTCACTGCCTCTAATAACCACTGGGGATGGGAAAAAAAAACAAAATGTGACCAAATCTCCCTGAACAAGAATACATGTGCTTAATTACACTTCACATAAAACAAATTAAGAAATCAACATTGAAACAAAATAAATACAAGAGCTTACTTCAAAACCCAGTGCTCATCTTGTGTTGTTCTCTAGGTAGATGAAAACTTTACTGATGAGCCTTACATGCTAGGGTTGACCTACTCATGATCCCGGGCGGTGAGGCGAGACCAGAGTGGTTATATTTTGTACCTCCACTGTCTCTCTAACATACCTAATGCTCCACTAACTAGGCCAAATCTAAACCCTCATTAGGCACTGAAAAGAATGTTGCATAAAGTATTTGACGTAGCAGACTTGCTTGCTTGAATGGTAAAAATTAGAACAAAAACAGCCCCATCCTATGCCACAGGGCTAGTCTTCTAAATAGATCATGTCAATATTTTGACGTAAGTAAAAGAGCAATACTTCGAACAACATACTTTGGTATTTTGGAAATCAGGCTGTGGTATACACCCTGTTCCAACTGTCCAAGGCAGTAAACAGTCTTCACTTCTTTCTCTCTGTCTTCCCCTTCATTGCATTGGAGCTGTTTATGAGTAAGCAGGCACACAGTCACTGAACTGGCTGCAAAGTTCCAGATGAAAAATGAGTCTCACCTCTGCTTTTATGACATCCATTTTTGAGAGCTGTTCCGTAACAATAGCCATGGCAGACAGTGCTATCCACCTATAAGCCAATTTTCTATCAACTCACGATATATGCATTACCAGCAAGCTGAAACATATTAGGCTTCTAAAGATTTTTACCTTGCTTCACTGATCCCTGGTTCCCAACACAAAAGCTTGGCCACTGAGTTGGTTTTCCCTGCTGGTAAGACGCCCATTGGAAATCGCTTGCATGCTGCTACCTGTCAAGAATCCAGCATTGATCAGTGAACAGACCTGGAACGCTTAATTACACTATACTCTACCAAGTTACTGAATGCTCCTTATGTATGTTTGAAGCTTTGTATAGCTCTGTATCAGCCTATCACCACTGATAGGATTTCTCACTTCACAGAATGAATCACAAAGGTGAGCAAGCTTGGAGCCTTCACAACAGTGTTCTGTGCATCAAAGGGGCATCAGACAAAGTGGAGTTGGGCTTTATGGGTGGATTACTATGTCCCAGTGACAAAGATACCACTTTCACAAGAGATCCCTTATCAGTTAGAAAAGGTTAATAAATAAAATACAGGGGTAACCATCACCAGCCATTTTCACAGGCAAAGTGCTGTGAGACAAGAGAGGTTTTAGTGCCCATATCCACAAGACTAGGCTATATTTCCATTGACTTTAAAAAGATGATGATCACAGAGTGCTGCCCAGTTTTGACGCTGCGGGTTTAAAATGAAAGGCAAGAAAATATTTAAATTCAATCTTCTCAGAATAAATGCATCTTTTTCTGATAGACGAACATCCAACATAGCCAGGAAGAGCAATATAATTGATTTTCACTCCAAAGAAAAATATAGGAAAACCCCGAAAACACCGAAAAAAAAAACAAGAAATAGTTGCTCTTAGTGTCCTTTTATAAAGCCATAGGTGGCAAAAACTTAGTGTGTCAATCTGTTGTGTACTCAGCCTTGGGAAGCTTACACTAAGAATGCCACATTTGGGCCTGAAGACACCCGACTGTTCCTTAACATCCTGGTCAGCCAAACAATGATCATACTTCGATAATTATTGAGAGGAAAACGAACAAACCACATAGAAGCAACGGAGGCTTCAAGTGCTGATCATATGCCAGTACAACACCTCTGACAGTCAATTAAACTGCCCACCGAAGCTTAGATCTGGACTTTTGTATATCACTCCATCCTAATCTTAGTCGAAGAGATCTCATGATTAATCTAAAATCAAAATGATTTACGCATTGTAAGCTTATTAGGACTATGTGTAAATAAATGACCAGTGTGCTTGAACATAAGAAAAATGCGATTAAAAAAAAAGAAATTCAGAATGAAGCTACATGATACATGAACTGCCACAAGGTATGCATTCACTCAGTCACTCACTCTCTCTCTCTCATATACACACACACATGCACACCTGAACCCATGCATTACGCACACGCACACACACACACGTGCGTGCAAAGAAAAAGTGCTTACAAAATCCTCCCGGGACATTAGACCAGTAACAGCCTGTAAGAAAAAAAAAGTGAAAGGAAGGCATATATCATTATAAGTATTTTCAAGTTTTCAAGAAAGTGACACTCTCATGCATTTGAACGCACAAGTAAAAAAAAAACAAACCTCATGCAGTGTGCCATCTCCTCCGGCTATGACTACGGCATCAGTGTTGTCCAGAACTTCCATCAAATTTTTGGCTTGACCTTCATGTTCAGTCTTAGTTGTTTAAATGAAAAAAAAAAAAAAAAAAAAGTGAAAATGGCTTGATCACAGCATAGCACACCATCACAAGAAACAAAACAAAGCTGTGTTTACCAGAAAACAGCTGACCCGGATCCCAGCAAGGTGAAAAAGTGGGGCGGCATATTTCTCATAAAGAACTTTTCCTTTTCTAAGGGAAAAGGAAGTGTATAAATGCATCAGAGAAAACTGTTAGCAGCAATCATAAAATAAAAAAGAAAGAAAAGCAGAACATAGGTTCATCAATTATACTCAGCTATGAAGTGCCCTGTGCAAACTCACAGGTGGCAAGTTTTTAGAATTCCCCTATTTCCTTACTGAACCGAGAAAGAAATGAGCTACAAGGGCAATGCAAATATTAAAAAGTTTTAAATACTGAATTGAAAATCTTCCTATTCAATTTGCATCAAACAGCACATGTTAAAAATTATTCAAAACAAGCTGAATATGTTCTCAACATTTAAAACATTAATTGGGAAGGGGTTCAAGTAAGGCCTGCAGTATCTTCTTTGATGTCTAAAAGAAGTATCCACACTAATGCTGCATGCCAGCTGGCTGAGGTGAGTACACAATGGATGAAGGGTTCAGCCCGGCGGCAGGCACTACAGTCCCCTCGAAAAAAAGGTGTTTATAGCTCACAAATACACTAAAGGCTGGATGATACAGATGGCACAGGAAAGTCCCATAACCTACGCCTTGGTGCTCGACATTGGAGGCGATGGCTCACATGTAGTTGTCACATGACTCATGTCCTGAGATGTGGCTCTAGCTTATCTCATTTAGTCATCAATGGCAAAACGTAGTTTTCCTATACATATAACTTGAGAGTCACAAGATTTAATACACTGACTCCATGTTGCTACCCCTAGTGATGGTTACTGTTGCATCCACTAAAACTATTGCTATAACTCGTTATTCTATAGCACCATAAAGCAGCACTGCTGCCAGCGCCTTAAGATTTCACATAAATTCTTGTTTTGTACAATGTTCATACATGCAGCAAATATTAGTACAAATATTTGATTCATAATCAATTTACCTGGGAAAAATGACCATTTGCACATTCCCATGATGTATATAAAGAATTGAGCATCATGGAAAGCTTTCTGTGATACTGAATAAGCTGTGGCTATCGTAATAATGGCAGTGAAGTAAAACTTGTTGCTGGGCTAGTTAGAGCATAGTCGATCAAATCCGGTTAGAGCAAAACAGGAAGGACACAGTCTTCCTGTCTTCATTTCTTGTGTCCGTTAATAAGGAAATGATGGCATTTGTTTCCACTAATTAAAGAAAAACAGAACTACACATCAGCTGTCCATACAATAGCTCATGCTACCATTCCAGGAGCTTTAACATGGTATGATGTGGTTCAATGCCTCAAAGCAACTAAGACTATGAGAGACACCATAGTGGAGGGCTCTTGAATAATTTTTGACCACCTGGGGATGTTTAGGCTTTGAAATGCAACTCCTAAGTACACACTCATGTACACAAAATATTCCCTGCACGTCCATATACTGCAAAAAAAGCAATGCCACTGAGCATGTGTACACAGCTAGGGCCGCCAAAATTGCCTCACCGCCTACTGCGGATTTTCACTTGGTGGGATCCCCTCGTGATACACACCCTCAGAGGTTCCCGCAAGAGGGTGTCTTTCCTCAGGTAACGAAATGAGATTTCCAAAAGCCATGCATATTGAATCTAGTGAAATCTACGGCGACAGCAACGGTTGTGTCATGGATTCATAAAAGCATGCAGTTTACAGCATTAGTAAAGCAGGTACTGACGCTGTAATATTAACAGGAATCAATCGTACAATCCCTGAACACAAATATTGTTTGAATGCGTAGCCAATTTCGGGAAACAAGTCAACTTGCCCATCTTTGGACGTCGGATTTAAAATCACAGTGACGTGTCTGGGCTTGGCCCCCGAAGGAAGCGGCTCGTCACCGTAAGTCTGAAAATAAAATTGCACCCATTGGAGTAAAATAACGCAAACAGAAGGATAATGAGCAAGAAGAGATCGTACCTACCTTTGCGCGCTCGCAAAAGGCTCTCATCATAAGGTGGGTCCTGCAGCATAATAAGAAAAACAAACAATATAAGCCCAACGGAAAGCGACATGTGATGAGCTCCGAGACCACTACACAACATAGCTTACTTGCGCCTTTCGTTGAGGTACCATCCTCCGTAAGTCAACAAACAAGCGGCAAAGGTCGACTTTTTCCAGTGATTTCGCAAAGTCTTGACGATCCTCACAATACGACTCATTATGCGGCCGTAAAAAATCTGGGAGAGTAAGCCCACTGGCCACACATACCTCGGCGCTAATAAGGTTCAGTCAATAATTCTCCAAACAGCCCCGAAAGGAAAACTAAACTTCCAGGCTGCATATGTCGCATGTGGCCAAACTAGAGGCAGCCATTTTTGCAAGCAGACGCAAACTGATGGTGCTGATCATGGTGCTGATGCTTATCAGACATATTTACACGCCCAAAACGTTTAACGCTATAATAAATATACACCATTTTGAATTATTTTTAAAAAATAATAAAGTGTGCTAATTTGTTTCTACGCGTGCTCCGTTGGCAAAAAGGTAAAACCTTTAACACATACTTTAAAGGCGCGTTATTTGAAACATGAAAACTGATCCTGGCGTCGTCCAGCTTATTGAATCTATCCACATTCTGCACAAATAAAATTTTTCGTACGCAATATGTAGACGAATACCCGTAATGTAACGGTAAACCGACATTAGAGCATGTCACAGGGACCCCTTTATATACAACCCGAGTGTGACGCAGTGAGAGCATCGCTTGCCAGCGAGGACGAAGTGCGGCCATCTTTTTTTCTTCCTCCGTGAGTGCGGCACCCTGGATCGAGGATCGACCACGATGCACAGTGACCAGTAAAGATCACGAACACCTCAAATATGTGGCAATAAAGTTTTCCATCAATCCACCAATCACTGAACTACGTGCAAATGTTCCAAATTCTTAGTATCTAGGTGACATAGCGAAATTATCAGCATTAGAATTTTGACGCCCCCGACCATCCTACATTCCCTGCGGTTCACGAGCCGCGGATGTCATTATAAGCGTAGAAAACGGTTATTAGTAGAACTGCGAGACATTATTCCAGCGACGAAAAACACACGGACAAAAGTCTGTCTGCTTTATCTGCTTTTTAGTATATAAAGTAAAGTATCGTATGTCACTTTCACGTAAGGACGGACAGATGGAAGTCCACGAAAAGTACTTTCTAGTACCGGCGTTTGTGCTGTCTCCTCCACTTTCGTCCGTGTGGTTTTCGTCGATGGAATAATGTCTCACAGATGTAGCGTTTTTATGTGTGTAACTTTCAAACTTAGGCAAAGTGCTCACTCACCTTACTACCAGCCTTCGTTTATCTCGTTTATTTTACATTGTTTACTACATTTTCTTGTTATACAGCGCGTTGCACCATTACCGGTGCGCTGTAGAATGCTGAAGTGTGCAAACTACTGGGCTAGTTGGTTCGATCATATTAATAGAATACTCTTCATAGAATGCTCTCCCAGCTAAACCGCGGAATCATCGCCGCTCAAATTTCGTACAGAAATGGCATTTTGTCGTCAGTATTTCGGTCTGGGGTACTCGCCTGATTCGATCAGAATTCGGATGTTCCCGTCATGTGCGGCGGCGGCGATGCAAGACGAGCCGCTGTCCCATGGATGGATTGATGGAATATAGGAGCGTCCCCTTGAAACGGGGTGGTAGCAGTAGCTATCATGCTCATTTTTCTCCATATATCTTAATTATTGATTTAGAATGGTTAACTAAACCATCATTCCATTTATTAAATTTTTTGTTCCTACATTGCTAACATTATGTCACGTCTCTGCTTTTAAGCCACCAATCTTCCAGTCGTTTTTTGCTAGTTTCCACCGCCGGTTTATTCACCCGGCCACTGGTATCTCTAAACCCCAGAGCTTCAGGAACAGTGATTGCGCCTGCATCAACTTCCGGATGGATACCATTACATTCGAGTATAATATGGTCAATTGTTTCACTGGAGTTTCCACATATAGCACATGCGTCATCTCCATTGTTAAATTTCATTTTGTAGCTGCGTGTTCTAAAGGCACCCTGATCTAGCTTCAAAAAGTAGGGCACTGCCTCTTGAGTTATCAAAGAATTCTTCCTTCCTGATCTGCATTTTCCACTTACGGTATAATTCCACACTCTGTTTCTTTTCCATCGAATTTATCCAATTTACCCCTTCTGTGTTTTTCACCTGTTGCTTAATGCTCTTTATTTCTCCGTCCTTGTGACTAGCATACTTACTAGTTAGTTTCCCAATTCTTTTTCTCCATTGTGAGTCCACGCTTTTTGAGTAGGTATTTAAACACTTTAGCTGCCCATCTGTTGCTGTCCAATTTTCTCAGGCGTTCCTCATATAATATTTTACTCTGAGCTTCCCGTACTTCGACAGATGTCCAGCCCATATCTCCCTGTACCATCTCATTTGTAGTTTTGCCGTGGGCACCTAGTGCTAATCGTCCAACGGATCTCTGATTTATTTCTAATGTCGACTGTACCTCTGATTTTAGGCACAAGACCGCATTTCCGAAAGTAAGTCCGGGCACCATAATTCCTTTCCAAATACCCCTCAAAACCACATACCTATTGTATCCCCACAATGCCTTATGCTTCATTATCCCGACATTCCATCTCCCTTTGGCCTTAAGTGATTGCTCATGCTTTCCAATGTATGCCAATCCTTCGTTTACCCATACCCCCAGCTAGAGGAAGACCGCCGGCATAGCCTTGATGTGGGCCCGTCCAACTCGGACCACCCTTACTGTCCTCCGGTCTCCTTCATCATACCGGACTCTGTCCTCACGCGGCTTAAACATGAGCGGAGGGGTTTGTTGCGCGCAAGGATATATAGAACTTCTGGAGTGGAGATCCCCCACGGACGCCAATGCAAGCGGAAGCTAGCCGAGCCAGTGGCGGCCATGTTGCAAGGGGCGAAAAGCACGCGGCGACGGCCAGCGCAAGAAGCGCAAGCGCATCGCGCGCGTTTCGCGAGCACTTGCGCGCATGTGAATTTAGGAAAATCTTAATGAAATCATTTGGTCGTCAAAATACATTGTTTAGACTACCAATTTCTTGTTTCTTACGCCTTATATTGTGATAAGAGTGGATGTAATCGGTGCCGAGCTATTATAATGTTCTCCAGATTTTTTCGCTACTGCTTGGACCAAAAAAACACTCTTGCGCTGCGGCGCACATCGCACATCCGTAAACTGAGTTTCAAAATTAGAGCACTTAGTTGACGAACACTGTTTCGGGATGAGAATATGCCCTTAAATCTGCATTGCGGCACGTATGCTTCGCTGACAGTATAACAATTTTCTGTCTAAATGAGCGGCATTCGTTGCCTGCTTTACCAACACTGAATCAACTAAATCTGTTATTTTAATGATATTAAAGGGACAGAACACTGAAATTTATGTATCGACTTTTTTTCGCCGCAGCGAAAGATTGACGTCTAAAATGTTTGGTTTCATAACGTTTTTGTTAGAAACGCTGTAGAGAATTTTTGCCTGGAATTTTTCGATCAATGTGTGCGCCCGTTTTTATGTAGTCCGGTGCTGAAAACCATGAGCAGCGACCGCGATGACGACTGGTGGTTGACAAGAAAAGACTTACAGAAAACAAACATAAATTTCACTCTCTAGAGAGTAATCAGACATTTTTTTTGCGTAGTGTAACGTCCTTTTTAGTTTCACACTCAATGCTGTTACGGCACAATAACGCACGCCCTTGTCGACGAAAGTTTTAGTGGGCACAGTTATAGCACAGTCATTGCTTCATTCACGAAACTGCTAACATTGTGGCGCCATCTCGTGGCAAAACCTGAAAGCATACATCTCGTGATGCGAAAGCAGGGGTGGTTTTTATTTAAGGACGTACTGGAGAGAGCGCAAAATATAATAAATTATGGCAAGCACTGCTAGAAGAAAAAAGAACAATATGCAGTTACGAAAATCAGCGTCATTTTGCTGGCATGTAATCACGTGGGGGACTACACTGAAAGTACTAGGGTTTCTCCGTTAGATAGCGCCTCGGTTGTTTTTAAGCGATTTACAATGGCATATTAAAATTGTAAAGCCTCTTTTCTTTGATATTGTAGTGCTCGATCTGTACTATATGAGGCAAGATCTTTTTATCTCCACCATAATCTCATGAAATATTTTGGCCAGTGGTCTGTCCCTTTAATAGCATTGGAAAACTATATTAACACTGCGACTTCTAGAACTAGTGGGACATCTTTCAAACTCTTTTGGGTAGCACTGTGAAAAAAAATGACAAGCCTTTTAATAAAAATGTTTCAAGCTGCAAAAGTGTTATGATGATGCTACAGAAATTATGAAGTGAAAGAAAGAAATGAATGATCTTGTCTTCTTTCAGTTGTTTCTGTCAATAGCTAACCGAGGGAACGCACCTAGCGTCAGATGTTGGTTTCTTTCAAGCGGCCAATATATATATATATATATATATATATATATATATATATATATATATATATATATATATATATATATATATATATATATCGGGAGCACTTAGCCCTCCTTACGTGCTGTGAATCTGTAAACATTGAGACAGTTTCACTTCTATCACTCGTTTATTTTAACCGAGTGAGACCCGCGTTCGCTCGGTTTTACATCGTTTTGCCTAGTTTACCATTTGATTTTGAATTCTATTCGTAGAGACCTTTTAAACGATATATGACTTGATGTTGTTGCCTAAAGTTCAATTGTTAATGAAATCACCTCATTAGCTAACACAAGCAAATCGTATAGTGCAATATCTTGGCGATATCTCCTTCTTGCCCCTTGCAAGATGATGGACGCCGGCTTCACTTTTCACGCACCGCCTCCACTCAGAAGTTCTATATAGCCTCCTTGGTTGCGGGACTTTGTCACCGATATTACTCCTCCGATGCCTTCCGGCCTCTCTCGTCCTGCCCAAGTTCTAACTCACAAGGCGCAAGCCGGTGCAGCGTACACACCGGACATCCAGAGTCAATGGCGCCTCATCATCATCATCATCATCATCAGCCTGATTATACCCACTGCAGGGCGAAGGCCTCTCCCATATTTCTCCACTTAACCCGGTTCTGTGCTAGCTGCATCCACTTGACCCCTGCGAACTTCTTAATCTCATCCGCCCATCTAACTTTCTGCCGCCCCCTGCTACGCTTTCCTTCCCTTGGAATCCAGTTTGTTACCCTCAGCGACCATCGGTTATCCTCTCTTCGCACTACATGTCCTGCCCATGTCCATTTCTTCTTCTTAATTTCTACTAGAATGTCGGTAACTTGAGTTAATTCTCTGACCCACTCGGCACGCTTTCTATCTCTTAATGTTACCCCTACCATTTTTCTTTCCATAGCCCTCTGGGTTGTCCTCAATTTAAGTAGAACTCTCTTGGTTTGCCTCCACGTTTCAGCCCCATAGGTGAGTACAGGCAAGATGCAACTGTTGTATACTTTCCTCTTGAGCGATACCGGTAAGCTGCTAGTCATAATCTGCGAGTGCTTGCCAAATGCGCCTAATCAAGATCAACTGCCCCAGCCAAGGTGCCCCAACTACCCTGCTGACTCCGTTGACATACATCACTTGATCTGGACCTGTCCTGGCACGGCTGGCTTCCGCGCCCGCTACACATCTGCTCACCACATTCAGACTTACGAAGACTGGACAGCCCCCAATACCAACGCCAAGCGCAAGCTTAGTGCCCTGCTAGACTTCATGTCGGAGTCTGGAGCCCTGAACCTCACCTAACCCACCCCCTTCACCTCTAGGCCTCAGGTCATCCTCATGAACAAAGGTTTATGAATGAATGAATGTCATAGGATAAGAGGGGGCGAACTTTTTTGCAGGAAGGTTATTGCAGAGCACAAGATGGCGCTACCATGCAGTGCATTATGGGGGCACCGGCTTTATTGTATCGCCGGCGCCTCATACGATGAGATCACACTCATTCTGACCGAATCAGGCAAGTACCCCAAACAAATTTGGTCTTAATACTAACGACAAAATGCCATTTCTGTGCGAAATTTGAGCTGCGACTATTCCGAGGTTTACCTGGCAGAAGCATTCTACAGCGCGGCAATAATTGTGCAACGCGCTGTAGATACTGCTTCTTGACTTCATTATTTCGGCTGCCTTCACTGGGTAGACAAACTGCTGAGGACGGTGAGCATGAAAGTTGAATATCGCGCGCTCAATCAGCTCAACGATATTTTTTTTTATTTTGTTCGTCATACAATTATGTACAGTGTCGTGCAGAAATGTACAATACAAATAATAAAGAGAGAATGAATGTGCTCGAAGGCGTTCGCTGTCCGCAAAAAATGCTTTGGTATAGCGGCTAGGCGTTATGATTTGCCAGTGCAGGTAACAAACAAAACAGGACAACAGCAGGAAATAACAAAAATGCCCTAAAGACACGTACATGGACATGTCTGCATTTCTGCAAGTGTATATATACAATAAGGGCTTCCCTTTCGCAGGTCGCTACTTCGTCTGACAAATCCAGTGACGCAGCTCGGAGTTTTTTTTTTATTGCGAAGCAATACTACTTTAGCTACCACCTCAGCCCGTGCCATGCCGCGGCCGCATAGCCACGCTTGACCTTTCGCGTGACTTCGCTGCGTGACGTCACACCATCTGTGTAAAAACGGGGTCCCATCTCACGCCGTCGCCTTGCGTGGCGCATAGCCACGGCCGCGGCATGACTCCCGCTCCTCTCACCAGGGGCGCTGCGCGCTATGTGACGTCATACCATCTGTGTGAAAACGGGGCCCCATCACACGCCGTCACCTTGCGCGGTATGCGCGGCGCATAGCCAAGGCCGCGGCCTGACTCCGGCTCCTCTCACCAGGGGCTCTGCTCGCTATGTGACGTCATACCATCTGCTTAAAAACGGGGCCCCGTCTCACGCCGTAGCCTTGCTCGGCGCATAGCTACGGCCGCGGCCTGACTCTCGTTCTTCACTTCAAGCCCATGAGATGCCGCGTCCAGCCTATACGCTTCGGCAGGTTGCGAAGAGAAAGAATTAGCGAGCTACGGAGACAGAAGAAGAACGAGAAGAACGGCTTTCCAAGCGGCGAGCTCAAGATGCAGCCTTCTGACGAATATGTGATAAGTGATGTGCAGGCCAAGAGTCATTTCTTCACAGATCACCGAAGCGTATTTATAGGTTTGAATAAAAGATGAAAACGAGTAACATGTGTGTGTCGTCATTCTTGTCTGTGCGTGTTTACCCATGCCAAACATAGCAGAAACATAGCACAGCGAGGAGTATCACCATAGCCATACTAGCATAAGCATAACCAGAGCATCACCACAAGCGGCACAATAGCAGAACCCACGTATTGCTTCGCAATTACCAGGCTTAACCAAGCTAAGCCACAGCCAATTTTTTGTTTTCTTTTGTGAGTATGTGTGCATAAAAAGGGGGGGGGGTACTGTTAAAATAAAAGGGGCGGTAGGAGGAAGTTGTGTTATAAAAAAAAATGTGGGCCTAAAATGCACTCGAAGTCGTCTAGATGCATTACGTAGCCTTCTCTGTGACTGCGCTCGAGCCTATACTTGATGCGGTCAAAAAAGTACATGCCATTTGCCAAAATTAAGTCAGTGATCATGATTTTCACCCCTCCCTTTATCACATGCTGGTACAAAAGCTATTCTTGCTGCAGTTTCTTTCTGCTAAGGCTGTGCAATAAAACATGAGTCTTCATGGACTCACCTTTGTGTTGTATAGCCTTAGCAGAACGCTATAGTCCGACTTATAGCGTTTAAATTGCTTTATATGCGTTTGATTTGATTTGGTCGATCAGTATATATCTGAAGTCAATATACAGTGATCCAGTGATGTACTGCATTCAAGGCGTTTTAATTATTAATTTTTTCGTATGGATAAAAAGTAGATAAAATGAGGTAAAATTTGCGATTTACCTGTATACACTTGAAACGCACAAGTTATGAAAAGTGAACACACGAAGGGCACGTACGTACTGGACCACGCCTGACGTTTCTAATAATGATATTCAAAAGCATATAGTATGTTCGCGAATGTATTGCTGTTCTTATAAAAGCTCATCTCCGTATTCAGTGGGCAAAGGAGAAGATGTGAGGAAGAGAAAAACCAAGAGTGTTAAGTATAATGGCGACGTTTGACAACAGCCTTGTCGCCCCTAACCACATTAAAAAAAACCGACTCTTGTATTGCGAAGGAAGGAGGTTCATGATGGAAGAAAACCATGAAGGAGTTGCCATACACCTGCTCCACTGTTCTGTCGAGGCGGAACAAAAAGAAGCAAAGAGGCAACAAAATCTTGCGAAGGCAACACGAGCCGTGGATGTGGGTGTCACCAAGATGGTATTCATCTAAACGTGCTGCATACAAAAAAAAAACAGTTAAGCTCTTGACGTAACATTTACCAACAAACAGCGACGTAGCTCCCAATGAAAGGCGTTCGCGTGATATCTCATATATGGTTTGGCTGTAACAGGCAAAATGAACTGAGAGACAAAGAGAGCAATGGTCACAATTCATCTCAAAACAGTCCCTTCGGGAGAACGTCGTAACAATTGCTGCTGTGTGGTGTGGGTGGATGTGACGTTTCTCGTGCCGGTGGTCAAAAGGGCCGAGTACGTTACGCCGCCTTAGCGTCCGCGTTCCTGGAGAGGAACCAGACTTTCATTGGTTCTTTCTTGCCCTTCATGGAGACGGGGCCTCGGAACTCGAACTTGAACGTTGGGTCCGCGTTCTGCGGCTGTTGAAGACACCTGCACGAGGAACAGGTGAAACGCTGAAGACACACAGCGACGCCGCGGCAACAAAGCGGTAAAGAGAGAACAGAGAAATGTAACAATTAAACATTCAAATTTTAGGTAACTATACTAAGTAAAGGCTGTGGCGCTTTAAGTGACAGTTACCCAGCACGTATTTAGGCAACCATAGATCAAATAGCACCGAAATGGAGCAAGATTTCAACTGTGTGCTCAACTGTGACGTGTCATGCATTTTATTTCTATTTGTCGCTGTTAAAAATAACGACTGAAGCTGACAATGAATGGCTTGTCCCGCCAGACAAAAGAATGTACATGACGTAGCGCAATACTGCTGACAGTTCGAATTGAGAACCGTCGCCCCTGATAACGCCATCGCCAGACGTCGCTTCTGTACAAAGCATCCTGCATTCTCTCACTCTCTTTTTACGCTGAATTTCGGTTTCGCACAGAAAAAATTGTCAAATTTCCTCGCTTGCAGGGCTTTGTAAATTGAGTTTTTCTTCGTTTCAGAGCCTAAACTGACATTGTATGTTTACCTGCTTCAAACTACCCATTGAGACTAACCACCGAAATGCGATAATTAAAAAAGTTACTGAATTTTATTTATTAATTCGATAATTAGAGGAGTTTTCACACAAATTGTGCTCGCCGTGGCAGACAGTTTGTTCCTGAAAATATTTTTTCCATTTTGAATCCACGAATGCTTAAAGTTACTTGATTACTATATACATATTGTCACGCACTCCCCGCGGTCCTTATTGAAGGAAGATGAAGTTTGGCGGAATAAGGAGAAGAGGACGAGGAAGCTGCTGCTGCTTTTAGAAAGACGGGCGCTGCGCCTCTGCCTAGGGCTTCCACAGTCAGTCTCTACCACCGTTCTGTACTTGGAGGCCCGCATTCCGGACCTTAACTCCCGTTTCCACCTTCTAACTGTCAGATCATTCTTGCGATTATTTGAGACTACTCCCGGTGTGGCTATACCTATTTTTGTGTCAAACCCCGCCCTCTTTCTCACTCACCAGTGGCCAAGGGTCTGCAAGCCCCAGGTTGTTTATACGCAGAGCATTTTAACAAACATTGGTGTGGACCTTGCTTCTATATGTCCTATTGGTTGCTCAACGTCCTTTGTGGATATAAATTATGATTCTATATTTCCATCTAATGTGAAGCACTTGCCATCAAATTTAATATCCAGTCTCCTATGTGAACACCTTGAAAAGTTCCCTGATCACGCTGTAATTGCCACTGATGCGTCTGTGATTGCGCACAAAGCTGCGATTGGAATTTTTTCGGAGTCTCTTTCCTGGAGTTATTCGGTGCGTGTCCCGGATTACACACCGATATTTCTAGCAGAGTTTATGGCAATTGGGCTAGCGCTACTAAAAGTTCCCTGCAGTCAATCAAAAATAATTTTTCTATCAGACTCTCTTTCTGTTTTGTTTTCACTGGAGTCGGCACGGGATGCTCAGTTGAACCGCTCACTAAAGTATTTCATACCGGGGTGGGTGAAAGAAATACGCTTCATCTGGGTCCCCGGACACAGCGGTATTTTTCATAACGAAACTGCAGATTTCCTGGCTAAATCAGCTCTTGATGCATCTGTTTCTTGTACCATTCCTAATATCACCATTTTTGGAATGTCCCGTTTCCAGCGATATCAATACCTAGCCGCTACATGCAATGATTCTTTGCTATCTACAGCCGAATACCAGCATCTCATATACTCATGGAAAGTTCGAGCATGTAAATCACGGCAGTGTGAGGTTACGATGACTCTTCTGAGATGCAGGATTCCTCGCTTAAATCTTTATTTATGTAGATGCGGGATCATCCCCACAAACCTTTGTGAGGCTTGCGGTGAAATTGAAAATATCAATCACTTCCTTCTCGCTTGCCGAAGGTTTTCAAAGCAGAGGAGGGTGCATTTAGAAAGTCCAATTGCACGCTTGGGATTTACGTTATCGGTCCCGCTTCTACTCTCCTTCGGTGCGAGTGCGAAAGGATTTGCGTTGCCTGAAATTTGTCAGTACTTACATAACTACATAACAGCTACGGACAGATTCCCCTGCTAATTGCATTCCAAATTTACAAAACTACAAATTTTTGCATCATATTTTTTCATTGAATAACTTTTGTGATCTAAAACCTTTTGTTTTTGTTTAGTTGTCAATTACTTTATTACATTAATTCAGTTTGTGTAGGACATTTGGCAGTCCACACTGAACCCTGGCCAATCCCCCTTCGTGGGTATGTGCCAAATATCAAGGAAGAAGAAGAAGAAGAAGAAGAGGAAGCTGGGTCTGTCCGCTGTGGTGTGCTAATCTCCAGCGCATCCTAACATCTGTATAAATAAACGTCCTAACAAGTGTGGTGGAGTTTGCGGGCTACAGATCACCACGGAACCTCTCCTACTTCGTCAACGCAGAAGAATTGCTGGGCTACACCCCTTACGGATGGAAATGGCGCAAGCAGATGGTTCAACGCAGCCCACGCCAGCAACTCATCCGACCACCGCACAGCCTTATCGGGAACTCCGGCACTTCTATGGCAAGCCCGGGGAAGACGTGGATGACTGGCTCACCCACTGCAATCGGGTGAGCAAATACAACCGCTGGGATGCGACTGCCAAGTTGGCGAATGCAGTATTTTTTCTTGAAGAAACTGCGCTGACATGGTTTGACAATCATGAAGCATCTCTTACCACCTGGGATCGCTTCACGGAAGAAATGAGAGCGGGATTTGGCGATGCCGATGCTCGAAAAAAGAGCGCCGAACAGACTCTGGCTCAACGAGCGCAAGTACCGGGGGAGACCTGCACAACTTACATAGAAGAAGTCCTTAAGCTGTGCAGAATAGTTGATGCTTGGATGACCGAGGAAGACAGAGTGGGTCATCTCCTCAAAGTAATAGCGCAAGAAGTGTCCAACTTACCACCATTGATGTAACACGACACTGCCGCACGTTTGAATGTTTGAAGCGACGCCGTATCATTCTGAAGTTTGGTCGGTTGCCTAATGTGACAACTGTCGCCAGTGTGGATGTGTCTGAAACGACAAGCCTGGCAGATATAATTCGCCAGATCGTCCGCGAAGAGCTTCGGAGGCATCAAGATATTCGGGGCCACGTCAGACCCGTCTACAGTGGCACCCCTTCGTCATACAATGGCCCATCTTCTACCTGTTATTCTCAGTCTGTTACGTCTCCTTCGGACACCCGATACTCTGCTGCTCATCGCCCGAACATCCAGCCTCTCACCATCAGCGCCTATAACAGCGAGCACTCACGTCCTCCTCGTCGACCACATCCAGAGCATGAAGCGCTTAATCCAAGCAACGATGAGCCTTATTCATCGAATGAACGTGAGTCGCCAGTCTGTTATGCCTGTGGAATGATCGGCCATATTTCGCGTTTTTGCCGCAATCGCCATCCGTAGCAGCAGCATCGCCGACAGTTGGTGAACTCACGTACAAGGTTTCTTGCTGACAATGATGATTCATATAGAAGAACACCTGGCCAGAATGAGTACAGTACAAGAGCTAGACGACAAGAACGCAGAATGGTGCTGAACTGAAACGAATCACCGCCCTCTGACCGTGGCCTGACACCACCATCTCGGCGCTTACGACGCTCCCCTTCTCCCCGACGACGGTTGCGACCTCCGGGAAACTAGTGAGTGCGGCCGATGGAGGTGAGGTCGCAAATGATTCTAGCATACCCATGCCTCTGCCCGTTTCGATGTTAAAGAACCGAATTGAAGTGTTTGTGGACGGTGTACGTGCTATGGCGTTGTTGGACACATGTGCAACCATTTCTATTATAAGTCTCGCGTTTAAAACTGCTTTGGTCGTAAAATTATGTTTACTTGGGATAGTGTGACAACATTGTGTGGTGTTGGTGGCGAACCGCTTAACCCACTTGGAGTCTGTTCCGTGAATCTTGTTATCGCCGGCCACACACTCCGAACTGAATTCGCTGTGCTTGCTCGATCAACGCATGACGTAATTCTTGGACTCGATTTTCTGGAGCAATGTGGGGCCACTCTCGACTTTCGCAACGGAGACATTTCTGTGAGCACTCGAATTGAATCTGCTTTGCGTGAAAATTCGCGGACCAATCCTAGCACGCTTTCGGTTTCGGACGACATAGTCATTCCTGCAATGTCAGCAGAGTTTATACAAGTTGTTAGTTTCAGCTTTGCCAGTGATGCGTTCGACGCTGTGGTTGAACCACTCACCCTCAACTGCACGAAGAAAAGTATTCTGATTCCCCGCTGCGTCATATCTGTCATGAATGGCCATTCTTCTTTGTGGACGACTAACTGCTCTAACAAACCTGGTATTACCACGTGGTCTAAAACTTGCCAACTTTGACGAAGACATTTTTAAATCAGTGGCCGTGCTCAACGTAGACAATTCCCAGCCTACCGCATGCTCAGAAGAAGATGAGACAAAATTTCTTGCCATGATTCACCGTCACAGTTTAGTGGAAGTTCTGGCGAAACATACTGCTGCTTTCGATTTCTCTCGGGACTTGCCATTGCGGATTCCCATTTCCCGTACTCAGCACCGAATCAATACTGGGACTGCTGATCCAATCCCTCAGAAGCCTTATCGTGTATCCCCATCAGAGCGCCAAACAATCGAAGAACAAGTTCGTGACATGCTGCATAAGGGCATCATTCAGGAATCGTCTATTCGGTGGGCTGCCTCTGTGATTCTAGTCAAAAAAAAAAAAGATGGCACACGGCGATTTTGTGTTGATTATCGACGGCTGAATACTGTTACCAAGAAGGACGTGTATCCCCTGCCACGTATTGAAGACGCCATTGATTGCTTACATTCCGCCTCGTCCTCAGTTGACCTGCGATCAGGCTATTGGCAGATTCCCATGCACCCTAAAAATAAAGAAAAGACGGCATTTATCATCCCAGACGGGCTGTAGGAATTTAATGTGATGCCATTTGGATTATGTAACGCTCCAGCCATGTTCGAAAGATTCATGGATACAGTTTTGCGCGGACTGAAGCGGCACATTTGTATGTGTTATTTGGACGATGTAGTAATATTCGGGACTACTTTTCGTGAACACAACAGTCGATTAGAGATTGTCTTGGAGTGCTTCGAGAAAGCTGGTCTGGTACTCAATTCCAAGAAATGTCGTTTTGGAGAACGCCAGACTGTGGTACTTGGACATCTCGTAGACAAGGATGGAATCAGGCCTGATCCGAAAAAGATCGAAGCTGTCAGTTGTTTTAAACCGCCGAAATTGTTAAAACAGCTCAGGAGCTTTTTGGGGCTTTGCTCCTATTTTCGGCGTTTTGTTCCGAAGTTTGCTGATCTAGCATATCCCCTTACTTGTCTTCTGCAAAAAAATGTGCCTTTCAAGTGGACTGCCGATTGTGACTCCGCCTTTCGTCAGTTAAAATTTATTTCGACATCAGGACCAGTACTACGCCACTTCTGTCCATCAGCTCCAACAGAACTTCACACTGACGCCAGCGCAGTTGGAGTTGGTGCTGTGCTCATACAGCGTCGCAATGGCGATGGACATGTGGTTGCATATGCAAGCCGTTCTTTGAGCAAGGCTGAGCGTAATTACACAGTAATTGAACAGGAATGCTTAGCTGTTGTATTCGGTGTACAACGGTTTAGGTCATATCTTTATGGATGTGCATTTAAAATTGTGACGGACCATCATTCCTTATGTTGGCTTGTAAACCTTCGTGAATCCTGTGGACGCCTTGCGCGGTGGGCTTTGCGCCTTCAAGAATTCAATTTTACTGTCTTTTAAGAGTGGTCGTAAGCACGGTATGCTGACTGCTTGTCACGGTTGCCACTTGAAACTACTGATTGCGACAATGAGGTCTTGGATGAATATATAGCTGCTATCTCTACAAGTTTCCCTGATGTTGGTGAATTC
Source organism: Amblyomma maculatum (assembly GCF_055883805.1). Lineage (NCBI taxonomy): Eukaryota > Metazoa > Arthropoda > Arachnida > Ixodida > Ixodidae > Amblyomma > Amblyomma maculatum. Next base: position 206,162,094 of record NC_139347.1, on the reverse strand, counting down.
AAGATTGCGCAGCGGAGCGACAACGAGTTGGCGCCGCTTTTTGATGCAGCAAGTTCCCGGAACCCTACGACCTCATTCTGTATTCGTGACGGTTTACTATACGGGAAGAACTACTCGTCAGTAGGTGCGCGGCTTCTTCTGGTAGTTCCTACAAGTCTTAGGTGTCAGGTTCTTCGGGTAGTTCCTACAAGTCTTAGGTGTCAGGTTCTTCGGGTAATACACGGCGATGCCACAGCTGGACACTTGGGTTTCGCGAGGACATTGCACAGGACTAAGGAACGTTTTTATTGGCCTAAGATGCGTCAAACTACTCAACGTTATGTGGCCAGCTGCCTCCAGCGCCAGCGTTTAAAGCACCCAACCTGCTCACCGCCGGGTCATCTTCATCCTATAACGCCACCACGAACCCCATTCGAACAGGCGGGAATTGATCTTCTAGGACCATTTCCCCGTTCCTACAACGGAAACCGCTGGGTCATAGTGTGCGTGACTACCTTACGCGGTACTGTGAAACTGCTGCTATACCGTCAGCCACTGCTTCTTATATCTCGGCGTTCCTCCTACGTTCCATCATTCTTTGACATGGGCCTCCTCGTGTGTTAATAAGCGATCGTGGCCGACAGTTTACGGCAGAAGTTGTAGAAGAACTTCTTCGCCTCTGCTCAACCCATTTTCGCCATTCAACTCCCTACCACCCACAAACAAACGGTCTTACCGAACGCACCAATCGGACGCTTAGCAATATGCTCGCAATGTATGTCGATTCCCGCAACAAAAACTGGGATGAAGTCCTTCCGTTTATAACATACGCATTTAGCACTGCTAAACACGAAGCGACAAGCTACAGTCCTTTTTTTCTTCTTTATGCACGACCCCCACGAATCACTTTAGACACTGTTTCTGCCTTTCCCACTCCCTGCTGAAACTTCACTAGCGCATACTCTCTCTTTGGCTGAAGAAACTCGTCGACTCGCTAGACTTCGCACTCTAGCCTCCCAGGAACGCTACAAGCAACGCTACGACAAGCGTCGTCAAGATGTTAATTATGCCCCTGGTGACTTGGTGTGGCTTTGGACACCGTTGCGCAACCTCGGCTTGTGCCAGAAACTGTTGCACCACTATACTGACCCTTTCGTTGTATTGGAACGCCTCAGCGCAGTAAACTTTGTAGTCTCTCGCCTGACCACCCAAGGGCGTCGTTCTCGGAAGACTCAAGTAGTGCACGTGGCCCGCATGAAGCCCTTCTATCAACGTGACGAACCTTGACTCGCCCGGCGGGCATCATCTGCGAAGGGGGCAGTGGTACGCACTTCCCGCGGTCCTTATTGAAGGAAGATGAGGTTTGGTGGAATAAGGAGAAGAGGATGAGGAAGCTGGGTCTGTCCGCTGTGGTGTGCTAATCTCCAGCGCATCCTAATATCTGTGTAAATAAACGTCGTAATAATATATATCTCTGTGTGTGTGTGTGTGCGTGTGTGTGCGTGTGTGTGTGTGTGTGTGTGTGCGCGCGTGTGTGTGTGTGTGTGTGTGTGTGTGTGTGTGTGTGTGTGTGTGTGTGTGTGTGTGTGTGTGTGTGTGTGTGTGTGTGTGTGTGTGTGTGTGTGTGTGTGTGTGTGTGTGTGTGTGTGTGTGTGTGTGTGTGTGTGTGTGTGTGTGTGTGTGTGTGTGTGTGTAGCCTACACTGCTGTGCATATGTTGTCGACGCTGTAGGAGCATTTGGTTTTAGAAGTTTGTATGTGATGTTGTTTCGAAAAAGAAGTTGGAGTGTCAGCGCCTGTCCTGTGTGCCTATTTGTGAGTGTGTTAGCGCTGGAAATCTTTTCTTCTATGAGCAATGCATCAACTAGCCCAGCAATTAGTTTTACCTGACGAGGAAAGAACGGAGGCGCTGCTTGCAATTCGAACAGGTGCGAGTATGCGTGCCTAGACACCAGAGAGAGCAATGCACCAACCAGCCCAGCAATTAGTTTTACTTGACGAGGAAAGAACGGAGGCGCTGCTTGCAATTCGAACAGGTGCGAGTATGCGTGCCTAGACACCAGACAGAGCAATGCACAAACTAGCCCAGCAATTAGTTTTACTTGACGAGGAAAGAACGGAGGCGCTGCTTACAGTTCGAACAGGTGCGAGTATGCGTGCCTAGAAACCAGAGAGAGCAATGCACCAACTAGCCCAGCAATTAGTTTTACTTGACGAGGAAAGAACGGAGGCGCTGCTTGCAATTCGAACAGGTGCGAGTATGCGTGCCTAGACACCAGAGAGAGCAATGCACCAACTAGCCCCGCAATTAGTTTTACTTGACGAGGAAAGAACGGAGGCGCTGCTTACAGTTCGAACAGGTGCGAGTATGCGTGCCTAGAAACCAGAGAGAGCAATGCACCAACTAGCCCAGCAATTAGTTTTACTTGACGAGGAAAGAACGGAGGCGCTGCTTGCAATTCGAACAGGTGCGAGTATGCGTGCCTAGAAACCAGAGAAAGCAATGCACCAACTAGCCCAGCAATTAGTTTTACTTGACGAGGAAAGAACGGAGGCGCTGCTTTCAGTTCGAACAGGTGCGAGTATGCGTGCCTAGAAACCAGAGAGAGCAATGCACCAACTAGCCCAGCAATTAGTTTTACTTGACGAGGAAAGAACGGAGGCGCTGCTTACAGTTCGAACAGGTGCGAGTATGCGTGCCTAGAAACCAGAGAGAGCAATGCACCAACTAGCCCAGCAATTAGTTTTACTTGACGAGGAAAGAACGGAGGCGCTGCTTGCAATTCGAACAGGTGCGAGTATGCGTGCCTAGAAACCAGAGAAAGCAATGCACCAACTAGCCCAGCAATTAGTTTTACTTGACGAGGAAAGAACGGAGGCGCTGCTTTCAGTTCGAACAGGTGCGAGTATGCGTGCCTAGAAACCAGAGAGAGCAATGCACCAACTAGCCCAGCAATAAGTTTTACTTGACGAGGAAAGAACGGAGGCGCTGCTTACAGTTCGAACAGGTGCGAGTATGCGTGCCTGGACACCAGAGAGGCCTCCATATAAGGCGAAGCGGGTAATGAATACATTTCGTGCATTAGCAAGTGTACATGAGTTTAGTTCCAGTCATTTAGGTTGCAGGTGTGTTACCGACGCCAGGGTTGGGGAAAGCCTTATCACTCGAATCCCTGAACAGCAGCGACACAGATACTTCTGACGTGGGATATTTTACCATGGACAAGATGCAGTAATTTCTTCCTTGATAACCCGAGCAGTTTTTTTTTTTAACGCAAGCTTGCCATAAGGCATATTATATAGCAACTCATGTAAATTATCTTCCTCAAGGAACCGGAGCTGGCTCCCGCTCTTATCGTCCCAAAGCAACTCAGGCTATGAGAGACGCTGTATTGGAGGACTCCAGAAATTTCGACCACCTGGAGTTCTTTAACGTGCACTGACATCGCACAGCACACGGGCGAATTGCTTTTCGCCTCCATCTAAAAGCGGCCGCCGAGGCCCGGATTCGATCCCGCGTCCTTGGGAACAGTAGTCGAGCGCGGTAACCACTGAGCCACCCTGGCGGGGCATCTTTGCTATGTTAAATCCACTTTAACATATTTGCTATGTTGAAGCGGATTAACAGACACGCCTTTTTTAACCCAGAAGTCATCTTTGAGAACCAGAAAACACGATATCTTCTGAACGGTTTGAGGATTATGTACGGCGTCTTGGGACGTGCGCTTTGCAGGTTTTCATGCAAGCTCAGAATGTAACGCTATTCTGGTGGCCGTACCGGTAGGCGTCCTCGGAGACGTTGATGCGGCCCTTCTCTCCCGTCGTCTCCGTTCGGCTGGTGAGGTTGACGGTGTTGCCGAAGAGGCAGTAACGAGGCATTCGCTTCCCGATCACCCCGGTCACCACTTCCCCCGAGTGGATGCCGATCGTCACTTGCTGCGTGCAATGAAAGAGAGCGGCATGTCTTGCATTCGAAGAAAAGTAAAGAGCGAACATGCGGGGTCGGAGTCACCGACCTGGGCCCGTATTTTGAGTTTGCGTCGTTATCGAAGTGTCGCTATCTGACAATTATTAACCTTACAGATGACCTCACAGGAAGGTGAGGTCCCGAATTAGCCTAAATCTGAAGAAGGAACGCAACAGATTAGCAAGCAAGAGACCCATAAACGAATTAGCGGTGAGGGGGAGGGCAGAAGAGTTCAGGATCTCGCTACAGAATACATATTCAGCTCTAACCGAGGATGGCGACATTACCCTAGAAGCAATGAACAATAATTTCAGAGATATCATTACTGAGTGCGCTGTAGAAGTAGGCGGTAGGATAGTTAGAGAGGACACCGGTAAGCTGTCAAGGGAGACGAAAGATTTGATTACGAAACGCCAGATATGAAAGCTTCCAATTCAAGAGACCAGATCGAATTGGCCTAGATATCAAAGCTAATCAATAAGCGCAATGTAGCTGATATAAGGAAGTATAACATGGATAATATTGAGCATGCTGTAAAGAACGGGGTAAGCCTTAAAGCGGTAAAGAAGAAATTGGGCATAGGCAAAAAGCAGATTAATGCCCTAAGGGACAAGGCGGGCAACGTCATCAAGAATATGGACAAAATAGTCAAAGTAGCCGAGGAGTTCTATACAGATCTCTACAGTAGCCAAAGTAGTCAGGACCGTAATGAAATTGGCGGTAGGGAAAAACAGTCAGACGTTCCACCAGTGACAAAGGACGAGGTCAAGAAAGCATTAGAAACTATGAAAAGGGGGAAATCAGCTGGAGAGGATTAGATAGCTACAGATTTGCTGAAGGACGAGGGTTATATCGTGCTAGAAAAACTGGCCACCTTGTATACGCAGTGCCTGGTGTCATCGACGGTACCGGAACCATGGAAAAATGAAAAACATTATCCTCATTCTTAAGAAAGGGGACTCTAAGGACCTAAAAAATTACAGACCAATCAGCTTACTGTCTGTTACGTATATTGTGTTTACTAAGGTAATTGCTTCAGGACAACCTTAGACTGCTATCAAGCAAAGGATCAAGCAGGTTTTCGGAAACGGTACTCTACTATCGATCATATCCATACCATCAATCAGGTGATAGAAAAATTCTCGGAATATAATCAGCCCTTATACATACCTACATACATACATACAACCCTTATTCATTGATTACGAAAAAGCATTTGACTCAGTTAAAACCTCGGTGGTGATGCAGGCATTGCGAAATCAGGCGATAGACGAGCTGTACGTGAAAGTAGTGGAAGATATACATACTGGCTGCACAACAATCATAGTTCTGCATAAAGAAAGTAACAAAATTCCCATAAAGAAAGGTGTTAGGCAAGGAGACATAATCTCCCCAGTACTATTCACAGCTTGCTTAGAGGAAGTATTCAGAGACTTGGAATGGGAGCAGTTAGGGATAAGGGTAGATGAAGAATACCTCAGTAATCTGCGATTTGCTGATGACATTGCCTTGCTACGCAACTCGGGGGATGAACTGCAAATAATTTTTGATGACCTAGTCAGCACAAGTAGAAAGGTAGGCTTGAAAATCAATTTGCAGAAGCCCCTCGGGAAGGAACAGCAGTTTACTTTAGGTAGCGAAGTACTGGAAGTAGTAGGCGAATGTGTCTACTTAGGACAGGTAGTAACCGCAGATCCGGACCATGGAAAGGAAATAACAAGAATAAGATTGGGATGGAGCACATATTTGGCAAGCACTCGCAGATTATGACTAGCAGCTTACCGGTATCGCTCAAGAGGAAAGTATACAACAGGTGCATCTTACCTGTACTCACCTATGGGGCTGAAACGTGGAGGCTAACCAAGAGGGTTCTACTCAAGTTGAGGACAACGCAGATGGCTATGGAACGAAAAATGGTAGGGGTAACATTAAGCGATAGGAAGCGTGCAGAGTGGGTCAGAGAAATAACTCAAGTTACCGACATTTTAGTGGAAATTAAGAAGAATAAATGGACATGGACAGGACATGTAGTGCGAAGAGAGGATAACCGATGGTCGCTGAGGGTAAGAAACTGGATTCCAAGAGAAGGAAAGCGTAGCAGGGGGCGGCAGAAAGTTAGGTGGGCGGATGAGGTCAAGAAGTTCGCAGGGGTCAAGTGGATGCAGCTAACACAGAACCGGGTTAAGAGAAGAAATATGGGAGAGGCCTTCGCCCTGCAGAGGGTATAGTTAGGCTGATGATGATGTTGATGGTTATGGTGCTATGTGACGTGACCACGAACCATCTGATCGGTGGAAACGCCGGAACATGGTGTTGCCACCTCTGCCGGTTCCTTAGTGGCAACACCCGGTTCCGACGTTTCGATCGGACCAATCAGATGGCTCGAGGTCAGATAGCGACACTTCGATAACGACGCAAACTCGGAATACGAGCTCAGGTTTTCCCTGCTTTGTATATTTTCCATTTTCGCACTTTTTTATCCTGTGTCAAGAACCAAGTCGCCCACTCCAAATTATTTCTGCACGGAAGGGCACTTTATAAGAATAAAAAAAAAGCAAGTTTCGTAACTGTCCTGAGTGCTCGTAACGAATGTTATTCGGCTGCTGGAAAACCAACACTATAAAGAATCGAAAGTAAATGCCTGTCTATTATAGCAAAAACAAAATGTATCGCCGGGATGGTGCGTTCACGCATGGCAGGATATTGCTGTGATCCTGATGCGCGTCCTGCACGAATTTTTTTCCGCGAGGCTGTCCATTGGTTTATCAAGATTGTGAAGTTTGTCGATGATAATCCTGAGTGGTTGCCAAAGGTAGAGCCCTGGATGGATATAAAGGAATTTTAGAACGACGAAGCCAGCCCCTGGCAGGCTTATTATATCAATGTCTTGTGTGCGTTTGTGTTGTCTTGCAAAAGTCAGGCAATAAAGAAAAAAAAAAGCCGGGGTGGTGCAGTGGTAAGACGCCCGACTACTGTGCCGGAGTACCCGGGTTCGACCCCGACCTCGGCGGCTGCGTTTCGATGGAGGCGAAACATAATAATAATAATAATAATAATAATAATAATAATAATAATAATAATAATAATAATAATAATAATAAATTGGTTCACAGGAAGGGAAAGGCGCAGTAACTGTCACACTTGCTCTGTGGACACACGAACCGCGCCGTAAGGGAAGGGAGGAAGGTGGGAATGAAAGTGGAAAGAGAGAAAGAGGAGCCGTAGTGGAGGGCTACGGAGTAATTTCGACCACCTGGGGATCTTTAACGTGCGCTGACATCGCACAGCACACGGACGCCACTTCGTTTCGCCTCCATCGAAACGCAGCCGCCGCGGTCGGGTTCGAACCCGGGAACTCCGGCACAGTAGTCGGGTGTCTTACCACTGCACCACCCCGGCGGGGCAGGAGGCGAAACGAAGAGGATTGATTTTGATTTTATCGGAAGGGAAAGGCTCAGTAACTGTCTCGCTTGTTTTCTGTGGACACCTCAACCACGCCGTAAGGGAAGTGAGGAAGGTGGCAGTGAAAGTGGAACGAGAGAAAGAGCCGTAGCGGAGGGCTGCGGAGTAATTTTGACCACCTGGGGATCTTTAACGTGCGCTGACATCGCACAGCACACGGACGCCTCTTCGTTTCGCCTCCATCGGTGGTCAAAATTACTCCGTAGCTCTCCGCTACGGCTCCTCTTTCTCTCTTTCCACCTTCATTCCCATCTTCCTCACTTCCCTTAGGGAGCAGGTCAGGTGTCCACAGCAACAAGTGTGGCAGATACTACGCCTTTCCCTTCCTCTGAACCAATTTAATTTAATTTAATTGGATGGGAGTCTCGACTGTGAGGTGCGAATACACAAGACACAGCTGTGCAGGTAGAGTAAAAGGTACGTAGTAGGCGCGTCATTTTGGGTTACCGAGCATAAGCCATTCGGGGTTATAAGGAACGTTGGCTATGTTAACATGGTGAATGCTGAGTAGTAATTTGTTTTTTGCTCCTGTCGTTTTTTCTTTAATGGATTTGCGCATTCAAGTTTTGGAGTCATAGTGCCCTTCTTTGCTTATCCTTTAAAAGATGCGCGAAATTTGTTAAGGCGTGGTGATTTCAAGAATGTGATGATCTCCGCATGAGAAAGCGTGGTACTTAGGCCCACGGCTATGTTGATTGCAGAAGTTAACATTCTTTCGTTTTGTGTAGGTTAAGAAGCTTCTGTACTGTGCGCAAAAAGAGAGGAATGTGACAACTGGCGTCTCACCACGCTCTGGTCATCGTTCATCTTGACCTGCTTGCAGAGGTCCATGATGTCCAGTGCGAGGCGACCGATGCACCGAGCGTGGCTCTCGCATGGCTCGGGAAGACCGCTCACCGCCATGTACTTGTCACCGATAGTCTCCACCTGCGTGTAATAGAGTTAAAGAAACACAGCTGAGACGGCACCGGGAGCGACAACATAGCTTCCCTCGAAGATATGGCTCGTTAATTTCCACCGTGAGAGATACACTATCTACTGAAGAAGAAGCAAGCTGCGAGTTGTTACGTTATCTGTCAAGTGATCGCAGCTGAAACTTATATAGCACACCCCCTTCTATCTTGTTATATACGATGCCTTATACATGTATATACATCCTTGAACCAACGCTATTCCCTCTGCAAAATGGTGTGGCAATACCCATTCCTGACTCATTCCGTATCTCACCTGTACCTCCTGGAAGGAGCGGCTGACCGTCCCCACGACTATTGTCTTGAAATGGCTATTAGAGCGTGCGCAGTATCCGAGGCCAACGAATATAAGGCGCCGGAGGAGAGGCACCACATTAAGAGAGTGTCGCATGATTTCGCGTCAATAAAGAGGCTTTTACTGCTAGTCTGCTACTAAATAAACTAACTTATATCCAGTCCGATGTCTTTCTCTCTTTACACTTTCACTCCAACTTTCTTCCCTCCCTCTACGGTGCAATACAGGTGCCCACAGAACAAGTGTGACAGATACTGCGCCTTTCCCTTCCTGTGGTCCAATTATTATTATGTTTTTTCGTCTGTCTGCTGTGCACCGAAATCATTCATGCACGCTTAAATGTAGTATGTTGATGCCAGACTCGTACTCCATGCTAGACGCGTTGATGGCAAAATAAGCAGTGCGGACGCGTGGTGCGAAACCTTATTCACCTTGTATACGTTGGGGTTCTTCTTGGGATCTGTGAGGACGTCGAAGGTGGTGTAGATGTCGTTCAGCAGCTTGACTATCTTCATGGCCCCCTTGGAGTCGGAGTGCTGGGCGCAGTAGGCGCTGAAGCCAACAATGCCGCTGAATAGGATGGTGACGCAGTCGTACTTCTTGGCAGCCACAGGACGGTGGTGGCGGAGCTCGTTGGCCACTGACGGTGGCAAGATGGAGTACAGCAACCTTGAGGAAAGGGAAAAACGAAGGAGTGCTCCCATGGGCGCTGACATAATTGATCATGTCACCATTCTGCCATCACCAGGGCCTTCTGGTTTGATGGCTTCCGGCGAGCTCGTACCCGGCTGCACGGTGCTGCGTACGCGCTATCGCTGGGACAGCGAGCAGCGAGCTTGTGGACAGCCCAAAAACGTCATGTGAATTCTCATAGTATGTGTAGGCGCTACAAAATGTGTAATTTAACAATGAAGTTCTTTTATTGCGTCCTTCTGACTGTCTGCTTTGGATAGAACGTATGGATAAATCCGTCAGCCGTCGGCGTGATTTTTTTTTTGTCAATTCCCTTTCTGACGCTTTTTGTGGAGGTTTACTCTAAAACTGAACAGATTACAAGCTGGTTATCCCCTCAAACCTCTTTTCTTCAATTTTCTTGCGCAAAGGGCGAAAACATGTTCAGACCATGCTGGCTGAGAAGCATTATGGATGCTCACCATTTAGCATTGTGCACAATATTTACTGCTCAATATGGACGCGCTTGTGATGCCCAACAATTGATAAGATATATATTTACGCTGATCGAAGGCCACATCAGGCTCACAGCGGCGCTCGCCTGCGCTCAAGCGACAGTGACTGGAAACTGCACCGGAATTCAGAACCCACAGTAGAAGGCCGAACAAGCGGGGATATAAAAAAATTCTTATCGTGGTAAATTTCATTACTGACCCGTTAATTAGTTTCAAAAAAGCAGTTATTACATGTATTCCGGCAGTGCTTGTCTAAAGTAAGCTGGTTCACTGACATGCCCACACTGACTTTCCCCCTCTGCACAATATTCTTATGAATGCGTAGACATTAATAGCCAAGTCAAGATACTTCTTAACAACCTGCGAAGATAATGCGGCATGCAGTGCAAAGACGCAATATATAACTCCCGTGAAAACGTCCGCTCACAGGCGCTTTCTTCTTCTAGAAAGAAATATGAACTCGTGATACACCTCCGAGAAAAACGGCGGCATAGGCCATGATGTGCACTTCATGTAGAATGCATCGTCTGTTCTTGTGTCAATAAACCCTACCCGCAAATTACTTCGACAAGACAGATGACACCTGCATCAAAGCAGCGACAGCGGTTTTTAAAAGTCAGCCGGCATGTTTACACAGGCTGCACAGCAGCAGTCCGCACTGCGCGCCGATGCGTTCCGAGGGCCAGAAATGACGGCTTAAATCCCCTTGATAATTTCAGTTCCGCCAACCTTTGAACTTTGCCGCCACCGCGCGACCTCCTTGCCCCTTGCGCGTCCCTTACCTGAGGGTCGGTTCTCCGCCCGATTTCCTGCGGGACGATTTGTCTCCCTGCCGTTGCCCTTGGAAACACTAGGGTCCGGCGTTTTGTTTGTTTTTCTTTTTCCTTCGCGCCATTTTTCTGCTAGTTTCGGCGAGCGAATATTGCGCGCTGTGCTTTTATTTCAACGTGCAAGTGCTATGACGTGCTGTTGCGCGTACAACTGCAGCAAGCGGCCTGAAGATGGTTATGCGGTATTCATGATACCTCAAGGCAAGCGTGACGGCTTGCGCAAGAAAGAGTGGCTTCACAATATTGGTCGAAATAACTTTATTCCTACAAAGAACAGCGTTGTTTTCGAGGTAAGGCGCCTTTCTTGCTGCCCGTAATAACGCTTTAACTGACGCCCTGTTTTCTATTCTTCCTGTGCGTTACATAACAATGATGTTGTCCTCTGCAGCATGCTGAATATTCTGCGAGGCTCCATCATTTCATACGCTGTCGATTTCTGCACAGTCAGAAATACTGCACTATAGTCTGCATTCTGCTGCAATTGATATGTTGCATCTGTTGCGATTATGCTAGGATCCCCTTTTACTGAAAAATCAAAATTGTAGCTTGTAGAGGAGCTATTCTTTCCACCTTGCATCGGTTACTTACGAACAATGAATGCTTGCCCTCTAAACCTCATTGGCAAGTAAACCCGCGGCGTTGCGGGTAAAGAGCGCTAGCTAGTTCGTAATGAGTTTTTCTTTTTTTTCTTTCAATTTTTGAATGTATCTTGCCATGTTTACATGCATGAGTGGGTAACAAGTATGGTTTGTTTTTATCAGGAATACGTCCAATGTGCAGGTAGCATTTACATGATGAGCCCCGCCGGGGTGGTGCAGTGGTTACGGCGCTTGACAACTGTTCCCAAGGGCGCGGGATTGAATCCCAGCCTCGGCGACAGCTTTTCGATAGAGGCGAAAAGCAAGGCGCCCGTGTGCTGTGCGATGTCAGTGCACGTTAAAGAACTCCAGGTGGTCGAAATTTCCGGAGTCCTCCACTACGGAGTCCTCCACTACGGCGTCTCTCCTAGCCTGAGTTGCTGGGGCGTTAAACCCCACAAACCAAACTAAACCAGCATTTACATGATCACGCACGCTTCGCTTTGATCACGGCTATTATAAGCGTTGGCCGAGAGCCTTCGCTTTGAAAGCTGGAGCTCTAAAACCGCAATTCCGCGTTTTCGTTTTCCGAGGAAAAACGTTTCCCATCAATGTAAAATCAGCCGGAATCATTGCGTCAGTTTGCCGTATTTACGAATCTTAAACAATCAATAATGGTTATGGTTATGACGTATAAATAGGGGAACATTTTGAGAGCAACAATTCTTAGCACTTTAACATATTATCCATTTATTATATATATATATATATATATATATATATATATATATATGAAGGAAAGAAGCCAACAGTCGGCGAGGCCAAGGCAAGCGTTGGGGATGGTACTTTATGTCTTTTTTTTTTTATTTTTTTTTAATGTTTACTTGGATAATCACAGAAATTAGTAATGCAATCTGTTAAGGGGAAAGATAATTAGATACAAAGTAGAAGAGAAAACAACGTGCCGATGGTGGGATCCGAACCCACGACCTCCGAATAACGCGTCCGGTGCTCTTCCAACTGAGCTACATCGGCCGCTGTCCCCCCTGCTACTTTCTTGGGTATTTATGTTGTCTGTATACGAACCTTGAGAGTGTTCACTATATATATATATATATATATTATATATATATATATTATATATATATATATATATATATATATATATATATATATATATATATATATATATATATATATATATATATATATATATATATATATATATATATATATATATATATATATATATATATATATATATATATATATATATATATATAGACTTAAGGTAGGTGACACACGGTAGAAAAAACAACACTTTATTCCGACGTTTTGGCCGGGGTCCGGCCTTTGTCAAGGAATGTGACATTCCTTGACAAAGGCCGGACCCCGGCCGAAACGTCGGAATAAAGTGTTGTTTTTTCTACCGTGTGTCACCTACCTTAAGTCTATGCCCTACCGGACCCATTGGAGCTTCAACCCCCTTCCTATATATATATATATATATATATATATATATATATATATATATATTTTTTTTTTTCATCTTGCCTGAGTGATTACCTCATCGCTCAATGTTCTAGCTGAATTTCACTGAAGGTCAGCCGCGAATATTACACGAACTGGGGGAAAAAAGCCCAACGCAGTTCCGACAATTTTCTCTCCCGAAGCAAAGGAAGCTTCCTCGACAGAACCTCCCGACAGCAGTAAGTTATTGGCTCTTTTCCCACCTTCATTTATGAGAAAACAAGGTAGAATAAAAAAATGAAGTCACTGTATAGATGACTTATCAGATATGAGATAGTATATATAAGACTGACAACGTAACTCAGTGAAAATTGAGGCATATCAATGGGTCACGTGACGGCATCAAAATATGTTTATCAATAGTAATAGCTAATGATGGTGACAGTTACGGGAATTAGTAGTAAATTATAGTAATAGGCCCGGATAGTGAGGTGATAGTGTTCGTTACGGATAGTGACAGTTATGGTAGGTCATTTGACGGCATTATAGAGATAGTGACAGCTACAGATAGCGATAGGTAATGATGTGGCAGTTATGCTTTCTCATTTAATAATAATAATAATAATAATAATAATAATAATAATAATAATAATAATAATAATAATAATAATAATAATAATAATAATTGGTTCACAGGAAATGAAAGGCGCAGTATCTGCCACACTTGTTCCGTGGACACCTGAACCGCACCGTAGAGGAAGGGAGAAAGGTGGGAGTGAAAGTAGATAGAGAGAACGCAGAGTCATAGTGGAGGGCTGCGGAGTAATTTTGACCACGGGATCTTTAACGTGGTTGCCCCGCCGGGGTGGTGCAGTGGAAAGACGCCCGACTACTGTGCCGGAGTTCCCGGGTTCGAACCCGACCGCGGCGGCTGCGTTTCGATGGAGGCGAAACGAAGTGGCGTCCGTGTGCTGTGCGATGTCAGCGCACGTTAAAGATCCCCAGGTGGTCGAAATTACTCCGTAGCCCTCCACTATGGCTCCTCTTTCTCTCTGTCCACTTTCATTCCCACCTTCCTCCCTTCCCTTACGGCGCGGTTCAGGTGTCCACAGAGCAAGTGTGACAGTTACTGCGCCTTTCCCTTCCTGTGAACCAATTATTATTATTACTATTATTATCTTTAACGTGCGCTGACAACGCACAGCAGACGGACGCCTCTTCGTTTCGCCTCCATCAAAACGCAGCCGCCGTGGTCGGGATCGAACCCGGGCACTCCGCTACAGTCATCGGGCGTTTTACTACTGTACGCATGTTGGAGACTTAAGTGCACCCTGTAATTTCTGTATTTAGAGCATTAGTTCTGGTGGTGTTAGGTTTATCTTTCAGTTTGACTACTTAGCATATAGCATTTACACTTGACTTCAGTTTTCCATCTATAGTGCAAAGTTTCGCCCCGCCGGGGTGGTGCAGTGGTAAGACGCCCGACTACTGTGCCGGAGTTCCCGGGTTCGAACCCGACCGCGGCGGCTGCGTTTCGATGGAGGCGAAACGAAGTGGCGTCCGTGTGCTGTGCGATGTCAGCGCACGTTAAAGATCCCCAGGTGGTCGAAATTACTCCGTAGCCCTCCACTACGGCTCCCCTTTCTCTCTTTCCACTTTCACTCCCACCTTCCTCCCTTCCCTTACGGCGCGGTTCGGGTGTCCACAGAGCAAGTGTGACAGTTACTGCGCCTTTCCTTTCCTGTGAACCAATTTATTATTATTAGTGCAAAGTTTGGGTTTAACTGCAGTTAAATAATAATTCGGGTCGATAACTAGCACAGCTCATTTGCACTAAACCTAAACTTTCGACAGGTATATGACTCGATGCTAATGAAAAGTGTGATTTTGATTGCATAAAGCTCATTAACGCTAATTAATATGGATCGCTAACTAATTCATATCATTTGCATTCATAAGCTTTTCAACGTTATATAGCTTGATAGTCTAGCTCAATGTTTGCTTTCATACAAAATTAACTAATTAACGCAGAGAATGCGGATCGCTAACTACCACAATGCCATTATGCTTGGCCTAAGCTTTCGAACGGTATATGACTCAATGCTGCTGAGCACATTTGGATTTTAATTGCAATTTACTAAATATCAATTATTTGGCCCAGTAATTGGTCATAATAAGTGCACAATTAAACAATAATCTAAAGTCACAGTTGATCAGGTGGCATACACTATGCTTAGTCAGCTTGACAGTAGCGAAATAGACCAAGTCCCGCTTTGACCTTCTCTGATCTTGAAGTTCAAAGTACCAGTCTGGGTCGTTTTCCTAACTTTTACCGTGGTAACAGAGTTCACGCGGTAAAAAAACAAACACAGACAAAGTCAGAGGCAGTACTAGATCAGGTGAACAAACTAAAACACCTTATGATGTGACTTAAAAAGTGTGTGTAGTACGGAACTCAGCTGAAAGCTCTGTTTGCAATCAAACAGCTTTAAGAAGAAACCAATCTTTTCATGAACATCACTTTCATCATTCTCAATGATTGCCTCGCAAATTTTCAAAAATTTCGCGTACTCGTGGAGTGCAGACCTGGCCCAAAAACACGCACTTCTCTCACTGCTGCGGCCGGCCGGCGGGTGGAACTACTCTCTAAATGGTCTATACGTAAAGCCTGTCATAAATGTACGTTTACGAGACACTGCCGAGCTTTATAGAGCATACATAATATTTATGCCCGTAAGCTTGATAGAGATGGGAGGACTAAAAAAAATCAGAAAAATTCAGAAAAAAAATGCGTTTTTTTTTTCGTTTTCTTCCGATACGTATAAAACCAGAAAAAATACCATATGATATTATTAAGAAACACGAAAATTTATGCTAATTGATAGATGGCTTCTTCTAAACAGGAACATGCACTGTTTGCACAATTCAAGCTTACTTAAGAACCTTCGTGATAAGTGCTTAAGCTATTGAAACAATTTAAGTTTCTTGTGCAGAATATGAAGGCACATGCAATATCATGTGGGAGCTCTAAGCCCAAAAAACAGCACCCAGACCAAATGGGGCTGCCCGAACAAAAGCGCTTTAGATCTCACATGGGCCTTAACAGAGGTGCTAGATATTCGTACGTGGACATGTTCTTTAGATTTGCTAAGAACATGATTGCTAAATACCGGCTCGTGTCGTAAAAAAAGCCCGAATGGGGCTGCCGAATCGATGCCAATGCAGGTGGCTGTAGCAGGGCTCAATAGTGTCTGCACCCTATTATGCATGTATTTCTACCATCCTTTATTTTGTAATGAGGTTTCTTAGCCTGGGGATCCGAGAGAGAGTTCTCCTTGAAGCGTCAGTCCGAGGCTTCTTCAACAGCAGGATCTCGCACCGTGCGCTCGCGGTGTGCATGCCCCCGAAACACATCTTCCTCTTTACAGTTTGTATGATACATTGCCCTAGTTTACTATATAAAGGATCTCTAAAAGAGTTACCAACTTTTTTTGGTTAGAAAGCTTTTATTGTCGCAGCCATGTAAATTGCGCTGAAAGTCTGGAAGATAACAATTGCTGCACTTTTGTTTTTTCCGCTTAGAGTCGAAACTTGAACATATGACATGTAGCGTCGTTTCGCCTATTTGTATTTCGAATAAAGTATAAAGAAAACCCAGTCAGGTCGTAGTCTTATTTGCGAGAACGTTTCGCTCGGGCGCTGATGCCGACTTATCTGCGGCGGCGCCTAGCGATCAGCCCATCCACCGCCGACGCAGTTGTGAGCCGTTGCACGTTACGTTACTGTAATGCGACGTCACTAGCATTCGTTGATGTCCATATGAGATTCATATGTCATCAAATTCATGGTGCTGGCGATGCGTCTCGATTGGGGAAGTAGCATTTAAACGGCTCTTTGGAGCTGAATTAAGATACATGTAAAAGGTTTCTTCTGTCCAGAACTTGGTCGTCGGTGATCTCACATACACAAGAAACCGGTAACATGCTTATTTAGCCTGAATACTTAATGTCCCAACCCCTTTAAAAACAACGTGATAAAACTTGAATGCATGCATAATTAACTCAGGAAAAAAAGAACCGAAACTCAACATGGACAGATTAGAACAATCTAGGGAGAAGCAAACATAGAAAAATCGCCAAAACTAAAGCGCCTTGCCATGTCAGCGTGTATTGAAAAATGCGACAAATTTTATTGTCTAATAAACATTATGGGAAAATAAATAGAACTGGCAGCTTACGTCCGTGTATTGTATTGATTGGAACCAAGTGGAATAAGATGCAAAAAGGCCAGCATTTTTTTAGATAAGCCTCAAACAGTACAACATAACTCACAGGAATTTAAAAAGCACATTCGAACGTTAATGTAAAGCGACTAGACAGTGCCAGGAAGAAAACACAGAAACGTAGTCAAATTCGCAACCATGACTGATTGCAAAAAAATAAAAAATAAAACAAGATATAGATCGAAGTGCGCGTAAGATATTGCTAAGGAAAAGTGCAGAATATATGAGACGGGAGAGAAACCACGCACTAAGGAAAAGGAGGCACGGAAACAAGCCCAGAACTTTGTCTACCCGCTCTATTCCGAACCGCTGCGGCTGCTCTCATTTGCGGCGCCGCTCATTAAACTGTACTTTTAGCTGAATGTTAGAACGAATGAAGGCAGCTTGTATATGACCCGTGAGCATATGCCTGCACTTGATGTGCACGCAGTCGAACGTTGACCACTCCTTCCCTTATTTTAGCAGTGAAGGCTGCAACACATATTGCCGCAATCTTCTAGAACCATGAAAGGTGTCATATATGCCTTTTTATAACCGTCTAAAGAGTGTTCGGGAAAAAAGACTGCTGGGTGTTTTAATGCAGCTATACTCCTTTGTTAATATAAATAACTGATATCTTTCAAATATTTCCAATATTTTTGAAAACAAACTGGTGTTTTTATTGCGAAAGCAATACTAGTCTATGTGTCGAGCCTTCAGCGTAGCACGGCCGGTAGCCACGTATTTCCCACGTGACGCTGTGACGTCCCACCCCACGTGACACTAGGTTGAGAGCTGGGCTACCAACTTGGGTCTCTCGTTTCACACGGGACGGTTATGTCAGAATCAGCCTACTAGGACCATGGCATTCACGTTACCCCTATAGGCCACTAAGGCACGTTCATAGGGGTTGGTTAAAGCGGGGCTTTATATATGGGCTGAGGAAGAAGAAAAATAGAAGAAGGAGAAGAACGCTCGGTCACCCACAGCTAATGCTTTTGCTCAATATTTGGTTCAGCATCGTTGAACCCTTGTAATTTTTGCTTTTTGTTTTTCAACCTTGAAAATTTTCTGAATTTTTTCATCCCTAAAGCTAGGTCAGTTTGGAAGGTTATTAGGTTCGTAAGGACTGCAACCATAAGTTTTACTTATAAGGCTGTGAAAACTGACTATGAGATCCGGCAAATTCGCGAAGTGATTCACAAAGGAACTACTTCGCAAAATAGCGTCGTAGCGCGCTGAATCTGGTTTAATTCAGATTACTATAGTACCAAAACGCGGTGAGATAGGTTGGTAATGTACCGGTATATTACACAAAGGACTTCAGGTAAAGCATTAGCTTTTGTTACTCTTAAGAAATTACAAAGGTTACGGGTACAGCACGTCTCGTATCAACAGAGGTACGCCGACTGTTTCTCCTGTTTACAGCGCAGCCAAGTTACCATTTCTGAAATTTTCTCCTCTTTCTTTTCACTCTCTCTATCAGCAGAAGACTGGAACCAGTCCTCTTTGATGGCGTTACTCGAAAGGGGAACTAACCTGTCTGTCTTCTTTTTCTCGTCCTCGAGCTCCCGGTACGTTTGCTGCAGCTTGTCCGTGAGTATCTCGAGGTTCTTGGTGAGCTTGTACTCGGCTTCGAACTGCTCGGAGAGCAGCACGAGGTCTCGCGTGGCGTCGTGCAGCGGGATGTCGCTGAGGTAGAGGCCCCTCCGGTTCAGGTCGTCCAGGTTGAGCACGCTCGGCGAGCACAGGAACAGCATGAGCTCGGTCTCCGGCACGTACAGCATCTGGCCCTTCAGGCGCATGCGCGTCGCCCGCTCGCCGGACCCGCCGCCAGCAGCTGAGCGGGTCCGCAGCACGTACACGGTGTTGATGTGCGCCAGGATGTTGTCGAAGGTGAGCTCCATGTGCGGCCGGACCAGCTCCATGAAGTCCGAGATGCGACTGTTTTCCTGCGTCGAGGTTAATGTGGAAGGAATGTAAAGTGGTACCAAGGGTGCGCTTCACAAGCCCGCAACATTACTGAATCAATGCAATCCAAAACGCACCCTTATAGGTGCATTTCCGTGTTTATGATACACCTCCTAGAAAGGGTTCATTGAGGTCTGTGCATCGTTCTAAGGGTAGCAGCGCTGCTTGCTGCACCCATTAAAAGGGTGCATCAGTACCTCAATACGAACCACGCGGCAGAGTTCATGTCGATGTTGCCAAATGCGAACTACCGCCATATGGCATTACCAGCAACGCGTTTAAGGAAACCCGCTTTTAATGATGAATTAGGCATTTTTAAAAATTGGCAATTGCGGGATTTCTGATCTATTGCCGGGATCCGTGGCAGACTAATTAGCTCACTTTGTGGTAGACACGAAGAGGGTAATTAACATTAACATATTGTTACGGGGAAGATATTCAGTCCGATAGCTGTCCACCCAGTTAACCTTAAAGGCAGCACCACACTCAGAGTCGTCGTCTTCAAGTCTGTCTCACTTCATCATCCTCAGCACGAGCAGCGAAAACCGCTAAGTAACAATATGTTTAAAAAACATCTGCACAAATGCACCGGCGTTGCTTTTTCATGCTCAGTTTATTGCGCAATAATAAATGGCAGAGCGAAAAGCCGACCAACGGGGCTGTTGTCTAGTGTTCGCCCTTGTCTTTCCGCACTTTGTTATGCGCACGTTAAAGAACCCCAGGTGGTCGAAATTTCCGGAGTCCTCCACTACGGCGTCTCTCATAGCCTAAGTTGCTTTGGGACGTTAAACCCTACAAACCAACCAACCAACTTTGTTATGCGTTCTCACCAACAACTCCAAAACAACACTCTAGTTCTGTTTATTGTTCAGTCGTATGGTTACCTTGGAGAAAAACAATACCTTCATGTAACCTAATAAAAAGCAGTGCTCAAAAGCATGCGGTAATTAATTTTGGACGAGATACCGGAACGCGTAAGCTATAGTTGTATAGTTGCTTGTAGATGAAACTGGGAAAACGAACAGACCACTTCGAAGGGTAGCCTCATTTGCGCTTTAAATGCAAATATATATGACGCAACAAAATGAAGCACATGTAAAGGAGTGGCTAAGAATAGTCGAGCAAGCAGTTCACACCACCACATACATGCCCTCTGGTGCACATCTGACCTTTCAGTTCAGTTCAGTTTAGTCGTTCAGTCGTGTCCGACTCTTCGTGACCCTATGGACCATGTCACGCCACGCTTTCCGGTCTCTCACTATCTTCCTAACATCACATAACTTCATCTGCAGTGCCTCTAGGATGCCATCTAACCATCGCGTTCGCTGCCTACCCCTTCTCCGGCGACCCTCAACCTTTCCCAACATCAAATCTTTCTCCAGCGACTCCTCTCTTCTCATCAGATGACCAAAGTAGCTGAGCTTTAACTTTAGAATTTGACCCTCCAATGAGCAGTCAGGGTCTATGGTCGACAATATCGTCTGATTTGATCTTCTGGCAGTCCAAGGAACTCTCAAGAGTCTTCGCCAGCACCATAATTCAAACGCGTCAATTCTTCGGCGGTCAGCCTTTTTCACAGTCCAACTCTCGCATCCATACATCACAATTGGAAAGACCATAGCACGAGTTATACGGATCTTGGTTGGCAGACTAATGTCTCTGCTTTTTACTAGGCGGTCAAGGCTAATCATTGCTCTCTTTCCCAGAAGCAGGAGTCTCCTAATTTCATGGCTGCAGTCTCCTTCCGAGGTAATCTTGGAGCCCAAGAACAGAACATCTGTCACAGCTTCCACTTCTTGTCCATTGATGCTCCAGGACTTGATAAGGCAAGACGCCATGATCTTTGTCTTTTTAATGTTCAGTTTAAGCCCAAACTTCTCACTCTCTTCTTGTATGCGCATCAGAAGACTCTTGAGTTCCACTTCACTTTTTGCAATTAAAGTGGTATCATCCGCATATCTAAGGTTGTTGATACGTTTTCCAGCAATCTTCACTCCAGCTGAAGACTCGTCCAGACCGGCCTTCCTCATGATGCACTCTGCATATAGGTTAAATAGGCAGGGCGACAGTATGCAGCCTTGCCTCACTCCTTTCTCGATCGGAAACCAATCAGTAAGACCATGCCCAGTTCTGACTGTGGCCTCTTGCCCTTCATACAGGTTCCTGAGGAGACAGATGAGGTGAATTGGAACTCACATCTCTTGGAGAGCTTGCCACAATATGCTGTGATCTACGCAGTCAAACGCTTTCGCATAATCAATAAAGCAGAAGTCGATGGGTTTCTGGAACTCTCTTGCTTTTTCCATGATCCAGCGAAGGTTAGCAATTTGGTCTCTAGTTCCTCCGCCCTTGCGAAACCCAGCTTGCACGTCCGGAAGCTCCCGATCCACATACTGCTTGCAGCCTACCTTGGAGGATTTTCAACATGGAATGTAAGATCTATGACGCAAGGTAAACTGGATGTCGTCAAGCGAGAAATGGACAGATTGAACATTGATATCTTGGGTATCAGCGAGCTCAAGTGGACCGGAATGGGAGAATTTAACTCCGGCGACCATTTTGTCTTTTTTTGTGGGCACGAATCCAAGAGAAGGAATGGGGTCGCTCTCATAGTACGCAGAAGAATGGGCAAAGCAGTGCTAGGATACAACCCCAAAAACGACCGAATGATTTCACTTCGGATCCAAGGTCAGCCTTTCAACATAACAGTTATCCAAGTCTATGCACCGACCACTGCTGCTGAAGAAGCTGACGTTGAGAGATTTTATGCGGACGTTTCAGAAGAGCGCTATTATTCGCATTACCGGACTTTCTATTATTTAGGAAAGCTTCTTTTGTAGCAACGTCACCACTGATTTAAATAGATTTTATCTCTTTTCGTTCCAGCTCTAGATGCAGTAACCGGAGTATATACCTGGGCCAGCGTGGGCAGCACACGGGTGACCGATGTGCCGGCCTGCACGACGTTCAGGTTCCGGTCGAACATGACGTGGAAAGGAAACGCGCGGCAGAATGTGGCCGGGCTGATCTTCTTCTCCTGCAGCGACTCGGCGTCCAAGAAGTCCTCCAGCTCGGGCTCTGGCGTGCGCGCCCGCTGGCCCGTCTCGCGGATGGCGAACTGCACGTGATCCAGGCCGTCCTCCTTGCCCTGGAGCTGCTCCACATGGACCTCAGTGTGGTGCAGCTTGCTGGCCACCGCCTGTATACCAGAGAACCGGTTGGTTGATTCACTGAAATGATTGACGGAGTGATGATTGATTACATTGCTCGTTGACTGTTTCAATTGGTTGACTAGTTGGCTGTTATTTTACCCAATTAGTGACTGACAGACTGGTTCCTTACTCATATGAATGTTTGGCTAATTGCCCAACCTCTTGATTAGTTGAGTGCTTTAATGGGTGGTCGATTTATTGATTGGTTTGTTGATTGATTCCCTGTCTGTTTGGCTAGTTGTTCGATTGATTGAAATGCTGGGACGCCGGAAGTGAGAGGGGGCAGCGGGGTATAGCCTGTTCAAGTACTGTTATGAGGGGCTCAGACCCTACCTCATCTTACTTCCTGCCTTGTTTAAGGTCTTGTTTTTTTTTTCCCTCTAACTTAGGATCGCGACGTTACTATAAAACAGGCTGCTACCACAACACCGCAGTATAAAATTTTAATGCGAAACTTAGCTCATGAGTCGCGTGGACAGAGCGTGTCATCAGAGTCTGTGGACAGAACGTGTCCGCGAGAACTGACACTTAATAAACAAGATAGTGTCATCGCCAAGAATCGAACCACCATCCTTTTGTTCCCCAGCCGAACGCGCAAACCACTACCTTACGCCGATGTTTTTGCTGTTGTACCACAGACGAGGACCAGTCCACTTGTCGAAACGTTGGCTCGACCTGCGAACTCCGGAAATTACGACCACCTGGGGTTCTTTAACGTCCACTGACATCGCAAAGCACACGGGCCCGTTGCTTTCCGCCTCCATTGAAAAGCAGCCGCAGAGGCCGGGATACGGTCCCATATCTTTGAGAACAGTAGTCGAGAGCCGTAACCACTGCGCTACTCCGGCAAGGCTATTCGCTTAATTAATGCCGACAAACTAAATGTTTTGGTTTGCACAAGTGTTTACGCAGAAATAAGAACATGTGCTTCATTATTGATGACTGAATAATTAGTCTCTCGCTTGAAAAGCCAACACAACGAAAAAGAACAAGGTGTTAAAACGAGCAGAGTCCTTTGTGTTTTCTGCACTAGTGCTTCAAAGTGTGGCAAGCCTCTCCTTGTTTGCTGCAAAGCAAACAAGAATGGGGCGCGCCATGAGGAAACACATATGAGAGAAGCCAACCGTCCCTGAAACAGAGGAAAACATACGGGAATTTTATTTTCCCAAATTGGAGTGCTAAACGATGGGGCATTGCATAAATTGTTTATCTGAAAGGTAGCTAGTTATAGAAAGAAGAAAAAGAAATATCTGCTTGAACCGGTGGGAACCGAACCCATGATGATATCCGACCACGAATTTTGAGGCCAGCGCACTACAAAAATATATATCCGGTAGGGGAAGGTCCCGTCCCTATATACAAACAGCAGCCCAGCAGCAAGGGGTAGGATTCCGCTCTATCGTCTAACAATCACATACATATATATTAAACATCGTCAGAAATAAGAAGCTCAGAAATCTACGCAACATTTTTTTTTCTTCAATGAAAAATCATTAAATCCACATAGAACGAGCAGTAGTTTCTCCACCACTGCTCTTCGAGCCTGTCACAAGCCGTCGACGTTACTTCTTCAACTGGTCAAAAACAACGCGTCGCCAAGCATAGCCGCTCAAACTGGCGAATATAATAATAATAAAAAAGAAAATCACCTCTGCGACGCAAGTGGCAACAACGAAAACCAAGCTGTCCAACGCCGCGCTTACCATGAGGAAAGTCGGCCCAGTACAGAGGTTGTATAAGCAACCCGTCGACATTCGCCCGAGGGAAGGTGAACGAACCGCTGAACGAAATACTTGCGCCCTAAAGCACGAGCCGGCAAGGTTGCAGCTCAGACAGGTTGAATCATCGAGCAGAATGCTCTCGCTGCTCCCGCGATGTGGCATAGAGCTATCCAAAGGCGAAGTCAGCAGCCGTTCCTGGCCGACCAATGAAGGGTGCGCTGGAAACTCTACGGTTAGAGAGAAAATGAGATAGATGGAAAATAAAAGGTCTCCATTGCAACGGTCCCCGTCCACGCTTATCGGGGTTAAGGGGTTGGACTCAGATTTGTGCGTTCATTGAGAAAGTAAAATATGTATCCTCTCTCCGCTTTTCCCTCTGACTCGATCTGGCGCTGAAAAGCTAGAGATGCATGTCTCTTCTGCTGATCCCATCTTCCATCCGTTCTCTCCTTCCTTTTAAGGCCTTCCATGCCTTTGAAGAAGCCTGCGCTTGTCAGATGGATGCGATTGAAAATTACCCCTGTGATTGGGGTACAGGACTACTTACTGCGCCCAAGGACGCGGGATCGAATCCTGGCCTCGGTGGCCGCTTTTCGAAGGAGGCGACTAGCAACGCGCCCGTGTGCTATGCGATGTCAGCGCGTTTAACTACTAGATGTGAGAGCAGGAGGAACTAAAAGACAGATTTAGCTGCGCATCGGAAGATTGGACCATTGTGTTGGATACTTCTATGGCATTATTTTATAACATTTCGAATTTGCCTCGCTATTATAATTGTTGCCAAAAAAGCTGGTCTTAATCGTTTGAGTCTGATTTGCAGTCCGGGTTACAAAAAGGCAGGCTTTCAAATTTCGCCACACAAACGGCGCGTCTGCACAGAAAGGGGCCAGACAAATTCATCATACAGGTATCCCGTGGAAAACTTATTATATGATGACTGGCGTCTTTCGATATAGCGAATATATAGCATGCATCTTTCAGGAACAAAAGATAAATACGGACAAGGTAAAGGCAGGACAGAAAGAATTTGAATTATTTTCTTTTCATTCGCATTTCGTGCGAGTGTGCTTCAAAAATTCATACGAAAGTGCCTAGATGTGTCGCTCTGACCTTAAACTAATTTCTGTAAAATTCGTTCGAATGTCCCCGAGAACAACGTATCTTTGTTGTGAGCACGGTGGTAAAGATTTCAACGAATCTGGAAGAAGCAAGTTCACCTCGGGAGGAGCTACGAATGCAGGCGCCAAAGGAGCGGCGTTATCTTGTACGAGCGGGCACAGAAGCACAGGTTCTGCTGTCGCTCCTGCCGCCAACTCGACGACCTTCGAAACGAAAATTGGGCGACCGACGCAATTTCAGCCGTCTTCCGCGAACGGTATTCCGCGTTCGTAACGGTCCTTTAACGCACCCGGGAGCGGTGCACTGTGAAAGCGAAGACGCTGCCGCAGGGTCACAGCTTGGTTCTCTTCTCGCCCTTGCAACGTACGGCGGCAGCGCAAGAAACCGGTTCGTCGTGCACGGGCGCCGAAAGAAATGATGTTTGCAAACCTCGAATAGAAACGAGCACACTTTTCGTTCGAAGGCGTCCGCCAAGGAAAGGCCGGAATATCCACTTTCATTTCGTGCTCGGGAAGAGAAAATGATGAAGTAGACTGTGGTGATTGCCCTCAGTGCCGTCACTGTTGCGAGCAAATGGGCAAACCATACTGCTTCGCCTTTGTATAGCACTGTTCAAAATTCTTCGGGCCGGATAGCTCGCACTTAAGCCGAGTGGTAAGAAACATATGTCTCCCTCGCAGCTCTATAGCTTTTTCAAAGTGGTAGCCCTCATCAGCATATATTTTAAGATCACTTGATGCTTGTGGCAGCCATTAGGAGTCTCTTCTGTACGGCTCAAAAGCAAATTATGGGGCTTAAACATTTGTGGCGCATTTAGCAGACACGAGAGGGCAAAAGTTGATCATATCGATATATCGACCTCGAAAAGAAGCGGATATTTGCTCGGACTGTGCTGAGGAGTTAAGGTGATAGTTTGCTAAAGAAACGAAAGCGTCCGTTCGAAAACAGCAACCCAAATATCAAATTTAGCGAGTTAGGATTAAAGTGCGCTTTCTCAAAGGATGGATTAAAAACCTAGGGATGATATATTTATGCGGCTCAAAGCTGCCCTCGCCTTAAAGAGTACGGCATATTCGCACACGGATGAAGGAAGGAGGAGTGAACTATTAACCAAGAGTGTACGCGGGTGATCTCCCATGCCAGGAAGCTAGTGTCGAAGGCCACACTCCAGGCCCAGTCGATCAGCTCAAGGACCTTCGAGCGGATGACGTAGAGTGCCTCGACACCTAAGCCTCAGACATGGATGGATGTATTGGACGGATTATAAAACCGTCCCTTCTATAACGGGCTGCTGGCAGTTTCCACCATGATCGGCTTTTTTTTTTTTTTGCTCGACATCTTGAATGCTGTTACAGCCGTCAACTATTTCTTGATTTCAGTTATTAAATTCTTATTTCTACACTTATGTCATCTTTCTGCTTTTCAGCCACTAATCTTCGAATAGCTTTTTTCTAACTTGGAGCGCAGATTCATTCACCCGACCACTGGTGTCTTAGAACTTAAGATCTCAGGGAGAGTGATCCGGATCGATACCATTGCATTCGGGTATAAGATGTTCAGTTATTTCTACGGACCCCGCTGGGGTGGCGCAGTGGTTTCGGCGCTCGACTACTATTCTCAAGGACGCGGGATCGAATCCCAGCCTCGGCGGCCGCCTTTCTGTGGAGGCGAAAAGCAAGGCGCCCGTGTGCTGTGCGATGTCAGTGCACGTTAAAGAACGCCAGGTAGTCGACATTTTCGGAGTCCTCCACTACGGCGTCTCTCTGAGTTGCTTTGGGACGTTAAACCCCACAAACCAAACCAAACCAGTTATTTCTACGGATTTACCACGCAATGCATATGTGTCATGCTCTTGGTTAAATTTATTTTTGTAAGAGCTCATTCTAAGGCACCTAGATCTAGCTTCAGAGAGCAGGGCACTGTCATCCTGCACCGGCAGCCTCACGCGGTTTAATCCGCATTATCTGAAGGCCGACTAGCCGCGACATGGACTGGGCCCTGCTGGCTTGTCCATCTGAGCTTCCTCAATAGCCTGTTGTTATGTAAGCTCCCCTGTAAAGGATCAGTGTGTCGCGAAATAAATTAACAAATAAATGAAGGTAATCATAGCCAATGACCGACGTCAGTCACAGCGTCGTTGCAGACTGCGTAAATGACAAGGACTTGAGTGAAGTGTCTGGAGTTTTGTCGGTGATCTCTGGTGCGCTTGTCCTGACCAGTTTTCTGCCACCTAACAGTATTCTGGAAACTGCAAATGATTTGGACCACATCGAGTGCGCCTTGGAGGGACACTTAATTCCGAGAGCAGTGTGGAATCTACACTGCCGAAAAGCGAATGCCTAAGAATTGCTGGTGCACATGGTGCATTACGTTTCCTCTCATTATCATTCTCAACCAAATGCATCGTCATTATCATTCCTAATTTCATCATTGTCATTATCACTAACTGCAGCGTCATTGGCATCGCTACTAATATCCGCACTGCAGACAAGGAGAATTATAATGTGTGTTTCACGATCCGGCTACAGGCTGATTACTTTGTAAATAATGTAACTTTTTCCTGCATTTAAGGTGTGTAATAAATACCATGCTTAAAAAAAATCCCGGACGTGGCGCACTTGGTTAAAGTGCTCGGCTGGGGATCCGAGGATTGGAGGCTCGATTCCCGGGGAAGACAGGATTTATTAATTTTTAATTATCATCCTCATGGTACACAAGGAGAATTATGATGTGTGTTTCACGAAACTCTGGCAATGTTTGCTATTATGCAGTGGACGACGGTTCCGGCGAAGTACTTGGGTGTACGCTTAGAATACTACAAGATCAGCAGAGACTTGTGGAAAGACAAGGCGCAAAAGACTAAGCAAAATGCGGATGAGCGGAAAGGGCACGACCTCTCACTGTTCGCACGTGCAAGTGTGTGCAATGTGTTTCTTTACCAACATTTGGTATTTGCTGCGATTTTTATGCATATCCCGCTCAAACGGGCACTAACTGCACATAATATTTGCAGTTTTGCTGAGTTTTTGAAGAGAGATTTGCAGAGTATTAACAGAGTATTTGCAGCGAACTAGCCGCGCTAATTTGTTTATTTCCTTGAAAAAGGATGGCCGTGGTCTTTCCAACTTGTTTCTGCGACAGTTTGTGTCACGATTTCTTTGTTTGCGTGATCAAGCATACCCTTTGTTGCGCATTATGCTGCAGATGCGCTTAAGCAATATGATACCGGACTTTGTTGTGTTTAGTTATCCGGCCACAAATCGCGCTGTCCCTAGATTTTTACGAGAAGTTGTTTTTGACTTACAAATTTTGCGTGCACATTTTTCGGTTCAGTATCTTAGTTCTGCACCCAGGAAAAAATTGTATAAGGACTTGCTCAACCCCTTTGTACTCGTACCCCTATACTGATCCATACATTGTGGAGGTCCAGGACAACATGTCGTAAAAAGAGTTAGGAAGATGCCGGTTAAGCCGACCGTCAGATCGTTTTTCTAGAAGCTTCACTCTGGTTCCCTTCCCTTATAAATGTAGCTTAACGATAAAGGTAAATTTGTACCTTGAGCCCTCAACGTCGCAATCTGTGAAGAAACAGAGATCGTCGATTACGTTTTTATAGATTGCTGGTATCCTGTTTTTCACTGGGATATATTACAAAGAACCTTAAAGAAAAAACTACCCATTAATAATTACGGCATCCGGTTTCTACCCGTAAAAAGTGACGAGGTCCTATTCGACATGATTGTGGTGCCTCCACGGCATTTGGAAAACGCGGATGGCACGCCGAATTAAATCTACGAGGCTGTCAGGGACAACTTGATTGAAACATTTCTCAGAGATGTTCTCCGTAGTCGGCCTGGACAATCTCAGTGAATGAATGTGGTCAACGGATTGATCAACATTAAATAGTTTTAATAGATCGTTTAAGCCAAAGGTAGGCTAGCGATTCTTATGCATGTATGTACTTTGTTGACCGGTAATAAAGGGAAAAAATCACGGGCGTGGCGTAGTTTGTTAATGTGCTCGGCTGGGGATTCGAGGAATGGAGGTGTGACTCCCGGGATTTTTATTTTTCTGATGACTTTAGTTTCGGGTTCAGGTGATGACGTCTTTTGACTGACAGCTGTGGTGTGACAGAATGTAATCCGATTAGGCATGCTGCTCAAGGCCCACAGAAGGAAGAGAAATGACAGCACAGAGAAAGCTTTCGCAATTAGTTTCGCCCTAGACTGAAATAACATAACGATTACTATGAAAGTCAAGGGCACAATCATCAGGCATGCTATAAAATCACTCGTTATTCAAACTAAAATTGGTGCCCTTGCCAATGTTCGGGAATTACGTTATGTAAGTGAAAGCTACGTCTGCAATCGGATACATGTTGAACTCCGCCCAGATTCATGACCGTCACAAAGTGTTCCCTCACGACAAGGAAATAATCCGCGAGGTTATGGCATTCTTTTATTCTCGAGTTAACAGCTGATGACAAGGAAAATATATAAGTGCGTGATTCTAGCGGCATTTCATTTGATTAAGAGAAGGGAACATTGCTATAGTTATTTTGTTTCATGCTCTCATTGGTTAGTGGATTAATACAGATTACTGTGGGGCGCGGACTGTTGTTGCTAAATGCTATGCTAGAGTTGCATTCTGCTACGGTCCACCGCGTATGACAAGCGATCCCGCAAGGAACGTCGTAACATCTGTTGAATTTTCCAGTGTCTGCCGATTTGGTTCCACTTGACGTCCCATCCGATGATGGACCCAGCGCAAGAGGACAATGTGCGCACCTTGACTATGCCGATGACGATGGGCTCTAGTCCTTCCCGCTCGGAGTAATAGTGCAGGAGCAGGGCGCCGTCGCCGGGCCGCTCGGTGCATCTAAAGGAGGGCGCCCGCATGCCCGGGTAGATGGTGGCCAGGTGGTCGTGCAGGGCGTCCAGGTTCTGCAGGAAGTCACGAGGTGTGGCGCCCAGAACCTGCAGGATCTTGTCGTACCCCGACTCCTGGCAGAAGTCGAAGAACATGCGCCCGAACATCTCCAGGATCTCCTCGGCTGGGGTGCCTGCAGGACAGCGTGCATGTAGCACATTCATGGCAGCGTATAACCGTCTCTACCAATATGCAATGCATTCGGACGAGAAGCGCGGAACGATCACGCTCAATCACTAAGCATTTCTCGCGATCTATGAGCCATAACATATTAAGCAGCAGTCCTCTATGTGGGACTGCCGCTTAGCACATTATGGCTCTTAGATCATGGGGAATGCTAGATATTTCCGTCGTGCACGACCTATATGATGTCACATTATTATATTGTCACAGAGACAAGTTTTGGCAGAAATCACCGATGATCACACAGCGGCATCAAACTAGGTAAGGCCGGCGGCTCAACGCCAGAACTTCGGCTTCTTGGTCTGGAGGAGCCAAGCGCTCGCGATATGCACAAAGCGACGACGAGGTATGCGCCGTGTCATTGGCCCCCGGGTAAATAAGGATCGTCCCGATGCTGGGAGATTGTGCTTGAGAGAAAAAAAAATAGCACAGAAGGCAGTCGCTGGGCTCACATACGTGCACACACACAGATACACAAGGGTCAACTGTTTCGGTCGTAATCGGGTTTCAGGCAGTTCACTTGGACCACCTCAGGGAGAGCGGACTGTCGAGACTTTTGAAAGCCATCCGGAACGACCTCGTAATTTAGGTCCCCGACTGATCGTAGCATCTTGTACTGTCCGAAGTATCGGCAGAGGAGGTTCTCGGAGTTTAGGAAACCAGACCCACGCATGGTCTCCAGTTCCGTACCGAACATCACGGCGTCGGAAGTTGCATCGTTGAGCATCTCCGCGTTGCTGGTTCTGAATTCTCCACCTGGCTAGCTGATGGGCCTCTTCGGCGAGGTGTAGAAAGGTATGAGCATCATGCTGGTTGTCGTCGTCCAGATGTGGCAACATAGCGTCAAGAATTGTGGTTACCTCGCGGCCGTGGACTAGGCGGAAATGGGACATGTTCTTTGTCTCCTTTATGGCCGTATTGTATGCGAAAGTGACGTACGGTAGCAGTTCACCCCATATTTTGTGATCCGCGTCGACGTACAGCGAGCGCATGTCACCGACTGGTCAAGCCGTTCGTTTGAGGATGGTATGGCGTCGTCTTCCTGTGTTCCGTATGACTGTGAAGCAAAATCTGGTGTAGCAAATCAGCTGTGAATGCAGTAACCCTGTCGGGGATCAGAGCATCCGGTGCGCCATGACGCAAAACAATCTGATGGATGAAAAACGTTGCGACTTCTGTGGCTGTACCGTTGGGTAGAGCAGATGTTCCCGCGTATCGTGTGAGGTAATCTGTAGCAACGATGACCGGAGTGCGAAAGTGGAAACGGCCCTAGCCTGTTCATGCCAATCTGGGCCCCTATGGCGGATCTATTGGCTTCAAGAACACAGTGCGTTTTGTCGGCGGCACTTTGCGACGCTTACAGTCGCGACACGTTTTGACATAGTGTGAGACGTCCGCGTTAAGGTAAGGCCAGTAATATTTTTCCTGGATCCTTGCAAGTGTTCTGGTTACTCCGAAATGTCCAGATTTTGGTTCATCGTGGCAAGCTTGGAAAATTGATTTGCGTAGAGTCATAGGCACAACAATTGGGTACGGCGTATGGCGGGCGGAAGGATTTTCCTTCACCATGCACACCGCCACGCACTCCCAACAATGGTAGAATACGCTTGAAAGTTCTCGGTGCAGTTGGGCATGCATCTTTGAGATAGTCCATTACGTGACGAAGTTCGGGGTCAGCGCCTTGAGCTTCAGCGAGGCACTCTGAACTGATGGCATTTAAGAATATTGTGTCATCAGCAATATCATCGGTGGGAGATCAACAGGGATACGCGAGAGGCAATCGGCGTCCGAGTGCTGGCGGCCAGGCTTGTACCTGACAGTTATGCCGACTTTCTGCAGTCGGAGACTCCATCTGAAAAGGCGGCTTAGGGATCCTTGAGGGTTGCGAGCCAACACAGTGCATGATGGTCAATAACTACATTGAAAGCTTTTCAATGTAGTTATTGCCGGAATTTCGACATCGCCCGCAAAATTGCTAGACAAACTTTCTCTGTGACAGAATGAGTTTAATTCAACTTTAGACAGACAACGACTGTTGTAAGCGATGACACGTTCCTGGCCGCCCTGGATTTGATCTCGGACGGCGCCCAAGCCTATATTGCTTGCATCGGTGTGAAGCTCCGTGTAGGCGTTTTCATCGAAGTTAGCCAGAATGGGAGGGGCTTGAAGGCGGCGTTGAAGCTCGTGGAATGCTTAAACCTGTGGTGCGTCCCAAGTGAACAGCGTGTCTGCCTTTGTCAGACGCGCCAAGAGCTCGGCGAGTCAAGCGAAATCTTTGACGAAGCGCCGGTAGTAGGCACATAAGCCGAGAAATCGTCAAACTGCTTTCCGGTCTTGGGGTGGAGGAAAGTTGGCAATAGCTGCCGTTTTGTCGGGATCCGGCAGGACGCCAGCGTGGTTAACAACGCGCCCGAAGAACTTGAGCTCGGTGTAAACAAAATGACATTTCTCGTTTTTTAAGGTAAGCCCAGATGGTGTTATGGCTTTTAGAAC
The DNA here is from genome assembly GCF_055883805.1 of Amblyomma maculatum. Taxonomy (NCBI): domain Eukaryota; kingdom Metazoa; phylum Arthropoda; class Arachnida; order Ixodida; family Ixodidae; genus Amblyomma; species Amblyomma maculatum. Next base: position 206,129,467 of record NC_139347.1, on the reverse strand, counting down.
TGTTTCGAGGCGACTAAGATGCTCCCCAAATGTTGGGGCGAAACCACAACGTCATCAAGGTAAACGAAACATGTCTGCCACTTGAGATCGGCGAGGATTGTGTCCATAAGCCATTGGAATGTTGCCGGCCCAGAGAATGAACCAAAAGGCATAGCCCTGAACGCATAAAGCCCACCCGTAGTAATAAACGCTGTTTTCTCTCGGTCCCGCTCACCTACCTCTATTTTCCAGCATCCGGATTTTAGGTCCACGGAAGAGAAATATTTCGCGTAGCAGAGGCGATCCAGAGCATCGTGGATTCGTGGCAGGGCCGGGGTATACATTTCTTTTAATGATTTCGTTTAGCCGCCGGTAATCCATGCAAAACAGCAGTGTACCATCCTTTTTCTTGACAACAACGACAGGTGCAGCCTATGGACTCCGGGAGGGCTGGATGACATCGTCGCGAAGCATCTCTTTCACTTGGCGGGTGATAGCAGCGCGTTTAGTCGGAGATACTCGGTAGGTGGCTGTCTGAGAGAAGGAACAGTGTCATCAGTAATAATGCGGTGCTTGGCGAGAGTTCTTCGAACACGTGAAGAATTACAGAAAGTCGCCCGATAGCGCTGTAGGCGGTCTTTTTCTTGTCGATGCTGCAGTTCAGAAAGCGCGGGGTTGACGTCGAACGGTAAATCGGTTAGGCCTCTCTGGATCGGTCGATGACACCATCACAGGACCAAGAGCGTTTCGAATGTACGTGATACCGCAAGTGTGAGCCACTACAGTCCCAATACTTAAATGCTGGTGCTCACCTGCAAAATTCGTAAGTAGATCTGCTTTTCCGTCTTCGAGGGGACCAACTTTCCTGGCGACCGCAAGACTACGCTCGAAGAGCAGAATAGTATTGCTTTCCACGACACCTTCAAAACTTCGCAGTGACTTCGCGGCGACAAACGTCATCACACTGGAATGGGGCGGAATGGTGACGTGATCATCAAGAATATACAGTGCTAGCGCACTATCTATTGTGTTCTCAGTCGATAAGGTCACTGAATTTGACTGAAGGTCAATAACAGCTCCATTTCCTGTTAAGAAATCCATGTCAAGTATTATGTCGCGGTAACACTGAGCAAGGACAACGAAGATAGCTAGACACGTTTCTTCTTGCACAGTTACTCTAGACATGCATGTACCAGTAGGTGGGATCAAGTGGCCACAGACAGTACGAAGTTGTGGGCCTATCCAAGGTGTAGTCATCTTTTTCAGAGTAGTCGCGGATGACCCACTGAGTACAGAATACTAGGCACCGCATCAACGAGCGCTGTGACCTCGATTCTGTCCACTGAAATGTTCAAGTCGGCGGTTTGCTGTACTTGTTCAGGAATGTCGAGGAATCTGGTCACGGTTGCGGTGCGACACAAAGTAGTTTCGTGTCGTTGGAGAACAGGGGCGTTGAGGAAGCGAATCAGGACGAAACGTGTCGTGTCGGCGAGAAACGGCGTGGCCATTCGGCTGCAGCACTGGAAGATTTCCAGCGTTTTGCCGATTAGCAACCTTACCCCCCAGGTTGCCGCTTCTAGTTTTCCCGACGGTGACTAGGCGAGCTGACCCGCGTCTGGCCGAAGTTTGGACGTGTGTGCGAAGAATACTGGGGAGGGGAAGGCGACCAAGAATAGTCGTAGGGCATCCCGGACGCTTCCGTCAAATACGCACCAATGGCAGGGGCCGTTCACCACTCTGCAGTTTTCGCGCGTCGGCCCTAAATCCCGGCAGACCCATTCGACGGTGATAGTTTCGGCACAGGTAACCAGCCTCGTCACAGTGGTAGTACAGTGGGCGATGATCCCGAGTGCACCACACGTCGCTTTTGCGTGGACGCACCAGGGAGGTCGAGCGGGAGGTGTTGGAAGGACGTATGCAGGGGCCTCCTGGTGCTGACTTGGAGGTAGAGAGGCACGACGAGTGACTGCGGCGTAGTTCATGGCTTTTGGTGGCACTGTTTGGATAGAGTCGGGTAGAGTGAGCGCCTGGTTGACCCCTTCTCGAATCATCTGCGATAGGGAGGAGACTTGTGGCTGTGGTGGTGGTGGTAGTGGTTATTTATTGTATATACAAAAGGAAAGAAAAGATGTTTGCCAGCCCCGGTATCTGCTATCTGATATCTGAAGCACCTGAACTGGGGCGGCGGAAATAAAGCGATAGTGAGTGATGTCGAAAATAGTTTTTGCAGCTCCTCGCGTACTATAGATTGCCCTTACGGTCTCGCGGAGCACGTCAATGCTACCAGTGTCGACGAAGGCCGCAGCCGTGGGGATGGACGGCCGCTCGTAGTTTTTATCTCGCATTTCGAGCGTCTTCTCTATGGTAGTGGCCTCATACACATAATCCGTAATAGTCTTGAGGGGGGGGGGGGAGACATCTCACTAGACCAACGACTATTTCCTCTTTAATTCCCCTCATGAAATAACGGACTTTTTTCTTCCGAAAGCAACAGTATATGCCAGTTGTCTAGCCATTTCGCGTGGCACTACGTGGGCCAAGCTGCGCATGCGCGAGGAGCCGCGTGACGTCAGAGGGGACCGAATCCACGAAAGAGTTCGCTTTGGAACGCGTTCGCTTTGCCGTGACGTCAATTTGACGTAGGCATCGAGGGGAGAAGGGTGGGATGAACACTGGAGGCAGAAAACAGCCAGCGTTGAGGTGCCGGCTAGTTGGTAATACATTTTGGAATTTTCGTCCTTCGCGCTGTTATTCCAAAAGAAAACAGCCAATCGGTTTTGCTGGGCGTTCCCATCTTGGTTGCTTTGCCTTGGCGCGGGCCTTCTCCTCGGGAGTCGAAGGAAACGACACCCAGTTTTTCTTCGTGCCGACACGCACGATTGCCTGAGACGGCCAAAATTGTCCGGCTCACCGACGACTGCGGGAGCCGTATAGTTGCCTCGCTGCCGACAGCCTCCTGGAAGCCTCCGGTAGCGAAGAACCGCAACGCGCAGAGTACTTTACGCTCTGTTGTGAGCGCGCCTTTCCTCGTTGGGCCAATGTGGGGTTTTAGCTCTTCGCATAGCCGGCGTGCAAGCCCCTTCGACAGTCTGAAGTGCCTTCGGAAGGCATCGTCAGGTTGTGCGCGCCACCGCCGAAACCGCCGATCACATTCTCTGAGCACTGCGAACAGCAGGGCAACGGGGGGCACGTACGGCATGATTCTCGCGCTGAAGCGAACGCCACTTACCGAGTTCCACAAACATCGACCGAACGCGTTCGCTTTCATTTGATTGACATGTCTTGTGACGTCAACGAAATCCGTGGCCCCGCCGTCGTGAAATGACATCACCGCCAGCGCTGGCGACACGCGACCAATGGAGCGAGGCGATGAGAGAGAAAGCGAACGCGTTCCAAAGCGAACTCTTTCGTGGATTCGGCCGTCGCGACCGCGCTTCGACGCGCGCTCCGCCAGTGCAGGAGAAGTGACGTCATAACCACAGCCGGCGCCAGCTGCGCATCCCTCTCTCCGTTGGTTGGAGAAGAGGTTAGGAGCGCGCGGCCAGAATCGAGGGGCGAAACTAGTTCTAGGTAGCACTGGACGAGCACGCTAACCACTCCGGTCAATCCCCTGATGGGGCTTGGACAGGTAGGTCACCGCCGCTCACGGCGGGGGCTAGCCTGCCACAGATTTTTTATCTGTTGTAGGCCGTCATTGCACCCGCCACCGTTCCGGTGGTGGACGACGGCTGTTGTTGCGGCGCGCGTCTTTCTCTCCCTCTTCCTTTTCTTTCTTCTCTACTTTCCTCTGTCCGCGCGCCCCGCCGGGGTGGTGCAGTGGTAAGAAGCCCGACTACTGTGCCGGAGTACCCGGGTTCGAACCCGACCTCGGCGGCTGCGTTTCGATGGAGGCAAAACGAAGAGGCGTCCGTGTGCTGTGCGATGTCCGCGCACGTTAAAGATCCCCAGCTGGTCGAAATTACTCCGTAGCCCTCCACTACGGCTCCTCTTTCTCTCCTTCCACTTTCATTCCCATCTTCCTCCCTTCCCTTACGGCGCGGTGGCGGTGTCCACAGAAAACAAGTAAGACAGTTACTGCGCCTTTCCTTTCCTATAAATAAATCAGTTTAAATCAGTTTTAAATCTTCTGTCCGCACGAGGCAGCGGAGGTGGCTCAGCTACAGAGCCAGTAGCAGACCCGTGCATTTTCTTTTCCTTCTTCCTACAGCCACAACAACAGAATCGACCAACTATGGAGAAGAGCCCGGCCGCTGCTCAGCGCATAGCCTGAGCTATCCTAAGCGTAGCCATGTAGCTGTTGCTTTCGCAACTCAGCTAGGTTTAACCGGAGCTAAACCACTGCCAATTTTTCTCCTTGGATATGTTGGGATCAGCGCGACGAAATAACTTCGTCATATCCTCGAAGTAAACGAGGACGCCTTAGTTAGGAAGCTGAACTCTTTCCTGCAGGAGCAGCTCTGCGCGTTCCTTTCGGATAATGGTGGTAAAAGTTTGCAGGAACTGGTCCTTGAAAGAACTCCACGTTGTCAGAGTGGGCTCGTGATCTTCAAACCAGGTGCGAGCTGCACCGTCCAACGAAAAAAAAAAACATGTTGCAGCTTCTGGACGTCGGCGCAGCGATTGTACTAGACTACGTGCTCAAATGTCTCCAACCAGTCATCCGGGTCGTCACCTGGGGAGCCTTGGAAGGCCGGTGGCTCCCGCGGCTGCTGCAACACGAAGGACGGTTAGGGTGACTGCATGGTCGCCGAATGTGGTGTAGGAGCAATTGGTGGTGTCTCCTCACAGCACGGTGGAATTGCAGAGGGGAAAACTCCTGCTCAAGACCTCGAAGCCTTCAGCTACCCTGATGGGTTGGCGTAATCTCGATGCTAGGAGATCCCTGAGGGCTGAAGTCTCGGCTACCTGGAGCATGGGTTACGTTACCCAGCACACCTCCAACAGAGTCACGGAGCCAGATTTTGGAAGAAGTCACTGATGATCACACAGCGGCATCAAACTAGGTAAGACCAGCGGCTCAAAATCAGAACTTCGGCTTCGTCTCGAGGAACCAAGCGCTCGCGATAAGCACAAAGCGACGACGAGGAATGCGCCGTGTCAATATGTTCAAGTGGGCCTAGAGCATGGACCACCATACTCGGGCCGTAGTGTGGGAAAAGCCGAGTGAAACATCCTAGAGCCTATATAAGCACAGGATATATTCCGCGCTCACACAGAGAAAAACATTTTAAGTACCGTTCTAGTAAACACACGCGTTAACATTCAATATATTAGCTTCACGCAACTTTGCGGTACCGTATAAAGCCCCACCTGACAAAAAGTTTGTCGAAGACTTAATTTGGTCTGGCTTGTAGGATTTAACGCTCCAAAGCGTATCAGGTTAAATGAGAGACGCCGTAGTGGAGGGCTCTGGAAACATCGACCACCTGGGGAAAAGTTTGCAACGTTTCCAGATAAGAACGTTGACCTGGGGTCCTTTAGCGTTCACCGACATCGAGCAGCACACAACGCCTTGCTTTTCGCCTCCATCAAAAAATGTCTGTATTCAATACCGGGTTGTTGCGTTAAGCAGTCGATCGCTGTAACCATTTAGCCACCGCGGCGGGTTGAAAAGTTAACGCAGGAAGAGATGTTGAGACTGCAGAAGTGATGAGGCGCTAAATACCCAGGACCTTCTCAGCCGCCAGGACCAGGCTGTAGGTGATCTCGTCGTCGTATACAAGCCGGACCAGGAACTGGCCCTCCATCTCGATCTCTGCTTCCCGCCTGCATGCACGGAAGGAACGTATTACACACTGCGAACCTCCCCAATGCTTTTTATGGTCTATAATGAATGAGCTCTATTGCATGTGCACTTTAGCAATGCCGCGAAGTCTCGCCTGCCTGGGGACAGGCTATATGAACTAAGGTGTCTTGATGATGATGATAATTTATTCTGACGGATCCAAGGGAGGCTCCACAAGCTTTCTATGGCTGATATTTCTAGTTCACATGAGCTCAGGCCAAATCATTATTTTGTCTCGTGTATTTCACCGATCAGAAGACCAGGGAAAAGCATGAATTAAGTGGGGAACGGTGGGTGCCCGCAAGTGAGATGTCACAGCAAGCAAGGATAAGATAAATGGTGCAAGTAGCGATATGACTAGTCACTTAGACGTGCTTTGTTGTGGCCTATAATCTTTCGCAAGCCAGGCCAACGCTTGTTTCCTTTGAGAAGCTATGACAAGCCACGTAAAAGTAGTATATGAAGCATTTAGGTCCCATTAATAAAAAAAAAAGAAAGGGCTGAAGTGGAGGCAGTACCTTGGCTGTTTTACTAAACGCACCTTCGTACGCTAGAAAACAAGACATAATTGAGGGCAACATGGAGCGTGAGGTAAGGCAATGTAAAGTCACCCCCCCCCCCCCCAACCTTCCCTTCAGCTCCGTCATTATATACACAGAGCTTGTTTAGTTTTAAATAACTTCTCCGGTAACCGACCACCCAAGGCCAAAGGCTGACTGTGCCGTTGTCCTTTTGCGTTTTCTGCAATAACTTTCAGCACTTGGCTTCCTTAGTTTTATCGCCTAAAGCACTGCGGTCCTACATGTGCGCAGAACATGTGCGCGGCGAAAGCTCAGCCAGACAAGAGCAGCTACACCGCATTTAAGCCGGCTGTGATAAACGGTCTAAAGTATACGGAGTCGGCCGCACGCTGCGCTCCAGGGCTTATCGCAGCATCGTGATCAACAAGACGAAAAGAGCCGGCCGAAAGCAGCACGGGGAACTCTACTGCGCCTAAAGAGACACAAAAGTAAATACCGTCAACGAAAAGCGCACATGCAATGCGCGGATGCACATTTGAGTACGTATTTCCTCCTCTCCTGCCCGAACACACGCAGTCCCTCTGCTTCTACAGTCCACGCAAGAAGGAGGAAGGCAGGCCAAGCTCTTAGATAATTCGCGAATTGGCTTCATCCACGATGGGCGCGTGCCGTAGGTTGTCGCAGTGTCGAGCAACGACCGCGCCCGGTGCGCTTCTCGTTATAACGTATTTCTCGCTTTATCGTTTCTTTGTCGGTGTGTGAGCAAGCATAAACAGGGAGCGCCAATTCGCCATGAAACCCTCATCCCTCCCTTCGCCTTCCATACGCAAGCGAATACTTTCCTCTTCCATATAGTGTATGCGCCAGCGGGGACGTACGGCTGCTCTCTATTCCTCTCTCTCTCCACGGTCTCCGCGCAGGGTCTTACACATCGCACGCACGCAAGGAGAGTAATTACACTGCGTCGCTGTTCTCGCGCAGTCGGCCGCTCCAGTTTGGACGCACGCGCGCGCCTGCGTGGTGTGACTCATTAATCGCGACAGCAGCGACGAAAGAACAGCGAGGAGAGTATCATTCACTTTTTCTGTGTTTCTTGCCTCGTCTTCGCTCATTTGTTCATTGCGTGGCGATTATGCTGCGCACTGAAAAGGTAGCGATGCGCGACGCCTTGTCTGGCGAAGGTGTACGAGCCTTTGTTACGGTCACGTTTGGTTGCTGGGTTTGGCTGCAAGTCTGTTGTGTACACAATTTTCACAGCGTAGGCTTGCTTACGAAGTAACCACCGGAGATACCTGAATGGCTTGGGAAAGAGGTCAACGCTGGTAGGAGTCGACACTGAACTTGTGCAACTACACAACCACTGACGCAGATGCCACAGTGCCTATTTGATTGTTTTATTCGCGCAGGTCGACAAAATCTGTATATACGTTCCCCTGGGCGAGCTTATTTGTAATCTAAAGGCTGGGAATCAGCTCTCGTAGATTTCTTAACTGTCTGAATAATCGGGTTCCGCCAAATTCGCGTTCATATTGTCTACAATAAATTCACGCCTGGTTTACGCCAACTGCTATTTTTACCTGATGCAAGCGCGTCTATGTATACTGTCTTTGAGTAGGCAGTGCGAACAGTACAGCATTTTCCATCGCATACGTTTATAACCAGACACACGCCGCTCTGATTAACCAATATTTAAAAACCTACTCGCATCCGACAGAGCATATAAGGTGCAAAAGGACGCAGACACACACACAAAAAAGCTAGATAGCTTATACGGCCAAGCGCTGGACTTCATGGGTTTCACTTCCAGCCCTTGTTTGTACCAAGAACCTTCACCTTGCGTCTTTACGTGCTCTTAATTTATGCAGAATCTGAGTGCGCACCATTGAGTCAGTGGTAATTAAAGAACAGCGCTGCGTGTCTTGTGAATGATTCGGCAAAAGACACACGGCACTTTCTCTTTTTCTAGAGCTTACAACGCACACTTCCTATTAACCCTGCTAGCGTCGGATACCATTCAGGAAGTTTAGTCAGCAGCGAAAAAAGTTAAAGATCGAGCAAAAGTGCCGAGTAGCTAAGCGCGTTGCAAAGTAATGTCGAGGAATAAGAGCACGTGGCCAAGTATTACGCGGAAAAATACGTTCGCTAAAAGCCACGGCTTCGCGCACAGCCCTTGATCTAAGTGGAGTGACTTCTGAGCCCCCATTGTGTTTATGACAATGGGAGTGTATGAATGTGTTTTCGTTTTGTTACCGTCTCAAGAGGTTAGATGTTGTTTGGACTCAGAACGATTCCACCACGTGTTGGTGATCTTGAACGGCGAACAAAAAGGCGCGATCGGAGTCGCCTATGCGAAGCCACGGTAAACGAGAAAGCAAGAAAATAAATATACGTATTGCGTCACGCGCTCGGTGTGTCCATTGTTTGGCGCAATATATTTACACGGGAGTTCGCAATGCGCGCCCAACTTCGGCTCGCGTGTGGCTTCTATATGGGTCGGCGAATACAACAATGAGATATCCTCTTTCTCTGCGCGCAGCTTCACCAGGCGAGGGACAACTTATTGATGCATTCATGAGTTCTGGTTTGTATTTTGTTTAACGCGCGCTAAAGTGGCTTCATGATGAATGTTCTAAACTCGAGGGCAAGCACAAAGACATGCAAGAAACCGAAACACATGCGAGAAACACAGACACTACCGGGGTTTCATGCGTTCACTTTGGGGTTCAAGGTCAGGCAGTGTCGTGAAGGTTGCATCATTAAGGGGGTCTCGCATCGAAGTCGGTCTGGCAGGTAACTGGGCGGTCCCGCCGTGAAAGTACGGCGCTAACGGACCTTTCTTCGTTCGGCTCATGCACGCTGTACTCACTTGATCTGTTCCCATGTTTCGGCGCCAAACTTTCTCAGGACCAGCAGCTCCAAGGCGTGGTTCACGAATCCGTACTGCGGTGTAGAGAAGGGAGGAACGATGCTTTGTGTGAAACGTCTAATGATCGCCTAGCGTGTCGTCTAAAGTGCCCGTATCATGTACCAGTGCACTGAGGAGGCTGATAACGGATAAAGTTCGAATGTGCCCTTTAAAGAGTTCAGCGAAGAAAGATTATTGACAGAAATTACAAGAACGTTGAAACGATCAAAGAGCACGCGAACATGCAATGCAAATTGTATGTTTAACTTTATTGAAGGCTAAATGTTCCCACATATCACCCGATACGACAGCCATTCGGCATATGAGTTTATTTTATTTATTTATTTAGTAATACTGCGGAGTCGTTTGACTCCAAGTTGGGGTGAGCAAAGATACAATCAAAAAAGGTACAACAAAGTACAACACGAGCTTCATGGAAGGGAAAACAGATGATTTAGATAGGTTGATACGTTGTTATGAAAGCGAAAAATTTATCAATAACATTACAAAAACAAATGCCAGGCGACCAATTTGTGTTGACCAACTGTATATTCGCACCAATGAAAATTGTTATACATATCTGACAAATCATTTATCTTTTTTTTGTCGAATTCGTTTAGATAAGATGTACTGTACCCATCAATTTTCCTCTTATGTCGTAAACCACCACCCCAATTTCACATTTTCGAACTGCAGGGGTGGTGGCTTGAACATGTTGAAGCAGCTCAGGGAGCAGTAATAATGCCGTTTTGAAGCATAATCAGAGCAGTACAACAAGAGTTTTGGAGCATGCTAATTATGTTTTTGAGCATGTTTTTAGGATTTAACGCTTAAAATTGCAATTTTCTATTCCTCACATACAAAAAACCATTCTGATTTCTTCTTTTTTTTTTTTTTTTTCAATCTTCAATGCTCAGCTTGACAGTGCATGCATCTCTGATAAGGCAAGACAGATAATTAAAATATCATAGCTTACCTGAACAACAATTTGGAAAAACGCTATCAAATGGAATGCTTTTTTCTACTCTTCACGTCTGAGTATCAAGTCTGATTAAAAGCTTTTCGCCACTTGATAGATCCAAACAGGGAGTTTAGCAAAGTACATTGGTGCACTAAAGCACTATCACTAGTTTGGAGTTCACATCAATGAGAAGTACATTTATGCTATCTTGTGCACATCCTTTTCGATTCTGTGTTCTGTCGATAAATTTCTTAGCACTGGTCACCGCTGCCTGCAAGGAGGATAAACAGCACTCATGGGTAGCCTTTTCTCCTCTTCAAATTCTCTACTTCGTAAGCGTCTGCCAGTGGCTCCCCATGCTTTTGCTTTAGCTACGCTGAGGTTATCTTCAGTTAACACGTTAAAGATGTGCCATGTAGGGCTTTTCAACACTCTTGAGAAAATTTATAGTATTTTGCACCTTCGTGGTATCGCCCTATAATGCTTCGAGTGTGCTTTTGCCTCCTGTAGGTTCGGCACATTTGTTCTTAACAAAGAGGCTCGATGGTGAAGTATGTGCTTGTTTTCATAGTAGAATCATTAGAACAACTCAGGTAGTTCATTGCAGACAGGAAAGTTTCCTAGGTCTGATGAGCGGTAAAAACAGGTTCTGCTTAATATGACGGAAAAACATTAAAATTTGGAGCAGTTTTGGAGCAATATTTCATTTTGGAGCAGCATGGAGAAGGGAAAGCGGTTTGGAGCAGGATGGAGCAAATGGAGCAGCGCTTCCCCCCCTGCAACTGCCATCGATGCCATGTTTTGCCCACGGTTATTGCAGCAGCCTTCTCTCTATTGGAAGCGAGGCAGTCGGTTCTCCTTTTCACTCTTTCAGTGCATAGCGCTACAAGCAACAATCATAGATTTCGCCGATGTTTGTCCGAGGCTGCTCACTCTATCTCCCTCTCCGCGTGAACTTGAAGTAGAGAAAGAGACGGCCACGGTGCCCGCAACTGAGACACGCCCCGTTTTCTGACTAGGTGCATCTTTAGCCGCCTCGCTTCGGTGGTGCAGTGGTTGAGATACCCGACTACTGTGCCGGAGTACCCGCGTTCGATCCCGACCCCCGGTGGCTGCGTTTATATGAAGGCGAGACGGAGAGGCATCCGTGTGCTGCGCGATATCAGAGCACTTTAAAGATCCACAGATTTTCGAAATTACGCCGCACCCTTCACTCCGGCTCCTCTTTCTCCCTTTCCGATTTCACTCCCACTTACCTTCCTCCCCTTACGGTGCGGTTGTGATGCCCACGGAACAAATGTGACAGATACTGCGACTGCCTTTTTCTGTGAACCAATTATTATTATTATTATTATTATTATTATTATTATTATTATTATTATTATTATTATTATTATTATTATTATTATTATTATTATTATTATTATTATTATAAAAAATTTTCTCACTGTGTATATAAGTGATGATACTCATTGTTTGCTTAATTTCCGTGATACTTTTCGTCTCAGTTTCATTTCATGTATTATTTATTTCTTTTTTTTGTGTTCTCTCTGTGTGTGTAAACATGTTTGTGCTTTTTCATTTTTTTTTGTGCTGCAGCACAAAGACCACATGGTTGTTCCTGCGCACATTAAATAAAGATTGATTGATTGATTATTATTATTATTATTATTATTATTAATCATCTCTCGCCGCTCCGCCTCCTCGCCGCCAAAATATATGAAAACAGAGGCACCAAAATATATGAAAAAATTATGAAAGACTTTAGCGACTAAAGTAGTGAAAGGCGAAAGCCTGAGTTCCGCATTCTGTTACGCAACTGGTACTAAATAGTAATTAATTAATTAGTTATTAGGCAGGCAGTCAAATAGCTATCATTGAATTACTTAATCAATTGTAAATTAGTAATTATTTAATTATTTAAGTAGTAATTTATCATTGATTGGCATATGGGCATATAAAGCACGCATTCGCGCATACTGTGGTGTTGCTCTGTGATTGGTAGAGACGTCTATAAAGTCATCCCGCCTCAGCAAAAGCGGGGCACATTTTGTCCACCCCAGCATGAGCCATTGAAGGCTTTTGCCTTAATACATTGCAGTAGATACCACCTGAGTATCTTCAACACGCACTCATATAGCAACAAGCGACTTAAGGTATATCACTTGCGACCAGAGGAGAGGAGCTCGCCACTACCGATGTTCACACTTGCGACAGTCGCCTTCTCGTTCTGTTCTCGTTCTGAACGAGTTGGGAGTAGGAGAGCTGCTGGGCGATGACAGCGAACGTCGGTAGCAGCCGCTTGCCAGACACTTCAGCTTTTTCAGGCGAGCCGGTGCGCATGCCGCGCTCTCGTGTTTCCAGGAGAACGCCGACGACGAATAGACGGTGTCAATATAAAATGTTGCACCTGCGTAAAAAACCAATCTCTTAAAAGTCCATGGTACTAACCGGATAGTCTGAATATCTTTCCAATCTCCTCCCAGACCATATATTCCTTCTCCCTGCCTTTGAATTCCGGGTGCCGTTTGTTGAAAAGGTAGGGGTGTTTAATTGCATTGAGAAGGTGCTCGATTTAGTACTCCGGGACCTCGCTTATTGGTGAAATGGTTTGCGACTAGTAGTCGCGCGACTAGAAATTCGAGCAGTGCCCGATCGGCCCGCGGCAGTCGCTTTTCGACCGATGCGACCATTTGCGACTGTCGCTTTTCGACCAAAACGGTCGCGCGACCGCTGCTAGTCGCAAGTGTGAACGGGCCTTTATGCATTTCACCTGCATAGAAGCGCGGAACGCAAGAGCGGGTTTTGTGTGCACGCTGCAGTTGACAGCACCTTCTGGATAATATCCGACCGGATGAAAGCTATTCAGAAATAAACAAACTGCATGCTCGAGGCTCATATACTTGCGCAGTAAATCAATGTTTGGATGCTCACAACGTGTACACCAGCGCCACCTTTCTGCGCATCGCGCGTCATTGCGTGCGGCTCGTATTAGTTCACAATGCGAAGGAGCAGGAAGCGGGGCTCATCTCCGGTCTGCGGCGGCATCCGTCAGCGCCGGTCGATGCTGCCCAGTTCGCCTCCGGACTATGTTTATCTCCGTGCGCTCTGTTTCCATCGGCTCGCCGCGATCGAGGTGCGCGGCAAAAGGCGAGGTGGCGCCAGGAAAGGTTCGCCGGCGGTGATGCGGCTCTCACGATCGAGACGCTTAGGCAGAAAATTCAGCCTCCAACGTTACACCGATTCCGTAGATGTAACACAATGCCCTAGCGCATTGGACTTTCTGGCTGTAGTAGTCATCGAGATCGTGTTCATTGTCTTATACACACGAAAGAAGAAAAGAACACTATCATGGTGTTGCTTTCTGCACTGGTAATCATCGTTGTAGTGAACGCAAAGATTGAGTACTATAAGCTGAGGGGTTGCACATCTGAAATTTTAGTTGGAAATTATGATAATGGAACTCTAAGCATTCGCCGTGACAAATCGGAATAGCACTCGTACTTTATATTGTCGGAATTGGACAGCTTTATTTACAGCATACAGCTGTACAAAGTTTCAAGTTTAAACATATTTATTTTGTCATTTGAAATCATTTCCAAAAAATTATATGGGAGACTGCAGAACTAAAACATTTCTTGGACCAGCTTGACAGGACTAAAATCTTGCATTTCAGCGCTAAGGTGGTGTCATATATGCGTATCATCATCATCATCATCATCATCATCATCATCATCATCATCATCATCAGCCCGACTATACCCACTGCAGGGTGAAGGCCCCTCCCATATATCGCCAATTAACCCGGTTCTGTGCTAGCTGCATCCACTTGATCCTTGCGAACTTCTTAACCTCATCCGCCCACCTAACTTTCTGCCGTCCCCTGCTAGTCTTTCCTTCCCTTGAATCCAGTTGGTCACCCTAAGCAACCATCGGTTATCCTCTCTTCGCACTACATGTCCTGCCCATGCCTATTTCTTCTTCTTGATTTCAGCTAGAATGTCGGTAACTTGAGTTATTTCTCTGACCCACTCTGCACGCTTCCTATCTGTTAATGTTACCCTTACCATGTTTCGTTCAAAAGCCCTCTGAGTTGTCCTCAACTTTAGTAGAACCCTCGTGGTTAGCCTCCACGTTTCAGCCCCATAGGTGAGTAACTTTACTCTTGAGCGATACCAAGCTGCTATCATTATTCTGGAGTGCTTGCTAAATGCGCTCCATCCCAGTCTTATTCTCCTTGTAATTTCCCTTTTATGGTCCGGATCTGCGGTTGCTACCTGTCCTAAGTAGACATATTCGCCTACTACTTCCAGTGCTTCGCTACCTAACGTAAACTGCTGTTCCTTCCCTAGGGTATTGAAGATTACCTTAGTCTTCTGCATATTGATTTTCAAGCCCACCTTTCTACTTTTCCTGTCTCGGTCATCAATCATTACTTGCAATTCATCCCCCAAGTTACTTAGCAAGGCAATGTCATCAGCAAATCGCAGATTAATGAGGTATTCTTCATCTACCCTTATCCCTAACTGCTCCCATGCCAAGTATCTGAATACTTCCTCTAAGCAAGCTCTGAATAGTACTTGGGAATTCGTGTCTCCTTGCCTAACACCTTTCTTTATGGGAATTTTGTTACTTTCTTTATGCAGAACTATGGTTTCTGTGCAGCTGCTATATATATCTTCCAGCACTTTCACGTACTGCTCGTCTACCCCATGATTTCGCAATGCCTGCATGACCGCCGAGGTTTCTACTGAGTCAAATGCTTTTTCGTAATCAATGAAAGGTATGTATAAGGGTATGTATAAGGGCTGGTTATTTTCCTAGCATTTTTCTATCACCTGGTTGATAGTATGGATATGACCGATTGTAGAGTATCGTTTCCGAAAACCTGCTTGATCCTTTGCTTGATTGCAGTCTTATCCTGATTCTATTATCGATTACCTTAGTAAATACCTTATACGTAACAGACAGTAAGCTGATTGGTCTGTAATTTTTAAGGTCCTCAGAGTCCCCATTCTTATGAATTAGGATAATATTTGCATTCTTCCGTGGTTCTGGTATCGTTGATGACACCAGGCACTGCGTATACAAGGTGGCCAGTTTTTCTGACACGATATCCCCCCCTCCCCCCCCCCCCCCCCCCCCCATCCTTCAACAAATCTGTAGTTATCTAATCCTCTCCAGCTGTTTTCCCCCTTTTCATAGTTTCTATTGCTTTCTTAACCTATTCCTTCGTCACTAGTGGAACGCCTGACGGTTTTTCTCTACCGCCAATATCAGTACGGGCCTGACTAGTTTGCCTACTGCAGAGATCAGAATAGAACACCTCGGCTACTTTGGCTATCTTGTCCATATTCGTAATGACGTTGCCTGCCCTGTCCCTTAGCGCATACATCTGATTTTCGCCTATGCCCAATTTCTTCTTGACCGCTTTAAGGCTTCCCCCGTTCTTTACAGCATGCTCAATATTCTCTATGTTATACTTCCTTATATCGGCCACTTTGCGCTTATTGATTAGCTTTCATATCTCTGCCAATTCTATCTGGTCTGTTGGAGTGTAGCGGTGGCGTAGCGGTAGAACATCCACCTCACATGCAGGAGGACCTGGGCGCGAATTCCGGTGCAGCGCAATTCTCCACCGGAAAAAGAAAAAAAAAATCCGCGTGTTGATGGAATTGCATAAACAGGTTTGGGGTGCGACCTGATGTCGGTCGCACCCCAAAAACCTCCGGCCATGCACTCCCTCACCAGAACAGGAGTTGGCCACCCTGGTACAGTAATTGGCCGCAACCTGTCATGATTAGTCCTGTAAAACCCCGGCCATATGTCACCTGCAGCTGCGGAACAACTGACCACGGCGGCGGTCAGACCTGTGACGCAGCAGGGGGTGCTAATAATTCGTGGCTCCGCTGGACAGGCCGCTATTGGTAACAGACCTTGGCAACGCTTAACGCCAGAACCCTAGCTAGTGAAGCTAGTTTAGGAGTGCTGCTAGAGGAGCTATAGGGTATGAAATGGGATGTCATAAGGCTTAGCGAGGTTAGGAGGCCGAATGGAGGATGGGCATGTGCTGTGTTATCAAGGTTTACCGGAGAGGCAATAACTAGGAGTAGGTGTTCTTGTCATTATAAGTATATAGCGGGTAATATAGATGAATTCTATAGTATTAATGAGAAAGTGAGAGGCATTGTAATTAGGCTTAATAAGCGGTATAAACTGGAAGTTGTACAGGCTTATGCAGCTACATGTAGGTATGATGACAAGGCAGTTGAAAGCTTCTACGAAGATGCATAATTGGCAATGAGAATACTAAAGACGCAGTATACTGTACTAATGGGCGAATTCAATGCCGAGGTAGGGAAAAAGCAGTCAGGAGACCAGGCAGTAGGTGACTACATGGCATTGGTTCTAGGACTAGCAGGGGGAGTTACTAGAGTTTGCAGAGCGCAATAACTTAAGAATCATGAATAACTACTTCACCAAACGAAAGAACCGAAAATGGACATGAAAAAATTCCAACGGGGAGACTAAAAATGAAATTGACTTTATACTGTGTTCAACCCCCGCCATTATGCAAGATGTGAGGTAATCGGGAAAATGCCATGCAGTGACCACAGGATGGTGCGGTCCCGAATTAGTCTAAATATGAAGAAGGAACGCGACAGATTAGTAAGAAAGGAGACCATCAATGATTTAGCCGTGCGGGGGAGGGCAGAAGAGTTCAGGATCTCGCTACAGAATAGTTATTCAGCTGTAACCGAGGATGGCGGCATTACCCCAGAAGCAATAAGTAATAATTTCAAAGATGTCATTACTGAGTGCGCTGTAGAAGTAGGCAGTAGGATAATTAGAGAAGATTCCGGTAAGGAGTCATGGCGGCCATAGTACGCGGCAGAAAGAACAGTAGACAGCCACTGACCAAGTCAATAGAAAAATGAAGGGCGAAACTTATGACGTAGTGATCGCATGCAGACAGAAGCATCGTCCTTTCTTTTTTGTTCATATAGTACAAGGCGTCGTCTGGAAGAATGAGGATTCGAGCAAAAGGTGTGTCATCAAGTTGCTTTGTTTGGGTCAAATTGCTTAGTTTTCAGTGATATGCTGGAGCTCAGCGATAGCGTTCGAAGCCACTTTTTTGTTGTTTTGGACATCGGTTGATGCTCTCTGATACTTCTTATTCTCGAAAAATTTCTGTCTCGCCGTTGTGTTACAATCAGCGCAAGGGATACGATAAACGACCCCGAGAAAATGAATATCAGGATATTTGACATTCACGAGCACCTTTCGAAGCTTGCTGGAAGGCCCGATGCGCAGGTCATATTCCGCAAAAATACATGCCAGAGCTTCACTTAGGCCATTTGCATACGGAATACCAGCAATTGAGGACGAAACCTTACGATTGGCGGACAGGTTCCGAAACATCATATTTCTATTGCCTCGGTCCATGACTCTTCTCTCTAACAAATGTCTCACCAGAAGAATTTTCGTCGAATCTTAGACTATGCACGTGGTCCCAAACTGTCTTTCCCGAGCTGTCTGAAGGTGCCAACGGGACTCGGGAAAGACGGCATCACTATGTCCGGTCTTTCTCGCATTGCATCTTGCAACTACGTCACGTGTAGTTGCCCCCACTTGAACGGCGCGCCTTTGGCCCCCCTCTGGGGGGCGACCATGGTCCTACCAACCAATAAGTCTCTGTACTTCGCCTCGTTAGGCAGCTCGGAACTGCCCCTGACATCGGTGCAGCAGATTGCATATATTCTGATAGATTTGTCTCTGCTAATTTTTGACAAGGCCTAAATAATACTGGGGATTAATGATGGTCGTATTTTCGACCACAATGCCACCGCATTGGTCATAGAAATAAAGGAAAAAGTATAGGCCGGAACGAAAATTAGCCTTTATGCATTAAATCAGCTTGACTCATTTGTGCCTCGTGCCATTTTGGGGGCCGCTTTTTTGCTCAGTAACTCTAAACATATGTTCAAAAAGCTCTCAGCTTTCTTGCACAAGGGTTGCCTTCTTTGCCCCCAGTTTCGCGAATTCGTGTGCGTTCAAAAATAACCGCCAGTCTTCCCTGAAAGCATTCAACAGAGTCGAATCCATATACTACATTGTGACTCGATAAGACATCGAAACTATTGTTACGTGTGATCATCTAAAGCCAACGTGCGAGGTGGTAAATTTGACATTAGAGTCGATGAGAAATTTTTGAAGGTACACAACACGTAATAGCGGTCCAGTATATCTTACGTTCTATGAAGGCTGCAGAATCGGCGTTCGCGAAAATATTGTCGTCAATAACAGAGTGATTTTGAATTTCAAGTTAAACATTTTATGTATCAAAGATACCTAAATTGTTTTAAATTTACGAGTCGAGAAAAGTTCGACGTCGGCTCCATAGCAAAGCGCCCCCTGCGAGAGCTCTTCGTCCGAACCGTGACAAAGAAGTCAAACGTCCTCTCTATATCAGCTTCAATGTACCGAGACAAAAAGGCGGAGGTCGTAGCTGTCACGAATAACCATGAGCAAGGAATATCCAACTACTATAGGCCCGGTGGAAGAGGTGGCGATAACTTTAGTAATCACTGAAGCAAACCGAAACAGCAGGAGTTACAAAGTTGCAACAAATTCACAGGCCGCACAAGAATCGAAGCTTCCTGTGATAGGTCAGTAAACGAGGCGACAAAACCTCGAACAAAGATATGTGAACCAGGGTACGGAGCAAAGCGGGACCACTTTAGAGTCGATGCGATAGTTCGACTTTATACAAACTCAGTGAGCGAAGACCAAACCACCAGAATCGTGCAGCGGGGTTCATTTATCCCGATTACTCGTGTTACTCAGCGTCACAGATCTGAAGTCAAAATCTAATCTTCCTTCCTTTGAGAACCATCGAAATATAGCTGGACTAAGTCTTTTTCAACAATTTTACCATTCATCGTTTGGAAACTGTGTCTTCATGTCTTGTCACCGCGTATCCGATCGATTTAATACACGGTGACGTAGTCTATCTACCATCTGCAAATTCCACTGCGCATCTAAATGCTTTCTTCATCCAGACAACAAAGGACTGGAATCGCCTTCCTGTCGACGCAACTCATCACGGGTTCATGATAGCCATAGTTGTTTATGCACCATAAAACTCCATATAACTATAACTAACAGCTAGTTCACAAGGCTCATTAAGGCCCTTCAAAGCATTCTTTGAAAGACTCATGCAGGAACTGTAACAGCCCATCCCTCATGTAATATCCCAACAGGCGTATCTGAAAAACTAATAAATAAATAAATAAATAAATAAATAAATAAATAAATAAATAAATAAATAAATAAATCCTACTCCGAACCGCTTTGGAAGTTAAGGCACTGTATGTAGCCGCTGTTATATGTACGCAATGCACCTAAGAAAACCTATGGTGCCGATTGGTAGCTGTCTTCGTCCACTGAGCATGGGGCTATCAGGCGTACCGGGTAAAGACCAAACTTAAAAACTTGCTTATAAAGCAATGTAAAGAAGCCCTTGTCCAGCTCCGGTAGCTCTGGAAGATCAGGAAGAAAAAGCAGCAAGAACTAATGGAATCCTGTGCAAGGAACATCACGAGCAGATCAAGACCCCAGCCCTCTTCCCATTTTGCGGAATCAAGTTTTGTGCAACTGTTACTACTGGCTACGAGATATTTACGCTCGTTACCATATACATCGCCTATGTCCTCTGCTGAACGCTTTCATGGAGTTAGTTTACCTATTTCGCGTCTGATACCATACCCGCACTGCAAAACATAGGACTGATCGAATATTTTAAGGGAATCCCTCAAGGTAGAGCAGATTTGTAATAAGGGAGTAATTACTCATTGACATCCACCCAAGTGCAGCCTTACGTGTACAAATGAAAGCCATACAGCTTACTAATAAACTTCGTAGTTAAAGAAAAAATTGTCCTAGTCCAGGAACCAGGAAGAACTTTTCTTTAACTACGAAGTTTATGAGAAAGCTGTATAGCTTTCCTTTGTAGCCGTAACGGCTGCGGAACAGGACGAAGTTTTCTTTAACTACGAAGTTTGTGAGAAAGCTCTATAGCTTTCCTTTGTAGCCTTAAGGTTGCGCTTGGGTGGATGTCAGTAATTACTCTCTTATTAGAAGACATATGACTGCGTTATTATAAACTATAGAAACAAGTGCTGGTAAAATCTGTACGTCTTTTGGTTAAAGTTTATTGGGAGGTTGCGCGCTTATTTCTCGATTTCCACGAACACAAGAAGAAAACGTCTTAAAATCGTGACAGGTTGTGTCTAGCCTTCACGTTCCTATGAAGAAGCGCTTTCCTCTCAATCAAGAGACTATTTTCATTAGCGCAGTCGCACCTGGGTGCAGCCGCACTGTCCCTCAGACGTGGTTTTACGGCGAAAAAGCCTTCCCTAAGGTAGACGACTTTGCTGTCGATGTCATCACAGGGCGTCCTCCCGCTCGTCTAATATAAGGTTTTATGATAACTTTACGTAACGTTTACGACAGCATTGCATAATAATTTTAAAGCACTGTTAACATCATGTTGGCATGACCTTTGTGGCTGGCGTGCTTGCAACAAGTGCCAGTTCTGCGATGTTACATCTCCGATTCCGCGACAGTGGGCGCAGGATTCACTTATGTGTGGTGTTTTCTGGGATTGAGGGGCAACAGGGTTACCACAGCTTTGCTCCGGGGGAGCGCAAAACAACCGGATGTTCTATTTTCCGCCTGTCGAGATTTCAAATGTATCTAGTGGTATCCCAACTTGAAAGCGCCGTATTCAGAATGAATGGGCCAAGATCGTGGTAAGACATAACTAAACGCATATTGCTGGATATAGGGTGTCCACACAGCGTTCGAACACAACTGTGCATTTAGTGGACTCATAGTCTACGTATGAAGATGATGGAAATACACAGTAGTAGGCGTGGTACGAGCGACTGCTGCGGTGATGAGCAGGATTGGAGAACACGAAGAGACGTTTGTCGTGCAGTCTACTTGACCGCGATGAGATGACGGTGGCGATATGGGTAGCGGGGATTGTACAGAAGGAAATGATGGAGACGGAGGAGGAATATGCTGAAGCCCGTTATACTTCTCTTTGCTGCCTCTATCCGCTTAAGGTAAATATAGCTCTCGCGAACAAGGTGAGTAATTGACGTCTTTAGACACACAATGCCACGGGTGCGTTCAAAATTAGCGTGGATGCTATTCGTAGTCGAAACGAGAACAAGTTCACTATCGGGCATTCACAAACGTAAGTACAGCATGCGAATTGCTGATCACGACGTAATTCTTTCCGCTGTTACGACCGTGCATCATCCGCACTTGCGCGCTCTATTGTTCGCCTGTGGGCATGGATAAGTGCTGTGGATATGTGGTGTTGGCACAATGGCTCTAAGTGAGCCTGTTTCCAGGAATCCTGTTTTGTAAGCCTGTTTTGCTTTGTGGACACCCTGCAAATCCAAATTGACCCTGTCAAGAGAACGTCTAGAAAAACACAAAGAAATGCCCCCCTGCGGGAAATAGCCGGAAGTGCTTTCGTTCAATTGTTCACCCTTCCAGTCGAGAAGCACCATTGTCCAGTGAGGAATGCCTGCTATCTAAAGGAGACGACAGAGTGACATGTCCGCTGACTTGCAGGACAAAAAAGGAGCATGATGCATACGGCCATTAGATGATTTCCCGGGAATGCATGAAAGATTTGCAATTGTCGAAAACGGACAATGCTGGGAGCGTATGCGGCGCGCACGTGCACTTGGGTTTCTGAGAAGTAAATCCACTTGCCGGAACCAGCCTATCGATTCTTGGCTGAAGAATAGAAATGTACCTCCTCGCCGTTCCCAAGCTTTTCCCGCCAACAAGTGACCAGGCTCAACGAAACAATGCCGGGCCAGTCAGTGCTTCAGACCATCAGTGCAGTGACGTGTTCGATTGGATGCCGATATCTGAGGGGCGTGCCCTGGATTTGGTTGGTCAGCATCTTCAGAGAGGGGCTGGACATAAGGGGTTTTAAGGACGCTGCAGAGCTCGAAATGTCGCTCTGAGCCCTGGGTAAACGGCTCATCCAGTCGCTTCTCGCTATGAACTCTTAACGCTTGCCATTTTGCTGATGTACCCTTCTTTTTCTTGTAAATATTCATGTAAATAAGATTTCTCTAAGTGCCATTAAACCTGCTTGTATATATTTTACCAACTTCAAAGATTCAATCCTTCATCAACCCCGAGTCTCTGCACGCTACCAAGTGAAGGCCGGGTCGACGTAGCCCCAACGTCACGACACCGCCTTTAGGAAAATCTTCTCATGCTCCTGGCACCCCATTTGAACTGATTGAGCAAATATATGTCACGCAGAGAAAAAAAAATGCACTGAAACAATCCGGCCTATTTGTATATTTCGCATTGCCGACACTAAGCCAGACACACGCGCACATCCCTGTCACGGATCGTAGCGTAAGATTCTATCGTGTCTGCTTACTGCAGGCCGCAACGCATTTACCAGCTTCTAGGGATGTGCGGAGACAAAACGGTCAGCACACCTTCTCATCAGTAACTATGGGGAGGGAGCGCAACAGCAATTGCAGGCTATCCGGGATATTTCGCGCTGAATTTGATGGGATGAATGTGTTAGGGTACACCTTCCACCAGCCTCAGCCAGGAGCTCGACACATGCGCCGGCAAGTATGATTCGCCAAATAGCGCCAAACCAATCGCTAGTGCCTGATGGAGTCAAGATGGGTGGTATTTCACAGTGTGTTTGTAACCGGCCACACATTCTTGCACTCTAACAAGTATCTCTCTCAGGACGCAACGCTGCTATACCGCGTGCCTTGTTGGATCGAAGCGCCGGGCCTCGCGAAGTCGTCCTTCCCACTTTCAGTATAATAAACACCGCTCATGCACCGAGCAACACCAGCAGGAAACACGGCGTTCGAACATAGTCGTGTATGAGTCAACTCCCAAGGATTTCAAACAACCCCTTCCTAGAGAGCGCAGGGAGAATCGTTGACGCGAACACGCTGGTTCGTCAACAACGCATCGAGTCCTCGCAAAAAAAAAAAAAGGAGCACAGAAAAAGCAAGAAGCGGGAAAGCTCATCATCCTGCGCGACTGAGGAGCAGCGCGCCACGAAGCGGGAGAGCGGGGCGGCAAAAGCGCAATTTTAGATGAGCTTCGGCTCCGGTGCTAAACAAAGCAACCCTGTGGCCGCCGTCGCCACAACGCGCGTTCAGGAGCCACACATAGAGACGGCTTCGAGAGGTGCCGAATCCCTCGTCGCCAGTGAGGGGGGCAGAGACGCAGAGTACGAGTCGCTGCGCGCAGCACCGGGCCGCGTGAATGCCGGCGAGCAAGCCCGAAATGGTTGTTGCGGTCGTACACACTCACCATGGCGATGCGCGCGGAGAGACGGGGTCAGGCAGAGGCGACGGCGCGTGCCGGACTCTCGTTTGCCCGGGGTGGCCGCAGAGCGGGCACCTCTCTCCGCTCCCCGAGCGGCGGCGGCGGCAGATCGATCTTGTACGGCCGCCACCGGACTCGCAGCGCCGCGGCCGAGACCGCGGGCCCTGGCCGAAACACCACGAGGGATCCGGGCTCCTCGAGCCCAGGGAGATGAGCTTAAAAACGCTCCTCTCTCTCTCCATCTGCCTACAACTCAACATCAACAGGTGGGCATGCAGCGGCTTCTTGGCCCGTTCGTCTTCAAAGGAGACGGCGTTAAAGGCCATATTCCCCAAAGCGTCGGTGCTGTGAACTAAACATGAAGGGAATGCCTGGGGCAGGTGGTAGAAGAATGGACGTGCACTGACTGGCTGTGCGTTGTGTCGGGGTGTCGAGACCAGGCCGAGCTGGAAGAAGCTGCCAACTCGGGCCCTTCTGCTGAGATGGGAACTGACTCTCCGGGTCCCTTGTATCCCGAGCCACAAACGCTACCTCGCGAAGCTACATTCTCATAGCTTGGTTCAGACGGTGCTTTAAAATCTACGTCCAATGGATTTTCACATCATGCTTACGAGTGCACGCCAATAAAAATGCCTGATATAGTAGAGACACACATTACGTTTTGTTTGCTTTCGTTTGAGGGTTTTACCGTCCCAAAGCGACTTGGGCTATGAGAGACGCCATAGTCAAGGTCTCCGGAAATTCCGACCCCTGGGGCAAAGTGCATCCACATCGCACAGCACACCGGTAGCTAGCTTTTCGCCTCCATCGAAAAGCGTCCGCCATTGCCGTGATTCGATCCCGCATCCTTGGGCAGAGTAGTCGAGTGTTGTAACCGCTGCACCATCGCGGCGGGGCCACAAATTATAGGATTAGCAGCCGAGCAAGTGGCAAAAGGCATGCGCGAGAGTGATGATCTACAAGGGGGGCAGTTAAAGCTGTGGCGTCATACTCCTAAAGGCGGAACTTAAATGCCCCTCCTCCCCCAATTCTTCCTTCTTTCTTCCAGAAAGAGCGAATAAATAGGCAAAAATAAATAAATGTACAAGCCCTGCCGAATGCAGTTGCTCTCTCCATATTGAGCTGCCCATGGAGAACCGAGACAGCTACGGGCGGGTTGCCGCTAGGTAGTGAGTAAAAAAAAATTGCCCATGATTACGTTACTTCCTAATGCGAAATTAGAGCTCACCTCATCAGCTGTTTCACCTTTTTGATAGATTGAGGCAAATATTTCCAGCAAGACACGTATGCACAATTACAGACAACTTTTTTTAATTTCTCGCGCGTATTCCTTCAAGAAACACTCCACTAACAGTTATTGGCTGTCATGAAAGAAGCTTTGTGGTCGGAGGAATAAAAAGAGCAATTGATTTATCAGGAGGTTGCGGGAAGCAGCGCCGGGGCCCATAGGAACGTTGCGCGACGAACAGATAGTAGCGACTAACTGATGCCGCTGACGCCGCTAGCGAGTGAGAACGGGATGCACGCACCGTGATCCGCTAAAAGCGAGCCGGCGATTCGACAACCGGAGAGCACCCTCGCCGCCACGCAGGAAGAGGGGGGACCCCCTACTCCTTTTTCTGCATGGCGGCGACGGTGTTCTACGCAGTCACGTTGTCTCATGGAGGAAGGTTGCGTTGTCTTGCGTCAGCGGCATCACTCAATCGCTGCTAGCGCGACTCCCCCCCCCCCCCCCCCCCTCCTTCCCTCGTGTTCTCCGGTTGCTGCGTGCGCTCCTGCCCCCATCGTTCGCCGCTGAGTGTACCCCCCTCCCCCCTCTTTTTGCAATACTACGTTTACTTTGTTATACTAATACTTTATAATATGCAAGCATTTTGCAATTCACATTGCATTTTTGTGAAATTATTTACATCTTCGGTGCTATGCATGGAGGGCTCCGCATCTAGCACTGAAAGACGGATTTGCTGTTGCTGACGAGTTGCTGTCATGTTAGCCTTGAAGAAGCTTCGACGTGATCACTGCTCATTCAGTTTTTTTTTTTTATTTCTATTCTTGAACAGGCTTGGGAAAAATTCGGACTTCTTGGCTTCGGAAACTAGGCAACTGCACTAAGTTTGGTGAGGTTAAGAAGAATGCCGCCCTTAGGAACTGCGTGGACTAAAATTGTGAGTTTTCGGGCGGCAAATGGCACTTTTTAAAATTCAACTGAAGCCCAGCATCGGCGAGGCACGTGAGGGCATACTTCAGGCAGAGAAGGTGAGAAGAAAAGTCGGTAGAAAAACCTACGATGTCATCCAGATAACAAAGACAGGTTTGCCACTTGAGTCCACTAAGAAGTGTCCATATCAGGCGCTCGAAAGTAGCTGGGACATTGCAAAGGCCAAAGGGCATAACGTTGAACTCGTATAAGCCATCCTGTATTATGAAGGCAGTTTTCGAGCGGTCAACGTCAGCCATCGGCACCTGCCAGTAGCCAGTGCCCAAATACAAAGAGGAGAAGCACTCGACTCCCTATCGCCGTCGATTCGTGGCAGAGGATAGACGTCTTTGCGCGTGACCTTGTTTAGCCTACGGTAATGGAAGCCAAACCGAATGGAACCATCTTTCTTAGTGACTAAAACAACCGGCGAAGCCGTGGACTGTTAAATGGCTGTATGATATCCCGGCGAAGCACGTCGTCCACTTTATCAGCAATGACTTGGCGCTCAGAGGCCGACACGCGATAAGGACGCTGGCGCAAAGGTGCGTTTTTACCGGATTGCGCGTGCGCTACCCAGACCAGTGTGAGGAACGTCCAAGGAAGAAGTGAAGCTCTGTAGGAACGCAGCGAATTCATCGCGTTGCGCGGGTGGAAGATCTGCATCAATGGCCGGTTGAAAAACATTGTGTGGTGTCGAAGCGGTCGCTATATCGCAAGAGCTGAGGACATGAACGTCGAATGAAGTAGGCGCGGCAGGAAGAGTATTTACAATCGCGAAATCAAGTTCTTCAATACGGCCGAGACTCCGCGTAGCAGGACGAACGGGCAAGAAAATGGATTCGAGGCATACATTGCACTAAGGCCATCTTCGAACTTGAGAACAGCAAGTGGAAGCATGAGGCAGGGATGGCGTGAGGCGACATCGGAAGGTCAAAGTGTCAAACTGTTTTATTTCAGTCATTACAGTTACAGTTGCCTACGGGACAGACCAAAAGGCAAATAAGTTCTTGAAGGAGAGTCTGCCCCCTTGTTGCTCCAACTCAGGAGCACAAGACATTCAAAGCGGAAGGCACACACTCAGTGCATAATACATAATCGGACATGATGAAACGCCTTTATGGTGACGAACGAAAAAGCAAAAAAAAAATAACTAGATAAGCTAATAGAATGGTTACGCCTGGAGTGACAACAGGTACAAAACGATGATCTTTTTGCAAGCTTTCAAAGACTTGCTTTCATAAATAATGTTTAAAGCAGGATGATGATCATTTAAATCTGTAAATTCTGTATGTGAGTTTCTAGGTGCGGTAGGTAGTGCAAATTGTTGCTTTATTGAAATTTGTGCGTCTTGTGTTGTAGTTGTGTACTTTGGTGACGTACTTGTGGTAAAATGCGTAATGTTTTCAGAGGTGTGTAGAAGACAGTCGAAGTAGTAACGCTTTCACAGGAGAGTGGAACGAGGACAGCAGAAAATAGAGAAATATGTCTGTGTCATTGGCGACAAGGAGTTTTGCAGAGCGTGTAGGGACGTCACACAAGGTGGTACCAAAAGAGAGAAAAAGGCAACTTTCTCGCGGGTGCAGTCAATAACGGCACGATGAGTGGAAATGAAATTGTAGCCCCGGATAATGTCGTGTGAGCAGTGAGACAGTACAATAAACTCGATGGTGTATAAAACGTTTTCGTTGAGTACACGGGCCGTGCTCGCCGCTGAAGGATGAATGCGCTGTGATGGGGAAAGGTCGGAAAGCGCGGTGGTCACCTTGCGAAGTCGACGGCTAAAAGCTTCACTGATGACGGATAGGGCAGCTCCCGTGTCGACAAAGAGCGATTATTGCGACGCCATCGATAAACACTTGTATTACGTTAGGGGGAGAACACGGAGGACTTAAATAGTTCGAACCAAGCGCAGTTCTTGCCCCGAGAACTGCAACTGTTAGTTTCCCTCAAGTGCGCCGGTAGAATGTCTTAGAAGCGGGGTCGGTGAGCGGCGACGAGGGGATATGATCGGCGAGTGCTATTACAAAGTAGGAACCGGCTGGAGTTCTCGGCGAGGGCTGCTCGGTATCGTAGCTGTAGTTCTAGAGGTCCGGGCGAGAAGGTGGAAGGCGTTGGCGGCAAAGGCGTGCGACATGGCCCGGCAGACCGCAAGAGTCAATAGGCCGGTTGTCCGCAGTACGTCAAGGGTTCGTAGGGCGTCGACGTACTCTTGGAATAGCGACCTGGAATACAGGCTCAGCCAAAGGCGGAGGATGGAAGGAAGGGGCGGACTGGTAGGAACCAGATGCTGACGACATTAGCTGCCTGGCCGCAACTTGAGCGTATGTCAGTGGTGCCGTTACTTGCGGCAGCACGGGCCAGGGCGAGAGCACGGGGCTGGGCGGCAGGGGCATCAGCGATGTGGTTTTGTACGGCACGCCGTATGGTAGGGGCCAACGACGGAGCCATGTCAGGAACAAGGCGGCCAATATCTTGTAATTGAGGGATCAGGGACAGCTTGCGGGCGATCTCTTCTCTAGTAAAGGCTTTGACGGTTGAATCAAAGGGCTGTCCTCTGATGGAGTAGAACCGTTCAGGGCTAGTATAGAGATGGCGTCGTTGCTAACATCGAACCGCCGGCTAGAAGTACGCTGCTTATGGAGCTCGTCGTAATTCTGGCAAAGTTTGATCACGTCACTGATGATGGCAACATTTTTTCTCCCAGAGCATCTGACAAGCGTCCTCAGAAATGCCTTTTATGATGTTTCTGATCTTGTCCGCTTCGACATTAGAGGGTTGACACATTTTCACTGGTCAGTGATGTCCCTATGTAACTGGTGAAGGTCTCTTCGGCATGCTGAGCATGCTCACGTAAGCGTTGTTCTGCTCGGAGCTTGCGAACTGCAGGACATAAGGTAAGATGGAGTGCAAAGACAGACTCCGCCCGCACCACTAATGTATCGACAGAGTGTTGTTGAGTTTAACTGAAGTATACTCACCGCACCACTAATGAATCGCGGGTAGAAAGAAATATGAAAAGTAGGGTACAAAATAAATAAATGACAGATTGTCAAAAACTAAATAAAATAAGAATAAAGGCTAGGAAAGATCAAGAGGAGAAAATGTGAGGTGGCACCATCTAGCGTCCACGACCAAGGTAACGAACTGGGGGTCAGCGGGGTTTTATTGACAAATAAGAAAAAGAAAAAATTTCCTTTTTTTCTCGTCCCTTTCCATTCTTCCTTTCGCCTTGATCTTCATTTCTGCTTGTCCTCTTTCCTCTTCTGTGTTTTCTCTAATTTTCCTTTTTCCTCTGTTCGGTTGTTTTCATGACGATAACCCTGTTCACTTCTACGTTGTATTTTTCAGATGTTTACTGTTGTAATTAGTTGACTTCTTCAGGTAACTTCTTCCTTTTGTTGTTTGTTTGTTCTACTGTTGTTTTGCTGTTTGTGTTGTTGGTCTGGGTTTTGCCACCTCCGAAGCATGCTCGCTCCTCGCCAAAGGCCGCAGGGGTAACTTCTGGTGTCAAAACTGTGCCTAATCATAGGATTTTTTCAATATTATCTATACGATTTCGTTGATGATATGCATGCTGTTTTCTGTTTTAAAGTAGTTTCGGTTTTCGTTTCACTGGATTTTTCCCTAAGAGTTTGTTTAATTTTTTCCTTTGTTCCTCTGTCAGTGAACAGTCTTCAAGATAATGATCAAAATTTGAGGATATTTTGAAACAAGAACATCAGGTATTATTGCTTATATTGTATCTAGATAAATAAAATGGAAATCTACCATGTCCTGGTAATGCTTGGGATTGGTAGTGGTCAGTTGAAAAATGTCCTGGAATATGTTTGACATTTTTGATCCAATCGTATGTATAAGTATCTTTTCCCTCTTTGTTACATATGATATTCTATTTCTTCTATTATTTGTTTTTAAGTTGTTTTTTGATGAATTGTTTTGTGATGGGAACAGCTATTTCCTTACCCTTATCCCAAGCGTTGTTTGCTAATTCATCTGCCTTATCGTTACCTTCAATTGCCACTATGGCCTCTTATGTATGTCGATATTATTTTCGAAGTTTTGTTTATTATTAATTGTTGCTTTATTTCGTGAACGAACAGATTGTTACTATTAGGGTTATTAAGCGACTTCAGAGTACTGAGACTATCTGGTATTATTTGGTGTGTTTTTTCGTCCTTTTTTTATTGATATATTCTCCTGCTTTCTTAATTGCTACTGTCTCTGCTACAAAGTTGTTGCTGTAACTGGGGAGCTTATATTGTTTATACTCGATTATTATTCCTGATTTATCAAATACTACGAATGCTGCGCCATTTTTTATTTCCATCACGTTGCCTTCCGCGTCTTTGTTTTGTGCTTGAGATCCGTCTGTATAAATATTGATATCTGTTTCAGTAATTTCTTCTTGAAATTCAAATTTAGGTCTCTCTGATGAATGATATTCCCATATATCATGTTTATCTTTTATTCGCTCACTTTCTATTTCCACGGTTTCCCATTTGAAATGTTTTTCCATCTGCAGATTACAGCCGATCACTTCCGCAAAGTTCCTAAATGCAGACCAAGATGACAGGTCTGCCTCATGGTTGCGAAACCAAAGGTTCGCAACGTCAGCCAGACATAATATTACGTTACTTAGCTTGATATTGTCACCCCATCTGTTGTAACTACTGACGCGCTCATACGCCAACAACCAATCATCGACATCTTGGCCGTCCGTGCCGCTGAAGAGGATCACGCTGCCGTAGATTGCCAGAACAGAGAACCGTGGTCTCGTCCGGCATGGCGCGGATTCCTAGCTCCTGGCTGGATGGGAACGTACCTGCAGCACCTCCACCAGCTGTGTGTTTATTCAGTCAACCCAGATGGATCCAGCGGCTCAGGATGAACTCTCAGCAGAGCGCAGGCGTAGCGAATCACGAATACAGTGACCAACTTCTTCGTCCTCGGATGCACCAGCAAGCTATGCATGCGAGTGGCTATAACGACAAAGATTGGTACACTACAACAGTAACTGAAAATGCCTTCTTGCCATACAACGCAAATTTGTGGAAGAGATACACATGCTCCCCTTATTTTTAATAAAAAAAAAACTTCAAGAATTTCTTGTGCCATATTTTCGCGATTTCTGCCTAGAATCCTGATACTGGTAAGCGCCCGGCTAGCGCTCATACCCGCAATCTATACAGTGGGGAAGCAAATACGACCCCGCTCCTCTGTCTAGCGATTTTCCATGCTCCGTGCTCTGTCATAGATGAAACGACCCGTCTGGTCTACGTAGACCCTTGCACATGTTAGTGGGATTTCATACACCGCACCGACGGCGCATGGAACAAAAAAAGCTTACCACGCCTCTTGTCGCACTCGGGTTTCTTTTGCCCCTTCCAGCTCTTTGGGTGCGGAGAACAAAATATATAATGGCATTGTTTGAGACTTACCAGTTGAAGCAAGCAATCATTTATTAACAAAATTACAGTGCAATGTAATTGATTAATGGTAATAAATTAACTGCAGTGCCAATTAGTTATACATGAAACAGTTATCGGCAGGAGCCCGCGCTACTCAGCCGGCGACTGTTTATTTATTTACGTGGTTACTATCAGGGCCGTTGAGGCGTTCTAACCGAAAACTATGTGCAACATAGGGTTACACTTGGTCCACAATAACCACGGAAATACGCAGACCGAAAGATGACGCTGAACGAACGCAAGTGAAAGCATGGAGACGTGGCTCCGTGGCGGTATCGTATCAGCCAGGATGGTACAAACAGAAGCACGCCCGGGGACGCTGTAGAACGTCCTAGAACATTTAATAGTGCTTTGAATGGAAATAGCACAGTACCTCTTACTCGTCGAAGAAGTGCCATATTGGAGGCTAGATTTTTAGCGTGCATTAACACCTGAAAATACCTGGCCTGAATTTCTTCATCCACTCGCCGATGCACGCTCGTTAAACACGTGTTCGGTGAAATGAAAGGGGCTGACGTTATTGTATACACGGAGGATTCGTGCTAAGACCGCAGATTGTTTTACAGCGTATAACTCTCCAACATTTCAACACACTGTAGATACTGTAAAGCGTCTGTGCTTGCAAAAGAGCAGTCAAACGAGTGTTGACACTTCCGGCGCCATGTTGGAACTAACACGAAGTCATCCTCAAAGAAAGCCGCTTCATGTGTTCGTTCCGTATGCCTAAGTGCCCATCTTTCTGTACAAGATTGTTCAGACGTCGAGAGTATTTTTGGCATCTACATTTGTGGAAATTTAATCTTGTATAATCAAGATTCGGCAGTGTCGAGGTCACCTCCATAAATATGGACGCTGCGCCTGGAGAAGACCGGCGCTAAAAAAGCCGCTCTCACATGCTTGCCACACGGAGAAGATGGAAAGGGGGTTCAAGAAGTACGCGCTAGGTAAAAATAATACCCCTGTCCACATACCCACACGCCATGACATGCGCTTTCTATACACACCGGTGGTGGGACCAACCACGGAGCGTTTGCTGGACACTGAAAACGCCGTTCGTCTACCGGCTTCTGGAGGCCCGCCAACACAAAGACTTTAGATTCTTCGTGAACCAACCTATAATGCCCGCGCACCGATGTCCACAGCACGTACAAGGCGGTACGCTGGGCGCTTTAAGCCAATAACGAGCACTTTTCGTCACCCGTGTCCGTGGAGCAGAGAGGAGCCGACGGCGGCTGCAGGGTCCGACAAGATAGAAATACTAATAATAATAATAAAAAAAAAAAAGCTTTCCCCCTTTTCAGACGCGCCGGCGAGGGACAGAAAAGACGCATTGTACTCATTGGCACACAGCGAAAGTCCGCTTTTGGCGATCAGCAACGGGCAGCCGGCAACTAGCCGTTCTGCGGCGGTGGTTAAGCGCGGCGCTACGTTGTACGTATAAACAGACTACATACACACGACGGCGCACGCGACACGCTGAATGAGTGGCCCACTGTTCGCTTCAGCGCAAGCACAGAGAAAGAGAAGACAGTGGGCCCGAAAATAGCGCCCCCTGCACGGTATCTCCTCTCTGTGTAGAAAGCGAAGCCAATCTCGGGGACCTCCGAGAGCTATACATATTCAGGAACGGAGTCGTGTCACATGGCCCTCTCGGCAGAGTGCAACGAGCATAACGCTTATCGCTTATCGGCTGTGCTCCTTCTGCCTTTTGTGTGGACATTGTGCCCGACATGCGCAAGGGTTGGTGCTGTCAGCTATGCTGCTGACCCGGAACACATACTTCCCTGGTGGTGATGGGGGCGGAGAGTCTCACCGCTACCGTCCAGAGTTTCACTCGGGAAACGAGTCTCTTTCAGAGAGAGTAGCGGTTTTCTTTCTTTTCCTTTTGAGCCAAAAGCGCCAGAGGCTCATGCTATTCTGCAGACAGGTATCCTATATATGTATACCGGCCTGGTCGTCATATATGACAATGACATCTCACGGTGAAAATGCACACGAAAACGAAAAAAGGAAATATTACAGACGTGAGAGCAACTATGGATCAGCGCGTGGTCATCATCGTATATCGAACATGTGCGTTCCTGAAGATGACTAACCTTACCTCGATAAGCCACCGCGTTAGTCTGAGTGGACATGCGACCTTGCTAGGTAACCATTAGAAGTATACGATGAATGATACAATAATATATATATATATATATATATATATATATATATATATATATATATATATATATATATATCTTTGTTCAATTATTTCGCCCCTTTCCATCAGCTATGTTATCGCTGAAGGTAGCCGCTGATACTCCCACTGAATGTCTATGATGTTTAGAATGAATCTGAATAATACTAGAAAGGTTATTGGTATTATATACCCGTCGCAATTGAACTTTTGCACTTATCGTCAACATTCGAGAGTAATTTTGTCTTATATTGCGTACTGTGTTCACTTATTGTCTTGTAAGCTCCCGTATTGAATCTATTTAATGCTCCAAGTTAAATAATTTATCCACGCGACCCTGCTGAAAACGAGGTAGAAGGTATCAATGACAAACTTCGCCCAAAAACGCTGCGGCCTTGGCTAGCCCGAAAGGGCATCCGCTGATGCCCTTTCTCCAGCACCACGCTGGAGAAATTTCGTGAATTTCGTTTCGTTTGTTTTTTCTGTGGTTTTCTCGATGTTACACCAGCAGAACATTATAACGTAAATCTCCACAAAGCTTTGCGATACGCAACCGTACTAGTGCCAATATGCGCTCCAGGAGGCCACGCCTCTGCCTTCGTAGATAGCTTCGGATTTGCGCTTTGCGGGCTGCGGAAACGGAGGACACTGCACTGAAGTGATGAAGATCACCAAAAGGTGGCATCCGTGATTTTATGCGTTCCCGGTCTTTCAAAAAAACAACAACTAAAATGTTCTGCGTCCACAACAGAATATCTGTGCTGTTTTTGACAGCAAACCTGTTGTGACAGCACGAATTTCTCTATTGACATCCGAATTTTTTGTAATTGCAGTAGAAAAGTACTACTAGACTGCAAACAACGGAAAAGTGCGACCGAAAAAATGCAGAACTACAGAAATGTGCGGCGTTACGGCACCGTGAACGCCATGGAAATCTTACCGCTGCGGATTTTGCAGGCCGCGTTCCTATGTGGTTCCTGCTGTTTCCCGGATCCCGCTGCTTCATCGCCATCCGCTGCCGCTGAGCGACCTTCGCTCTCGCCTGCTTTTTGGCCATACGTAGTTGGCGACCGATTTTTCATCTGGCAACATGAATCTTCAGCTACTATCTCCGACATCGACGACGCATATAAGAGCAAGCCCGGAAACACCCACCTCGGGCACGGCACCGTGAACGCCATGGAAATCTTACCGCTGCGGATTTTGCAGGTTAGTTATTTGGAAGGCGCTGCCTGTGTGAAGAGCAGTGATTACTGTCTATTTACGGTGTCGTGCCCTGGAGAGTGTATTGATGTACTGAAGCGTGTATTGTCTTTGCCTTCTCGCCTTTACCTATTTTTTTATGGTATGCTGCTCTCACTGTCGGGTGACATCGAAAGCAATCCTGGGCCTATGAATGCAACTGAAAGAGAAACATTGGAAGCCCTCTTGCTGACTGTCCAAAGAATTGAAGCTGGCCAAGCTGTAATACTTAATGAAATCAAAGGTGTTAAAGAAAGGCAGGATGCTACCGATAAAGAAGTCAAGCAGCTGACGTTGAGAGTGGCAGCCCTCGAGGCAACGGCAACCTCACTTGATAGGCCTGATTCTCTTGAAACTGACAATGCCATACAAGCCATTTCTTCCCAGCTTTCTAGTATTTACTCAAGGTGTGATGATGCTGAAAATAGATTGGGCCGAAATAACTTGCTTTTCTTTGGCATCGACGATGTGGAAGACGAAAGCTGGGCAGATTCTGAAGGGAAAGTCATTGCATTTTGTTCAGAGCACCTAGATTTATCTATGACTGCTTCACAGTTTGAAAGGGTTCATAGATTAGGCAAATTCAAAACTGATAGGCACAGACCAATCATTGCCAAGATGACCTTCTTTAAAGACAAGCAGAACATCCTTTCAAATGGCCACAAATTGAAGGACTCCAGTTTTGCAATCCGTGAGGATTTTTCCGCTACAACTCGTGAGGCTAGAAGCAAGTTGACCAAATTTGCAAAGTCACAATCCAAGTCTTATAAACTGGCATTTGATAAACTTAGAATGGACAAACAAACATATGCGTATGACCGAGCCACTGATTCGGTCATATTAGTATCACCATAGCTAGGCAATGCACCTAGATTGCGTGATTGTCCTCAGTCCACGTTATGCCCCCACGCTCCGACGCTGTCCCTTTCATTTTCTAATATCCGAAGCCTGATGCCTAAACGTGATCATCTCTGCTCTTTTTTGCATGACAGTGAATCTGATATAGTTGCTTTAACTGAAACTTGGTTGCACACCGGTATCAAAGACAATGAAATCTTTCCAGACGCCCATGCTTACAATATCTACAGACATGACCGTGCAGATAAAAGAGGGGGTGGGGTGCTTCTTGGTATTAAAAAAACGTTACCATCCACTGCTATCAATTCTAACTCAGACCTCGAAATAGTTTGGGTTGCCTGCAAAACTATCTTCGAATTTACTTTTTGGAGTGTGTTACCGTCCGCCCGATTGTGTGACTTCTTTCATTCATGATCTTCGGTCTAGCATTGCTGCCGCTGTCGAACACAGTTCACCTAGCAACATCTACTTGTTGGGTGATTTTAATTTTCCTGAAATAGATTGGCCTTCTTTGTCTTCAACTAGTCATGCTGCAACAGAATTCATCAACCTAACACTAGATTTCAATTTATTTCAAGTGATTAGCCAGAATACGCGTGGTTCTAACATTCTTGATTTAGCTCTATCCACTGCTCCCGATACCATAGGGCCGGTTATGTATCTTGACGGATTTAGCGATCATAAGATGTTGCAGTTTGATATTCTAGTTCCGAGCTTGTTTGCAGGTATTACAACTAAAAAAATTAGAGATTATAGTAAAGCACGATATGATGAAATTAACACGGAACTTGCCTCATTTTTCAATGAGGTGTTTTTCCCGCTAAGGAACGAACGATCTACCGAAGAAAACTGGTTGCTCTTCAAACACAAACTATCTGCACTGATAGAGAAACATGTTCCTCTGATTACAATAGCTAATGACATAAAAAATCCATGGTTCAACAAGACCCTCCGTCGATTACGGAATAAAAAGATGCGCCTATACAGAATAGCTAGATCTGCTCCTT
Source organism: Amblyomma maculatum (assembly GCF_055883805.1). Classification (NCBI taxonomy): domain Eukaryota; kingdom Metazoa; phylum Arthropoda; class Arachnida; order Ixodida; family Ixodidae; genus Amblyomma; species Amblyomma maculatum. Next base: position 206,092,949 of record NC_139347.1, on the reverse strand, counting down.
CTTCAACCTCGTTGGAAAGATATAAACTGTGTTTGAAAGCGTACTGTTCTGCTGTTACCGCTGCCAAAAACAAATACTTCACTCATGATCTGCCGTCACTTTTGCAGACTAATCCTAAGAAGTTTTGGCAGATTATATCTCCCGAAAGTAAACATGACCTCATACAACTACACAATACTGATGGCTTGCCGCTAGCTGACACTGAATGTCCAACCGCGTTCAACAGATTTTTTGCATCAGTGTTTACTAAGGAAGATTATTCCAGTATGCCAATTGCTCTCGAGTCTGACTACCCATTCATGGAGCCCATCATCATTAGTGCTGAGGGTATCGCATCACTAATTAAAAATCTAAAGTTATCATCATCTGCCGGAGTGGACAACATTAACTAGAAGATACTTAAAAACACCATTTCAATTTCCAGCCATATTTTGTGTCATATATTTCAGCAATCACTATCCTCCGGAGAACTGCCCACTGACTGGAAAAAAACCAAAGTCATCCCTGTCTTCAAAACGGGTAACAAAACCTCTCCTGATAACTATCGGCCTATTTCGTTAACATGCATATGCTGTAAATTACTTGAGCATATTATCGCTTCTCACATTTACAACCATCTGGAACGAAATGACTTCTTCTTTTCAAATCAGCATGATTTTAGGAAAGGCTACTCATGTGATACCCAGATATTTGAATTTACTACTGACCTGCATTTCAACATGGATGATAACCAGCAAACAGATTGCATTTTTTTAGATTTCTCAAAAGCATTTGACAGAGTTGCACATGGCCGGCTTTTTACAAAATTATCTACCCTTTCCCTTGATTCCCTCACATTATCTTGGCTTCGAAACTTTCTCTCATTACGTCAGCAATTCACAGTTGTCAACGGCTCTTCCTCATCCCTATGTGACGTAACCTCAGGCGTACCACAGGGAAGCGTACTTGGGCCCTTACTTTTTCTAATCTACATTAACGACCTTCCCACTAATATTTCATCCCGTTTACGCCTTTTCGCAGACGACTGTGTTGTTTACCGTAAGATCGCTTCTGAGACTGATCACCTGACCCTTCAAAATGACCTTGACACTATTGTTGATTGGTGTCAAAACTGGCAAATGATTCTTAACCCTAATAAATGTAAATCAATGACTTTTAGCCGCAAGCATGTTGTTTCTAACTTCATATACTCTATAAATAATACCTCTCTATCAAGGGTTACGTCGTACAAATACCTTGGAATTCAGTTCACACCAAATCTTTCATGGTCTTCTCATATTTCTGCAGTCTGCAACAAAGCGTCGAGGACATTGGGTTTCATACGCCGGAACCTTCGAAACTCACCTAGCTCCGTTCGAAAACTTGCATATTTTACATTTGTTCGCCCACAGCTGGAATTTATCTCACCTATATGGTCTCCCCATCAGAAATATCTCATAGATATGCTCGAGTCCGTTCAAAGCAGAGCTGCCCGGTACATTTTTAGCAATTATAGTCCCCTCGCAAGTGTATCCCAGCTTAAAAACCTTAATGACATACAGATACTTGAAATTCGTCGCTCCATTTCACTTCTGTGTTTATTCCATAAATATGTTCACACCCGTCCTTCGTTGTTACCTCTGGCATCACCTTTCCGCTCTTCACAACGCTTACACAATCAACTCAGCTTCAACCGGATATATGGGAAGACCCTGTCGTTTAATTCCTCTGCATTACCTAGAGCAATAAAACTCTGGAATGATCTTCCTGACAACATAATCTCTTTCATTGATCCTGGTGAGTTTAAAAAACATCTATGTATACATCTATTGCCATAGTGATGTTCGAAATGTACAACAGTTTCATTTGTTCTTAACGTTGTTTTTCGTGTCTCGTGTCTGATATGTTATTTTAACTCGGTTTTGTATAAATTTCGTGTTCCTTTCTTGTATTTGACTTGTACCGCGTTCTTGTACGATATTCTTGTACCGATTTGCCCCCCTCACCCAATGCTCTTCGGGGCCTGTGAGGTACTAATAAATAAATAAATAAATAAATAAACTGTATATAATATTTTGTCTTATATTTCACGTGGTTTTTTCTTTTTCGAATTTTCGGAGTTTGTTAAATACTCTATCAGCGTACGGTGGTATTGATCCATGGAGGCTTGAATATTCGCGTTGTTGGCACAAACTTTGTGACGAATCGGAAATGTCCAGAGTGGCCATGCACTTTTTATACATAGTAACGACGTGAGGTAGAGACTTCGTATAACGATCGATGCTGAAGAAAGAGTTCGGGCTGTAACAAGAGGGGGAAAATGGCGTTACGAAGGGTTATTCTTTAAGCTTCGAGGAAGCAGTAGTTGGCTAGATGTAAACTGCACCAATTTAGGAAATGTTGAAATGGCAGGCGTTAAACATATAGCTGTGCACAAAAACTTGAGTAAAGTGTGCATCACCTCGGTGTATAATAAGAAAAATAC